>NC_064887.1:26413336-27038336 GCF_929443795.1 Astur gentilis
TTTTTACTTTGCAAACTCCCAAGAAGAGTGAACATTTTGGAAGAGCGAGACAAAGACCAGGCAGCCGGAGAAGTAGAGAACACGTTTGGAGGGGCAATAGTAGTCTGGGGAAGGAAAGATGCCTTCCCGCTTAAGTCATCTGATAATGTACCAGCTTAAAGTAGCACTTTGAATCACCAGTGAGATGATTGAAGTAGTGGTATGAACAGTTTAACAAATTGAGAGTAAATGAACTGCAAATACAAAATTAAGATTACCCCGTATTTCAGGATAGTTGTTTATGTGAAGAACGCCAAGTGGCCTTGGCAAAGTTGGTAATTCTTAGTTCTTTATCATGAAGTGGCTTTAGGAATGCTGATTATTATAAATGGATGATAACAGTTTTCTTATTAAAAAAATCTTCAAGGTATAAAAATTCTTTCTTTTCTACCTTGCTGTGAAATTGAATTTGAACCTTTCCTCCCTACCTCTATAAAAATGGAGAAAATGAATTTGGATTATTTCCCAGCAGTGCACTTACTGGGAAAGATGTGGAGTTTAAGATTCACATTCCTATAGTGGGGCTGTCTCATTTGCTGGCTTGGAGTTACAATGCTTTCCTCTTAGACCTCAGCTAAGTGACTGCTTCTTAGGACATGGATGAGCCAAGTTCAGTTCTGTGCTCTACCATTCTTCTGTGTCCCAGATGGGCTTTATACACCTTGTTTCAACATTGGGCTCTGCCTCATTTATCCTGTTGTAATAGTTTTGCTTAATATTGGACAATGAAATAGAAATTAGGCTGAGAGTTGGAGAGACCAGCTAGATTGTTCATCTCTCGCATGAATATAGAGGGCCACAGCGCTACTGACTAACATGCAAAGTAGCTCTTGGTATTTTGAGGAATATTCTGGTTTTGAACAGAAATCTTCTGTGTACTTTCCTAGTAAATATTGAGATTTTGATACTTTACAGAGAGAAATTTGGGTGCCCAGTGCTCTATTAATATTTTTATTAGAAGCCTAAATAGAAATTGCAACTACTAACATACAACTCTTCAGAGAATTTTCAAAGGACTTACTAAAATTTGTTTTCACTCTTAAATCAAAAGAAATAAATTAAGAGAATCATGGAACAGTAACAAAAAAATTCTTCAGTATTTATGGATAGAACCTTTATTTCACAGTACTGCTGAAATGCATGACATATGGGAAGCAGACTGACACCGTGCGGTCTGTGCCAGGTGCATGGGAAGCAGAAACAGAATGGGGGTGACAGGTTGCAGTGCCTAGGTGGTGAGGTCAGGGTTACCCCTGATGCATTGGCTATTGTACTTGTATGTATGTCTTGAAATCATGAAACTGTTTTCTATGGTTCCTCTGCCTAGTTCCACAAGTATTATTTCCCTGCAGAAGAGTGGTCACCTGCTTGACAGAATGAGGGGAGAAAGTCTGAAGACATTAAGCAGTGTCGCGGAAAAGCCACTGGAGTTTGTGGGTGGCCGGGGAAGGTGCGTTAGTACATTCATCCAAGGACATGCAGACACATGCAGATTTTGATGAGTATGACAGCTGATACTTGTTTGCTTAACAGCTGGGACCTTCTTTGCTAGCTTCGTCACCAGCATAGAAGTGTTTCATACATGTGCCATGTACTATAAACACCAGATTGCCTCCCTGCCTGCCAAATTCTCAGGACACTGGTGCCCGTGAAGTTGCTCTGAGAGTGCTGAGCAATCACGATGGCGTTCGCTATGTTAGCGTTTGTCACAGGACATGAACATGTTGAAACAGGAATGGTGCATTAACAGCTTGGTGTCATATTGAGATTGCCACGGTTAGTGTGATCTCACACCCTGCAGAAGGTAACGCTGATCTGAATAGGGCTTAAGAGAGAGCCCATCATAATTAATGAGGGTATTAACCTCCTCCTTGGAGGATGGCTGAAATCCACAAAGTCCTTCTCATGAGATGACAACAACTAGAAGGAAAGAAAGAGAAAAAAATGCTGAATTTTGAATTTTGTGGCTATTGAGAGATCTTATGTACTTGGCAGCCAAGCTGCTCATATGATGGACTTGCTCCATGTTTCCCATTGATCCATATCCTGCAGTTCCTGGATTAGCAGAATATGGCCACAGTGAGGTCTTTTGACTGCATAAACTCTTTGTTTCTTGATTTGCCTTTTTTTGCATTTTTTCTTAGCTCTTTAACCTCAGTGGCTTTCCAGTGTTGCCTCTCGCTGTTCCTGTATTGGTTCTCAAAAGCCTTGCTTTTGCACATATTTTCTGCCATTTTCTCCAAGGACAGTATTTTTCAGTAGTTCCTACTTTTGTAGAGACTAATAGATGTTATATGCAATTGCACCTGTAGGTAGAATTCCCTCCCCTTTCATTTCAATATTGCTTTATACTCCTGGCCTACTTGGCAATTCAGTAGAGGACATTATCAGACTTGAGAGGTCTTCCACAAATTCTTAATAATTTGGTTTTTTTTCTCTTTTGTAAAATGCCTCTTGACAATGAAGTTGAATCTACACTGCAATCTGAATTTAAAATACATTTGGTTACTGGTAATCCAAATAGATGTTCCTAAAATCAAAATGGCTGTTGGAAAACATAGGTAGACATGATGTACACAAGTGCTCTGATTAGAAACAGTGTGGTGCCATCATATGCTAAATTTTTCATATTATCTCCGTATAATTCCCAGCAGTGGAAACCTGAAAGTGAGAAAAAAGAGGAAGTGGGAAAACTGAAACTCTGCAGTAGTAGAAACTCAGGATGCACAGCAGAAGTTCACACTCTTTCCACCTTGGTGTGCTAACACTTCTGATTTGAACTGTTAATTGCTCTTGTGCTTTTAACTCTTTCGCAATCATTTTTTTTAAGGTGTCTATTACACTGGGAAAATCCACTGCTTAGTCTAAAAGGAGTGAGGGGAATATTTTATTGTCTTTTATTGCCAGTCTCTCTTTATACACAAAAAAATAGACATTATGCTTTCCTAAAAATTCTCTCTCATATTGGATTTTCAGCTTAGTTGAACAGCAGCCACTTTTAAAAAGTGACTATGTCCCTATGATACCTTCCTTCTAAACAAAACTCCTTCAGTATATACAGTGTGACTGAGAGGGGAGGCTGGAAAGAAGGGAAAGTTTTGATTTCTGTTATCCTTTTATAGCCAGAAGAAACAAGAACATTAACTGGGTATTGCTCCAGTTCATACAACATAATCAGAATTGTTAAATTAAAAAAAAAAAAAAAAAAAAAAAAGGCACTCTGACTTACACCAAGTGAAACTGTACAGACTTATCTTCAGATGCACAAAGTTTCTTATCAGATGGTAGCTCCAGGAATCGTAATATATTTTCAGGCCAGGCTTAAAAGTTTTACACTGGGATGGTGATGGTGAATGCAGATATGATCCCAGATATCAGATCTTAGCTTATATTTACAGTGATCTGGAGAAAAAAACAATAACAGTGAAGCTAAAACCCCTTATTTTTATGATGGCAAACTGAACAAATCAGAAAAAGATATTTAATCTATTTCATACTGTCTTTTCCTGGGTTTCTGTTTTATTGTAAATCACTATTTTTAAATAGGCAGTAGTGGCTAACACAAAATAAGTGAGTTTGTACGTATGACTTAGAACCTAAAAGTGAGTATTCAGTCATGCTGTATATGACAATTTTCCATGGAGAAATTTTATGTCAAAGACTGCATGTGTGAGTGATCTGTAAGAGAAATCCGTGTTTAGTGTTCAGCTGAACTGTTAGATCTTGGTAAATTGTCTTCAATTTGTGAACTTGTCTTCCATCTGTGTAGCGCTTGGAGACAGGCAGCAGCCTACGGAGCCAAATGGGAATTTCACTGCTGTGAGGAGTCTCTGACATGCTGATTCTTGCACTGCCTCATTGGCAAGACTATGAAGAAGATACATGACCAATGTAAGAAAAAACCAGGTTATTGCATGAGTCAGGCTTCAAGGGGCATAGTTTATATCAGTCCTGAGAGATTTAAAAAAAAATAATCCAAAATTAGGAAGACATAACTGGCTCTTATGTTGCTCCTTATTTTTATGTATGATGTGCATTTAGGTCAGCTAGGGAATGGGCATATAGCAGTGAAACTCCTTACAGTAGACCTGGTTTATTCTCTCAGACTGTCCAGAAAGGACAACTTGGAAGCAGAGAGATGTTTGTGCACGTGTTTCCAGGTCACAGATTGCTTTCTTCTCAGGTATGCTTTACAGCAATTAAGGCACGATTAACAGAATTAGTATGTTTCCCTTTTTGATATTGCTATTGGTCCTAATTAAAAGTAGTAGTCCTAGAGTAACTAAATTGTTTCTTCCGCATGTTTGTGATGCTTAGGAAAGCTTAAGCCTTACAAAGATTCTGAATGCCAGAAATACCCATTTTGCCAGCTTTTTTCTTTCACTAGCATTATAAGTAGGCTTTGATGTTATGGGACAGAAGAAAGGATTCAGTTCAGTCCAGAAGTTTCTTAAGAGACATCAAATCTGAGGTCTGTGAAAGGTTCTTCCTTCCCGTGTACACTTAGGAAAGCAGTGGGGAAGGAGGAAGTGAGGGGGGCTCACAAACCTGTGTGCGCCCATTTTTATATATATATTTTTTTAACAAGAGAAAGTTTTCTACTGCCTTGCAAAATTAAAGTTAATTAGTATACTGGGTTTGAACATAGAAAGTGTACATCGCAGCAAGTACAGAGATTACTACTGAGCAGTACACACCAGGTGGCTACGGAAAGCAAGCCTGTGTCAGCTGATGTAAGGTCAGTTTACAATAGTTCATATTTTCAGTGAAAAATTTTCAGAGGTCTACAGACTCTCTGGACTAGTCTGTTGCCTGGGAAACTGCACTCTGTAAATTATGGTAAGGGGAAAACATGGTTATTAGATAAGTATTTTTTTATAATTATTACTGTAATTTTCACAGTAAACATCCAAGGCAGGACCCGGTCATGGACTTGACAAGGCTTTTTGTGTTTGTACAGCACTGAGAACAAGGTTGGGACTTTTTTTTTGTAAGCAATGCATAGTTGCATAGGAGGTTAAATATTAAGCAAAAATAGTTCTTTTCCAAGTGTATCGGAGTATGTGTTGTAGATATAAAATCTTGTCTTCTCAGTATTAATGGCTTTCTGTGTCTGCCTTATATGCAGAGTGGACAACTGGAGGAATGGTTGAATCCCTCCCTCCCAAACCTGGCATAATTGAAAAAGCCTAGAGAGAATAAGGATTGCCTGAACTCTTACAGCTCTAATAATTTTTTATCCTGTAGGTGTCCCCTCTTTTCTTAGCACTTGTAGTTTTCAAGAGCATGAGCTTAAATTTTTATAAGGGATATATAGCAGACAGATTTACTTAATATGTGGCAAAGCACAGAGCATTAACTTTTGAAATTGTTAAAATAGGATACTTAGACTGGGCACTCCAGACACTGAAACTTCATTTGCATACCATTTCAAATGAGAGTTTTGAAATATGCAAAGAGCATAAAATCGTAAATGTATCCTTTCGAATCTCCTCTGAAAAAGAGAAGAAACAAGATCGTGTTAAAATACTAAACAGTTCCTCCTACTATAGCTAATCAGCAAGACAAAAGCTAATTGTTTTTGTAGACACTAGTTCCTTGGAGACACTAAGTAGGACACCATTTGCATTGAGGCAGATGGAGAAAATGAAGGCAAATGTACATCCTAGTTGAAACTAGATACTCGTATGAAGATGGTGAAAACTTAGGTGAAAATGGGTTTCAGGGAACTTCTTCCCTATGTGTGTGCCTCATGAGGCACTTCTTCCAAAACCTAACTAGCAGGATGTTTTTTACAAGAGCAGCCGTGGCACTGTCTGGACAGCAATGGACAGATCCAGTATCCAAGAACATGCTCCCAGTCACTGTTTCCAGGTCTGGTTCTCCAAGATGTGTTATGCATGGACAGACCAGCCTTTAATGTCTGCTGTCCCTTTCTTGGCCTTGGCACGTGGCTGCTGGAACTCTGGGTTTCCTCGTGGCTGGGATGGCTCCTTCAGAGGCCACCTGCCTGCTTGGTTGTGATGCCCTGAGTTGTGCTGAGCACCGGCTTTCCTCTCTGCGCTCCCAGGAGGGCTGTAGGTTTCCCAGAAGTTGATTCCTGGGTCTGGTCTCTCCACATTTCCTCCTGCCGGGTTCTTGTTATTAGCAGTGAACTGAATTCTTTGACTCGGAAGGAATTACCTGTAAAACTGACTCTGCAGTGTCTGTTTTGGACTGGCAGCAAAAGAAACTGCAGATTTTATATTTGTGCACGTGCAGCAGGAGTCCCAGACTCTTACTCAGACAAGTTTCTGTGAAGAAACTCACTGAAAAGCTAATGGCTTTCTCGTAGTAAATCCATTCTTTCTCAGGGGTTAAACTATTCAGTAACTGTGGGCACTGATCTCTCTATCAGGGTTTTCCAGACATGGTGTCTGCCTAAGCGCCAAACTGCTGCTAGAGAACGAATGCTCCAATCCATACTAAAGATTATTTTCCAAATTGAATGGAATTGTGGAATTGGGAAGTTGACATGGGCATAGTCTCCAAACTGTCACACCTGTGTACAAAAAGTAATAACAGAGGACGCACTGCAGTCTTCTGGACTGGTGGAGTTTATTTTTATCTCTGTAATTGGGGTAAGTTAGGGAAATTTGGTATTCATTGCCACTCAACTTCCTCCTCGACTCCCTGGTGGTAAAGACTTACTTCATTTGGCTGTTATTGTACTATATTTACTTACACTTTCTCTATATAATCTTTTTTTTTTTTGTCTAAAGGGAATTTGGTTTTTTCTGCATTCGGGAAAGTTATGTTATAAAAATCATGGGACTCTGTTTTGTTTGATAATTTATAAGTGTTGAACCTGGACTGTTCCAACTAGTTCTACCAGTGGCCCAGACTGTTCCCCGGCAGAGCACTTAACAATGTGACTAATCTGTTATGTATAGTTTGTTCTGTAGTTTGTTCTATCATGTTCTCCCCATGGGAAATTCATATAAACATTGCAATGCTTTCCTGTGGCAAGATGTTGTTTATGTTTGTGAATGTTTGTTATTTATGGGTGTGTTAGAAAAGGTGGCTTTGAGAAGAGAGCTGGCTTGCTTCCTTGGTTGTTCTGGGAATTCATTCCAGGGCTGCTATTGTTATCCTCTGAGGAACCTCATTTGCCACCCAAATAATCTTTGTTACTGAACATAGTTACTGACATTACAGAATACAATTGTTTGTGCTTTTAGAGATTCTTTTAAAATGTATTTTAAGATCCAGGTCCAATGGATGTTTTCAAGATAAGGTCTGACAACTTTTGAAGAGTTTCATGTTTCCACGGATCTTTGCTGGAACACCATGCACAATGGACCATGGACAATAGCAAATGGCAGGTTAAAGACTGGTCTTGACTAGTAATGTAATTGTCTAAAGCTAGTCAAAAAGTCAGTTAAGTTACGTAGTAGAAGTGGATTCAGCAAACTCAAGATCTATCAGTGTAATGCTTTGAGTGCATCAAAACAATTAGGGAAATGTTGCTCATCATATTTGACTCCAGGTGCCATGTTTGTTTTTTGAAATCTGTATTCTAGCTTTTGAGACAGTTATGTTACATATTTTCCTCATCTTTGATGGTAACACATAAAGCAAACCTGCTTTTTGCTTTCAGAAAAAAAGGGTGCTTTAGAGATAAACGTGTCTCAAATATTAACAGTTTCATAAAGTACAAGTTGTACACAGCTTTCTTGTTCACAGTATCATTTCTTTTAAGCAGAATATCAATTTATGATGGAGAATTTCAGAACTGCTTTAAAGTTTCATTTTCTAGTGCCATGATGTTTTCTCTTAAGGCTTTGTTACTCTGCATCTCTGGGCAGGTATGGATAGGTCTTATTCCAGTTTGCTTAATCTTTTTATACTGAATTACTAATTCTATCATATATTTATGATGGGGTAGGTGTCTCTAGAAAAGCTTTTTTTTCTCTGAAAAAATGCAATATATTGCACTTTTAAAGAATAAGATTCAAAGGCTAGAGAAAAAACACTCATAAATGATTACTTGTACTTGGAGCACATATAGAGTAGACACAGTGCTGTGAAATAGCCACGCTGATTATGGGGGAATGAGAAATTTAACACAAAATAAAGTATTATGCTGAAGAAGAATACAGGGATATCTTCTGTCTAAACTGCTGAATTAAAAGAGTAAACATCTGATCAAAAAAAGGAGTATATCTCTCGGCCAACTGAATTGTGTTCTGGAAACACTTCTAGTAATTCTGGGCTATGTAAGCAGCAGTTATTAGCATTCATTATCAGTTTTATCCAAGAGATGTATTGTCTGGCAGGCCTGTACCAATAAAACTCTGCTTCAACTAAGTTTCATATTCTGCTTAAACATGTCCCATCTGCTTGGAGTATCTCATTTCTTGTTCCTAAAATGCTTTTCAGATTACTTTATTTCTCACCTCCCTTATTTTGGAGTATCATAATTCATTCCTGAAAGAAGCAAGGGTTGAGTCTACATGAGTCTCAATCAGGGTCAATCATTAGCATCTACTTAACTGAAAGCTCATTTCTTATCTTGATATAATTGTAGAAGTGGAACAATGGGGTAATCCAATCTACACTCTATTCTAAATAATTGAAGTTACTTTATTCAGATTCCTAAGAAGTGACTGTCAGCAGTCTGGGATTTGAAGTAGCAAGTATTGCTTTATGCTTAACAAAACACAGATAACTGACAGCCCCTTCAAATAGGGAATGGTTCATTTTGTGATGCAAAACAGATAGCTTGCTTGGGAATAATACTGTGTATCTATATGCAGGAGTAAATCCCAGACAGAAAGAACAGGCAGATGAAAAGATTGTATTGCTAGTCTCTTTTTCCTGCAGTAAAACTGAATATTTCACAACCATCAAGAGAGTAAGGCAAGTGACTGGTTAATGCATTGGCTGTGTTTGATGTACCTTACAACTATTTTTGAACTTTGAGCTGCCTGCTTTAAACACAAGCAGATTCTTGCTGTGATTGAATAGCTTTCCCTCATAAGAATCTTGTGATAGGATATTTACATGTTAGAGAACAGTATACCTCCAACATAGGTAAGCAAATTCCTGACATCATCGATAATCAAAGTGCTCAAGAGCTAGGCAGTCTTCTTCAGCAAAGACAGTCTTCATCCCTTTCATGAATTATAGGAAAGGTTTGGTTTCAGTGGTTTTGGGTTTTTTTAATTATTTTTTTTAGTTTATTTATTTAAAGTAGTTTGACATGTACATTTTGAGAAGCTGAGATTTGGATTCCTAGAGCTTGTGGAGATAACTCTAATAGCCAAAGTAATCAGATGGTGAGCTTATTAGTCCAGCTCTTTGCTATTGCACTGTATCACAATGGTGTGTTTTTTCAGTATCTGCCATTTGGGAACCTGCCAGTATCTTGGTGCATGAAACGTCAGTAAAACATTTCTGGGGATGCTGCCAAAGGGAACCGCTTCATGTATTTGGCCCTTTTTCTCCTCTCTGGCTGGTGCTTTCTGAGATCACTGCTGGAGATCAGCCCAAGTGATGCATACAGCTCTGTGTGCAGCATGGATGGAGGCATACATGTAGAGCAGTTTTACTTGTCCAAATAATTTCCAGATGGGTGGGTAGCAGCATCTTGCACATCATCCTTCTGTGCTGCCATGCTCATTAGCTAACTGATCCAACAGCAACCACTTAACATGTGAACCCCCTTAAAAGGAACTGTTAAACTAGTGGGTTGAGTGAACTCCCACTGATGTTATACAGAAAATGCTTTGGAAAACATTTCAGAGCCCCAATGAGTTAAAAAGCAATCTATGCATTTTGAAAGCTGCACTGGAGGGGAATATAGTATTTTTTTATTCTTGTGGTGAAAAATTATACTTGAAGAGACGCTTAAACTTGAAAGAACATGCAGGAGGAGAGCAGGCGGCAGGCAGACTTTGAAAAGCAGCTCTGGATGCCTTGGCAATACTCCTGTTGGTGGTGGGAGCCCTTTTGCTGGCAGGTGAAGAGGCTTCTGCCTTGAGCCAGACCATGTCCGAGAGGTGCTCCCAGTTAAGTGTGGCTGAGCACATTCAGATTTGCTTGGTCTAAAGTATAATTGTCCAAAACTACAGGCAAATACTAGTCTTCCAATCAGCTGTTTTAGTAGATTGTAAACCCCAGAGTTCATAGATTCACAGAATAATTTAGTGAGGAAGGGTCTCTGGAGGTCACCTGGCTCATTTTCCAGTCAAATTCTGAGCATCTCCAAAGGTGGATATTTCACAATACCTCAGGTCTTTTCCATTGCTTACCTTATTATGAAATATTTAGTTAAACCAGAGTTGCATCACCACAAAAGTGCAGCATTCTCACATTTATCCATTCTAGTGCCCTTCCCTGTCACCCGAGAAATTAAGCAGGACAGCTAACAGTGGGTAAAGGAGCCTTGCAATGTGACTGTAACCTGGACTCAGGAGGATATTAGATCATATGCAGTATCTCTTTCTTATTTCAGTACAGGATATTTTTTATTTCCTATAGCTCCACATTAGGTGTTTGCATTTTCTTATTTAAGCCTCTTTAAGTGAATCTCCCATAGTTGCATCAAAATTCCTAAATTCTCCATTAAAAAAAAAATTAAATCTGTTCTGCATGGGAGGGGGAAAAGAAGTATTTTTTTTAAGAAGGCAAAATAATTTGATTTTGAAGTGATTACTTTTTAAATATCTTAGTAAATATTAGGGATTCTCTATATATATTTTTCAAAAAAAAAGTCTTGAAAGTCATATTTTTAGTGGTGAGAATCTGGCAAACAAACTAAAAAAAAAATGAAGAACTTACACATGTATACATGTAGCATTATTTGCAAAACGTTCCATTAGAACAATGCAATATCAGCAGCTGAATTTAAGTGACCAAGATGACTCTAACCATATTTATTTCCTAAAGGTCTGGAATGCCTTTGTCAGAAAGCACAGGATGACTTCAGAACAGGCAGCATAGTGTGCAGAATATCTGAGATAATAATGGGAAATATGACCAGGTCTTAAATGATTTATGCAGTTTTAGCTCTTTTTTTATTTCATCTATTTAGCTTAACGAGGTTAATTAAAGACTTTTTTCCCTAGTAAGATGGTTGATGTACCCACATGACAATTCTAAATAGTTATAGGTAAGTGTCAAACACTTTTTGCAGTGATTAAGTAAAATAATATTGGTTAGAATAAATTAACTACAAGAAACAACTTTATTATTTTCTTAAAAGCTTAATTATGCAAAGTGTTAGGGCTTTATCTTAGCCAATTCAACATTTCCATTCTTGCTGCTCAGGGGTCAAAAATAAAGTATTTAAGCCCTCAGAGAACATTCAGATTTTGGGGAGGGGAAGACTTGATTCTAGGGATGAAAACCTAGAACGGTGTTATTTGTCTCACTAGAAAATGTTATGCCTTTGAACTTGTTATGTGTTGCTAAAAGGCCTGGAAATTTGACTTAATATTGCAAGGCAACCAAGAAACACCTGTTCTCTAGAGTTTTCATTTCTGGTCAGAAGTAGGAGCTGGCTGATGACAACTGTTTCTCTCTTGGCAAGTGTGTAATAATTTTCAAACCAGTTGTGTAAGCTCAGTAACAACATCAATCAATGTACTTGAAAAAGAAGCCACCCACATTTACTGTAGTGTGTGATGAGATACGGTTACGAACGAGTCTGAAGCCCCATCTGGAAAGCAAGCAGCTTTTTTTTTTTTTTTGCCTTTTTTTTTTTTTTTTTTTCTTAAGTTAACCAGAATATGGAGGGGCGAGTGCAAACATCTAACTTTTGTGCCCACAATTGCCATTCATATGACTACTTCGAGGCTTTTTGGCAAACTGAAATTGAATGCACCTAGGATTTATGAATTTTGGTGGATTAACACACAGTATGCATCAAAGTAATGGTGTTAGCCCCTGCAACAGACTCACTGGAGTTACTGTGCATGCAGGCCTTCCCATTTGCTGAACTAAATGGATGAGCTACAGAGACTTGCAGAGATCTGGATGATTTTCCTGAAAGGCTGAAATAGCATTAAAGGTTTCCAAATGAAACCTGATCAAAGAAGGCAGGCAGTGGCTTGGGTTGAAGACTGCCTCTCTGGTCTATAGCAAAGGAGTCAGGAACCAGCTGGTTTGACCACAGGAGCAATGCCCACCATGTTTGTTTCTACTTGTAGCAAAAGGGTTCATCAGGCAGGATGGTGCCTGTTGTTATAGGACTTATCCTTACCCACTCCATTCTTTGGTGACCTCCTCTGCCATTCTGACACAGACTTGTCATGGTCCCCTTCTGGCACTGAAGACAAGCTGCAGCCCTAGCCATGATCATCACTCTCCTTTTGCCAGCCTGCCCTGGACACCAACCCTGGCTGTGCTGTGGAGAGGTGGTGCAAGGGAAGCAGGCAAGAAAAGTTACTCGGAGCAGGAGGGGAGAGAAAGGTCTGCACGTTGGCAACGGACACTCGCGTGTTGCTTGAAATTCAGACTGAAATATGATCTTTTCTACCAGATTTGTATAAAATTACTTTTTTTCATGATTAGATAATTTTTTTTTTTTTTAACTATCACCTTTGTCAAAACGTCAGTCTCTTCTGCTTACTCCCAGCTTTTTCAAGGGGAGTCATTCCTGTTAGTTAGAGTAAATATATGAAATCCTTCATGGCTCTTAGATGAATATGATTTTTTTCTGTTTTGGTTGGTAGCCTTAATTTACTTTCTTATTTTTCTGTCTAGTTTCTGAGGAAACTTCATGGTAACTGTGATCCCGGGCACTCTGTGCTTAACAGCTAGAGTGTAAAAACTTTATGAGAATGTAGAGTAAAATCTGTGTAATTACTTACACAAAGCACACTCTTGTGAACTGCATTTCTGTGAGGCTAAAAATCCAAGGGGAAGCTTGAATACATTTTTCGTGTTCAATGGAGGAAAAACTCATTTCCTGCTAATACTGAGCCCTGTCCTCTCCCTGCTGAGGCCCTCCAACTCTTTTATATTCAAGGTTTCTTCCTTCCTCCACCTTTTTGCTATTTTCTGGTCTCCTTTCTGTCCCTACCTGAATATCCTGCTATTTGGGCAGCAGCAGGGAGAAGTCCCAACTCTTGTATGTGTGCCATTCATGAAGCATCATGTTCAAATGTCGGCGTCTGTGCCACAGGTTTATCATTGCTGCAGCAATGGCTTCTCAACTGATTTATTTTTGCTCTTGGCTTGCTGCAAGCTTTTCCATGAGCTGCAAAGAAAACTGATTTTATATATGTATTTTTTAACACGTTCCTCAACTTATTATCCATGTTATCTGAAGGAAATGGGACAAGTGCTGAGAAGTACAGCAGCAGGTACCAAGGTATGTGCAGAGCCCTGGAGCCACCCTGGCAGACCTGGCAGCAGCCTGCCTTGGTGGGGGTGGCTGGAAAACTCGCTCCCTCTCCCCTGCGGCAGCTGAGTCACAGCTGGGTCTGAGATGTATGAACGGGCTGGTGAGAACTAATCTGTTTGGAAAGACCTGTCGCTACGGATTTTAGAAAGGGTACGGGTTGAGGTATTTAAAAACTCTTATCATTGAATAAAATCCCCAGTGAACAATCCATTTTTGGGATATCAGTATATTTTGCTTATGTAATCAATCCTAGGACAATAAATACTTCGTCATCCATTCCATCCAATTGACTTCAGTGATTAGCATCGAATAGAAGTTGTATGGTCAATTACCATATCACACTTTCAGGTGCGGTTGCACCTACTTTTTTTTATTTATTAAAACCAGTGGTTCAGTTTTCTTTTTTCTTTTTTTTTTTAAACTCTGCAACCTCTTCTTTTTTTTTTTTGCTAATTGAAAAGTACGTTGTTGAGACTAACCTGGAGTTGCATAAATCAATAATGTTAAACAGAAAAAAAGAACAAATTGTACCTCTCATTTGCATAATGGACAAGATCTAAAATGAATTCCTCGGGTTAATGAGGGTCCTCAGGGTTGTTTGTGAGGATATACAGCCTCCTGTGACACCAGTATGTTACTGATTGAAAAGTACTGCTCAGAGCCAAAGAAAACAGGTGAAAAAATCAGGAGCAAGCTGGTTGGGGGACTCAGTATACCAAAGCTTTTAGCTTTAGTGCATTGATTTTTGGCTGCCTGCATTGAGCTCCAGCATAAACTGAGGATACAAATTCAGATTTACCCTTGCTTTGAGGTTCAAACTTGGTTCTAATCTCAGCTGGGGATTTGGCAAAAATGCAGCTGAGTTCCTAAATTTCTGTCACACTGACATGAGGTTATCTTTGTCTTTCTCAGAAACAGAACAGTGCTCTCTAGAGGGAAGCAAACACAAACACCCTGAAAACGTGCAGGGGCTTGGTCATGCAGCTCTTAACTTAGAAGTCTGAATCTTAGGTGAGACAGTCATGGGGCCAAAAAATGCTAGGAACAGGCAGTTACAACAACATTAAAATGTCTCATATTTCCTATTCTGTTTCTGCTCCATTACCTTTATCCTCTTATTCCAGGCAGTTAGCTGCTTCTTTCTCTTACTACCTTGCTGTGAATCAGTAACGTGGCTGGAAGTGCGCAGGGCACTGCCACGGGTGCCCATGCCTGCATGGAGCAGAAAAAGAATAGGAGGAACCTTGCTTTTGCTGGAGTGCAGAGTTGTAACAGTTCTGTGCAGATGGGATTGCCTTTGGAAGCTTTTAGTGTGACTGCAGTTGGATGCACTTTTATGGAAATGGCAAGAGGTGGATTCAGGGCAGAAGGGAAGGCCTTTTACCTCCCCACCCAGTGTAAAATTTCCTATTCCAAAACAGTGGGAAGGGTGGTGCTATTCAAAGTTCAACTGAGGATAGACAAAACAAAGTTGTTTTTCCTAAGCCTTATTCTTGATAACGAACTACATTAACTCAATTTTACCTAAGCTATTCACCATGGAAAGGTCATAAACTACTGAAGAAGAGCTTCTAATACAAAATTTAAATTATCTATTAGCACATTTCACCTAATGTGTGACAAAAATTACAGTGCAGATCAAACACAGCACTATGACTCCTGCTTTTTTTTTCCTATTTAATATGCATCTTGAATATTGCAACAGAAGAGATGATCTAATTTAAAGAGATGTTCTAAGGGAGGTAAAGTCCAATGGTCAAGTCTGCTGCCTCCCTGGGGCCCGGGTAAAAGACATTGCCAGGGAACTCCCTGGTCTGGTTCGGACCTCTGATTATTACCCATTGCTAGTTGTGCAGGTTGGCAGCGACAAGATTGCAGAGAGAAATCCAAAGGCAATCAAAAGGGACTTCAGGGCACTGGGACAATTAGTGGAAGGATTGGGAGCACAGGTAGTATTTTCCTCAAGCCCTTCAGTGGCAGGGAAATACACTGAAAGGAACAGGAAAACACACCTGGTTAATACATGGCTCAGAGGCTGGTGCTGTCGGTGGAATATTGGGTTTTTTGATCATGGGAGCTTTACACAGCACCAGGCTTGCTAGCGACAGATGGCATCCAGCTATCTCAAAGGGGTAAAAGAACCCTCACTCATGAGATGGCAGGGCTCATAGAGAGGGCTTTCAACTAGGTTTGAAGGGGGTAAGGGATAAAACTAGGCGCACCAGAGATGAGCCTGGGGGCAGCATGCCAACATTGGGGGTGGATTCAATAACCCAGCTCAAATGCATCTATGCCAATGCACGCAGCATGGGCAATAAACAGGAGGAGCTGGAAGCCATCGTGCAGCAGGATAGTTATGACTTAGTCGCCATCACAGAAACATGGTGGAATGACTCCTGTGACTGGAGTGCTGCAGTGGATGGCTATAAGCTCTTCAGAAGGGATAGGCAAGGAAGGAGAGGTGATGGGGTGGCTCTCTACGTTAGGGACTGTTTTGGCTGTACAGAGCTACGCGATTCTGATGACAAGGTGGAGTGCTTATGGGTGAGGATGAGAAGGAAAGCCAATAAGGCAGATATTGTGCTGGTAGTCTGTTATAGACCGCCCGACCAGGTTGAAGAGACGGATGAATCATTCTACAAGTGGCTGGCAGTAGTGTCAGAATCGTGTGCCCTTGTCCTCGTGGGGGACTTTAACTTTCCAGACATCTGCTGGAAATGCAACACAGCAGTGAGTAAACAATCTAGGAGGTTCCTGGAGTGTGTGGAAGATAACTTCCTGACACAGCTGGTAGGTGAGCCAGCCAGGGGAGGAGCCTTGCTAGATCTGTTGTTTACGAACAGGGAAGGACTGGTGGGAGGTGTGATGGTCGGAGGCCGTCTTGGGCTTAGCGACCATGAAATGATAGAATTCTCAATTCTTGGTGAGGCAAGGAAGGTGGTCAGCACAACCACCACTATGGACTTCCAGAGGGCAAACTTTGGCCTCTTCAGGACACTGGTTGAGAGAGTCCCTTGGGAGACAGTCCTGAAAGGCAAAGGGGTCCAGGAGGGATGGGCAGTCTTTAAGAAGGAAATCTTAATGGCTCAGGACCAGGCTATTCCCACGTGCCGCAAGTTGAACCGCTGAGGAAAACGACTGGCCTGGATGAACAGGGAGCTTTTGCTAGGAATCAAGAAAAAAAGAAGAGTTTACCACCTCTGGAAGAAAGGGCAGGCAACTTGGGAGGAGTACAGGGATCTTGTTAGATCATACAGAGAGAAAATTAGAAAGGCAAAAGCTCAGCTAGAAGTAAATCTGGCCACTATTGTAAGGGACAACAAAAAATGTTTTTACAAATATGCTAACAGTAAAAAGAATCCCAAGGAGAATATCTATCCTTTAATGGATACAGAAGGGAACATAGCCACCAGAGATGAGGAAAAGGCCGAGGTACTTAATGCCTTTTTTGCCTCAGCCTTTAATAGGGAGACCAGCTATCCTCAGGGTACTCCACCCCCTGAGCTGGAAGGTGAGGATGAAGAGCAGAATATACCCCCTTGATCCAGGAAATAGTTAGTGACCTACTATGCCATCTGGACACTCAGAAATCTATGGGACCTGATGGGATCCATCCAAGAGTACTGAGGGAACTGGTGGAGGTCCTTGCCAAGCCACTCTCTATCATCAGCGATCCTGGTCAACAGGGGAGGTCCCAGAGGACTGGCGGCTTGCCAATGTGACTCCCATTTACAAGAAGGGTTGGAGAGAAGATCCGGGGAACTACGGGCCTGTCAGCCTGACCTCGGTACTGGGGAAGATTATGGAACAGTATGTCTTGAGAGCACTCATGTGGCAAGTCTAGGACAAGCAGAGGAACAGGCCCAGTCAGCATGGGTTTACGAAAGGCAGGTCCTGCTTGACCAACCTGATCTCCTTCTATGACCAGGTGACCTGCCTAGTGGATGAGGGAAAGGCTGTGGATGTTATCTTCCTGGACTTCAGCAAGGTCTTTGATACTTTTCTCTCATGGCATACTTCTTGAGAAGCTGGCGTCTCATGGCTTGGATAAGTGTACTCTTTGCTGGGTGGAAAACTGGCTGGATGGACGAGCCCAGAGGGTTGTGGTGAATGGGGTGAAATCCAGTTGGCCACAGGTCACAAGTGGCGTTCCCCAGGGCTTGGTGTTGGACCCCGTTCTGTTTAATATCTTTATCAATGATTTGGATGAGGGGATTGAGTGCACCCTCAGCAAGTTTGCAGATGACACCAAGTTGGGAGGCAAGGTCAATCTGCTTGAGGGTAGGGAGGCTCTAGAGAGGGATCTGGACAGGCTGGATCGATGGGCTGAGGCCAATCATATGAAGTTCAACAAGGCCAAGTGCTGGGTCCTGCACTTGGGTCACAGCAACCCCATGCAGCACTACAGGCTTGGAGAAGAGTGGCTGGAAATCTGCCCGGCAGAGAAAGACCTGGGGGTGTGTCATGGTTTCAGCCCAGCCGGTAACAAAGGACCACACAGCGCTCGCTCGCTCCTCCCCCCCCTCCGGTGGGATAGGGAGGAGACGAGGAGAGAGAAGGAAAAAAAAAAACCAACAAAACCAGAACCTTGAGGGTTGAGATAAGGGCAGTTTACTGGGGCAACACAAAAAAAAGGAGAAGTTACAACAACAACAACGTTACTAATGAAAGAATATACAAAAAGAGTGATGCACAGTGCAAGTGCTCACCACCCAGAACCCGACGCTCCACCACTTCCCCCCACCGAAAGTCAAGAGTGTTCCCCCCAGTCCGCTCCCCATTTATATACTGAGCATGATGGCACATGGTATGGAATAGCTCCTTGGCTAGTTCAGGTCAGCTGCCCCGGCTATGCCCCTCAACTCCCAGGTTCCTGTAAAAATTAACTGTATCCTGGCTGAATCCAGGACACGGTGCTGGTTGACAGCTGGCTGAATATGAGCCAGCAGTGTGCCCAGGTGGCCAAGAAGGCCAACGGCATCCTGGCCTGTATCAGAAATAGTGTGGCCAGCAGGAGCAAGGAGGTGATTGTTCCCCTGTACTCGGCCCTGGTGAGGCCACACCTCGAGTCCTGTGTTCAGTTTTGGGCCCCTCACTACAAGAAAGACATTGAGGTGCTGGAGCGTGTCCAGAGAAGGGCAACCAAGTTGGTGAGGGGCCTGGAGCACAAGTCTCATGAGGAGTGGGTGAGGGAGCTGGGGCTGTTTAGCCTGGAGAAGAGGAGGCTGAGGGGAGACCTTATCGCTCTCTACAACTACTTGAAGGGGGGTTGTAGTGAGGTGGGTGCTGGTCTCTTCTGTCAGGTGGCTGGAGATAGGACGTGGGGAAATGGCCTCAAGTTGCAGCAGGGGAGGTTTAGGTTAGATATTAGGAAAAAATTCTTTACTGAGAGGGTTGTCGGACATTGGAATAGGCTGCCCAGGGATCTGGTTGAGTCACCATCCCTGGAGGTATTAAAAAAGCGCGTAGATGGGGTACTCCAGAATATGGTTTAGTGGGCGTGGATGATGGTTGGACTCGATTATCTTGAAGGTCTTTTCCATCCTAAATGATTTTATGATTCTATGATTCCAAATGAAGTAGGAGTTTTCCAGTTTACAATACAGTGACTTGTAGAGACTGGGGCCACTCTTGCTTCCTTGTGCTCCGAGACTCTACTTATAGTACAATTGCTGCAACCTGCAAAGTTCCTGTCGCTGGTGCTCTGATAACCACTTCTCTCATCAGTGCAGCATGTTTCTGGGAGTACAGAAGCAGACAGGTTTTCTCATCGGCTGAAACATCAATTACATTATCACGTCCACCAAGGTTTGGGCATACCAACTGCTCCATGTTGGATACTGAGGAGTTACCTGACAATGTGGGATGAAAACTATCAGCATGATTTATGAAAGAAATCAAAATTTGGATCTTGTGTGTGTCCCAGTCTTCTTTGTATGATGGAAGACCTTCAGCACAGAGGGCCAGGCCAGGCCCTGGTAAGATGGCACAAGGGAGCAACAAGTTCCTCCAAACTGACAAAACAGAGTGAAACCTTCCCTCTCAGATCCTGATGCAGGAGGCAGAATTGCAGCAGGGTGGACAGCAGGCACTGTGTGGGTTCCCCAGCCAAGCTCTGGGGTGCAAGAAGACTAGCCTCCGTCATTGCCCTGCAGTCTCCTGAGGCCAGCTTTGCTCTCCCAGACTTTCCATGGGAGGCACACCTCTTCTTGCCTGCTATGACTCTCTTTCTGAACCATTCAGCATGGAAAGGTCATAAACTGCTGATAAGGAGCTTCTAATGGGCATTTGGAGGGTAATGATTAAGGGACACTTTAGGAGATAAATCTGGTCTTTAGCAATTCTCTATTTCAGTTCAGAGGAAAGAAAAGGCTGCTACCTAAAGTAATGATACATTAAAGGAAAGCATTCTGTGTGTGAAGAGCAGATATTTTGGTTAGCTGTGCTGGAAGATATAAACCAGTGTAGCTAAGTAACATCTACATGATCACGGTGGACACTGGTCTTTAGATCTGAGTCTGCAATCCCTAACCTTTGTGGAAAATATGCTGTGTCTTCTCTGTGGTTGTATCACTTTTCAGACCATGAATCCTGAAGTAGGAAAGGTAAGTGAGATGCCATTCCAGAATTACGCGTTTTGTATTTAGAGAAACTTTCACTTTTTCTTTTTTAACGGAGGGTAACGGACTGACTTTCCAAACAACTGAATAACTTGTGTAATTTTTTTATTCTTAATGGGTATAGATTAAATGTGAGACAGACTGTTCAAAACAAAAGTTGGTTTTAATTAATTTTGATTGAGGTGATGCAATTCTTTAAATAACGACTATAACTTCATATCATACTTTGGTGTAGTGTTCCCCCAGGGAGGAAGTAGAAAAATTATGTCCTCATTTGGCTTTTGCAATTATTTCCTGCCCTTTCTATTGTGTCCCCATAATGCTGTAGGACAGTCTTCCTGTTGTCATTCTTGTAGTCAGTGACCATGAAAAGTATTGTTATGCTAGCGGTCCTTTCACTGTAATTTCTCTGAAGATTACAGTTGCAAATGATGCCCTCTTGCTACCTCCTTCTAGGAATGAATCACACCCTTAAAAAAAGTGCAGATTCCCCTTCTGGCCATCTGACTTGACCTTAGCTATTTCTAAAGGGAACAGTATAGTTATTATTCACTTTATTCATTATCATAAAAATCTGACTTGTCAAAAGAAACATGATTAGTACCTTTTCTTTAAATGGCAAGAATTCTCATGAGATGCTGTGCAAATGAAATTGTACATAAAAACAATTCAAAAAATGTTAATCGTGTCAAAAATCAGTTCTGAGTGAATAGGAGTGATGAGATGAGGACATGATGCATGCAATGAACCTTGAATCACAGGGGACGTCTACATTGTAAAGGTAACTTGGGCTGTCGAACTGGTTTTAGTCTTAACCCCTCTATAGAACAGCCTGTAGCCAGAGTTTGAGACCTTAAAACCAGAATGACTTACAAAAGCAGGTTTTGCTTTTACAAGGACTGGGGTCCAGCCCCTCTCCCGGTGCTGTTTGTCTCCTAAGGGGTTTCGCACAATGCCCCTTGTGGGGTGGTCGGGCTCTGTGAGTACTGGGGAAGATGGACAAAGTACTTCAGCAGGAGGACATGGCAGATGTCCTGCTGCTGCGCAGGCAGCTTTGGGAATGGGGAAGGTGCAGTGCTTGAGGAAGGTATTTCAGTGGAGATGTGTACTGAGAGAAACCGAACGTGAGTGTTTGAGCCCAAAGGTTGCTGTCTCAGCAGTGCCCTGGCCTGTGAAAAGCTGGGGGCTGCTGGCTTTACGCCTTGTTCAGTTAGTCGGAGCATTAAATGTAGCTGAAAGACTAAGGGCTATTAAGCTTGGTTTCACAAGTTTTGGTCAAATATGTATAGACAATTAGATTTTAAAAACACATTCCAGGAAGGTGTATATTTTATGGGTGGAAAATTCCACCCATGCTTTTGGTTATTGAGCTGATTATTTACATCCAATAAAGTCTTTAAATGTGTCAGGAGAGGAATTACTGACCTGAAAAAGGGAGCCTTTTCTCTGAGTCAGTGCTGCAAATAGAGCTGTCCTGGTTTCAGGTGGGGTAGAGTTAATTGTCTTCCTAGTAGCTGGTACAGTGCTATGTTTTGAGTTCAGTGTGAGAAGGATGTTGATAACACACTGATGTTTTCAGTTGTTGCTCAGTAGTGTTTAGTCTAAAGTCAAAGCTTTTTCAGCTTCTCATGCTCAGCCAACAAGCAGGGTGGAGGGGCACAAGAAGTTGGGAGGGGACACAGCCAGGGCAGCTGACCCAAACTGGCCAACAGGGTATTCCATACCGTGTGACGTCACGTCTAGTATAGGAACTGGGGGGAGTGGAGGAGGGGGGATCGCCACTCAGGGACTAATTGGGTGTCAATTGGTGGGTGGTGAGCAATTGCACTGTGCATAATTTGTACATTCCAATCCTTTTATTATTATTGTTGTCATTTTATTAGTGTTATCATTATCATTATTAGTTTCTTTTTTTTCTGTTCTATTAAACTGTTCTTATCTCAACCCAGGAGTTTTACTTCTCTTCCTGATTTTCTCTCCCATCCCACTCAGGGGGATGGGGGGGAGTGAGTGGCTGCGTGGTGCTTAGCTGCTGGCTGGGGTTAAACTACGACAAAAGCCTTTTTAGAAAACCCCAAAACTCAAACCAAAACCAAACCAACACCTCCCTCAAACCAAACCAAACCCTCCGCAAACTAACAAACCCAAGCAAACACCAAAAAACCTCTAAGCCAATCCTACTCCCCTGTGTCACCTTCCATCCTGTATCTGTTAATTTCTTATCCTCTTCCATCCTGTATCTGTTAATTTATTATCCTGATGGCAGTATTTCTGCCTGCTTGAAGTAACATTGTATGCTTTGTCGTTTAGGGTCAGTAATTCTGGACCAAATTTTAGACCATATGTAGGAAATAGACCACACAGGCGTGAAGTGAACCAGGGTGTCATTGTCCTTACAGGGGTGTAATCCCTACTTTGTTGGGAAATAGGGCTTGCTATACTGGCAGTCAGCAGATGTATCATGCTAGTTTAAGAGGTCTACTCTGTTCTTCTATAGAGACAGAATATATATTAATATTAAATAAGAATTTTCTCATATACAGAGAATATGTTTATTTAATCTATTGTACAGGCACACAGCTATATCTCTGCTTTTTTAATATTTTTTTTAATATGGACTTTTTGCTGTGCAACAGCCTTCTTCAAACTGTCTGTTGCATCTTGCCTATGATCTATAAAGCTAAGAATTATGGAACAATTCCCAGGGATCTGCAGAGTTCTGAAAACTGAATTCTACTGTAGAAATCTAGTGAATTAAATTGTCCCAATGTCTGTGGTTTTGAGAGTTTGTAAGCCTTCGTTCTATACGGGGCGGGGGGGACACGGACACGACACACATTAAATAAAGAGATATTCCACAAGCTGAAACTAGCAGAGCTTCTGCTGTGCTTTACCTATCATTCTTCAAAAGATGTTTGATCCTTAGATAAAACATTTGTTAACACTTTAAAGATTTCAGCATAAAATCTTTAAAAATTTTCTCTTTTTTCTACAGTAAAAACCTAATAATATATCATAATTTTACTTAAGTATTAAACTACTTTCAATATCTGGAGCTAACACTAGGCATTTAATAACAATGTTTCACAGAGGAATTGGGGAGTAAGAGGAAGAAATAAGCGGGGGGGGGGAAATGAGATAGAGGTTTAGCATAATTTCAGAGATTGGATTTAACTCTGAGGTCTGACTCTCTGCCAGCAACATGAAAAAGATAATCTTTTTATGTCATTGATAAGCAAATTGTGAGAAAATGCTGAATGCTGGGCACAGAAAATAATTAGAAAAAGAATTAAAAGATGAAAATGTCCTTTCAGATATAAAATCATGTTATTAGATAAACTAAGGTTCTGAAAGTCTTACTCTCATTTTTTTTTTTTTTTAATCAGTTTGCAGGAAATGGAGCAAAGCAGAGCAAACAGAAAAGAGTAGCAGGGTGTTAATTGAGACCTGATAATTAAAGTGAAGCACAGTCAAGGAACCGATATCCTTTCAGCTTTCAGCGTGAAAATCATGATGGGTAGCACCTATGGATTCTTAGTGCTGTTGTGATAACCCCGGGAAGCTGCAGTGAGAGCCTCCGTGACACACTAGTTTGTGCCTGAGAACAAACATTAGCAGTTGGGGAGTTTCATAAAACTGGTTCTTTAATTGATCTTTTTCTTTTTCTATCTCTGTCTTTGTGTCTGGGCTGTTGATGGGTATGAAATGGAAAGGATGTACTCCCTTGGCAATAAAAAGCGTGGGTGAGCAAGTGGTGGTTGCAGGGTAATGGCAGCAGTGCCTTGTGCCAGTCTCAGCTGAGTGCTGAGAGATTAAATAGATTAAATGAAAATAGATGCAAGCTAATTGAATTCAGTGATATAGGAGATGAAATCAGAGCAGTATAAAATTAGGCCTAAAATGGGGATTGTTACTTTACTTTTTATCAATGTTCTCTTTGGATTGTCAGAGTCAGGACCTCTTTCAGTCAGTTAGAAATGAAAATAAAATAAAGAACACACGGTGCAAGACAAAGAGTCACTCTCCTGTTTTGTTATAAAAACAAAACGTTTTTGCAAAAGATTTGCAGTATTTTAGAAAAATAATAGTTTGAGAACCATGTTAGACTGAAGTTGCATGGATTTTCTCATTTTTTTTTTAAGTAAGATGACTTGCAGTTTGAGTGTCTAAGTGGCTGTTATCCTGATTGAAGGTAAAAGTCTCTTTTACAAAGTTAAAATGTTCAGAAGGGTAATGAAGTCTGAGACAACGCAATTGTGACTCATTCTCTAGATTTTGTTGTAGGTTCAGAGGTAGTGGTTAAACTCCCTTTCTCCCCAGCCTACCTCCACCCCTTCAAATAAGTGTATTTTATGGAAGGACCTAAATTTGGGAACTGATGAGTTTTGAATCCAGACGGCAAGAGAGACTACTAAACTTAAGGGACAGTACAGAAAATAAAATAGACATGAAAGGCTGAAGAGCGTAATAGGGAGAAGGGAAGTTTTAAAATGAATGGAGCAAATTGAGAGCAAAGCTGTAGGTATGTGTTGTGTTTTTCTGGGCCTTGGATTTAAGAGAAGACCTCTGAACTTAAAGCAGAGGATGAAGGGTTTGATTTGAATATGAATGTCTGGCAAGGTCTGAGCAGCATAAAAGGGATAATTTTAGCAGCAGCTTTTTGAATAGACTGCTTGGGTACAAGCTGAGATATAAGTAGGCTAGACAGGCTACAGCTAAGATCAAGGATGAAGGGGGAAAAAGAAAAAGCCATGAAAGGCAGATGAAATTCACCTGTGTGCAAAAAAGTCTGGCAGAAGCATGTATGACTTTCAGTAATACTTGCATCCTCTTTTGTAAATTTTATTGCTATATTGGGTTTTGGGGTGGCAAACAGAAATTTCACTCAGGCAGTCAGGGCCTATTTTATGGTGTACATTTACATGCACAGTGCACTGAGGGGTTTGGTGAAGGTCTGGAACATAGGCAAGGTTATCAGGGTATGGATTCTGTTGAGACATCTCACCAGATGGAGGAAGGTGATTTGTAGTAAAGATGAACTTTAGCAATAAGTATGTGGAGTCAGAGGTTATGGCAGGGTATGCAAGAAAAGAGCAAAATTTATCCAACATTGTCTAGATCCAATGACAGACTTACAGCAAAGATTTCGAAATTCTTTTTCAGACCTAATCTCTGCTTGTGCTGTAGAAGTAAAATGTCAAAGCAAATACAATGATTAGTGAACCAATCAAAACAGTAGGAAAAGCATCCAGCGCTTTTTTTCCCCTCTTACTTTTGTAACCAATTGTCCTGGTTTCAGTGGTTAAACCACGACACCAATGCTTTTTAAATTCTACAGTGATGAGTAATATTAGAAGAAAATACCATACAATGAAAGTTTAGTGGGCGCAGGTGAATGCTGAAAAAGGGAGTGCACTGTAAAAGACTTAATGTTTCCAGCCAAACCATTTGGCAGATAAAACACTTTTTGCCACTGCTTCAAAATTTTCTGAGAGAGCCACTTCACTCTTCTCGATACACAGAAATTTTGATTATCTTTGATTTAAAAACAAAGAAACAAAAAACTTACATTTATTTACTTCCAGACCTTACTTTCTTTGTAAAAAATTTAAAATTCTGGCACTGGCTTCAATAGAGGCAGGAATGAACTTTAACTCACTCTTTCCAATGTCAGTTGGAACATTTACAAGTTTAATAGTTGCTACAAATATTTCCATGATTGAGGGCCTTACTTTTGCATGTAACTGGACCTATAAAATTGTACCAGAACTTTTATTTGATTTTATGTCATAGGAGGATGTCATAGAGTGGTTTTCATATTTATGAACCAAGTAATCAATGAGAATTGTTTTTTTGACTGAGGAGAGTCAGGTATTAAATTGACCAAAAATGAAAGAGGATAAGTTCATTTATACTGTAATGCAATGAAATTAACATGATTACTTTAGGACTGTGTTCTGTGCATTTAAGTACAATCTATTGAAATATTTTCTCAACTCTTCAGTATTCCAGCCTATGTTACTTAATTTTTTTTCATGAAGTGCTTTGAAATTGAAAATATTAAGACTGTTCCTTTACCTTATAATATTACTTTATTAGCTATTATGCCATGCACTCATCACTTGTTTATGATCTCATCTAATGCCCACAAATGTCAAGTAAAGTGTAGTCACATATTTCATTCTGAAAATGTAGATATGCTTTCAGTATAAAGTAAAATGAATGGGATGATAATTTTGAATTAGCAGTCTGTTATGTCCAAAGAATACACTTGAAACTTAGGTGAATAGCGTTATGTCTTTCCCCACTAAAAATAATGAGATCTGGTCTGAAATTTCTAGCTAAAATTAAGTTTCAGTAAATAATTAGGGAAGAGAAAATGTGGCTAACTTGCAGCTTCCCTTCCCCATTGTTTTTCAAACAGCACAAATAAATTTTTCATCAGAAATTTGGTATTTGTTAGGGTCAGAAATGTGAACAGCTTTCACTGATGAAAAAATATGTGAGTTATTTTAAAATCTGAAAATCTGTTTGTAAGTTCTATAAACAGGAACAATGGAGTGCTGGATTTTATGTGCCAAGCACTTAAGAATCTGCCCCTCAAAGTATAAAAGTATAGCTTTATCAAAGCAAAAAATATTTGAAAAGTATTAAGAGCTTTCTTTCTCCCCGCCCCAGCCCCGCCACCCTTCATTTTGTCTTCTAGTCCAACCCATCCAAAACCACAAGCAAGCCAAATCACTGTTTCTTGAAATACTTTTTTTTTTTTTTTTTAAAGGCATATTGTGATGGGGTACTGTCATGTCCCATAATAAACTAGTAGTGAAATTTCCAAAATCTCCCCTCTTCTCAAATGACTATATAAATATGCAGAAAATATAAACTGTAACATCACAGCCTAGGAGAAGCAAAGATATCACATACAGATGCAGGGTAGGGATTTGTTTAGGGCTGAGATGGCTACTAATTCCTGGCTTGCACTATGAAGCAATTAATTTTCTTGTGCTCTTCCTATTATTGTCATTACAAAATATTTAGCTAGACAAAATATATGTTCTTGTTCTTTTTCTGTAGTCCTTAATACATGTAGCTCTGGTTAGTATTTAGAATTATTACCCATTTTTTGACCTTTCTTTAAGGTACCTACAGTACGACTAATGGTATTCATATTCTGAATACAATAAAAGCTTTGATGTATTTGATCTCTATGCCTTACATATGATAATTTTTTTCATTATATTTCCATTAAGAAGCATGTCTTGTATGCTATGCATTAAATAGATCTTGTTTTGTCCTGCGGGAACAGATGGTTCGTTTAATTTATTTTCTTTAACGTACAGTTTCTGATTTGTCTGTGTGCTTTAAGAAAACAAAGATGACTTTTTGGGATTCCTTCATATTTGTTCTTTAAACTTGAACTGACACTGGTGAAAGCTGAAAGTATAAGACACTCTTTTTTACTGAATACTGAGACCTCTCGACTAGTCCTCTAGCGAGAAAGGAAAATTCTGTGTGTTAGGCATTGGTAAATTTGTGTCTGTATGTCACTCTTGTCTGCATTCTTATTGAGAAACAAAAGTTTTACTGCTCAGAGGCTAAGGCCCTCATCCTTCTTCTGATCACAGTAGAGATTAATTAGACAATTAGGGCCAACTTGCAGTAAAATCCTTTAAAAGCAGTCACCAACCTCTGGGCATTGGAGCAAAGAAGGGAGTTGTTCTGTATTTTCAGAGGGAGTCTGGAAACAATAAGGAAGATGGGAACTGTGAAAATAAGGGAGAGGTTCCAAGGAATGATAGAGGTAGTGGTGGAGGTGACTAGATGCAGAAGCTGTGGGTGAGCATGACTAGTTTAGGTGGAAGGCGTGTTTGTGTGCCAGCAGGGCTGCCTGATGGAAACAGAAAAGAAAAGTTCCAAGGACTGGAGATTCCAATGGATGAACACTTTTCTGAAACTGAAGCATGTAATAAAGGAGAGGGATGAGCTAGCAATAGAAGTAAGAGTTTGCATGTGCTGGGTGAGTGAGATAAACTCGGGGAATACAGACACTCTCTACAGAAGGATCAGCCTAAGAGGAGGAGTCTGATTAGCAGAGGAGAGACAGAGCTGAGACAATGTTTGCTGTATGTCAGTAACAGAAGTTTTGATTTCACTGATAAAGTAACTGTAGAGTCAGCTAAATGGGCTTACGGACACAAATGTAGAGCAAGCCTACTCTAAATACAAAGTTGCTTCAGGTCAAATGCACTGTAACTACCAGCATTATGAATCCCGAAGAAAGAGGGAAATAAAGCCTTATGGGTGTCAGTAGCGTGTGGCTGAAGCACCTTGTCTCTAAACTAATTTTAGTCTAGACAATAGCTGTGTACTATGTAGCTCTAAACACACATAGCTATTAGACATATAGGAAACTGTGTGGTATGGAGGCTTCCCTGACCTTTATTATGGAATAGAACAAGCTGAAGAGGAGATTCATCAAACAGATCAATGTAACATGTCTCAATTTTTCTTAAACGTTTGCTGTTTGTAAACTGTTATTAGTTACACCTGAATGAAACCTAAGGGTTACTTCAATTTGGGGTTTCTCTTGATTTACATCACTGTAGATAGAGGACAAACTGAGTCCATTGTCCAACTTGTCCTTTAAACCTTATATTACTAAGTTGCAATGATTCAACAAAGATCTTTCTGTATATATGATTTTTTGAGACTTGAAGAAAATGTTGAAATGTTGAAAACTTGAAATTTCTTTGGAAGAGAGTATAGTCTCTGATTCTGATAGAGTCAAGCTCTTCCCATCTCCAGGAATTAAACAAGGTTACCTGAAAATATCTGCAAGCGTGTTAGTTGTCCTTTGAGACTCTGCAGGTCAAAGACACACAAAAAGAACATTGAAAAACGGGAAGACTTAAGTTAAGAAATAAGTTTAATCCAAAGTGTTTCAGGAGTTGAACATATATTAACTATACTTTTATTTTGGTTTATTGTTAAAAATTTTGGAAGATTTTTTTTATGTGTTGGAACCAACCAGTATCACCACTTTTAGATCTTTTGCAACAAAAGATCTGAGATAAAAATACAGACAAGAAAGTAGGTTTTTGGTAGGCAGAGTAAAGAGGTGGAATTAGAACAATTCATGTTACTGGGGTGCATTTGTCTCCATCTGTCTTCCTTTCAGAAAGTGCTTATGTGCCCTTCTATGCCCCTCAGACTTCTGCTTGTGTTTCAGAACTAGCTAACTTCCATTGGAACATGGCAAAATTAGGAAGGTAGCTATCAGAGAGGGTTTTCTACTGATTCATCTAACGGGAAAAAACCCAGCCTGAACATGTGAACTTAGTTTTAGTGTCTTTGGCCAGCAACAACAAAAATTGTTTTGAAACCTATAAAAGCTGCAACTCCTGGGCTGAGTGAATCAGAGGACAGGAAATGGTTCTGAAAAGATAACAGCCTCAGACATGTTCAGAATGGGATTAATCATCCTACTCCACAGAAGATTGAAATGCTGACAGAAAGAAGCTGTTCAGGTGAACAGCATCTGAAAACTGTTTTGTAGGCTAATCCATTAAACTGATGAGACCTCCCATTGGAGCCTAATGGGAGCAACAAATTGCCATCATTTGACAGAAGAGTAGTGCATGGCAAGTCCAAGTATCTTCTGTTCATGCTTTCTTGTGGCTTTGTGGCTGCACCTCAAAGGTAGATATCACCTGACAAATCCTGAATCCTCAGATCATTTTTCCCCATCTTTCAATCAACATGAAAAATTCCCCAGAATGCAATGGACAAAGGTTTGCTTTTATGGTTATAAACAAGCAGGAAAGCATAATGATTTGTGAAGTGCTGTATGCTACATGAATAACTATGGAAAAGAGGTATTTCCAGTTCACAACAAGTTATTTTGTTTTAGTGGTTGTCCTGCTTTTGGCTGGGATAGAGTTAATTTTCTTTCTAGTAGCTGGTATGGTGTTATGTTTTGGATTTAGTGTGAGAATAACGTTGATAGCACACCAATGTTTTTAGTTGTTGCTAAGTAATGCTGAGACTAAGTCAAGGATTTTTTAGCTTCTCATGCCCAGCCAGCAAGAAAGCTGGAGGGGCACAGGGAACTGGGAGGGGACACAGCCAGGGCAGCTGACCCAAACTGGCCAAAGGGGCATTCCATACCATGTGATGCCATGCCCAGCATATAAACTGGGGGGAGTTGGCCTGGGGGGGCCAATCACTGCTCAGGAACTAGGCATCTGTCACCGAGTGGTGAGCAACTGCAATGTGCATCACTTTTTTTGTATATTCCAATTCTTATTTTTATTATTATTATTGCAATTATTATTCTCATTATTATTTTCTTCCTTTCTGTCCTATTAAACTGTTATTATCTCAACCCATGAGTTTTGCGCCCCCCGCCCCCAATTCTCTCCCCCATCCCTCTGGTGGGGGGGAGGTGAGTGAGCAGCTGTGTGGTGCTTAGTTGCTGGCTGGGGTTAAACCATGATAGTGGTGAAAGTTCCAATCTTTTTTAAGTTAAAGAAATGATGGACCATCTGTAATAAATACGTATCTTGAAATAGTTTTGGAGAGATGAATTCTGCTCATACAGAATCTTATGTCATTCAAAGTTTGAGTTAAGGGTATGCAATTTTTGCACTAACTGTATCTCTTAATGGAATTGTCATTCTGCTTGGTTAAAGGTGATATGGTTGGAAGATGCACAAGCTATTGTTTACCAGTTGGGAATGTTTTTCTTTACCTGATAACCTCCAGAGTACTTGCTTGTAGTAAGAATATCTTCAACATTTTCAGAGTAGCTTTAAGCTAAAACATCTTCCCTGTTAAAGGAGTGGAAAAGGGAAACTGTCCACATTATAACTGACTTTATAAGTATTTTCTGAGCCATATTTTTTTTTTTTAGGTACCAAATTCAAAAGGTATCTATATTCTTCTACATGAAGAACTATTCTTAAGACAAAAAAAAATTTAAGGTCTATTTTCTTGTTATAAGATTTTTAGATAAAATGTGCTATTTAACAGTTTATTACTTCTGTGACAAATTCTAATGTGTACTATGTTTGCAACATGGAACTAGAGACACCTGTTAAATATGTTACACAATTACAAATTGTATTGTTACAAACTCCAGCAATCAGTGTTTATCTCTATTTTCAAAAAAAAAAGGTGGATTTATAAACTCTACATTGTCTCTTAAGACTCTGAATAAATACCTTTTTTTTTTTTCCCGAGTAATTATATTGTTTTTTGATGGTAAGACTGGGCATATTCCCTTGTATAACAAGGAAGTAACTTTTCCAATGCACTTAGTCCATTTGCACATCCCAATTAAAAAAATGCAGAATTGAAGTATAAGCATATCTTTTTCTATTTTTATGGTTATATGTGAAAATATCAAATAAGCCAATCAAGGCAGAGCAAAATTTCCAATTATCTAGCATAATTATATTAATTAATATGTTTTTATTTTAAAAGTGTAATTTTCTTGTCTCTGCTTAGAAAAGAAATCTGAAAGTGGAAGGTATTAGAAAAGAAGAGGGTGGAAGTCAGGACAGTGTCTCGTACTAGTCAGATCTGACAACAATTCCCCATACCTGGGTTTGGAGTCTGTCAACTGTCCTAGACAGCTTTCAGAAACATTAAGTAATTATAAAGGAGAAATTGAGCCACCACTCATCAGCATGAAATAAAGAAGCTTCATTTTGAGGCACATTGGCCTATAAGTTTTGGAGCCATATGTTTTGCATGTGTGCTTTGTTTGACTTAAGGAGGTACTGAACTGACTCTAAGAAAAATCCATACTACAGCCTAGCAAAAAGTTTTCCTGTTACACTCTTCATTTTGCAATTAGACTTCATAGATTTTTGTACAAGGAAGCTCATTCCTGCAGCCTGGTTTAGTTTTCACATACTTGTCATGTTTAGATGGCAAATGTTAGGATATTACAGAGATGGGCAGTAGCATAAACCCTCTGGCAGTGAGCTAGTTTGGTGTACTGTTAGAGTATGCTATATACATTTGCATTGTAAAAGTTCTTTTATTAATATTTGGGGAAATGAACCAGCATGATATCTGTTTAAAAAAGAGTGAGATTACTTCCTTCAGGGGTCTTTCATTACTATTTTAATAGCTTGAGATACTATGCAAGATGGTCAGATCTTATGCTGTAAGATGTGGATAGTATGTGTGGGGAAACAATATTTCATCTCTTATTTAAATCTTCTTGGCTTTGGTAACTTTGCAAAATTGAACAAGAGCTTTGTAGCTGTAATGTTTGATGATACTTCCATAAAGTTTTCCAACTTTGTTGTGGAATGGAAGTCAGGAAATCTGGCTGAATGCCTTGTTACCTTTCAAGAACCTACATTTTACTTCTGCAAAATCCTGCAACATTGCTATCTTTAAACATCATTGTCATTAAACTGGGGCAGGAAGAGAAGGAACAGGAAAGGAACACAAAGGGCAACTGTGATCTGAAGTTTTTCCTGGGGAAGATGAGCAAGGTGCTATTTGGGCTGCCAGAAGATGAAATCAGAAGAATGTCTGGTTTTAGCATGTTGGGCATGATTTAATTCTGTCATCATCAGTCAGATGGAAAATATGGTGAGAGGCTTTGAACTACTACTGACAGGATCAAAGGGCACTGGGGTTACAGTGTGAATAGTTGGCACAGCAAGGGCACCTCTAACTAGCTGTGTTATTAGTTCAGTGCATTAATTTGTGTGAAACATTAACATTGGTATTATTTACGATATTTTTAAATCTTTTTTTAAAGTCTGGCTTTCTGCTAGAGTGCTGGTTTTAGTATTGTATGTTAGGGTTGCTCTTTTTATTACTGTACTTTAGGGTCATGTTATGTGCAATCATCCAGATGGGTGGAACTACAGGCAGAATTATTTGGCTTTTAATGCATAATGGAAAGCCCATCAGAAAAATTACTGAATTCATGGCGTGTTCCTCAACAATTACACATTGAGGAAAAGAAGGAAATAATATGTTAAAAATCAGTGTACTCTTTGTGCTTTTATGTTTTTGTGAAAGAGATAGTTTGTTTTCTGATGATATTTCAGGTGTTGTAGTTATTTTGTGAACTTCTTTTCCAGCTGCCCTAATACCGAGCTCCTTTACATTTTACTCAGTCTATAGATGCTCCAGGGAATACTCAGTTTCACAACAATGCATGTGCCTCTCTGGCTGCACCGTGGAAAAAACTGTCCATTATGATTTCTTTTGAAAAGTCCATGTGTTTGATCATGTAATGAGGTCGAGGTGTTCTTCACAGATACTTTTATAATGTTATGTCCATGACCTGATATGCCCTAAAAGCGAGAAGCAGGTAGTTAACCACTTATTAGCTCTGCATGTGTATGCAGCAAGAGATTACAGTCAGTCATCGCATTATTAAAACGGTCTCAATTGATCATTCAAGCATTTTATTTGTGCATAAAACCAAGACTGGAACATTTGTAGCTATCCTTCCCTAGATATCCTCCTCAGGTGTCTCTCCTGGCAGACAGCAGCGCTCTGGGTTTTGGCCCTTGGCTTAGAGCTGTGATATTTCTGGCCAATTTATCCCGCGTTTCCTTATAGTGCTGTTTAAAAGCTGGTTCAACATTTTGCAACCATTGTTAGTTTGCTTAACTAATCCTTTAATCCTATTCATAGTTTGTGTTAGAGGGCGAGGTCCTGATAATCCCTTTGGGCAAATTTGCTTTCCTTTTATTATCTCGGCTGGTGTTCAGTCCTTCCTGAGTGGTTGCTAGCCATAAAAATATGGTGAATTTTTAGCTAATTGCAGAGGCAGTAATTGAAGGACTTTTTGCTTCAAATTTACTTTTTCTGTCAGTAAATATGAACTTAACATGTCATTCTGCATGGCTTCGTTGTGACTGGTCCCATAAACCACACACATCTCCAGTTAAAGGAATGTAGTCTATAACTTTAATGAGGGCTTGGAAATCTCTTCACAGACAGAAAGCAAATTATCAGAACTAGAAGATTTTAGAAGAGGCCATGTTTACACATCATTCTACTACTTTGTTGGCAGTAGGTCCAATTTAAGTAAAAGTCCCCAGCTTCTTAGAAAACATCATATCTTCTCAGCTGCTCTATAATCTAAATCTTGAAATGATCTGGCTTTAAAAATAATGTAATACAAGCAAAGTTGTCTTTGGTTTGATTGTTTTTAATTACATCATTTCATACCTTTGAAGTGTTGCCATGTGGGTAGTTCAATCGCCACCATCAATGGTGGAGGACAGGAATAAAGAGTTGAATGTATTAACCTGTTACACCAGGTCCGTCACTGAAAGAGTAACTATGGCCTCGGGGGCTGTGACATTCTTTCGGCAAACATCTACTAAAATTGTCTTCTGAGAGGCAAATTTGGAGAAGGAAAGATTTTCCAAAATCTGTGGCCCTTGATTAAAAATACTTCCATTCAACAAGACGTTGTCTCTTTTTGAGACTGCCATTGTCTAAATGGGTTCTGGAGGAGGGATTAATTATTAAAAGTAGTTGTTTAAGGAGTGAGCAACTCTGCTGAATAACATGCTGCCTGCAAATACCCTGCTGAAGAATAGAAATTTCACCCATTTTCATTAGCAAACAGTGACTCTGCACTAAGAAACTAGAAGTTCTGTCTCCCTGCTAGACAAGCTAGGAGGCCCTAATCAGTGTAATTTTCTGCCAAGAGGGAGGCAGTGGAGCTGACAGGAGCTCTCTGGACAGACAGCTGCCGGCCATCAAGACATGTGCTATTGGTCTTTCTAAATACGGTCTTTTTTTCCAGGGAATGCACTGTAAAATTTCAAGCTTTGCTCTTTTTCCTTTTTCTAGCATGCAGGCTGTTATGTTTATTGTGATTTTGTTGTCTTGGCAAAGAATTCAAAAGTGTTTGCATGCCTCAGTGGACCAGTGATAGACTAATGATATGTAGCAACAGTAAATGTGTTTTTCTGCACTGCAGTCATATTTCATAGGTACCATGCTGGAAAATGAGATTGCTGCTTGAATCCACTGTGGTAGTTCAGTGTGTATCTGCTGGTCTCAAGGCAGGCAGCTCATACCTACAGTGGAGGGAGCCAAGGGATGGCCTGGCAGTTTTCGCATGACCGTTCTCCCAATGGAGTTTTTCTGTTGCCTGGAAAAACATCTTGAGCCATAACCCCTTGGATGTGCTAAGACTCCCTGTGTGTGCTCCCTGCTCCTCTCACTCCAAGCTGTTGACAGCTCATCTTCAGGTGATCTGAAAAAATCATCTTGCAATTGTCTCTTGCACTTGTGAACAACTGGGGGTCTGGAGATGCTGCATTCAGCACAGAAACATGAAGTCCTTCAACTGAATACGGTCTGAAATCAGTTTGAATTTTCTGGATAGTGATATAGGAAGCAAAGTACAGGAAAAAAACCCCACCAACAAAACAAAACCACACCACAGAAAATATATCTTGCCAAAAGCTATACGTGTGCAGAAACACTTTCTACATATGCCCGGCACAGTGCGTTCCCTGTCTGTAAAACTCATCTTGTTAGAACAAACAGCTCGTTAATGGAGACAGAAATGTAATTTTCCAACTAAACATTAATGCGAATGAAAAACAGCATTGGTTTATTAAGAACAAAACTGCCAGTTTTTCTAGACATTTTTGTGTAATTCTATGGCTTCAGAAGAATTGAAGGGAGAAGATAGTAAATATGTAAAGCTGGCAAGTTATGAAAATTAAATAATGAAACATACTTTTCAAAAGCTATGAAGAATTATAGTCTCAAAACTATCTAAAAAAGCTTGATTTTTGACCTACCTTTTTCTAATAGTGCGCTCTCTTAATTTTCTTAGAGCTGGTTTCCTTTTTAAAGAGATCTAAAAATGTGGTAGTTGTTACTACAGCTGTGTATAAAGAAAATTAGTAAAGTCCTTCCTTAGAACATTAAAATCTTGAATGATACATTATATTCAACTAATCTTTTTTTCTGATTTCAGATTATGGTTTGTAGTTTTGTATGGTTTTGTAGTTTAAAAACTTAAGGCAATATGACCAAAAAAAAAAAAAAAAAAAAATTAGACAATGAAACTGGAACCATCAAGGTGCATTTCTCCTGGCATAGAAAAGAGTGTAAAACACTGATACGTTACAACTGATTTCACAGCAAAGTCTGCACTGAAAGTCCAAAAGCAGCAATTATTTCAATAACCAGATCTCTCTCATCTGGGTTGAGACTCCTGGGCACTAAACAAGAAGTCTGAGCAAAGAACTGAGGCTGAATTTTCCACACATGGATGAAGTGACACTTCTCTGCAGTGAATCCTGTGTTTCCCTGCAGATGTGTGTGTTATTGTGTCTATATAATTTTTCCGCTCTTTTCCACTCTTGTCTCACAAGTCAAAAGGACCAATTGACATATATCCACGGAAATTTTTTGAGTTGAGTGTAGTGCTGTAAAACTATCTCAATAATGTAACAAAATGTAATTTTCCATTTTGGGGTATTTTTTAGGGGTAAATGAAATAGTTAAAAATATAGGTATATTTTATAGTACAGTCAACCATACTATCACATTACTCTGATGTCATCACTGAAAATACTAGTCTCCTGTATAACATGTGGAAGAAAAAATTACTGTCCTCTTACGAGTTCACTCAAACAATGTTTTGTGAGAAAACATGTACACTTATACAGAGAAGATCTTCTGAAAGTTTGCGGGTTTTAATCTCTGGTGTCCTCTGGTAATGCTGGGGGGAGATCAGGTACAGTGGTATGAATTTTGTTGTTAACCATCTAACTTTGGTTAAATATTAATTTTACCAAATTAAGCCACTGATTGACTTTTTCAGCAGGCAAAACCATACCACATTCCAGGCTAGCCCTATCTTATAACTGATGCGGGTCTAGCATTGAGGGTGATGCATGGATTAAGGATGGGAATCTATTCTGTTCATGTATCAGGCATAGTTCTCAATTTTAACCATGTACCACATGATAATATTGCATGGCATCTGACATCTCCAGTGGAATCTTGCTGAGGATATGAGAAAGTAAGTATCCCACAGGGTTACCCAGGGACAATTCACCGTAGTGTGGTTAGTTTGGGTTATATTTTTCCAGGTTTATGCTTCAAGTCATGGACACAATTGGAAAACTACAGCTGCAGAATATGGAACATCCTCTGTAATGAGAGAATACAGATCTAAACACTGTCTACAGAGACACCTAGATACCTTGGGGGTGGGGAGGAATAACTGCTTAATTATATAGACACAATAACACACACATCTGCAGGGAAACACAGGATTCACTGCAGAGAAGTGTCACTATGATATAATCTACATATGTTAATTGCTAGGTAATATTTTTAAATTGCGCAAATAACTAAACAAAATACAAACATGCTGTAGCCTTTTAACAAGGAGTTAAAGACCTATGACACCTCACTGTTTAGAAGTGATTGTGCCTCTAGGCTATAATTTTTTTAATCCTTTTTTTAATCAGGAAAATTTCAAAGGAACTGTAGTCTTTCTTCTCTGATGTCTAGTTTTCAGAAGCCTCTATATAAATTTCTGCATGGCCAATCCAAAACGCACACGAGATCTGTAATTGTTCAGGTAAGCTGTTACATACATTGATTTTCAAAAGTTTTAGTGATAAGCTATTTGATTTTCTATGGTTTTTTTTTTCTTTTCCGTTTTTCCCTCTTGTACACTAGTCTTCTCTGCTATACTTATGCTATATCCCAAGCACAAACATTACATGTTCTAATAGACACAGCACCACTGGCAGTAGGCAACATTTCCACCAGTTTAAGCTTCTGGATGCCTCTCAAATCTCACTTGAACAACGTATGGAAATCATCCTACAACTAGCTATATTTTTTTGGATATGAATTTCTAAAGAAAATGAAGTGTTCTGTTTGAAACTTGGGGGCAAGGGGAGATAAGAAACAGAATATAATAAAACATAGGGAAAGACACTTATCAAAAAACCTTGTGATCTGGCTTCTATGCTTCCCTGTTCTAATTCAGCAACTATTTTTTTACATGCAGCAAATCCTTTTATTGGATATTTCTTGTTCTTTAATGACTTCACTACAGGGTTGCATGGGTCGATAAGAATGCCTTCTCCAAAATCCATTAACGTGGTTCTTGACTGAATGCATTCCAGGCATGTTAATCACCATTATTCTTCAAGGATGTCAGGCTACTCAAGTTTTCTATATGTGAATTTCATGTCTAAGAATCAATGTGTTCCTTATTTATATACAGGATCAGGTACCTTGCTGGAAATTATGGTACATTGTTAGCTTAAAAATGTGCTATAGAAAATTTAATAAAGATAAAGAAATCTCTTTAGTGTTGGCAAAGATTCACCCAGTACTTGCTTATAAACTGAAATTAAAACTACTATCATCTGCACCTTTCTTATCTAGATGATAGTACAATTCAAAGAAACATCCACTTCTTTCCATGCCATGTCTCTTCTTCTTTGACTATAACACATGCATATTAAACAGAAACTTCACATTTTTTGATGTGATTGCATCAGAAGAAAAGATATAGTATGATTGATGCCAGTGGGGTTTGACAAATAGCAACTCTACAGAAATTATACAAAAATTTTCTTCCATATTTCCTCTCAACTGTTCTGCCACTTTGATGAAATGGTAATCTCTCTAATCCATTTCTCCAGCTAGAACAGTGTTTCAGAAACGTACCCTTCCCTGCAGTTATTACCACGATGGAACATTTATTATGCAGCAAATGAGGCATCACAACCTCTGATAATTCTCCTAAAAAGTCTTAGGAATAACTGCCCTCTATTGTGCATATCGATGATAAATTTAAATATCAAAAAAGTCTTGTATATTCTGCAAAAGACAGAACGCAAACTGTTTCACTGATCAATATCCATTGCAGAAATATATTCAATCTTGTGTGGGCAAATTTCCACCTTGTGCTGAGGGGTGGTTTGACACATCACTTATGCCCTAAACCACTGAGGCTGTGGGTTGTGGAGTCATGAATAATAGTTTTCATGTACATGAGCCCTGGTCAATTTTGCCTTGAAAAAGATGTCGGTAATAAATGATTGTGGCTTCTGGTCCTGTGTGTTCTTGGGCTGTTATAGAAGAGTGAGAAACTCAGCTAGAAAAAAAAAGTACTGCAAAAATTACCAGTCAGCTTTGTACAAAACCAGTCCCTGTTTAACTATTTGCTTTATTTTTTAAAAAAGGTAGATTACAAGGACTAAAACCACATGGGAGCTCTAAACCCACTACACTGCTTTAATAATTTTTTTGTTCAGTTACTTTTATTTCTGTTTAGTCAGCTTAAAAGGATGCAGGTGAAAGTCAAGGTATTCATCAGGGAACAGGGAGGGAAGTTAATTGTAATGTTAGGTGTTTTTCTATGGTTGGACACAGTGGTTTTTATAAAATTGCCTAAGACTAAGATGGCAAAATATTTCCTGAATGACATGGGTTGTTTGCATGTCTTCAGTCTTGTTTTATTTTATGTGTATACATAGACATATATATGTGTATACCTGCTATATGCAAATTCATTCAAGCATAGAGCAGGAACTGTTTGTTAACTTTGACTAATATCTTTACTGGTTTCCTTAGAATATTATTTTCTCATCTCCATATTATTTCTGCCCTCCACAAATAGCTTCAGAAATGTCTACCTTTTGTGGTACTGTGTAATGAAAACAACCTCTCTGAATTACTGTTCTAAGAGAAGTTTTCAAACACAGTTAACTATTACCTTGAAAATACAGTTTTTGAATAGTAATGATACTTAAATGTCATTGCTGTGGATTCCCTTCCTTCCTATGGCTGATCTTTAAAAATAAATTTCAGTTATAAAGACCAATACAAAACCATAATTGCATAATGAGGAAGTTTAAGTTATTTATTTATTTTAACATTTTGCTGCGGCCTTTTCTTTCCTTAAGCTCAAAACAAATCAGCAATTCTTTGCTGTTTTCTTTAGCTAAGGCAATAGGTTACATGATGTTATTTATATTTTGCACACTTACAAATTAATGTTGGAACACTGTTGCTACTACCTCTCCAACCAGTACGTTAGGAACCATCTTGCATTTCATACTTGCAAATATGTAAGGATTTTACAGAATATACAGTGGATGGAAGCAAGACCTGTTCCTGAAGAAATATTTTATTCAACACAACTTGCCCAGCTTGAGGATTTCCCAGGTAAAGGATCTGCTTTAGTGATTCCCAAATTCAGCACCCCTCCCCCCAAAAAAAAATGTTACCTGTTTATTTATATACTGTGAAGTAAGTGACCTAAGAAAAGCCTGCTGAGTCAAAAGTGCTTTATCCCAGTGTCGTTCGTGAGAAGGGAACAAAACCTAAAATAGCAGTCAGGTTTGAATCAAGCCTACCTGATAATGCCAAAAAATAGATATTTTTTGTGAATATTTTTTTTTTCATGTATTGGGAAAAAACCCCCCAATGATCTCAAATCCAAATAGTTACCATAGTAACTTATGGTATATTATTTATGGACATATTGCAACATAGAGACTACTCATAATGCCTTGTTTTTTTCAGAATGTATGTTTCTGGTTGTTCATGTAACATTTCCGTGGCTGAGTGAAAATGCCAGATCTTTTCATTTGCAGCAAGCTAACATTTCTCTGCACTCCCAAGAAGTGCAGAATTATGTATTTTTGAGATCACTGGAAAAAATAATAGTTTATTTTTATTGTATTCAGATAATCAGTGTAACACTGCAAAGTAGCACTACTAATTTCTTTTTTTTTTTTTGCTCTGCCATCTTTTAGGAGGTGAGGGGCAGGCGGGTTACACTGGAACCACAACAAGTAATAGATTCCAGACCTGCTGATAGAAGTAAATGGCTCTTTATAAAAAAAACCACAACACAAAACCAAAAAAACAAACCACCAAACCAAAACAAAAAACAACAATTGAAACCACTGAAAAGAAAGTAAACAAAAGTATTGGGTGATTGGTTCTACCATAGTTTTTATATATGCTTTTTTAATAGTATTACTTATGCTGAGAATATGTAAATTAGTCTGCAAAAGGCAGACTAATTTGTTAGCCTGTGCTTATGAATTTTCAAACTCATTTTAATCTTCAAGGATTATCTTCAGACACGTATTTACTAAAATAAATATCTATGCTCTCGGTAGAAGTAACTTTCTGTTCTTTCTGCTCACATTCTGAGGCACAAAGAGCAGGCGGATACTCTACTGCTGAGGAATACTAATGAAACTTGGTCACCTGGCTTTGAAAATCCCAGCCAGGGGGCAAACTAGGTTCTCTGTCTCTCTGGGCTCCCTTCCTCTTTATAAAAACATTGTCTTAAAAAAACATTAAGATAGGTGTTTAATAAAACTGTATGCAGAAGCATTGTATTGAATTGAAGGGAACAGTGTGAGAATCTGCAAATCTAGGTCATTCTGAAATGCTTTTTCTTTGAAGCTGATCTCATATGTGCACCATATTGAATATTTGGATATAAATGTTTAGTCACTTTAGTTGATTAAGTTTACTTAACAACAAGATTGTTTTCCATGTTATCTAATTTCCATGTTATACAGAGGAAGTTTTTCCAAATGAGATATTCCTGCCAGCAAGTGCCACTTCTTCAAAAAACATGAGCTTAGCTGTCAGTAGATATTCCCTTTCGTGCTTGTCATTTTCATCATTTTGCATCTGTAACTATTTTGAACACAATTTATGTCATTTACACATAAAGTGTATGATACTTAAATGCCATAAATCATGCATATGTATCATTGCTGGTGCAAATTTACATCTGTAATGATTTATACTTGCAAACTATCATTATTATGAGGTCTTGTTGGGGACTGGCTGAAGAACATGACCCACTTCACCCATCCTCTACATGCAACCTCTATTCTGTCCTGTAATTTTTCTATTTGAAAGGTTATTAAAATGTTTTAAAAGAAAAATTAGGTAAAAATCTACACTGATGAAAGAGAAATATTGCATATGTAAAGAGCATTTGTCAGCTCCCTTCTGTGCTGCATTTTATTTCAGCTGCGAATGGACTTTTATGAAAATATATTAATATTTTATTGAAAACAGCCCTGTACAATTTACTGCCTTGACCATGCAATTTGCCCACTAATGGGCAAAAATGGGTGTTTTCCCAGATAGATTTTATTTCCACTAGCATTTACCTGGATCCTGGTACATTCTATTGATAAATATTCTTGTAATTCTTCAGTTTTCCATTGGAAAATAAATTAGCAATAATTACTTAGCCTGCACGCTAAGCAACAGGAAAAAGTCTCTAAAAGCCTCCAAATACAGTGGTTGTGGTTGTACACATATAAGATTTTTCCCGCTGGGAGACAGGAAGTTGAGTTAGAGGTAGGGTTATATTTTTGCCCATCCACGGTCTGATCATAGATCCAGCTTCTCTGCCAGAAACTCTCATAATTGCTGAGAGGGAGGGGAAAAAAATCTTCTTGTCTAATCCAGGATTTTTTTGTTAAATTGTCATTATATAATAATTCAGTAGTAAAAAACTTATAGTGACAACAGTCTTCTCACAATGGCTACATGTTTTTTCTCAATCAAAAATGCTGACACTTTAATAAAGCTGATTTGGGTGCTGTGTATGCAGTTGCAACATGTGATCTGAGAACTCATGCACATGTCAGATTTTCAGTTCAAATATTTTGAAACATACTCTGCTAGGATACTTGAAGTGAAAATTTTGTATTGCCTTGCTGCTGTTTGTATCATTACTTTCTTTAATGCTTGCTCTTTCTCCCCCACCTCCAATCTTTGACGTAGAGTGTCTCTGTAGCCAGCTGATACAGTTCATGGTATTGGGGGTACCTGTATTTATTTGGAATATGTAGCTAGCAGTGAAGACTCTTGAGTCTTAAAAGCCATTTTAGAGCATAGCTGTTGGCAACTCGTGCATTTTTCTCATGCTCTGATGGGCATTACACATTTTTAACACAACTGTTTTGTAAATGATAAGAAAAAAGATAGATATGGCGAGGGTAATGTCATTGACGTCTTAGAAATTTTGTATGAAAAGAATATAAAAGGCTGAGGAAAGAAAGGTGAAGGGAAGGATTAAAAGAAGGAAAAAGAGCAAGGTAAAACAACTGATTGAGTTGAAAGGAAATCCATTCACCTTCTGCCTTATAATATCAGTGCTTAACACACTCCAAAAAATGAAACAGAAAGTTAAACACTAGGTTTACAATTCAACAAATAGAAATAAAGGTCATAAGGAAGTGAGAAATTAAAACAATATTTTGGCTGTAGATATGTATCAGTTTGTAGTTGATTTCTGACACCTGACATGTTTGCTTCTGCACTGCCAAATAAACCATCTGCCAAGACCTTTTTTTTAAAGCCAGTTAACTTGTATGGCATGTGTGCTTTTAAGCTATCCTTGGGGAGAAGTTTTGGGGGTGGTTTTTTGGCATAATAATTCTGTTTCTTGTAATGACCAGTGTTCCAATCTTCATACGGAATCATTGAGCTTCACTGACAGTTTTTCCAAAGCGATATTGTCGTCCTCACCACAAGAGGAGTTCCAGTCCACTTCAATATGTAATTGGAGAAGCCTTAGAAGAGTTCATAGAGATCTTCCTGATCACTCTTTGAAACTGCTGTTTCATCGTGTTAAAAGGACTCTTATGCAAAAAAAAAAAAAAAAAAAAAAAAAAAAGAAAAAACTACAGAACATGTTCAAGAAAGCACATTCATTCTCAAATGAAACTTTGTAGAATTGCTCAGCAGCTGGTGTACAATCTGAAAAAGGTTCTTTCTTTTATTAGAAACACATAATGTTGGCATTCCCATTACTGCCAGAAAAGGTTATGCCCATATGAAGCAAAGAGAGGGAAGGAAAGAAGATAGCAAGTTTCTCAGCTTTCCGTTTCTGTGAAATAATGTGACTAGAAGAAAACCAAAATTAATCTTCATTATACTAAGGGAAATATCCTCTGTATTTTAGTTCATTTATTTCCAAAATAGATTGGAAGATTTTTGGAGTTATGAAGGGGTTTTTTTTGTTGTATTTTGGAAACTTTATCTGTTCATTGAAATAAATTCGTTGAATGCTGGCCTTTCATATGTTTGAGAGGGCGAAGGAGGAAAGAAACAAACCAAAACCCCAAACCTTGAAGGTTCAAGGTTTAAGTTCTATAATTTTATTGGTTTAAGTTCCATTTTAATTTTTTGTGTAGTTCTGCCTTTGTGGTCATCTTGACCAATTTGGTAGGTAAAAACCAGTATAACTTCACCAACCTCAACTTTGCCACCTATGAATCTGTTACCCAATATAAAGTTTGCAGTTGCAAAAGGAAAGCATGCCAGTAAAAATATGCCTTTTAAGTTCTAAATAAGCAGATACACATTTAATTTCATTTTCTCATTTCTTCTTTTCTTCCCAGTTTTTTTTTTGGCCATACAACTGATGAAAATCAAAGGTCTTTACCTTAATTAAATTAATTACACAATCTTAATAAGTTATCCATACTGAACTGATTTTTGTGTTATATGTCTAGCTATGCCAATATAAAATCATGGAGAGTACTTCTAGGGTGCTGGTTCCTATGACATGCAGAACAGCTCATTTTATGGTCTGGACACTAAATGAGCAAATTGCAATATAAATAAAACTGTGTTTATCTCATATAGACTCTTTTTCCACTGAGTTAACCAACCTCATTACCCTTGCCACACATTTTCCTTATGTCAGGTGAACTATCACTAACCACCACAAAGATCAGCATCAGTACCATTATTCTTAGGGTTAAATTATACTTATGTAGGAAACTCCTTTATTCTCCCTCTGACACATGAAGGCATCTAGCCTTTCAGCATGGGCAGTGTAAACACGTTGCACTACAAGGACTCGGTGAGAGAGACAAGGGTGAGGATGGGGCCATGAGACTGCCAGGCTGTATTCTAGGAAGGCTGTGATCAGTAGCAGATCGAAAGCATAGTGAAGGGCATCCTTTCTTGAGGGTTGTCAGGCTCTTTCTGTGTCTCTAATCAGGTAGGATTACTTGTACTCCTGCCTAGTGTTATGCAGTCTCAGGATCCATAATCGAACCCTTAAGGTTCAATTTTATCTGCACGTAGTGAGAAGACAAGTTATTTGAAATGCTACCACTAGCTTAATTTTGCCGCAGACCAGTTTCTTTAGTTGCAGTTATCTTCCACTCTGTTGTCAATTACTTTGTAGTTAGATTTGGCTCCAATCAGTTCAAATACAAATGTCTTCACTTAGTCACTTAGATCCAATTTAGCTACCTAGAGAAGTGACTATTAACATTAATCACTTGACTAATCAGCATCTTTTCAGGGTGTCTGAATATGGATGGCAGATAGAATCTTTCTTCCTGAAGGTAGATGAGTTAAGAGTATTTCGGCCGAGCATATAAAAACCCAATGCTGTGTTGTCTTCCTTGGTGGTGCAATGATGCTAAGAGAGACAGGAGATGAAATCCTGTGACCTTTTAAAAACAGGCAAATACCATTGCTGGAAATTAGCATACATGAAATTTTTGTAGAATTGCATAACTAAAACTGTATGAATGGATTAACATTGATACTACCATTTCTCTGCATGTACATTTAACACAGATTAAAATTATTATAGCTCTTCTAAAATGTTTTTGCAAATCTGCATGTTAATCTAGATGTTTTTCATATTCTACTTTTAGTAGATAAAATGAAGTGTCAGGATAAATAAAATAATAAAATATTTATTCTAAGCTGTTGGCGACAGTATCAACAATATATTAGGAACCAGCCCCAGGAAGGACTGATTTCTGTCTCATCTACTTTAATATGAATCCAAAATAAGCCATTTAAAGGTAAGGGGTATGTTAATAGAGTTAAGTCAGTGTAAAATTGGCATGAAAAGAAGATGAAGATACAATATTCAGTCACTGGTTCAGAGCGAAATACAAACCTGTTAAATGCAAAAATTCTCATGGCTGTTGCATGGTACCTACCTGCTTCCAGATGCAAGTTATTCCTCTGGTTCTGTTCAAACCAACCATTGGGACACTCTTGTATTTTGTGTATCTTGAATATTCATATCAGGAGACCGAAAATATTTGCGTGCTAGAGATCAAAAGGGTTAGCAGTTCTTAGGAGTTATCTCAGGAGTTCTGAAAGGCCATCTAAACTTATCATGGTATCCTAGTATGCATAAGTATATCTAGTTAACCAGCTATACATGGCAGTTTAACATGACTATGCTCTATTGTCCTGTACATGACATGGCATGGGAAAGGGTTAAATCCTTCAGGTTGTAGGGATGGATATAGGAAGTCACAAACTGGCAAATGCATCTCAATATAGTAAGATAGGAATTAATAGATTTTTAAGGTAAGAAAGGACAAGCTCCTGCATATCCAACTGCATAATTGGAGCTTTTTTATCCTGGCTAGCTTTAAATGGCTAGAGAGATATATCTGGTCAACTCACAGAAGCAAAATCTCTGTTGCAAGGCTCTAACTTCCTACAGGTTCCTCCTGCTGCAGAGGACTCCCCTGTGCCTCCTCTGCATGTGTGGCTGGTTATAGGTCATCCTCATCTCTGGCTACTGGCCTGTGGGATACAGGGAGGCCATGACCGTGCACGTGTCTCGTGCCTATGTCGTGGCACGGCTGCAGGTGTAATCCGCTTTCTTCACTTCATCTCAAAATGGCTGCTGTACCTCCCTGGAACTGCACCCCAACTGGAGATCTTAATATAGCATCTACATACAGTTGCTGAGATGAGGGCTATATATCCACGCTTCTGTTTGACGCTTCCATAACCTGAGGCAGAGTGTACTAGTTCCTGTAAATGGTTAATAGGTGGAGAAGCCAGGACTTGGTCTGACTTGGCTGCTAAAAACCACTTCATGTTGAATAGCTCACATCATTGTTTCCTGTTTCAGCACATCATGATTAGGATTCTAATTAGTTTATTTTAATCATGATTGTTACACCAAGGAGAGGCATCAGACAGCTAATGTGATTTATTACGTATTCCAAGAGCATTTGTCTTAGATTTGGCATTTCTGCTATCTATCTCCAGAATGCCCCTGCCTGCTTGACAGCAGCCTGTCAGTGCTGTTATGATTGCTGTATGCGGTGACTTTAACTGCCAGCTTTTCCCGCAGACTTGGAGAGTGATTGGTCTGCACTACAATTACAGCAACATAGAATAACTTAACACATGCCTATGGCCCTGTCAATTATGAAAGGATGTAGTACCAATACATATTGCCATCTGGTGCTGTACATTTAAGTATCAATACAGGAGATGAAAAGTAAACAATGGTGACCATCTTTATGTATACCTTGCTCTCTTTTGAAGCCTTTCTCTTATAACTGCTGTTTTACAAATAGCTCTGGAGGAAGATCAAGAGCTGTCTTTGTAACACTAAGTATGCTTGAAGGTAACTTAAGTATTGTAGTAGTGGTAAAGAAATCCAGTAATGCTAAGGATTTTCATAAACTGCCTTTCAAACCTGTGAAGGCAAAGGTCAGATGAGGTTGTTGTTTATTATTATTAATGAATATAGGAACAAGAGGAGTTATTAAGGTTTCATTCAAAACATAATATTTTACGGCTGAGTTTCAAGGCATCTTCTTTTTCTGAACCTCTAGTATGGGTGACTTGACCCTGGTTTTATTGATTAAACTTTTATTCTTCCTTAATGAATAATTTAAGTTATGAGCAGTAGTCTGGCATGATTAGCAGAAGCCTATGGGAGGTTTTAAAGTAATACACTGTATGGTCCTCCTACTGCACTGGTTTCCTTCTGTATCATGCCAGTCTGATTAGGTTGAAAACTTTTATATGCAACTTAGTAACTTGTTTAGCAATTATCTTCCTTGAGAGACCCAGTAAAATACCAAAATCTTTAGTCTTCTCTGATGCAGGATGTTATGGAGCTGCTTTCGGTTGCCTGCTTGTTGAGTCAGCGTCCAGCCTTGCTGGAGTTTCTCATTTGTGCCCATAGTTTAGTTGATCTAACACAGGTATATTAGCTGTGCTACAGTAAACAATTGCCATGACCTTTATATTCTTCTGAATGTGATGCGTGTCAGTCTTGTTGGATGGGAAGAAGGGCAAGGCCCCTGGTTCACCCAAAATGCTATTACAATAAGAAGTGTTATGTCACAGGGAATTTTTATACAGGTGACTTGGGTAAACTCTATTGTAACCTGCATAGTGCAAAAGGCCAATATTCTGACTTAAAATCTGGCCATTAGTGTAGTTCTGAGATTCTGTGCTTGTGAAGAGTTAATTTTATGTTGCGCATGATGGTCATTATACTCTCACTAAGGTTTTTTTATCCTCAGATGCTCTTTTGGGTCACACTGATACACCATGGCATTAGTTTGTGAGTCTTGAAAACACTTCTAGCTCCCTAGTGACTACATGACTATATTACATGTAAGACATAGAAAGATATGTGCAGGTGGCATGGACTGAAAGCAAATCTCAAATTGTAAATGATATTTAGAGTATGACTGGAAACATGTAAAAAAACCCACCACCAAACACACCCCACCCCACCCCTGCAAAACAAACAAACAAACAAACAAATTCCTCACCACAAAACCATAAACTGCAGCAAAACTGGGGAAAAGGGCCAAAAATAATTATACTAGCTCCCCAGAAAACAGGTATTTCTAGCTATACAGAGCTGTATTAGTGAGCCTGATGGTAATAATCCCGATGTTAAGGTTGTATGAAGGAAATCGTTGGTGGCTGCAGGTGTTGTGTACCACTACACAAGTTCCCTCAGCCTCAATCTAAATGCTGTTTTCAAAACACTCCTTGTGGTCCTGAAAGCAGCTGAGAGTGCACTCAGACACTCTTTCATTCCCCTTTTTAATCTGCCTTTGACTTCTCTGTCTTAATGTGGCAGGTGCGATCCTCTGTGCTCTCTGCAAGACAGGGAGATTCATACACAAATGCTCCCAATCCCTGTGATGATATGGAGCAGAAAATGTTATTGCCATTGGTTATATCAAAACGGAGCTTGTTTCCAGTGGTTGTGTTCTATGTACACAGGCACTTAGATCATGGAGTAAGGGAAGCAAAGAGCATGGTCTCCTGCCTCAGGCATGCTCAGTCTCCCAGCCATGAGGAGGAGGAGAAAGAGGAGGAGAAATAGTTCCTTGGTACCTAAGTGCTGCTAGTAGAGGGAGCACTCCCATATCTTTTTCCTTTTATTTCAAATTATGATTGCATTTAGGTTGGTTATTCACATATATATTACAAACTCTGTATTTCTTAAATACTTTGTAGAATACTTCATTTAAAAAAACTTTTGAATTCTTTTATTAGGCTTTTTTTTCCTTATGAAATAGAAGTATATATTTAATAAAAGTATGTATTTAATGAAAATATAGTACATTTTTCCTGCAAGCTGTTTAATGAACTGGCATATTTCAAGCATTAGAACTTGGCAGTTTCCAGATGGATTCAGTTTTAACTCAGTCTCAAGTAGCATCTTGTTAAATATTTTTAGGCATTTTTTGGATCTTGTAGTTGTTTTGGGGTAAAATCTGCCATAGCAGAAATCCATTACAAAGGGCAGTTATGAGGGTAATCCCAATCATAAAATTTCAGAATTAATCTGAATATGGGATCAAACAATGTGCTTCAATAAGTCTGTCCTGGGACGATGAAATGTTATTAATAAAGACAAATAGTATCACATGAAAGTTAAGATGGGATAATCCTACCTCTATCAATCTAAAACTTAGGAGCCTAGAAAAGAAAAGGAATGGCATGTCACCTATAGTATTGCCAGTATCCCATTTACAAGGTTATCACTTTAGAACAGATTTCAGAGAATAACATGCATCCATTTTTTCATCAAATTCAGTCTAATATGAAAACAATTGTGATCTTTTATTTTTATTCATCAGAGGATTAGATATACATGCCAGGTATTCTAGTGTGTGTATATGGGGGAAGAGGATTATGCCTTAAGTGGGTCATAATCACAGCTGATGTTAGGCATTAAAACTACAGGACTGATGAAATCCAAAGTTGCGGCTTTCTGGAAGCAGTCTTCTGGCCACACTGTTGCTAGGGTTGCTTTGTAAAATGTTTAGCAGTGAGTATCAGCTCAGTCTTTTTACAAGGTATCATTTGCAGTCCAAGCCCCTATCTTAAACCTTTTTTGATGGCTCAGGTTTGGTGGCCTGAAACTTTCTGACAACCATTATCCTTTAGTAATTTCGATAGAGGAAGAATGTCTCTTTCCTAAATTTCAGAGCAGGCCAATCCCACATCTCAGCTGTGATAGGTAAGTTTTACATGCCTACAAACTTGTAACGCTACACATTTTAATGCTTCTTCCTAAACCTTGGCAGACCCCCTAGGACAGTTTCTTAATCATCTAGGGAAATAGCAGGAGACCCTCTTTCATTTGGAGCCTGGAGGCTGTGAATTGATGTTCATTTTTCCAATGATCTGCAGTCACTGTGAAAATACTTAAAGAATAGAAAATAAAATACCATGCAAAGATAAAAATGTGATTTATGGATTGAACTTGCACTTGCAATATTGGTTGTTATGTATATAGAGTTGTTTTTTTTTTTTTTTTTTTTATCTTTAGTGCTGTAATGGGCTGTAAGTACATTTGTACACTGAAGCTGTAACAAATAAATTGATCTCTTTTTACAATGATTTGGTGGTATTTTATTACATCTACATTTATTCGGGCTATAGAAAAGACAAAGGACCAAATTCTGTGCTACTCTTAGTTAATGCAGTTGTAGTACATGAGGCTGACAAGCCAAATGCAGTTCAAAGGGAAGCCATTGGAAGCTTTTTCTTAGGAACAACATGGAATTAGATTTAAAATGATAAATTCAGCTGCAGTTAACTTTGCCTTTTCCCATATATTTGAGAATTTGGAGGCAAAACAAAAAGTGCTTGGATTATAGAAATGGGAGTCAAATGAAGGCAGTTAAATTTCAAGGATAAATGCTAATAATTAAAATATGCTTATTTTAAAGCAGGAAGTTGTTTCTGGTGCAATGTTTCTATATCTTTATGGTAAAGGCACCACTTTCTAATTAAAATGTTTGAAGTTAAAAATTTCAGCAATGCCTGTAGGTTCCCTACTGTGCCTGGGGACTTGTTCCACTTTGGTGAACGTGAATTTCTGGCTAGTGTCAGCTGAGATTAATGATCATTCTACACTATAGATGGTGTTAATTCACATTAATTTCTCTGCCTTATTTCCTAATGCTAGTCACCTGCTGCAAGGAACAAGCAAAGTTTTCATGGATTTCAGGGTAAAAATGACAGGTTTACAATGTCCTGCATCTGAAATGTAACATTGTAGCACTGCTATGCATTTTATCAATTGTTTTTCTGATACTAATTCAATTTGGAAAAGTTATGGATCAAATACAAAGTTTGTTTCAACTGCAATCTATTATAGAAGACTTACTCTTTTCAGTTGCTCTCAAATAATAGATTAAAGGTCTGGAATCACTTTAGGGGTTCCCCCCTGGTTTTGTTGCATGGAATTCAAGCCTATTTTCTTGCCATAGTTTTTTTTTTCTGCTGCAAAATAATATAATAGGACAATAGAGTAATTCCTGTATGAATAATTATTGTTTTGGTTTCATGGTTTTGCCATGAAATAAAATAAAATTGTTTAATTTCTGGAGTAGGGAAGAGTTTTCTCTTTTTCATATTTTAAAACAAACAAACAAACAAACCCAAACCAAAACAAAAAAAAAACCCCACAAACCCAGAATTTTGATCTAAAATGACTTTTTAGAATTATATGTTTTGAAAGTAGACTTCTTAAAAATTTTCCCTTTTTCTGATAAAGCTTATTAGTGAATTTGAGTATTTGCTGAATTAGGTGAATAATTTCAATATATACACAATTGTGGGTTATTTTTAGCAAATAAGCCTCATTTGAACAACTGTGACTATAGTATCAGGTCATTTTGGTAGTCATGTTCATTTTTGCCCACAGGCTCAGTCAGGATGTCCTTCTCGTAGTGACATCAACATTTTATTTCTGAATCCATCTTACCACATTAATAATGTTCCTAACATCCTGACACTCTCCTTGAAAATTCTCCTGTAAACCTAGTGTGTTTTCCACATACATTTAGGCATTTGCATAACCTTTTGGTATACAAACCCAGATTTTTATAGGGCCTCAGATTTAGTCTACATTGAATGATGTTGTGTGAGCTTATGTAAGTACATCAAAACTACAAATCTGTTAAACTGGAATATTTTAGTGATCATCAGTAATAAAAGATCTGAAGCACTTTTAAAAACTTTGCAGGTGACTTTTGTTCCCAGCCTTTTTGCATCAAATGGAATAATATGGTGAGGGTGTTTCCTCTCTGCTACAGCTGGGAGAATGTTTGTAGCCTAATCAGGTAGTAGAGGACATTTGTGAGGCATGATTATACATGCATTGACATCATTTACACAACCACGTTGTATTGCATTCCGAAGGAACGTAATGGCATATGGAATTTCTGATAGATGGGACTGTTCTCTGCCAGAAAGTGTTGACTAGACAGAATTAAAATATTTCAAAGGAAAATTATACATTTGTAGAAAGTGTACTACAGGTTAGACAGAATTTCACCAAAGTTTTACTTTCTAAGAAAATTCAGAGTAACAAATTAGTTCTGGTCATTATATGTCTGTGATTATTAATACTAAAACTGTGTCTCTTGATAGGCCCAGAATGACCTAACACTCACAGCTCGCTCTCAGTAATTATAAAAATCTTTATAGGTATGTGCAGCTGTCAGGCTCTGTTAGTCCAAAACTTCTCTTTGCCCTTGAGTATCTTCGGTTTTGTTGCTGGTGATTATTTTCATGTGGTGACTGAGGAAGAAAAAAAAATAATCCAAGGTGTGGGGTTTTTTTTTCCCCATTCACTAGTGTATGATCTCTCTTGCCTAAATTAGGCGCTCCATTTCCTTGAAAATCCTTGAGATTTAACATATTCTATTTTTTCTGCTCCTATCTATGAACTTTTTATGTAATCATCTGATGGAAACCACCTTGCACAAACTCAGAACTGACAATCATGAACTACTGCAATAAAGTCTTACAACTAAGATCTACCATTAGAAGCGAGAAACAATTATATTGTCTGTTGGCTATCACAGAGAAGAAACAGCAATACATCACCATTTGTAGCCTACGGATGTTACTGACTGAAATGACAGTGGGCTCCACATAGCAATACATTATGGAGAACTAGAAATTATAAACTCTTTAGAATCCTGGAATTTTAACATATTTTACAAATGGAGTCTAGCTTATTTAATAAAAGTTATTATTTACTGTGTTAATAATTCAACCATTCTCACTTTTGAATATAATTGGTAGATATAAAATATATATATGGATATTGTACCAGTCTTACTGGGCCATATGTGTATGAAATGGATTGTATTAGAAATTAACCTAGTTAAGTGATGTAATACCCATGAAAATAGAAGGAGGGGAAAAAAGGAATCTTGATTTGTTGTTGCACTATATCAGTTTGATCTCCTAAAGTCATGGGGGGGGGGGGGCTGTGTTCTAATTATAGGTTTTTAATTTCTGTCTATGATAACTTTGCTTTTAAGTCTGGACATGGGATACATGTGAAGACATTGATGGGGTGTGTTACTGAAACCCTACTCCACATTCCTGACTGTTTGCAATCACTCCTACAGGTCTCTGGACTGGCATTAATTAGGGGAATCACAGTTGAGTGCATAGAAGACTACTTTTTAACTTTCTTGTTGAGCATAACTCCTTTGGGAAAAGACTTTTGGGGAATGTTCTTGTGACGGTGTTTTGGCAAAATCATTTCAGCAGCCTACAGGTTTCTACAAAACTGATGATGCCCTTTGGGAACAGAGTTTTCAGCATTGTTTGTGTCTAGCCTTGAGAAATAAAGACGACAAGCACAAGGAGAGGCAGTGACTTTCAGAGCTTTCTTTTGTGACCATAAAGCCTTCTATGAACCTTTTAGGAGGATTTGGACCGTAATCACAGAGTATGAACTTCAAGGGCAATTGTACAAATTTGCTTTGACTCTGATATCATCTGAGATATTAGATGCTTGGTCAGGGTTCCCATTAGCCATGCAATCCTGCTGCATGAACCTCCTTTCTCTTCCTCTCTGCCTTACTTCCCTTCCTGTAAAATCCAATTAGGAGCAGCCAGTTGTTTATAGAAATTAGTAAGAAAAACTAACTATAACTCCTTAAATGAAGATGTACAGTGTTCTATTAAAGGACAAGCAATTGTTATGTGCTGATATTTAAGAAATTTAAATGTAGATAATATCTTTAGAAGAAAGTAGTGAATATAGCATTGCAGAGTCAAAGATCAGCATCATCAAAATAGGAAACTGTGGTGGCATTTAAGACTAATGCACCTAGAGTTCATTACCTTTTTTTTTTTTTTTGTTCTCTCTATTGTTCTGTCTAAATACTTTCTAAAGGGAAGGCATGATGAACTTAGTATTTTTGAGTGGGTAGCATAGAAAAATGAGGACACTCACGGCAGGGACAGTTATCTTAGTCTAGCATGTGGCAAAATATTCATAATATGTTCAAGAAATCTCAGTAATACAATTCACTGTTTTCTGTGTTGCCTGGATATCAGTGGAACTTTTTAAATACTAGTATATTTTCTGTTGCACAGGGGCAGGTGTTTTCTTGGTGAAAGAAAAGGTATATGGTCCTTTCAATAGGATAAATAGATGCGTGTTTCTCCAAATTCAGGATGTAGATGTCTTCTGCAATTAGATTATTAATGCTTTCTTAATGAATGGTTTTGTTAGCTCCAAATACTCACAGGGCATTGTGCCTGAGTGGTATCATCTCTAATACTGCTGTTACGGAGCAAGGAAGATGGACACACAAACATCCCTGAAGCTAGCTGGGACTGTGTCCTTATTCTTTTTGAACAGTCTGTATCTGGCAAATAATTTTGATACTTGGTGGGGTTGACAGTCCTAAGATCTAACCTGAATAATGTTTTTCCTTTCACAGTGGCAAGTTGGAAAGATATTGAATGCCAAGATCATTAGTAGGTTCAAATGTTTTATTACTGTAAATTGTACCTTGCAGTGGGTAAATCCAATTTCCTTATTATTTAGAAATCAATGTGTAAACTGCATGATGCTATATGAAGAAAGTGGTTAGCAAACATTCTTTTTATGGTAAGAAAGAGGCACATAAATAATTTGTATTCATGTTAAGTGAAGGATCATTTTCAGGGTTTTTCTTGAAGCAATAGCAACAAATGTGACTGCTGTCTCTTGTGTAAAACTCTAATATGCTTTCTTATGGTCACTTGTTTTGATTGAAGAGGAATTGCCAGAGCTGAAAGGGCATAATGAATGCTATTACAGAGAGGGTTTTAAGCACAGAGAAAAGAATAAAAAATAAAGTCCTTACGTGAGCCCTTAGTACGTAAGGTCTGCCTATTACTTCTACAACAGTTGAGTGAGCATACATGAGAGCCATTTATAATGTGTATTGCTGTGTGTCTGCTCTGATTGCATACTTTGATGATGGGTTAATTGAATGGTGTCAAGGAGGGCAGTCTCGGTCATGTAAAAGAACTGACAGGATGATGGTAGCAGTCAGTACTTCATTACTTAGAAACAAAATCAGAAATTCTTCATCTTAAAGGCAGTAACTACTGAGCAGTTCAAGAGCAAACAGTTTAATGTGTGACAGTTTATGAGGTAAGGAGGTTTTATGGTAATAGAGCTTCATTTAACCTGGTGACAACATTTCACTCTTGATCTTTCTGTGGTATCAGAGCAGACAGACCAGTCCTACTGTCACATGTCCAGAGGACTTTCCCACTTTCCTTAAAACCAACCGTTTTACTTCTCCTGTATAAATTATTATATTCACGACACAGTGTTTGTGAAGGAAAATAGCCATGTGCATTGGGCGCAGATGCCCAGGTGCTGGCAGTGGGGGGCTGCAGGGTGGCCTCTGTGAGATGAGGCCGGAGGCTGCCCCACGCCGGGCACAGCCGGTTCCAGCCGGTTCCACGCTGGCCCCACAACGGGGCACAGCTCAGCCCATCTGTGAAAACGGGTCGTGCCTCTGTGAGAGCGTATTTAAGAAAGTGCAAAATGCCACATAGGCATAGGCACTCTAGGTGCTGGAGCAGATTCCCCTGCAGCCTGTGGAGAGCCCATTGCAGGAGCAGCTTCTCCTGACAGGAACTGTGGCCCACGGAGGACCCACACTGGAGCAGGGGAAAAGTGTGAGGAAGAAGAGAGAAACTGTTATCAACTGACCATGAGCCCCCATTCTCCATACACCTGCACCACTCGGGGAGTGGGGGGAGCAGGTAAAGGATTCAGGAATGGAGGAGTGAATTTGAGACTGGGAAACAGGGTAGGGAGGTGCTGTTTTAATTTTGGTCTTTGATTCACACCACCCAAATTTATTTTAATTGTCAATAAATTCAATTAAGTTTCCCCAAGTCACGTCTGTTTTGCCTACGACAGTAATTGGCAAGCGATCCCTCTGTCTCTATCTCGATCCATGAGTTTTTCATGTCCCTGTCCTGTTGAGGAGAGGGAGTGAGAGAGTGACTGTGTGGTCACTGGCAGCCAGCGAAGGTCAACCCACCATACTGTACATTGCAGTTGGCTCACCTAATAACAGTGCTGCTATTAGATGTTTCATTTTCTCAAATCCTTTACCAAGATCTGTGTGTGAGCATAAGGAGGTAACAAATAGCACTGGCAGCTGCTTTACTGCTTGGAACTTCTGTCTGGTTCCATGGGCAGCTGCTTTACTGCTTGGAACTTCTGTCTGTTTCCATGGTCATCATATAAATGGGATTTATTTTCAGTGTTGGGTATTGCTTTTTTCCCCCCACTTTTTGCCCCCCCCCCCCCCCCCCCCCCATCCATTAGGAAAAAGAAAGAAAAGAAAAAATTTTGAGAAGTGTCACTGCTGTGTTCCATGAGACAACTTGGGCTTTGTGTCTCTGTTTTCACCTGTAGATTGAGTTCACTAGCTGAAGAGTATTTACCATAGTTACTACTCCTCAGAGAATTTCTGTCTAAGGAAAATAAGAATCACGCAGACTACAAGGTTCAACAGTAGATTTTATTATTTTTTTTTTTTTCCCCTGAATCAGAAAATTTTGGGTATAACTTAATATTTCTCACTTTACAGTTATTTCATCTTTTTGGTGAAAACCATTGGTCCTCTACAGAAAATTCCAGCAAGCTGAGCATGCTGGGAATGCCCAAGTAGACCCTGATACTATCAGGTCTGGAATGGGTGCTGCCACACTAATACCTGGATGCTCAACCCCTCCATCTCAGATGTACCCGTACCCACAAGGGAAGAAAGCCTGCCTTCCTGATCCTTCTGGTGACAGAAGCAGGTCTGGCTATGAGGTACATCACAACAACAGCTTGGGATTATTATCCTGGTCCAACAGGTACTCCTGGGCAGTGCTGATTGTATCATTGCTGTACCTTGCTATCCCTTTTCCTATTTCTTGACACATTGACACCCTTGTACCACCATTTCTCTGCCCTGATCTCTTCCCGTATAAACATCCTGCAGCTAATTCCTCATTAGTCTCAGTTTGCTACATCTGTACCCAAGTTTGGTGCTTCTGATATCATTATCTAGGTAATCTTGGCTTCATACAGTATTACTGATACAGTTATGCAGGTGGTTTTTGCCATGCAAGATTTTGCTCCCCAAAGGGTCACCAGTACTCCCTTTCAGTTACATGTAAATTTGGCCATTTCTATGTAACTCCACCTAAACTACCAATGAAATGCTGCTATCTTCATGGCACTGACTTTAAATTTTGTCAGCTTCTCGTCCTGTTATCTATCATGTCTACTAATTTTTCATGTCATGTCCAGTATCTTCTCACATTATGCTCAGTTAGGTGTACCTCAGGCCAGGGCATAGGCAGCACCCCTGTCACCTGCCCACAGCCCCAACTGAACACCAGCCAGGTGCTGACTATCACTACCCAGACACGTAAGGTATTCAGTTCTCTATTTCTAACCTGTTAGCCTCTTTGAACTATCATGTGTGCAAGCATAGAAAAAGGAAGAGAGGTCATAGTATGTTTTTAATATTTTTAATGAAATGGAATATTGGATGTACAGACTACAGTCACGTCAGAAGATTTGGCACTGATGTTAATGTAAGTAAAAAATTGAGGAAGGGAAAACTATCTCAAATTCAAAGTTTTAAATGTTCAGCAAAATGAATAAGAACAAATTTTCAGAAGCAGTGACCCATAATTCCAGTATATAAATGGAAGGTCAAATTTCAAGACAGAGAATTTCCCCTGCCACAGAGTTATTTTACATATCTTACTACTTATTTTACTGCTTTCATACATGCTGAGTTCTTCTGAAAATATGTTTTAAATGGTCTTTGGAGCATCCCCTATAATCCATAGGCTGTGAAATAGGAAATTTCCTGACTGAAAGTTTTAAAAGACTGCTTTTACTATCATTTTCAGTAGTAGTGAACATCAGTATTCAATCTTGGCTTCCTCTAGCTGGCCAATGCCAGTTTAGTTTCTTATCAGCTTTTCTATTTTTATAACTTATTGGATTTGGATGAGTATTTAAGATTACGTGTGAATTTTTCCATTTTACCTTGCATTCAAGAAACCATGCAATTTTTGTTACCTGTCCAGTTGTTAGGGTTTTTTCATTGAATCAGACTTTTTTTGGAAGCTCATGTAAAGATGAAACGTTGGCATAAATCAAATAAGAAACAGCATTAAAGATTTTGGAAAACTTAGTTTTAACTCCCAAATGCCTCTATCTGGTGGCTGTTGGTGGTGATTTTTGCTTGCTTATTTGTTTGTTTATTTAAGATTAGATTTCATTTTAGATTTGAGGCCTAGATCCAAATGATTTCTCTCATAGCAGCCCCAAAACTTTCAGTCTGAAGAGGGTGGAACTACAAAGAGAACAAACTTTTGGTGGTATTCGCTAGGCTGCTCTTTCCTTATCTGCCACTTACCAGCTTTTAACAGAATTTACCACTGTTTAATTTTATTTAATGGGTGGTTTAGGTAAGGCCTGGAAGACAGAAGTTATCTGTATTCTCTACGAAACTCAGTATTTTACAGGCATGGATTATTGCTCCTTCTGCTTCCTTTGCTTTCTATAGGAAATAATTTTAAATACTGAATGCCTGACTATGTGAATGTCTTTTCAAACCTTTGATTATTCTCTGAGCCCTTTCAGTTTTGCAATAAACTTTCTTACATAAAGTGACCAGAACAGTGTTTAAGACACTATAAAAATCACTGATGTATGAAAAGATATGCATAAGTTTTGATATTATATTCTGTTCCATTCTTTGGTCAGTCTAACATTTCTTTATTCTATCATTTCTTTACGCATTGGAGAGAAGTTTTCACTGAGCTGTCCATGGTGATACTTCTGTCTCGTGTTGATTTTTGTGGCCAGAGAATTCAAATTGGTGTAAAATGGATTTAATTTTTTCTCTCTCTTATTCTGCATTTCTGGACTTGCAGCTTTCATTTCCATTGTGTGGCCTTTCCCTGGAAAACGAGGAGTCTATGATATCAAACATTTCTCAAGATTACAGAGATTATATCAAAACATTTGGTGGAAACCAGGTCTGGCAGGAAAGCTGGCCAGATTGCATAGTTTCTAGCCAGCCTTTTCGGCTGTGACAGTGCCAGGTTAGTGAGCTGCCATGTAGCTCTTCCCAGACTTTTCAGGCTGTTTTGATCCTATGAACCTTTCCTTTGGGAGACTGGATGTTGCAAGTTCTGCTCTCCCATGTCACCCAGTTTGGCTGTCCCAGCTGCAAGCTGAGCTGACAGCTCCCTCATGGGCCTGCATCTTACGCTGCTATACAGTGGAGAGTGGCTACTGGGCTTCCTGACTTTGTGCCCGCCAAACACTTCATCTTACAGTGTGTCCAACAAGCAATATTCCAACACCAGCAATTCACTCCTCCTTTCTCTCCCGTCTCCACAGTAAATTGCTGACAGGTTTCTAAGGGATTTTTTTGAAGCAAAAGACACCAACCACTTCAAGGTGCTAAACAATTAGCCCTTTGAAAAAAGCAGGTCTTCAACACCACTGCAGTACACTTACTCAGTTGGTGGGAGGATGTGCCATTTGGAAGTGTTTTCATTGGCCTGTTCCGGGTCTGGAGTAGAAAACTATTTGCAAGCAGTTTAAATCTTTCTGTAAAGAGAACAGGTTTTTTCATGTTTAATGAAAACTAGCTTTCTGGTAAAACCTATGAACCTGTTACATTTTCTGGAAGGCTCAGTCTGGAAGATCACCTTGTTCATGTTGTATTTCATGCCCTAAGAAATCTTAAGGTTACGGAAACTATTTTACTAGTTGTACGTTACTTGATCATGTTATGCCAGATATTTTATTTCTCTTAATAGGCTATATAACTGTTTGCTAGGCTCATATGTAAAACTCTCATGTTTCATATTGACATGTGTTATATGTCACATATAATTCCATAATTCTGTGGATGATTTGCACAGTTTTTAAAAAACTAGAATACAGTATTCATTATTTCCCAGTCCTCTGAAACAGTGGCAGATCAGTAATGATGTTGAGCGAATTATGAAGTTATTCTGCCCATGTGGGAGGACGGCAAAGGAACATCTTGCACTTTTAAGGATGAAAAAAAGAACTGCAGAAAAAGTTTGGAAGGTAGAGGACTTCTGACACTCTTGAGACATAATTCACAGGATAAGGCTCTCAAGCTGAATGACTGCAAGGAAAAAGTTTGCTTACGGAGAATGTTATGAGTGATATTTGTGAGCCTTATGGGAATAAGTGGACCGGACCTTAAATACTTGTGAATGAATATTCTGATGGGTTTCTTGCCTATTGCAAAGGTATTTTATGTAGTTCATTGTGTAAAAGGCTATGTCATTCCTGGAAAAAACATCTATTAAGGAGGAGGGAGGGTGTCATTCACAAGAAATATAAGCAAATGGGCCAGCTATTGATTTTTCTCTTGCTAAGGCAGGAAGGTGGTATAGAAATGCATCAGTCCTAGCAGACTTGTGAAAATATCCCAAAGTATTCAAATATTCCTTAGCGCCATTTGATGTTTATCTTACTTGAATTCTAGAACTGTAGACTCTACCTGGAATTTGTGTTTTTCAAATAACTGGGATAATGTGAAAAGTTATGTGATTCCTCAGGCAAAATGCTGGGATATTTAGTGATATTTTAATCTCAGGAATGGAAATGTCAATTTTATTTAAGTGATTTTTTTGACCTCCCCTCTTCCTGATTTGCCTTCACACTGTCAGGTTATAAAATTCAGCATGATACATTATGCTGGTAGCAATGGTTAATATAATAAACAGGAAACCTATCAAATGTATTTAATTGGGGCACACTTCAGGTAAACCTCAGAAAGTTGCTGCATAACTGGTGTGTGAGTCAGCCACTTCTAGACTAGATTTAGATTAATGTAATGAACACCACTGTTGTATTTTTCACAATTGATTTTCTAGGGTTTTGAACTAAAAAAAAAAAAAAAAGAAGAAAAAGCAAGCAAACAAGCAAAGTATCTATTAAATTTCATATTACATTGAAAATCAGGCCTAATGAATTAAATGTCAAATAGTTGTATAACTAGGTCTTATTATCCTCCAACCATCACATATTTTAATTGATCTGACTTTTTGGAGATAAATGTCTTGGGTTACATATAACACAAAGCATAACACCACATAATGCAGTTTCATAAAGGATCTCTTGTAATTGCTTATCACATATAGCTGTGAACGATAGAAACAATAAAAGAATAAATGAAAAATATTTAAGCTAAACAGTGTTATCAAAATAGTATTTTGGCTGCTTCTGAAATGTTGATTTTTACTTTTTTTTTCCTTGCAATATGTCTGGACCTGAACACTCAGATAACATCAATCTCTTTGGGAATGCATTAGGCACTGTGGGATAGAATTGAGAAAGAACTTTACTTTTCACAGATATAAAATCAATAGTGAGGACTTTAGGGAAGGCAACTAGTGGCTGCTGCATAGGATGTAAGGTGCTCTTCTGAGTGCCTGGAGCAAGGCCATCATATTTAACAAGTGGATTCTTATTTTACACCTTTTTTTTTTACTGAGTTGGTGTAAGGAGAGCAGTTACAAAGCATCTCATTAACTTAACTCAAATACATAATTTAAAAATGGTATAGTTTAAGAATCAGGTAAGTTATAACAAACTAACTTGAAAAAAACCATTTACCTACATATAATATAAGAATTTAGGATTTGCATTTCAGAATTAAACTTCAATCTGTATACCTGCATAGCTGCCCAGATGAGGCTGTATGTGGCTGGACTGTAATAAGCATTCATTCATTCCTAAAACCTAAGCCATACAGATTAAAGTATAATTAAAAAATGTACCTCTCACTGCATTTTCATCCTTCTGTAACCTGGGCTTTCTAGTATCAGTGGTTCACAAAATACCCTGTTACGTATGTATGAACAACCAGTCCCCACTTTCTGGAGTCTGTGGCAACAGAGACCCTAGAATAAACTGAATTGTTGTTGGTTACTATACTTTCATCTCATCTTGTCCCACCTAGTGCTAAGAAATCCTTTCTTTCCCTTTAAAGAGAACCTGGAAATCAGGAGGTCAAAATAGGCTCCCAAAGCCATACAGAAGCAGGGAAGCTCCATGCAGAGAGCCCTCTCACTTAGGTGGATCCTCATGACAGCCATGGATTGCTATGTACATGTTGTTATGTGCAGGAGAGGCATCAACCCAAACTGGTGGAAACCTCAGTGAAACAAATAGCTGCTATGCCGTATTTTCTTTTCCTCTGCACTGAACTGACAAGGAATTTCCATTATCTTTAACAGAGGGTCTACTTGTTTTGATAAGATCAGATTGTTCTGAAAATAACTGCTTACCATTTCTAATCTTTTGTTCAGCTCTTGTGATGTTTGCTGCTGCATACAGGAATGGAAAAGATTTTCTGCAGCTCTTTTTGAGAAGGGTACTTTTGTACCTGGTTGACATTTTTCATGAGTAGCATAAAGCTCTTTTGGGCACTCCGCAGAGGCAGATTCAAGATGGGACAATTGACTGAGACATCTGCTGAATGCCCTGCTTTATAGACTATTATACATCCACGTGTCACTAGGCTCAGCACTGTAGCCAGTCATCTGCTGTGGTCAGTGTGCTTTTGTTTTGAAGAGTTCTGTAACTCTTTTTGTAACCTGTCACAATGGTAAAAGGCTTTTAGAAAGGTAGAGAAAGAATTTCATTCCAAATGTAATTGTCTTCCTGCCTGTAACTATGGGTGAATGGATGTATTCTCAGCCACGTTAATCAGGAGACATCCCTGCTGAACTGTTCTCATGATTTATTATTTTTTCCTTATATCAAAATGAGGAAATGAGTATTGTGGACTAAAGTGGGTTTTCACACTCCTGAAAAGGTCTGTCCCTTACTACAGAACCATGCAGGTTAGAAGGGACCTTTAGACATGTCTAGTCCAACCTCCTGCTCAAAGCAGGTCCAGGCTTTGTCCAGCCAGGCTTTGGGTACCTACTGGATGCACTGCCTTTCTAAGGAATGTCTTCCCAGTGTTTGGCCATCCTCATTGTGAAAATGTTGTCTTATAATATAAATGAAAATTTCCTGTGTTGTAACTTATGTCCATTGTCTCTCATCCTAGCAATGTGCACTTTTGTGATGAGTCTGGATCCATCTTTTCTTCACGTCTCATTGGTTAGTTGAAAACAGAAATGAGATCTCCCCATAGGCTCTTCTTAAGACTGCACAAACCCATTTGTCTCACCCTTTCCTCATGTGTCACATGTTCTAGCCCCTAATCATCTTGATGGCCCTCCGCTGGGCTTGCTGCTGTACATCAATGTCATCTTTGTAGTGGGGAGTCCAAAACTGAACACAGTTCTCCAGATGCAGTTTCATGAGTGCTAAATAGAAGGAAACAGTCTCTTCCCTTGACCATCTGGCTACAGTCTTGGTCATAGCGTATGTGGTCGGCCACATCTGCTGCAGTGGCATGCTGCCAGCTCATGTTCAATTTGTTGTCCACCAAATTCCCCAGATCCTTTTCTGAAAAATGCCTGTCTTCCCCAGCCTATCCTGTTGCATAGAGTTATTTAGTCCTTGGTGCAGGGCTTTGCATTTGCTTTTTCTGGACTTCATGAAAGTCCTGTCATCCCATCTCTCCAGTCTATTGAGGACCCTGTGAATGGCAGCCTTGCCTGTCCTCTACCACACTGAGCACTCCCTCAGGCTGGTGTCATCCTTGAAATTGCTCAGGGTGTATTATGTCTCAGTGCCCAGTTGGTTATAAAGACATTATACAGTGTCTAATTCAGGGGTGACCACTGAGGAATGCCACCAGAAAATTGGCTGCCAGTTATCATCTTCTAAGAGCTGATGCTCTTGGGAAAACTCCTGGGCTAATAGCATGAGTAGCATGCCTAATATGTCTATAGTCTGAGCAAGTTCTGAAGAACTGGATTTGTTCATCTGAAGGATGAATCTCCTCCTTTGCTGTCATTTAGCTCAGCTTTGGTTTTTTTCCAATAGCAATGGAAGTATGCATTTTGTCTTAAACAAAGTCCTACTACCTTCAGGGATTGAAATGTACTCTTTTCTTTGCATTGACAGATATTTAGTATCATAGGTCAAAATGACAAAACAGTTGCTGATTCTGACTCCAAGATGCAGGGTATCTTTTAACAAATTTTCAGTGTCTTTGAAAAACTCTAGACAATATTCCATATGGCAACCTAATACACTGATACAGACCTCTTGCAAATGTTTGTAGCAGCACACTTTTTATAGTTTGGTGGGTTCTTTTTTTCTTTATTTATCTAATTTTTCTGGCATTGTAAGATGTCTAGCTTACTATCATGTTAAGGCTCACCTATTGTTGTCTATTCATGGGACATGTTAATTTCTAACTTGGGGACCTGCTCCACCATGGCTTACAATTCCTGCAGACATCCTTAGCATTAGTATGTGGTGTTCCTAAAATAGTGACAATAATGAAACCATGTTCACCTGACCCCACTTCTTGTGCCTTATCTCCTGGGGCATAAGAACTCATATAAGTAATTTGACTTCTGCTTCTGATCTTGGTTATAAATATTTTTATCTCCTCTAAGGCCTCCAAGCTTTCTTTAAATAAGGGTGAGTGCAAAGTGATGGGTACTCTAGAATGATTGCCAATTGCTAGATCTTAACTGAGAAATATAGCTAAGATCATAACTAATTCATATTAGCTACAGTTTAATTCAGCTGAGGACTTGTTCTTATAGCCAATATTTTTTATTAGTCCATGAATCACTAGAAATAGGGAAGAAAAAGGTTTGAATATTACAATTTTGGTTTTGTCCAGCTGATATATACATTAGTTGATAAGAGAAACTGACACACCAGTATACTATTGTGCCTCCTTGTTGCTTACTGTGGTAAAGTCTCATTTTCTTCTATTTTTGATGCAATATAGTTGCTGTTATTCTTTAACCACAAGGCAATTGCTCTCCTTTCCTCTATTCTTTTCGGAGACTCTGCTTTTTCAAGATTAGTGACTGCTTTTAATCTTTGCTTTTTTTTTTTTTTTTTTTGCTAAGCATGTCATCTTGAGGTATTTAAATCATGGGACCATTTTTAATGTATAAAGTTAAAGAAAATTGACTGTTTAGACCCCTCCCACCTAGCTTGTCATTTTATTTGAGTTAGTTTGACTATTTGCATTCTAAGAGCAGATCTGGTATTTTTTTCTCTGCTGTTTCCATTGCTCTTGTTAATTCTACTGCTTTGGGCCATGTTAAATTTGCTTTTGCCAGGAATGATCTTTGAAATCTCTCATTATTAGCAGAGCATTCATTCTCTCTCAGTATGTCCTCTAGGACATTTCTAAATCAGCAAAATTCCATTAGTCTTTTAGGCTGTCACATACACAGTTATAGTATCATACAGCTATAATATCAAGTTGCCTCTTCCTACCATGAAATATTTTACAACAATGTTAGTTTTGATATGTACTACTCTTTTACAATCCTTTGCAGATCTTCTGAGGTTTTATCTCCTCATTTCTGAGACTGCTATGAACTGCTTAAGACAGGGTAAGTTTAGCACTTTATGCATTTAGGAAAATTGATTTATTTGTTCTCTGTAATCTTATATGTGAAAAAACATTGGCCCAGAGTTTCAATATATTGCTGCCAATCCTCATTTTCTGCATTGAACTGTTCATTTTTCCTACAAGCTGCTATTCTTCTATTATTTTTTCTTAGCATTTTTATTAAAGAACCATTTAATTAAAAAAAGCAACCTGTTCTTACATTGATGAAAAGAAATTCCTGCTTTATTTCAGAAACATGAAAAATACAGTGGGGGAAAAACTCTCTGTAATTAAATAACAAATGAAGGTGGAATGGAGAATGGCTTCCTTACATCTTGTTCTTGGTTCATTTCCTGAGATGCTATCTGTTAACCCTGTGGAATATTTTGCTCTGGGTGCCACAGGGCAGCCAGCCAGTGTGACTTTGGAGGAGGTATACTTAAAATTATTTGTGTAATGACCGTTTTCCATCACCAATTTCAATTTGGAGGAGTCAGCATATAAATAACTTGTTTTCAAAATTATTGCTCTTGGAGATCCTTTGTAGTTTTATGTATTTTGTATTTCATTTTTTGCAGCATGAACGAGAAACTTGCTATATATATATATTTATTTTTTCTTTTGCAAAAGTCATTGAGATAGATTTCAGCTCTTCTGAAGCAGTTATGTTTTCTTTCTATCCTGAGTGCAACACATTAATTTGCTTGGAGCCATGAATGTCCATATTTTCATTTTATAGGACAGTGTCAAGCATGAGCTGTGCAATGTGCTGCCCTTAGGTCTGCAACTGGTAGGCTCTAGAGCAGAGAAACAATTAGCAAAGCCCCCAGTCTGATGCCGCAGTCCTGTGAATGACAGCAGCTGAGACTCAAATACAGCTCTTATAGTCTTTAGGCAGCAGCTAAAGATCAAGAGTGCCAAAAGGAACTTTGTGCAATAAGAGAAGAACCATTATTTGCATGAAAAACTTGGTATATTATTTCCTTGTTCATGCAAAATTATAAATAAAATAATCATTTGCAGTAAGGGTGTGACTTAGGAGTCTGTCCAGGTCAGACTGTTTTCCCTGAATGTGTAAGGTGAGACTGGGATCTGGGCTTTGGTCATAAAAATTTCCTCATGTGTCACCTTTTCAACAAATGAAGAGTTTGAACTTGGGGTATAGCAGGGGCTGGAGACACCTCTTAGTTCACAGTTGCCATCAAGGCCAGTGCCAGCTCTGCAGGCCTCCTTTCATATCCTGGTCCAATCTAATCTACTGCCCAAATCTTACTTGATTTAAGGGACTCTCTTTGGCACAGGGCTACTGGCTTTGTTGACAAAACTCCAGCTTAAGCCTCTGTGAGCCCTTCTCTGCCCCATTCCACTGGAGATCTCAGCTAACCTGTTTGGCTCTCCACCATAAAACAGAGGCAGAGAAAAGTTCTCCTGCAGAGATACTAATCCTACTGGAGAGCTGACATCTACTGATGCCAGCAGCATGTCCTTTTGTTTCTTTAAAATGATTTATATTAACCCCTTTGAAACTTTGATTTAACCCTTCTATTATTAACATCTCATCTGGCTCCCAGTCTCTCTTCTGTCTGATTTCCTAATCTCTCCAGCTTATCTTTTGGGGTTTTTTTATTCCTAATTAATAAGTAGGACCATTTTAACTATTGCAAGTTTAATGGATTTTATCTGAGTTTTTCAGAGTTCAGTTTTGGTTTATATCTTCAACTTACAGTCATGATTCTTTAAATGAAGGGTCCGGACAGAAGGTCCCCAAACTTTGTGAAATGAATATCAAACCTTAGCAGTGCTTACCTCTGCATTTTTACTTTTGACACAAATTATTTCTTTACATTAATTTCCAATATTTATAGACATCAGTAGTTTTATTTGCACTAGGATTAAGCAGAAAAGAGATTCCCAAAACTATGCAAATTGAGGCCTACTTTCAGATCTGCCAGATATTACCTGTCTGGAACTCCAGGGAAGTACAGCAGAACCACTACCTTTGTTTTAAAGTAGATACATAATTGAAAAGGAAAGCTATTTTGGTATTTGTCTGAGATTTTTTTAGTAGGGCCTAATATAATTGGGTACTAGACTACGCTTGCATTTCGAAAGAAATTGAGTCCCTATGTCACTTAGCCTACTTTCATAATTATAATCTCATTTTTTTTGTGTATCTTTTATCTAGTCATAGATAATATAAACTGCCCAACTACAGTAGGAAACGCTCTACTCATTATTTATTAGAAGGAAAGATTTAGCTATTTAAATGATAAAACTGAAAAAGGCCAAATCTAAGACAAAGGCAGCCTGTGGTTTATCAGCTTGTATGGGGAAAAATCTTTTAAAGTTATTTATATTTTATATTGCTCTACTCAGCAGTTTTTGGGGGTTAAATGTTTTGGTGATCTACGTGCAATAAACCTGGGCTCTTTTCCAGGGTCTCCCAGAAGTCTTTTCAGTGACTTGGGCAAGTTCATGGCAAATAAATAATGGGATTGAACCTAATTTCCTTTTACAAAGGAAAACAGTGTGGCTATATGTGTAAATGTTTATATACTCATTTGAGATACTGCAATAAGAGTCCCGTCGAACACAAAACGGTATTGTTTATTAGAGTGGATAAGACTGAATGATGAAGATGCTAATGCTATCTACTCAATCTACATACTTGTTAGTGTGACATAAACACAACACTTCCCATCAAATACACTCCTCCTGATATGAATCAGGCTCTTTTATTAGTGTTCTACACTATTCATCAATCTGCCTCCCTGGCCTTGACTGCCAAATACAAAATGCTTGCTGATTTTCAGGGATGTCACTTGTCAGCAATCTGCTTTTGGTTTAGAGTAATAGGCTATCAGCAAAACACACACAAAAATAATTACAAACATTTAGAACTGAATTCTGGGTATATACTTTGTACCAGAAGTGCAATTCTGGTACACGCTTCTGCAATCAATGGGGTTGCACTAGGTGTATGCGCAGAATTTGGACCTTCATTCTTCATTAGAAATTAACTGAAATGTTCATAGAGAATCACTACATGACACTATTAGTTTCACTATTGGACATAGGAAGGTCTATTGCACATGAAGATTTTTGTCCATCCTTGTACACTGCATGATATTTGTCTTTTCTTTTTTCTCTGTTTAAAATGTTGAATGTTTTGGGTAGGCAGTCCATACCAATACAGGAAGTCTTCATTGCTAACAATGTATAGATTAGCATGGACTTGGATTCTAAATGTTCAGTAACCCTATTGAAGAGAATAATCAATCCAGCTGGCAAACATTTTTGGCACTAAATCTCAAGATAGGCAGTTTTGAGGTTTTAGTACTGGGACCAAGACTCCTTGACACTCTGGAAAAAAATATTCTTTTTTCTCTCATAGAACTCTATCAGAAACAAAAATGAAACCTCCTCTGTTTCATTGGCTTGGTTACTGTTGTTCTAGGTTATTTAACCCGTGTGTCAGTGCCATGATCTGTTAAAGGATTATGTCCAGTGCTGTATGCCAAGTGTTGAGCAATCAGTCATCTTCACCTCATGTGAAAAATCACAAAAGTGTGTTATGCATCAGAGGTGCAAAAAGTCAAGGTTTGAAGTACAGAAGCAGATGTAAACATCACACTTTTCTAGGTGTTTTGTGATGGTAGGAAACATAGTGCACTGTGAGATTGTTGGCTACAAGGGTACCGTACTGTGGAAGGTCTATTTATGTTTATTGCAGACACATTTAATTGGATGCACTGAAAAAATTGGAGACATTGAACAAATGTGAGAATTGTTGTGCATTTTGCTCAAATTGAAGGAAAAATGATGCTAGAAAAATGATTTCATTTTTGAAGGAATTTCTTTTTGCTTGAATGAAATGATGACTCTTTTGAAGTCAGAGACACTAGAGTCTTGTCTGGAACTGATGTTTGTGGAAAATGAAAAGGGTGGTCTTTTGCTCTTGGTAGTAAAGCGGGACCTTGAAGATGCATAAATAATTTCAGAATTTCCCAGAGGTTGATTGTGGGTAAATTGCTGACACTCACTGTGCCTGTTTTACTTGACTAGGAGGAAAATATTAATTTTCCTATCTCTAGTATAGCAGACTTCATCAGTTGAAAAAGCTGTTTACTATTATTATGTGTGTAGTAAGATGGGACTGTACCCTCTATTGGAGGGTATGCAGCAGCGAACCACTAGGAAGAAAGAAAATTAATAGCTAGGAAAAAAAGGATAAGGTTTAATTTAGGGGTTTTAATTCCCATGCTTTCACATTTCCTTATTCTCCTTCCCAGACTTGAGCCCATGCATGTACAATAACTTCTTGATGAAGTATTTTGTTGAGGAATTCAGGTACCCCAGAGACCAAACAGTACACCTCACCAGGTGTTCAGCTCCAAAGCTGATCTATAACCACACTGGAGGCAGCAATATTGCTGCCACCAAGAGAAAATTCCAAAGAAGCTCTGTGGCTGAAATATGTTTGATTTTCTTCTTTTTAAATAACCAGTTCTGGAAGAAAGACAACAAATCTTAACATTTAACAGTTAATGCTAATTGTCCATTAATTGTTCTGTCTGACAACTCCATCTTCAGAATTTCACATTACTAATGGTCAGCTTTAAAATCTGAGATGTAATTGTCCTCTAAGTCATGTGTGCTGAATTTTCCTTTATTTCCCACTGAGAAGTCAGGGTGATACTGGCAGATAGCAGTAGGAGGGAGCACAATGAAAAAATCTGAATTTATATTTTCATTCCATTTCCTACTTTTTAGGTAATTTTTACATGGTCTCCTTAAGTGTGGTTCCATGATCCATTCTCATTTGAGAAACACCCAAGATCTCAAACTGGATTGCACTTGGTCTATCTTCCTGCTTTTTTGATAATATATTTTAAAGGAATAGGCCTGGAAATACTTACAATACTTTTGTTTCAGTTTGGTGCTATGCAAGACAATAATTCTCTGTACCTCAATTTCCAATCTGTAAAATGGGCATCATAATATCTGTTTTATACAGCAGGCTGTATGGGTTAACTAATGATCTCTGGAAAAATTATTACTGATTTTTTGAATAAAAGTGCTATCTGTACAAAAACTGCAGAAATGTTGCAGACTAACTGCAGTCTTACATCCCAGACTGTTTGAGGATTCACAAAAAAAAAAACAAACTACAAGAAAGACCAGCTTAGCATTTCAAACATCTCCTGAAATGACAGGGCACAGAATGATGTGGGACATGCCTGATTTTTAGAAAAAAGCTGATGATAAAGTTGTACAGCATCAAAGTTACTCTTGGTATGCATGAAAACTGATCTTTTGATATTAGTTTGGAAAAAGTTGAGATAATTCAGTTCCTATAAAGTATAAATTGGTGACAAATGAACAAAATCAAGGACATCCATATCAGTACTGTAGTTGTTTTTATTCTTATGATGCGTTCTTATTGATGCAAACAAAAACTGTTAAGCCATTTGCAGTCTGCCCATGTGTGTCATTTCCCAGTAGAATAGACACCTGAAGGGTTTGATTTTAAAACACTATTTAGATGGGAATTATCTGTTGGCTTAAGGTTGTAGCTTTTGGTTTTAGTTTTCTTCTTAGGGGAAACAATGCATAGATGACCAATGAAAAAAAGGTCTGTTCTTCTGTTCAGAGAAGAGCTGCTCTACCTATCTGCTGTGAGTTCAAGAGCTTGACTGTGTTTGTTTTATTATATATATTTCTATTTAATCACTGGGCTCAGTTTTATTCTTTTATTGGTTCTTTTCCAAACAGTGCTTTGGAGCTGCTTATTAGCTCTATCCTTGTAATTCTAAATTTTTGCTGTTAAACTGCTAAATGGAAATTTAGCTTTAAGGCTACAACTGTGTTATCTGTATAGCTGGCTTTATACGATCCTTGATCCTAGTGGAGAACTGAGAGTCAAGAAAGGTGGATTAGGAGGGATGCTGGACAGTGAGTGTTGTTCACAGCTGGCAAAGTGAGCATTTTATTTTAAAGGCAGTTCAAATAGCCACTGACTGCATCTGATGTCAGGACAGCAAGCAAGAGAGGCAACATACAGCAGACACTGTGAAACTCTGGCTGATGGATGGAATTGGGGTCATGTGGGGAATTTCTTAACTTACTGTTAATTTTTCTAACAATGAATTGAGATTCTACCATAAATATTCTTAATTCAGTTATCATTTTAGTTCAGATTGCAAGTGAAAATAATCCCACCACCTTTAAAATTTAATGAAAAAAGGAACTAACTGTTAGACATTATAGTGGTATGTTGAATAGATGAATTCCACTGGGAAGATGACATTATTCCCCAAGGGTCTCTGTCTTAGGAAGTCTTTAAAAGAAAAATGCATGTAAGATTAAAGTAAGTCTGGGTGACTTTGTCAAGTGCTGATGAGAGACTGTGGTGAGGGTGACAGACCCTTTTCAAAGGGTGTGGCCTGCAGAAGCAAAATAGTAATTCTTGTGGTGTTAGTATATAAAGTGTGGTGCTAACTAACCAAGTTCACCTGACTAGTATAACCAGGAGCAGTTCTCATCTTGGGATAGGGGGTCCATCCTCACCAGGACTTTGTAACTCTACATAAATATGAGTCCTGTTTGGCTCAGCACTAAATATAAATGTGCTGCCACCAAACCCAACACCACACACAATACATTGGGGCAGAAGTATCTCCACCAGTGAAGAAGCACCAGAGCCACCAATCAATGTACTTATACAGAATTCAGATAATGTTGTCACTGTTGGCTCTGTTAAAATGTTGAACTGATCTTTGAAGTATCTGAGCTTTTTCACTGCTATGCAGTTATTATTATATGCACTACTATACATATTTTTCTACTGATTCTATTTATTGTCTTTCCCAATAAAAAGGCAACTCTTGAAACATGGTCACCTAGAATGTGCTAAGATTTCCCGCTAAAGAGGTTTAACTTGTGCTACAGTGCAGTCATGAATGTGACTACAGAAACTCCTAAGAAAACTGGATATATCAATATCATAGTAGGCTGTGTCCTTTCTGTGTTGTCATGGATACATTGCCATTGGTACCCAAGTGAGCTAGTTTAAAACTAGCTTTGTTATGTCAGTCATTGTGGTTTAACCCCAGCCAGCAACTAAGCTCCACACAGCCACTCACTCACTTGGTAGGATGGGGGAGAGAATCAGAAGAGTAAAAGTGAGAAAACTTCTGAGTTGAGCTAAAGACAGTTTAATAAGTAAAGGAAAATCTGTGTGAGCAAGCAAAGCAGAACAAGGAATTCATTCACCGCTTCCCATCAGCAGGCAGATGTTCAGCCATCTCCAGGAAAGCAGAGCTCTATCATGTGTAACGGTTACTTGGGAAGACAAACACCATCACTCTGAACATCCCCCCCTTTCCTCCTCTTTCCGCCAGCTTTATATGCTGAGCATGAAGTCATATGGTCTGGACTATCCCTTTGGCCAGTTGGGGTCAGCTGTCCAGGCTGTGTCCCCTCCTAACTTCTTGTGCCCCCCCTCCAGCCTACTCACTGATAGGGTGGGGTGAGAAGCAGAAGAGGCCTTGACTCTGTGTAAGCACTGCTCAGCAATAACTAAAATATCCCTGTGTTATCAACACTGTTTCCAACACAAATCCAAAAAAGCCCCATACCAACCACTATGAAGAAAATTAACTCTATCGCACCAAAAACCAGCACAGTCATATTGCAGTTTCTGCAAAGTTTTGGTCTAGTCTGAAAGTAAATAGAATAAGGATCTTGTACGGTACAGAAGTGTTGGTTCCAAGACAGCAAAAAGTTCTACTTTCCTCCGTGCATTACCTCTGATATTACTGGTTTAATCTGAGAAATACTTTTATTGTGAATCACTGTAGGACACTCTTAGGCTAATATCTTTCATGTGGTACATTTATTTGCATTAGATATTGGACAACATTCTTGATGCAATAGTGCTTTTTTGGTGCTTTATTCCCCATGATTCTCTTATTCCACCAAATCTCAGCATAAACATTCTGGGAGCAATATACTGTAAATATTTGTATTTATTAATGCAAATGGAAATCACACAGTGAAATCCCCATGCACTGGAGTAAATATTTACCCTTCTGTGTAGATTTTCAGTGTATTCGAGGACAGAACAACCATTGTCAATGTTCAGAAACAGTAAAAGGTGCCATTTAAGAGCCATGGACATTTCGTTATTATTGAGTGGGAGTGTTTGAAACTAATATGAAAGATCAGAGTGGATTCATAAAATGTAAACATTTTCTGCCTTAAAGTATTTTAGTAATTATGATATAATGCTATCAATTGCTTGGTTATCTATTCATTCAGCAAACCTCTAGGAAGCCCTTTATACATAGTACCACATGTTAAAAAACATTCAGCTTACTGGAACAGCCCCTGCTTAAAGAGTTAATAGTCTGAAGAGGCCAAATGGACAAAAATGTAGGGGAAAAAACAGAAGCGAAAGGAAGTAAAGTTTCCTGCCAAGGTCATAGAGCTAGTCAGCTGAACCAGAAATGTACCTATTGCTTCTTAGTCCCCATCTAGCACCTAATACACAGACCCAGACAGCCACAGTTTAAACTGAAAGCACTGAGCAGCCACTCAGACAATATGAAATCGCTTGGGAGCAGAATCACAATGATGGAATTACATGGCTTCTAGCTCTACCATGATCCTGCTTCTGGCTTCCCAAATGGTGCAGGAAGGCCCATACCTTTCATAGGTTCCAGACGTCTCTTTTATGGAAGGGTGTCAGGAGATGTCTCTGCACCAGCCCAGCGGCTCCAGCATCAACCAGTGAGCGTGGCAGCAGGGGGCTGGCTCAGACTCCGTGTACACCAGAGCAGAGTGTACCTGCCCATCTACCAAGATGTGGGACACGAGGAGCACCAGTTACCCCAACCCAGCAGGTCAGCCCTGCACCCCAAAGGAGGCCCTCCAATATAGATCCATCTTATATAACAAGCTTCTTTCCCTTTGGTGTATTTTGAAGGTGACAGTAGGAAAAACATTATTAAACTTTCCCCAAAGTGAGACTGTAATTCCCTCAGTCATAGTCTATGCTGCCTGCTGTTGACAGGGTAAATCAATGCTATTGTGTTTAAAGATAGATGGCATAGCTTTGCATATACTTGCGCTAGCAAATGTGTGTGGTACAACTTTTACAGAAGTAGTGACAAAAAGACAAGTAATGGCAAGACTGGAGTAGATTAAGTGTGGAATACCTTGCTGAGCTACAGCTCACTGAAACCAAAACCCTGTCTTTGATTTACTAAGCTAGGAAAATAACTTATAGTTTAGACTTGCTTTTCTCTTCTTTTTGGAACCCAGGAAGGCTAATGCTTTTATAATAACTGTTTATTGAATGTCTGACTTCATGATCCTGACCTAAGCACTGAGCAGGAGATGACTACAGAAAATTTATGCCTCCAACCAGCATAGTATCTCAAACTATTATTGAATTGTAGCACTACAATGTAGCTCACAATAAAGCTTGTAACACCAGTGAGATCTTTGCAGCTCTTTCTCTTTAAAATCTCCTGGTATGCTTTTAAATCAATATCTGATGGGAAAACCTTTTTCCCAGGGCAGTAAATAAAATGCTTATGGAGAGGAGAATCCTCTCTTGCCCCACTGAGTAACCCAGGAACTGCAATAGATCAGGATTCCTTCACTTCCCCTTTGAGGGAAAGGATGACTGGGGATATGCTCGATGGTGGCCCTGTCCACCACACAAATCCTTCTCTGGACTAGGTGACCTATTCCACACAAATATTCATAACTCTCAGAAGTGCCCTTAAAATCCATCCAGCTATGGGCACTAGAGCTGTGTTTTTTGTCACTGGATGGAGTTTCTCTCAGCTACAAAATAAAGAGGAAAGATGCTGTAATTAATAAAGGTTTAATTTTATGGTTATAGTGGGATATTATTTTTTTTTAATAACAAACTAGTAGCTGACTTAAATCAAAACAGTAGTTGTAAAACCTGGGAATAGAGAGAAATTCAGATTAATCTTCAATTTCTGCATTCTGGTCATATCTTTTAAATAAGCAATAGTTTAATATCAGCTCTGCATCTGAAGCCAAATGTAAAATAAATAAATAAATAAATAGAAATTTATACAGCACCTGTTCATCTGCAGTAACATTTTGCTAGTTTGTTAATAATGAAAATAGCTTTGAGGGTTTGGAGACGTAAATCATATTGCTAGGTAAGTGAAAAAAGTGTCAGTACCTATTTTTATTACCTGGCTTGCTCTGAATCACGGAAAACCTCTGATCTGTTTTTAACAAGCTAAACTACAAATGTAATCTAAATAAGTTACATTACTTATTCACGTAAGGTTTTCTCTCTAAGAGATTTAGAAGTATTATTCCTCTTATACTATTATACAGTGGCTGCTTACCAGGTTCATAAGTTTTTTTATGCTAAACAAAAAGATGAAGAAATTGTAGTTAGCAACGTTTATTAAAAGAAAGAGGTTGTTCAGTACATGAGAAACATGCAGAGATAATAATTCAGAACCTTGCAGTCCAATTAGGTCTGGTTGGTAGAAAGCATATCCTACCTCCAACAGAGTTTTCTAAAAATCAAGGTGCTACTGAACTTTGCAAAATCCAGTTGCAAATCATAAAGTTGTTAAACATTTTCATAACCTATTTATTTTTTTACATTTGAAAAATGCCCCTTTCTCAAAAGTGGATGAATTATTTTTCTAAAACTATTTTTAAAATTACATATGGAGGGAGAATTTAATCTCAAATATTTAAAGTGTATTATAATGAGAACAACTGCAAGATAGTTGCATTGAGAAGTTCTTTGTAATATTAACTATGGATATTGCTGTGAGCTCTGTCTATATTGAAAATAACATAAGTAAAAAAGGAAATTTCATTCTCTCTCTTTTTTTTTAATCTTAAAATGCAATTTCAAATAGGATTAATTTAATTTGTTTCTATAAGAAAACTCTTCTGGGCTATCAGGCTTGTGATTTAATGGATGAATTTCTGTTTAAAAAAGATTAATTTTACCCTGGGACTTCAGTGAAGACTCTGGCTCATTGTGCTCTGCAATAGTAGTATATTTCATAGCTATGGGCTTTGGTAGAGAGCAGCCTGCCCTCTGCGCTGGGGAATGCCTCTCGGGGGAATGTTCACCATAGTACTTTAGATGATAACCACTTCCAGTAAGCATAATGGATGACAAAGCAAATGGTGGGATAGTTTGACCCATGTCAGTTTGAAGGCTTTAAAATTGCTGACCTTGCTATAAACTTACAGTTGGATTTTTTTTAAAATTTTTTTTTTACTCTGCTGTGTAGAAAATGGAATACAGGTGTGCTGTGATTTTTAGCAGAAAGGCTTGCAGCTGGGTGTCCTGTAGCTTCTGTGGAAGTAGAATTTCCTATATATAATGTGTCTTGGTGAAGACAGAAATGTAGATCACCATCATGGAGTTGTTGTCATGTGAGAGATAACGTGGTAAAGAAATGATTCTGGCTTTGGATGGTTATAAAGTTTTTGCTTCTGTTACTATCTTCTGTTACCAACCAAGAATGACAAGTCCGAAGTGGTGCCCTGCACTTTTGTAGATATTTCAAAGTTCACTTTAAAATTGTGTATCTAGAGCAAGTTGTGTTGTCACAGGAACATTTAATGAAAGTCTCAACTAGCAGCTCTGATGTATCTGCTAAGTTGTATCTGTGACTGCAGTGTTGATAAGTCTTTTGGGTTTTCCTTGGTACACAATATATGGACAGAATTATGCAAGGTTCATACATCTGCTTTGCAGCAGTACTGAGAAATTTTGCTGTTCTAGACATAAAATATACTTACCTGTTTTTTAGTAAGATGCCACTATTAGAAAACTAGGATCTCAGTCATGCATAAAAAATTTATTAAAAAAATAAAGAACTCAGACTTTGCCATGTAGACAGACGTGCCCATCTAGACTGGATGTATGAAATTTATTGCTATTATGTAAGGCGTCAGCTTCAAGCGCAAAGGGTTATAAAGAAAACAGTATTAATCAAGTTATCCGGTTCTGCAAAACTTTCCTATAATACTTTTTACTGGCATTGTATGGATCTTCATAGTGTGACAGACATAATTCATTTTTGGACTTCACCACTCGGAATTAATGAGGTTGTTCTAAATTTGCTCTGATAAAATCTTTATGCCACGTCATCCTGCAGTATGTGCCTTATATAGTATGTAGAGAGGTAGATGTATATACACACATTCATTCAGTTTATTTATTTATCTTTAGACTTACAGGGCATAAAGCTTAAGATCTAGTATTTTTAATACTTCAATAGTCCTAAAATGTCCATAACTATAAAGGTAAATGGCCTATGAAACCATGTGCTCAGCATCTTTAAAGGAATAATTTGTTCAGAGACCCAATGAAATAAGAGTAAATCTGTTGACATAAGACCTACTTTAGAGAATGTGATGTCTATGAAGTTATTTTTTTCTACAGGAAAGCTGTTATTCAGTTAGATAAAAAGCCCATTAGAAAGATGAAGGGGGGCGGGGAGAGTCAAATATGCATTTTAATTACTTGAATTACACAAAGGCAGTGAAAAAACCTCCATTTGGCCAAGCCAGCCAATATTTGGTGTAATACAAATAACTAAGAAAATTCACACAGCAATGAAAGTTGGGATTTCTGAGTGTCTAAATATGGAAGTGGTATAAATGCTTCTCTGAGAGTAAAAAACAAAAAATAAAATTCAGTGGGCTTTAAGTTTGCACAATTAAGCTATTTCATTTTCTTTTGTGCTTGCTTTCATTACTAAGCTCAGATTTGTTTCAAAGCTTTTAAAATGCAGGAATCGGTGGGGGAGAGTGAAATGTTTATAGTTATACCATCTAAGTATTTTGTGAGTAATTGCAAAAGACATTGGTATGAAAGAAAATCTTACAGTAATTTGAATAGTAATATAGCAAGCAGCAACAAGACGCAAAATATATATGCTATAATAGATACAGAAAGTCAGCTAGTTCTTTAATGTAGAGGTATCACTTGTGCCCGAGGCAGTCTCTGAGATGCAAATTTCGAAGCTGGGGAAACACGCTAGGAAAGTAACTTCTAGGTCTGCTCTGTTCTTAAAATTTTCCTCTGACATCATTCGTTGACCATCTTCCAAGACAGGACAGACTATGTAAGCAACTGGCCTAATCCTGAGGGGTGACTCCTACGTCAGCTTCTTGTATTGCTGGGAATATCAAGCTCTAAGCTTGCAATAATTTCAGCAAAACAATTAAGCACTAGGAAATTCCATCACACTAAATATTATTCCTGTACATAAAACTAGACATGTGCTTAATGCCTCCGACAAAGCAAAGACATGAAGGGCAAGATTATATTACTTTAGTTAGAGTAATTGACCTCCTGTCTGCGTGTTTTCAGCAGATATGGGTACTTTTTACACATAAGTCACCCTAGTGAGACATCGTCATCTATTCTGGGCCAGTCAGTGCAGATTTGCTTCTTTTAAGACTAAAATTTCAGAATTAAATATCAGATCCAGTTCAATAGTATATTCAATTCCAAATATGAACATACCCTCAGAGAGTGAGAATAGAGGGAAAGGTCAGATGATATCATTAGCGTTGCTAAGAACAGCAACAGGATTTGAGAAGTAGGATGAAAAGAAGGAACATTACTTGGACAGGAGCCACAAGTCTGCAATTTGGTGAAAAATTTTTCTTTAAGTTCTAAGTACACTATTTCCATTTCCATTTGATAAGTACCTTTGAAGATTGTACCATCTAGCTTTCAGGGGTTAAAAGCACCAGCAGTGTCAAGAATCCTGTTTGCCCAGGTTTCCAATAGTTAGAAATACTGGTGTTGGGCTTCAAAGCAATAAGACCTACAAAGACATGATCAAATGGTTAATTAAGATATATGTTTGCTCTCATCCTTCATTTAGAGAATGAAAACATTCTAATTGGATGTATGTCTTGAATGATGTAGCTATTATTATGTTATCTCCAAGTATGTAATGAGATTTGATATTTCATGTCTATTCAGATACCTTTCAGGTTTTTTTGATACAAAAGCAGTTTAGTCCCTCAATGTATCTAATAAAGTGAATTCATTGAGATGATGTGTTGAAGATTAAAGAACTAAATCTTGCAATTATTACAGTCATAAAACATGCTGTGTAATAAAACTGAGAAGTATTTTATAGAATGATTTAGCACCTTTGGTAGTCAGTGGAAAAAAACAAATGAGATTGGTCCTAATGGATTTTCCTTGAAAATCAAGGAAGCCAAAGTGAGTTACAAAATCAGTGTGAACAGGGCACATAACAGCATTAAGCCTCTTAACAAGTCTATAATGCAATGCAGATAATTGCAAGCATTTCTGAGGTAAAATTGTCAAAGTAAGCTCTTGAATGTGTAAGCTGTGTATTATCACTGTGTAATATCACTGTGTCTAAGCTAACCAGCCCACTGAAAGAGATGCCATTAAGTCAGGTGCCACATTTTGCTAAGGAAAGCAGTTAAGTGCAGGACATCAGCTAGTATCTCTATAGGAATCTGCACATTAGCTTTGGGGACAGACTAGCCTGGACATCACCATGCACCTCTCCAGCCTGCAATGACAGATATGCCCTTGGTTTCCAAGTATTACACAAAATTCCAAAGCATAAAATGTGCTATATATTCTCCACAGTGTTTATTCATTTCACATAGTAGCTTCTACTACTCTCACTGCCATTCCTCTTGCCAGCTCTTTTTAAAAATGTAACCTACTCAATTGCTATCTTTCATTGTAATCCAAAATTTATAAATAAAAGAAAATGACTGCTTAAAAAAAATCAAAGCACTTGGCTGGCTATTGGGATGTGTTATTACAAATCTCTTTGTTTGCTGTGAAAGAGCTTGTCTTTTCCTTCCAAATACTAGTCTAATTTTCATAATAATGATTTTAGCTCTCCCTTCCTTTTTTAAAACACATTAAATTAAAAAATGAATATGTTCCAGCGGTCAAATCTGTTGGTGGCAAAACATACTTATTCTTAATGGGAGTATAACCTTGTTAAAGGCTGAGTGAAAACTAAATGATGTCCTTACGAAGAGAGAAACAATGCAGCTTGTTTCTGGCATGAATGGGGGTGGGGGGGGAGGAAGTGTGGGCTATAAACAAATCTGTGCAGTGGAGGCAAGCTTAGTGTCTAACAGGATAACTGTCTTGTGTACGGGAAGGACTGCAAGAGTAGTGACTGATAGAAGTGAATGATTGGCAGAAGAGAGGCTGCTGTGGTGACCCTTGAAAAGCACAGTTTTCTTCTTTTGAGTCTATGCTCTTCAGTATCCCTGACTGAGGAAATAAATCAATGCACATTTCCTAAAATGTATAACCACAGTTTTTCTAAATGGGAACTCAGCTTTTGAATATCCCTTACGCACAGTAGGTGGAAGATTTCTCTTGCTAGTGAATCACACAGCTGAAAAATCTGCAAACCTGATTCTTAGGTGGTGGTAGATGGACTTTAGCTGGAACTATGTTGATTTACATGAGCTGACAATCAGTACTTTAACTTCTGCAGCATTAGAAAACAGCATTAGATGTGTCAAAAAATGTTTGGATGTTCCTCTGCAATGATAAAGATTCATAGTAATTTCAAATTTTCTAGCTGAAGTTAAAGCAAGTACATAAAATAAGTGAGCTAAAAATATTTATTTCCCGTAGACTTCAAAATTAGCTTAGATGTGGTGAGGTTGGTTTATATTTTGAATGAAAAAGAGAAATAATGTGGCATTTTCTAAATGAATATATTTAATTAATATTTCTGTCTCAAAAGAGGGAGGGTGTGGAGAAGTGTTAAAAATGAGGTGTGTGGGCACCCAAACAAATAACACTAGCATTTAAATATGAACTCAAAGCTGACTGAATTGCAGATGAATTCTATGGATCTTTTTCTCCCAAATTAATTTTACTCATGGGGGTTTAGATAGCGATTAGTAGTAAAAATTTGTATTGTTTCCACAGATGCTCTTATGAAAATAGGCAGGTACCCACTTGGTAGACAGGGACGATAAGTGGTTCACAATTGCACTGTGAATGGGCAGAGGGATGAGAAGGGATGCTGGGCCATGCCGCCTGTAGTGCCGCTTTTGGCATCCCTCTGATCAGAGCTTGAATTTGTGCTGCTGGACCACCCCACAAGCAGCACCTAATCATGCTTGACCATGGGTGTGTTTCATGGTGAGGCTAGAGAGTAAAAACTGTAACACATAAGTAAACCTCCAAAAGAAACTTTTTTTTTTTTTTTTTGTAAACTATGTTAAAGCATACAGAAGCTCAATGTTTAAAGGGACAGTTGTATCAGTGTCTAAGGAAGTATTCAGTACAATAGAATGTAATCATTGCTATGGCAACAATTTTTTCCAGATCAGTGGATAAAATGCTGGTTTCAAACTTGTGTCTGTAACTTGTAAGTAGACTTATTTATCCCCTGTTTTATTCCTTCCTGTATTCTCGATCACCACAATGCAGCTTGTAAAGAGCACTTGTAAAGAGCACAGTACAACAATTGATGAAGCATGTGGGTTCAACGATTCGTATATTGACACAATGAATTCAATGGAAAACTAATTAATAATAATAATTAAAAAAAATAACAGTTTGCCCTCTATGACTTCTTCCATCAGAGAAGCTCAGAGAGCTTTGCAAATATTAATTATGCCTCAGAACACCCTGATAAGCATCTCTCTTCCTCTCATTTTCTCCCTGTAACTAATATTAATTTCTGGATTGCAGTGAATGAGAACTACAAATCAAGAAGAACTAGAAGGGAAAAAATGTCTTTGTACTGTTTTAAGGTTACTCACAGAATTACAGCCTGTGCCAGTGAAACCAAATGCTGCATTTGATGCTATGCAGAATAATCTGTGCACCTGTCCCTGCACCTTCATTTTCATGCAACAGTTCTTTTATCAACATATAGTCCTTTCCTAATCAGTAAGCTGTATTGATTGTTTTTACTACTACTTTACATTCTAATACACAGATTTAGTTAAAGTAAGGTGATTTTTTAATTCTTATTTTAAGAAAGTATTACCCAAAGCTTAATAAAGACTTCATATATTCTAGTGGGCAGAAGGCTGGTCTAGGATCTTGAGATCTAATCCTATTTGCAAATGGCTTGAAATGTAGCTTTGGAAAAATATTTTAATATCATTACTTCAATTTCCTGCTTTGGAGAAAAGATAAATAGTATTTGTTTATTTTCAGGGGTTCTAGAAGGATTATTTAAATGTTGTTTTAAAGATAGTGTAGCTGAGGGCTACATGCACTGTCTCAGAACAGGAATGAGGCAATTATCTATTTATCGAGGCATTTATTTATTATTCCCTAATTTTATGAACTTGGCCAGGCTGATCTGGGGCATTCTACAGAGGATAAGATTTTGATGAGCTCTTTTTCTACAACCTTGTCAGGAGCTTCAGCTTCCTAGCCTTGCTTTAATAAGCTGGAAGACTGCAATAATCTTAATTATTTTCCAGTGTAAAGTCAAATCTTGTCAGGCTTATAGCAAGTACACAGTGTCATTTCCTAAGTGCTGGGGTTTTTTTAGTTTTTGGAAAACCAATTCCCATTCCATGTTGCTGCTCCTCACCTCATCGTCCCTTTGTATTTTTGGGTCCCATACAATTCTTCCAATCCAATAACTTAACTGCTGATTCTAATAATTCGTACTAGTTTTTCAAATGCAAGAATAAATTGGAACGATTTTTCCAGTCTGACCTGGTGAAGGCAAGAATGTCTAAACTGAAATTATTCACAGGAAGCTGTTTCATCTGGTTTGTACTGTTATTTCAGATAGTCAAATGATTTCCGCTCAAGTAAAGACAACAATATGTGCCACTGGACACGCTGCATGTACTTGTTCAGAGCTGTGTGAACGTCACTGATTTGGCAAACAGTCTCTCTGGCTTCTGTCACATTCATTCTCATCTTCTGAGTCTTACACTGAGTTTCATTTTCAGACTGAACTTTTAGATCTTAAACTGAAACTCTCCTGAACAGGGAAGAAAATGTGAGAGAGAGGGAAGAGAGGTGAAGTGACTTTCAGGCAGCCTATTTCTCTGACAAATATTTGTCACTCATCAGAAAGTTACACGTAATTTAAAGGGAATTTAAAACCCCAGTTTCCTACCAAGATGCATCCTGCAAGTTGCTCTGTGGCGCAGGTCCTGACACAGTTATTTGCAGCAGCTCTTGACAAGAAGTAAGGGGTGTAAACATGTTTTTTCCTGGTTCTCCTGTGGACAATTTTAGAGACATGGTATTGCTTAATTCTAATGAATTATACTCAAATATTCAATTAGCCACTGCAGAATACAATTGCAGATTATTTTTTTAAATGCAGGAAAGCATTTGAAGTTGTTTTCCTACCCTTCCATGAGCCCAGAATGGAGATTCTATTCAGGACAGATGCTCTTTGAGTGCCTGATCATGGCACTATAGCTTCCTAAAATTTCTTGCTACTATGTGCAGTTAGAAATCTGACTTTGAGAAATGCAGTTTAATAAGACCTGTGCTAGTGAGTGTCCAAGTTACTTGGGTATTTACTACCTAGGGGTACTCTCACTGTATCACTCAAAATATCTGGCCCTTGGCACTCCAAACTGTATCCTGGAGAAATCTCTCTTTCCAGTGCTATTTTGGGAAATTAGGCTCCTTGACAATGCTCTGAAAGACATGTAAACTGGTTGTCTCTAAAGCAGATGGTCTGAATATGACTTTCAGGTCTAATTCTCTGCATTATGCTAGCAAGGGGGAAATGTGGTATAGGGAAAATTTGAACTGCAGTCTATTCTTGTTGGCAAGGCAGAAAACTAAAAGCTCTTTTTTCAACAGTGAGAGTCTTATTCAAGCCTTGACATAATGTTAGCAAAGATTATGTAAGTCTTAACATTACTATCAAGGACAAAAGAATGGCAAATAAAAGCAGTCAGAATCAATTTTCTAAAATATTAAGATTAATAAGGTAGACATTTTGTGTTGCTTTAGGTCCCCAAATTAAGAATAATTAACTTTTCAGGTGGAAATTTTTATTTGCTGAGATTATTTATTTGTGCAATATTAAGTATCTTTGTAATTCTTTCCAAGTTTGTGACTCAAGTATGTGATATTAGCCATTTTAAACATGTGTGCATGTATTTTAAATTGTATTTCACAAACACTGTATAATGAATAGTTCAACAGTTATTCACTGCTACATGAGTTCAAAGAGCAAGTTTACAATTATGTTGAGTCACAACTTGCATACTTCTTTGTAAAGTTGTAAATCAAAGATAGAAGCTTGTCTGAAGACTGTATTCTCTTGAAATGGCTCTTGCAATTTAGAAGTTTTTTAAAAGAATCTTTTTACTTTCAAGGATAAAGTAAAGAAAAAATTTCTTCATAAATTTCATTTCATAAAAAAAATCCTTGCTAGCTGTTGTGGACTGTTGCGCCTTACACATAGATCAACATTATATGACAAACGCCATGTGAAAAGCTGCACAATTAGCAGCCACTTATGAATATAATATCCAGCTAATGATTTAGTCATCTATTTCATGTAATTTTGTTGATCCTATAGGATAACATAACACTTATTTATAGCACATATAAAAAATTTACTATTTTGGCTGAAGCACCTTAGCAGAGTCATCTTTTAGCATTTCCTTCAGGCTTTAGGTTTCATCACTTTGCTATTACTGTGGCCTAATTAGCCTTTCCCAACAGACTGCTGGTGCTAGAATATGAATAAGTCCTGCAGCATTCCCTTTCAAGTGTGGGATCACTGGGTTAATCTCTACATGAAACAGTTTGGTTACTGAATGGAAGAGCTGCCATGTGGGCTAAAGCTGGCAAAGTCAATATATTTTAAGAGATTTAGTAAGACACACTCTTCAGAAGTAGCTACACAGGAACTGTGTGGTCTGCAATAATTTAATAAATCTGAATTACTTTTATATCTAATTGGAGTGCAGCTTTAATTTCCATCCTTTCCATTTGCTGGGTAACAAAGACCTAAAGTAATTGAGGATAATCCTTCTGGGCTGTCACCCTGGGAGCTAGCAGAGCAGGGACGGTGCTGCTTCAAGAGTTTTCCTGATATATTCCAGCTACTACAGAAACATTAAGTGAGCCCCAAGTTACAACCTGTGGTTTTATTATCTTTTCTCTGACAGAGAACAGCAGCCTGATGCAGGGGGCTGTACACGGTGCCCGCACAGGGATCTGAGTTTGGCATTACTAGGGCCCAGGTTTGGTTCGGCAGCTGAAGTTAACCTGAGGAGAAGCCCTAAATCCCCGCCCTGCCACCGTTTGGGGGTTTAGGCAAGGCTGCACACTTGGCTTCCCCTGTCTGCTTACTGTCATTTGCATGCTTGTTTACTGTTAGCATTTTGGGCATCCTACAAAGTGCTGGTAGCTGAATTCTTCCCACAAATGCCAGGTCACAAACGCCCTAATGCTAAGACTCTCACCTGAGTGGTGTTACTTTGCTGAATTTTGTCTCATACTGGTAAAAGGGCTTGCATCTCTGTGCAGGGTACCTAGGAAGTGGCAACAAGGGAAAAAGCACATCAAATGCATGAGCATTTTCCTCAGGGAGAGCAGTCCTAAACTGGAGCTGGATGCATGACTTGTGGGTGGAATGAAAGCTGGCTCCAGCTGAAAGCAGAGGGAATGTGATCCTCATGTCAGAAAGGAGGTGAACATTTCTTGGTGAACAAGTACTCTTAGTGGCAGCTTACTAGATACTGTTTCACAGAAATGAATAGAACAGTCATTTTTACGTTTATTTTTCTATTATGTGGTCATTGGCCTACCCAGCTATACACACTCCTTATTGCCAGGAGGAGAAAACTGTAAAGTGATTACTTCATTGTAAGTAAATATTCTTTGTTCCTATGCTTGTCCGCTCTGAAATAAGGGTTCAACAGCAGTGACTTAAGTGGGTCAAACTTGTTTTGCCTGATTTACAAGTAAATTTAACAAAGTCGATTCAAACATCTAACTCAAACATTACTTAGTTTACCTTCCACTTAGAAAGATCCATGAAGGAAGAAGCATGGTTAGAGAGAAAATGAAAAACCTGTGAAAATTATGAAAAAGAAATGGGGGTGGGGAACAAGGAGGACTTCTTAGTACCTGTCTGCATATCTTTCCATAGGTGCACAGGCTTAGACCAATCACTAGCGTTCAGTTAAGTAGCCTAATGACTAGTTTTTGGCCAGGTTCCATCTTTCTGCCTGTAGATATTTAGGATTCAAGATATCAAATGTCCTTTTTTTTGCCTCAATACAGACTAAAAATAAACATTAGCTGCAAGGGGAAAGTTATCAATAAGTAATAAATCTTGCTATGTTCCCAGCACCAAATTTTCATCTGCCCATGTCCTGCTTGCTGTCTCACATCTCCTGTCTTTACTGTTGCAGTTGTGGAGGGCTTTCCATGAAAGCACCCACTTTCATTTGCAGAAGGGGATAGATGAGAATTTCTGATGGGGATTAAGATATGTCCTCTCTCCTACAGTGGACAAAAGTGAACAGAAGGACAAGCCTTTGGCACCTGTGGCTGCCAAGAGGGGAGGTAGGGGATACATCCTTGTGCTCAAGAGCCACAGGGCAGTCTTTTCGAATGCCTCCTCTTCCCCACGCCCTCCTCTTTGCTTCATTCTGGTAAAGCAGGTGAAAGTGAGATGGCAACCTGCTCTTTAGGAAGTAATGTGTGTCTACTAGGGTAGCTATGGAGGGCTACACTGAAAGGCTGACAGGATATGCATAATCAAGATATACAATTTCTACAGTTTTTACCTTTTTTTAAAAAAAAAAAAAAAATTATTTATTTGTCATAGAGTAACAAAGATACCAAAAATGCCCTGAGATGTTTTCTGAGTGTTGGCTTCTGTAAGAGCTAATTTCACTGCACCTGAAACATTGCAATCAATTTTATTAAATCATTTTTTTTCACTGAATATTTTCAGTAGAACTGTCTGTTTTGACTTCATTTTTCTCCCTTTATGTTTTTCTCTAGCACGGAACAAGTATATGGGGACAATTACTCTCCCTATTCATTATGCAATGTAATTTAGTGCTTGGATTACATATTCTGTAATTGTGTATGTGTGTATACAGCTAAATATGTACTTCTCAGTAGAGATTAACCTCCTATCAACATATAATATTGTAAGTTCACAGTGTTTGCATAACGTTTAGCCAAATTGGTAAAATTTTAAAATCTGGCTATTTAGAAAACTTAATGTGTTTTTCAAAACCATACTAAGTGTGCATAGAAGGGATCATGAGGTCAGCTGGAGTGCTGTTTGTCTTGGCTTCTGTGGATGTTTTGAAGTGCAGCTAAGCAGGGGTGATAGTACTGTTTTGTAGTACTATTGCCAGTTTTGCTGTTGTTCTTCCACCATCTCCAAACAATGTCTTTTGAAAATTGACAGATCTCTACTAAGTAGAGTTTTAGCCCTACTAGATCTTGTAAAATAGTAGTGGTGTTAGATGATGCTTTTTATACTTTGTCTTTAGTTTCTTGACTACTGAAAGCAGTCTGCAGAATTTAAATTTGAGCTGATGGATAAAATTGTACAGCTGAAGAGACACAAGACATATGACAGGTTTGAGGCTTTTGCAATAGGTCTGTTCAACTTCCTATGTTAAATGACTGAACATCAACCAGTAGTGAAATGGCATTACAGATCTAGGTCTAGTGAGCTGGCAAACGGATGGTCCTTACAATACTAAGAGATGGGAGTTTTTTGGTAGGAAATATTATTGTACTATCAATATGCAGATGTTACTGCAATAGATCTAGTGTCTGTTCTTTGGGGATTTAAATAGGAGGGTTTAATTGTTCTGCTTTAATTCATGTCATGCTTCAGTCTAACTTACAGATTTTGAAGAGAATAAGAATGGATGAATCAAGTTTTAGTATCTTCTTCTACATTGCCAGGTTTCCTATGATAGAATTTTTTTCCTGCTGTCAAGGCCTCAAATCTAAACTTGATTTTTAACATTTTCATTGGATGAAAACACAGTCGACAGAGGAAAAATACTGTCTGAAGGAAAGGAAAGAAAAGCTTCTGGGAAAAAAAAAAGGTAATGCTATAAGCAGAAGGAAAAAGCAGCAAAACTCTAGTGGGACTACTTGTTAAAGATAATGCTATCATGTGTTGAAAGGAAATTATAAAAAAAAAAAATCTTCAAACATGTAATTTCTAAGTACTGACTTTACCCAAGGGCGTAAAAGGAGAGGAGCTTTGAAACTTTTACTTCCCTTGGTAAAATAACTTCATCAGTTGTTTACCATTTTTAATCTTTAGAACTATATTTTTAATTTTTGTCTTAAAGTACCATGAGAACCACAGACAGAGCCATCTCAGTTATCATTTTCTATTATTTTTATCACAAGTCACTGTTACAATGAGATTGAAAGAAAGAATGGAAAAACACTGTCCACACACCATACTATATACTCTTTGTGGCAAGTGATTTATGAATAATGGCATAACATGAAATGGAAATAAGTGAATTCTGGTTGCAAATAGCAGGCATTTGCTGTTATACAAAGGAGGAGAAAATACTTCTCAGGTCTCCAAAACCTCTTATCTGAAGCTCTGGCATTCTGGCAGGCTGATGAGCCAAAAGAGGATCAAACCACAGGCACTGCAGAGGCCATAGTCTTGTGCACAGTTCCTTTGATGGTGTGCTGAGACAGTAATTTGGCGAAATATCAGAAACATATTGTAAGGGCTAAACTCTCTTGAATTCAAGGGGGCTCTGTGAGCCTATACAAGCAGTATATCTGGTTGTAACTGGTCTTTTCTGATTCTTCAGGTATGCACTCAGTTTCTTCCAGATTTAGAGTCTGTGTTTAGAAGCAGATAAATTTCATGCACAGAGGAGAATAAAAAGACCCTTCAAATACCTTAGACTGCTTAAGGCCTTACTTAGGCCTTATGCTTTGTAGGTTGCAATGACCATTTTCTCCAGATGGATTCAATTCACTAATGACATCATTAGCCATTGTCCCTGTCTCACACCAATGCTACAAAATCAGTTATAAGATCCAGATGTTCAGCTGTGCATACAAAAATGTGTAATACACAAAAGGATGCTAACTCACAGTGTTTGATTAAAAAGTGTGTTTGAAATTTTTTTGGAAAAAAAGCCCCTTCCAATAAATATTCAGAGAGCTCTGTTAAAAACTAAATGACAAAATAACAGGATAGCTTCTTGTCATGGAAAGAAGTAACTATAGTCTTGTGTTATAGAAATAGTAGTAGAGACGCAATCCATCAGTCTGACACATGTGCTCATCTATTATCATTGAGTGATCCTGTGAAGTCTATAGCTTCATAGTTAGGTGTGTGTGATACAGACTGTGGGCTGGAGCCTCTGTACCTATTACTGAAAAAATAGAAGGCAGTAATTGCCTGCACATGTATAATGGAGATGATTCCCACTTCCCCCACCCCCACAGTGGGATGGGGGATAGAATCGGGAAAAGAGGTAAAACTCGTGGGTTGCGATAAGAACGGTTTAATAGAACAGAACAGAATAAACTAGTAATGATAATGATAACACTAATAAAATGACAACAGCAATAATAAAAGGATTGGAATGTACAAATGATGCGCAGGGCAATTGCTCACCACCCTCCAATTGACACCCAGTTAGTCCCGGAGCGGGGATCCCCCCACCCCCACTCTCCCCAGTTCCTATACTAGACATGATGTCACACGGTATGGAATACCCTGTTGGACACTTTGGGTCAGCTGCCCTGGCTGTGTCCTGTGCCAACTTCTTGTGCCCCTCCGGCCTTCTTGTTGTCTGGGCTTGAGAAGTTGAAAAATTCTTGACTTTAGACTAAACACTACTTAGCAACAGCTGAAAACATCAGTGTGTTATCAACATTCTTCTCAAACTGAACTCAAAACATAGCACTGTACCAGCTACTAGGAAGACAGTTAACTCTACCCCAGCTGAAACCAGGACATTAAGTTTTCCAGTTTGTAGTGAGAAAAACTGTAGCACAAAGACTTTATGGAGGATGTAAAAACATGTATTTTATTCTTTCTTTTGAAAGACTGCTCATCATTAAAGCTCTTCTTAGGGCTTTACAGCAGAGAGCTCAGGACATATAACATGAAGTTTTGAGATGACATTGCTGTGCTGTAGAAGTCTTTATAAAACTGCAGGTGTAAGAAAAATTTGATCTGTCATTACCTTAACCAGTCACATTTGTCTGCTGGCTTTAAACCTTCTTTTAATCACAGGTCATAGTCTTTGATGTGCATGGCTACCTCTCATCCCTTTTCCAAAATTTCTTCTCTGCCTTCCTCACATGCCAAAACCATAATTCTCAGTGCTTCTAAAATCCACACATCAGAAATTTTCATTTGTGTATTCAGAAATAGTTTTACAATTTTAATTTATTTCATCTCAATTCTAGTCTTAGTATAAGTAGTAACTGAACCCTTGCTTTTAACCTTTGTCTTTAAATTTTTTTCATATATATGCCTAAGGTTTGTTTTTATTGCTCATTGGGTAATTTTGTTTTATCTGCTCATTACACTTCTAAAAGAGCTAGCAAAAACTTTTTATGGCTTGTTAATTAAATACTAACATCTTTCAAAACTTTATAAAGGACCTGTATGTGGACTAAATTCTGCCATTTGGACTAGTGTGCTGTGGATGTCTCTGCTGTAGTACTGATGACTTCTCTTCTCCTTGTCAAGTTTCCATCTATCATAGCTGACACTCTTAATCTCATGCATATTGCTCCGATTTCACTGGGATTACTTTTAGAGTAAAATACGGTCTAGCATAAGGTAGGCCAATGTGATCTCATCTCTCACTCTCTGTCTAAGGATACATCCAGTCAGCAAATGGAGCACATTTGCAATGAATCAGCATTAGGGGACTTGAAGGCTGCATCACAAACCTGCTGGGGCTTGTGATCAAAGCAGTGGCTTGATTTGATTTTGGAGTGTGTGGCATAAAGGGCAACAGGCTAGATAGCCAGTGTATATATATAGGAAGCCATACTGCTATATCTTTTACGCCTATTTTTTTTTTCTCTGAATTTGTCCTTCATTGTAAAACATGAACCTATTGAGGGACTATTAGAGCTTTTTAAAAAATGGAGTCCTCAGTCTGCCAGTCCATACCATTTATACTTTAATCCCTATGTTGTAATCCCTAACAATAGGGGCTTTAGAAAGTAACTGTCCATTAAGTGTTTATTGCAACAGAGCAGAAGTTATACATTTTGTTAAAAATATTAAAAGCTGGGCCTAAATTTCAAAAATATACCTGCTCTGAGGATGTCCGATTCATTCAGTCAGAAGTATTTGATCTCAGGGATCAACTGATGGAAATTAGAGAAACAATAGGTGGCTATGAGCTTTTAAATTTCCTTTTTTCTACGTAGTTGACAGCAAAATCTTACAATAATAGTGTGAGCTACAATGGAATCTAATGACTTTCTGGGAAGCAGGGAATGTATTTCGCCAGGGAACCAGAAGCCATGTCATACTGATGTTTAATGTGCTAAAGTTTAAAACCCCAAACCTCAGCAGCTAAGACAGGTGACATGGTGACTAAGAGAGGCTGAGGAAGAAACAAGTAGCCCTGCACGTACTCACCAACTGATATTTTACTGAAATTGGTAACATCCCAATTTCAAAACACTGAATAACCGTACAGAAGTGTAGAGAGGTTTGTGCTGATTTTAATTCAAATGAGGATTACACTCTGCAGAAAATTATTTCTTGGACATTATGTCAGACATCTTTGACTATTCAATTTAAACAAAATTCCTAGGCTGTTATTTTCAGTAACTTTAAATGAAAAAAACTTATTTAGTCTTTTTTTAAAACAAAACTATAAACAAAATAGATTATTTCATGTGGCCAATTACAAAACAAGCTGTGGAGGAACAGAGTGGCAGAAATGGCAGCCTTTCCACGGAGCTGTGCTTCCCAGGACACCTTGAGGCTGGGGTCAGGTTGCACTCAGCTCTGCCAGCTGCAGCTTCTTGTTTGGCAGGTAGATACAAGGAGTCGCTCCTGATGGCATGGTATGGTTTCCACAAGTCACCCATCCAGGATAAGAGTCACTTGCTTAAACCACAGGGTTAGTCCTTGTTAGATGGCTTTGGTATCCAGGTTACCTGCAGAGGGCTGGCAAATACAACACAGGACAGAGACAATGCTGTGCCCCTCTGAGGAGGAAGTGGGAAGCAGGAAATCTAATCTAGAGCATCCAAAATGATGCTTAGATGCTTGTGTTTTGGCAGCTAGGACTTGCATCTGGTTGTCAGAGACAACCAGGTAACACCATCAAAAACAGAAAAAGAGAAGTATACTTTGGACAGTACTGCTTAGCTTAGGTCACCTGTTATAAGCCTGGGCTTAATTCTTTTACATTCTGCTAAAAAGAGGTCGGGCCTAAAATATTTGCCAATTATCTCATACATTTACTACTTCCTTACGGGTGGGTAGGGGGGGTGTGGAGAAAAATCACCTTTCCTGTCTGGCTATTTGTATGCATTTGGAAAATGTCACATTCCCCTGGTGCATTCCTCCATTTATTAACACCAAAGTTCTCCATCTGTATATCAATACCATTATGCAGAGGTACATTTCTCTGAGTAGAAGACAGACATCTTTGAATGTATACTGTAAACGTGGAGTAGGTTTTTTTGCCTTCTTTCTTCTATCTTTGGGGCTTAAATAGAGCACACAGCTATTAAAAAGATGTGGTCCCTATGCAGTACCTGCAAAAACTGGTGTTTTATTACAATGGAATGATATGTTGAACGATTAAAATATATTTATGCATGTTCTGATACATACAGGTGTAAAAATAACTATGAGTACGTACATTTTTACATGTAAAAGTTTAGGGTGGTTTTTCTTGTGCTTTGGTGGTTGCCAAATAAAAGTTTTAAGTGTTTTAAGAGACCAGTCTACAGCAAGAACTTAATCTCTTAAAATAGATACTTTTGTACCTGCTATTATAGATATTATTACCATTTGTATTCATTACCTGATTTAGCAAGTTTTGGATGTGGGAATGGCAGTTACAGTTTTGTGCTGGAAAAAAATGTTTGTGATTTTCTTCATTTGTTTGGCTGCTCTGTGAAATGTATCTTCCTTACCACTTCCCAAACTTTGAGCAAAAAGTCTGAGAAGTCTGTGGAACATTAGGTACATAAGACTGCCACAGTGACTATAATTCTTAATATTTTAATATTCTTATGGGTATTGAATAATTTTGATGTGCAGGAATTTACATGCACAACTCCTTATACAGGATGTAGATAATATACCCCTAAATTGTAGTGGCAGATGGATTGATCCAATTTGGATGATGATGTGCTAATTTGAATAAAATGACAGGTGTACTTCATGTATGATGCAGAAAGGGTATGTTATATTTGTTGCTAGAGAGGAAATCGTCATGGTATTGTTATGGGTTTGCATGGCGCCGGGGTTTTTTTTTTGGTGGCGGGGGAGGGGCCGCAGGGGAGTCTCCTGTGGAAAGCTGCTGGAAGCTTCCCCGGCTCCAAGCTGGACCCACCTCTGGCCCAGGCCGAGCCCATCAGCGATGGCGGTAGTGCCTCTGGGAGAACAGATTTGAGAAGGGGAACCAGTAGCGCGTTGGGGGGTTGGAATGTGAGAGGAACCCCTCTGCAGATACCGAGGGCAGTGAGGAAGGAGGGGCGCCTGAGGAGGTGGATGCCCCCGCAGCCCGTGGGGAGACGGCAGGCTGTCCCCCCCCGGCCCATGGAGGGGAGCAGGGGAGCGGAGGCCCCCAAGATGGCCGTGACTCCATGGGGAAGCCCGCGCTGGAGCAGCGTGTGACTGAAGAGCGGCCCGCGGAAAGGACCCACGCCAGGGAAGTTCGTGAGGAACTGCGGCCCACGGAAAGGACCCACACCAGGGAAGTTCGTGGAGGACTGGCTGTCTCCTGCGGCGGAGCAGGGGCCGAGTGAGGAGTCCTCCTCCCCCTGAGGAGGAAGGAGCGGCAGAGACCAGGTGTGGGGAGCTGACCCCAACCCCCATCCCCTGTTCCCCTGTGCCGCCAGGGGGAGGAGGGAGAGAGAACCGGGAGTGGGGTTGAGGCGGGAAGGAGGGAGGGGTGGGGGGAAGGTGTTCTCAGGTTTGGGTTTGCTTCCTAATACCCTTGGTTTGTTTTGACTTGTAGTAAATTAATTTGGTTTTGTTTCTTCCCCAAGTTGCGCCTGTCTTTTGTGCGTGACCGTAAGAGGTGAGTGATCCCTCCCAGTCCTTATCTCGACCCACGAGCCTGCCTTTCTATTTTCTCCTTGTCCCACCGTGGCCGGGGTGGGCGAGTGGGCGAGCGGCTGTGTGGTGCTTTTTTACTGGCTGGGCTTAAACCACGACAGGTATCTAAAATATATTTTTTTATACAAAAGCATACTTTGTGAGGTGAAAATCTGTAGGAATGACAACACGTTGGTATGTAAGAGTTATATTAATAATCCTTTCACAGCTCTTGTGTGTATCTTGGATAGGTAAAGCTTTTGTCTCAGTTTCTTTATTTGCAAAAAATATATCCAATTATCCACTTAGACTTAATAACAGAGTGCAAATGCAAACCAAATTTAAATACCTTGCAGCTAAACAAAATACAGTATTTGGGTTTTGATACCAATAAAATGGATGAATCATCATCAAAAGTTTAGTATATTTCTAGCCGAATTTATTTGATTTCTGGATAGATTTTTGAAGCTTTTTGTATCTAGTAAAGGGCATGAGGATTTATTGCATCGCTTAACTCTTAAATATCTAGCAACATAATAAAATTCACAAAGGAAAGAACCATAGCTTGCCCATAGGGCATAGTTGAAGTGCTTACCTGGCATGTGGGAGACCTGTGCTCTGTGACATTTGCCATTTCCCTGAATTCCCAATGAGCACCCTGCCCACCAGCCACTGATATCCTTGGAGCTATTGTACTTCCCAGGTTAACCCCAGTCTCTCAGGTGTCACAAAGCTGTCTCAACCACCACTGTATTTTATTTCGTTCTAAGGAGAGAAAATAAAAATCGCCATTCTCTATACAAGTGGGGAAGATACTGAAGATCTTTACAAAATATTTGTCATAAAGCTCTGATTCGTTGGATAGGATTAGAGCCGACTCCTTTTTTCATGACCAGTGCTTGTGATCTGGGAACAAAGACTCTTTTGTACTTAATCTGTGTTAGATGTTTCTTGGGCCACAGTTGCAAACACGTGTAGGTCAGGGAATAAAGCCAACCATGCAATATCTGTGCACCCATCAGGAGCACCTATTAAAAATAACTGGAACATTAATGAAGTGTAAAATTGAGGATGTGAATGTTTGTAAATTGAGAGGTTGCTGAAGTTTTTATAGCGACAGCTTTTATTTGTCTTTTTCTTGTAGGTAACAAGGGAGCAGTAACGTATTTAAGCAATGAGAATGAAGATGAATAAATAGTAAATAGGAAGTGGAAATAATTCTATAAAAAAATACTGAAATTGAAATACAATTAAAAGTTGGAACACATCTACCTTAGATTGCTTATAAGTGGTGATCTAGAAGAAGCAACCTTTTTGAATCCTAAAGCATTATACTTGCTTATGTTTCTTCTTTTTTAATTACTTTAAAAGCTTATGGGGAGATCTAAACTTTCATCTCAGTTAATCTGAAAGATCTTAACATGCTTTAATGTTACATCAAAGATACAGTAACACTGTAAATTTAACTACATTGTCTTTTCAAATAAAGAGTTCTATTTTGTCATATGATGCTTTTTGTCAGGAAATAGTAGATTTGAACTGATGAATGAAATGTTTTAAAATGTTTATTTAAAAAAGATCCCAATGGAGGTAAAAAATATATATGTAAGGAGCCCATTTCCAGTTATTGAAATGCAGACAGTAGGAGGAAAAAAACCCTATGGGAAATCTACTTTTCAAGTATTCATGAGCAGTAGCTCAGCTTCTTAAATGGTTAATACATTGGTTTCCCATTGCAAACATGTGAATTACAATCCTGTTTCTGTTGACAAGTAGAAATTATATGCTGATGATATCAGCCTTTCTTTTCTTTGCTCATCTATGGAAATCAAATTTGTTATACCTGCTGGTATGGGCAAGTGATTACAACACAAGTGTGGGTTGAAGAGTATTTTCAGAGATGTATGGAAGATTGTGCCTCTGCTTACAGTCTAGTGTTTGCTAGCTTTGCTGATCTCTGAAACATTTGTTCATGGGGGAAAAAAATGAAAAGCCGGTCATCTTTAACTGAATTGGAATAGTGAAGCTGGCAGGATCAGACATTTTCCTCTCACCAAGGATGATACTTTAGGATGAATTGGAAAGAGGGAAGGTTAATGGTTGGAAATGAAAGGAAATGTAGTAGCAGATTTGGTTTGATCTTAATTTGTGTTACATGTTTGTTTGGTTCTCAGAAGTTGTTCTGTTTGGAGTGAATGATTTTGTGCTCAAATAGAAAGTCCATTTCATACATGGGCTTGATGGGTCCAAGAGGACGAGAAAGGAGTAATGTTTTCTGAGAATGTATTTCCCAATGGGAGAGTGCTTCTGATCCTACTTAAGTGAGTGAGACTTTGACTTGGTGTGGCAGAAATCATGTTCTCGAGTTGTATCGGTTGCCCAGTGCACCTGTCTGCCTGTCACAAAGTCAGAGAGGAGGAACTCCATTTATTAATACTTGTAGCAGGCAATGGTATGATTTTAGTTGTGATTACCTTGAGCATAAACAGCTAATATCAAAATTAATAAGATCCTGTGATCATCCTTCCAACCTTTGAAAATCTTGGGACTAAATGAAAGACATTCAGCACATTAACATCTATTTTCTGGAAGCCAGTATTATCACTTAGCAAATTGTTTTAGTCAGGATGTGTAATCTGTGTAAATAGACACAAAATGAGGAAAATAATTATATTCAAAACTGTGGTAATCTTAACCTGAATAATTAATGTGTCAGTTTTTGAGTAACTATAGTGGGAAGTGTCAGTAAAACTAAGCATCTATGTAGAACCCAGCAGATGTTCATACCAACCACACTAATTTTCCTAGGATTTATCTTTTTATTCCCCTTTTATTTAAGTATTACATTGTTTGACATATTGTACAATCAAGATAAAAAAGAAAATACATACTCAATATTCAGGTAGTATGTAAACATTGCCCTCTATTCTAGTGAGTAGAGAATGAATTTTATATTAGTAATATGCATGTCTCCGTTCTTAGGATCCGGTATGAAGCTTCTCTAAATAGTCTGATCTAAACCAGAAAAAACAAGCTTAGCGTAATTTCTGAAGTAATTTCACATTATTCTCAAATTATTCATAACCTTATAATCCCTGTTTTATGACTGCTGTGCACAGTTACTCTTGTAGCTGTGAAGTCTGTTTTCTTTCTTAATTTCAATTCCACAAAAAAATTAAAATTACATGATTAATAAAGATACATTGTTCAATCTATTTTATTATTATATCTTGTTTTATTGGCAGCTTTAAAAGTGGTTTTAAGCATTTGATTAAGTTATCTGGTCAGAGTGTCTCTGCTGTTAGGGTTTCAGCATCAGTACTCTGTCAATACCTGGTCAAACACTTAGGCTTTGTTTTTTGAACTAACAACAGAACTGCAACAGAAATTTATTTTCCTTTAACTGCCAAGTGCACGGAGAAGGGCTGGAATTATTAACCAAATGGCGTAAGTAGAAGTTAACTCACCTACAAAGTGATATGGGTTTTTCTCTGATCTTTCAGATTTGAATACAAAGAGGATTTTCTCTTGCACTTGAAAGAAAGGCTGGCTGGTAGATGTGACATGGTCAGATGCCTGAAGGAACAGTCATTATCCCTCTAGTATTGTATTGCACAGTCTATTTTCCAACATGATAGCAGCAGAAGAAATCTGTTCTCATTCTATTCTCATCACTACTATTTGAAAAGCTCATCTCTTGCGCTTCTTCACATAAAACCATCAAGCATTTTAAAATGTTAATAGGTCTTAAAGGGGATAATTTGATATATCCTTTTTGTGGTTTTTTTTTGAAAATTAACTATTGTTGCATTCTGTAGATCACCTGTATCATTCATTTTGTGTGATAAGTGCCTTATAATGAGCATACTACTACTATTACTACTTCATTTCTTCATAGTGTTACAAGCAGGTTTGGTGATATTGACTTAAATCTGCATCCTTGTCAGGCTGCCAAAATTACTTTTTGCTCCCTGTTTGTCTCCCTCACTAGGGATCTTAGAATTTGAGTTTGGTAAGTTTGCACATTACTCTTTTATTCCTTTGATATTTGGTGGCTTGATCACCTTTCTGATAGAGGAGGAATATGCAAATTCTATGAATATATTTGCTATTTTGCTAGATAGGCCCTTATGAACATCTGATCTTCTTTGCTTTGCTCACTTGGACATGATTCTAAGCAAGCATGTCAGATTCCCTGTCTGTGTTTTCTGGTGCTAAGATAGACTTGTGTTTTCTATCAAAGATAATACTATACATTGATGCTGTTACGTATATGAATATCAAACACTCGTCAGCTGTCTCTTCTGTTGCAAAACATTTTTCAAAGAAAGTAGAAAAGTTACTGCAAATCATGATGAAAAGGCTGCTGGTTTTGGTGGGGGTTTTTTATGCTATTATGTCTCTGGCAAAGTGTCTTTGTTGTCTACTTTGGATGCATGCTTTTGGCCATATACTATCACATGAAGTGTTAACATTTGGTAGAGTCTTGTGAATTTAATCTGGTTTTCATGTGGGATGTGGAAATCAATAGGAAAATATATCTGTGTTTACCTAAAATGTTTTAACATCAAATAACAAAGGTCTATTGATATGGCAAATGCAGGACAAATTCAATAAGAAATGCAAAAGGGTAGCAGAAGGATTTGAAAACATTCTCATGTTGCACAATGTCGTATTAAATCATATTTCATAATGAGAGAATAAAGCAATGATAACTGCAGATGATGTCCCACAGGGCTGGTGATTTGGGAACAAGTATTGGCAAGACTGTCTTGTCAATACTATTTTGTCCTACTGCCAGTTCTGAGACGAAAGTATAAACCAGGTTAAGATGTATGCATGACTGTTATTTGGTAAAAGAATTCTATTCTGGAAATCAGATATAACTCTTGTTCTATTACATGCTACCAAGCTTACAGTTGTTTCATTTCTGGTTTTGATAGAACTGCTGTAGAAAATTACAGATTTGCTGTTGTTATATTACAACAACATGCTTCATTTTCTCTGTCCATTAGAATGACTGAAGTTGTTGTTTATATGCATCCTTAGGATGCATAGATATGAAAGGTGAAGATAAGCAGTACAACAGGGGCAAATGAGAACTTAACTCCATCACATGCTTTCTTTTCCTGATTTAAATAGTAGAAAAATAAAAAAAATTAATTGCAAGCAATATTTTTAAATTACTTTAATTGTTCTTCTCGTGTAAAAATTCTTTAACCTTTTTCTTCTCCCAGCCAGTTCCATTAATTTACTGAGTATCAGATTTGAAGTTTGCTAATGCCTACATCTTCCTTCTTCAGTCTTCAAATGTTTTCTTGTAGCTGTATGTGTCTGTTCAGACACACACTTAGGCAGAGAAGGTTATGAAACTCCTTTATAAAGCAAAATTAATCTGTTTTGTGAAAATGCTTGGAATTATTATGGTCTACTTGGAACCAAGCCGGGAACAAAACTATACATTATTGGCAGTGCTTTTTTGCTCTTTTTATTTGCTTTGTTTGATTTAGTCCTTTGTTCCATTTATTTGTGTTTGGTTATCCTGAACTGTGCCACTAGAAGGGAAAATGAGTTTCAATATTGAGCAGCTGTGTTTCTAACAATTAGGACTACAGCAGCAATAATGAGAATCTCATATATCATGCAATACCTTTGATTTCACATGTTCCCAAAGTGCTTTAGTAACTTAAACTTTAGACTGGGATTAGCTCAGCTTTTCCTGGATGAAGCTTCCACTAGGATCAAATAAATAATATCCTTACTTGTTAAGAGAAAAAAAGAAAGCATATCTTATTCAGATGGGAACTTACAGGGGAATTAGGGGAAGAAGGGAAAATTATTTCCTGATTTAAAATTCAAGTATAACATTGCTCTTATTGCACATACTCTGAAAATGCCACAGACAAGTTTTAATGATCCTGGAAGTGCACACATTCATGTGATATCTTTTCCTACAACAGGGACTTTCTACTACGCAGAACACCTGTCCCAGCCATAGGGCACCCAGCTGCTTGGCTTCTGGGAGCAGAGAGGACTGCAATCCTCCTGGCTGAGATGCAATATCTTGTGCTTCTGTTTAGCCTTTTAAATGAGAGATATAAAAATCTAGATGGAGGTTGAGCATCAACTTCAAAATACAGATGTGCAAGCTGATACGGATTGGGCTGAGAAGTGTAATAGCATCAAAAATCCAATGTATTATAGAGAGTGCTAATACTTATGTATATAGAGAAGATGCCAATCCAAAATTAGGCTGAATTATAAAAGAATATCAAGCCTTTCTAAAGCTTTAAATAGATTATTTTTCAATTTTTGAGTCTTTCAGAACTGGAGACTGTACAACAGCCAGATCCCCAGCTTGACCTGCTATTATTTCCTTAGGAGCCTTTTATTTGAACACAACATCCTTCAACCATTCAACAGAAGACCTTGAACTCTGCTTCTACTCATAGCAGAGGTTATGTTGAGAACACTTTTGAAAATATCTCTTTTCTTCTAGGGATGCTTCTAGAATATATATGCCACTAGTTTCCTTGGAGACTGACATGTAGTCAGCACAATGGCTCTACAGCACTTGTAAATCAAACTTCAAAAGAAGACACTGTCCTTGTTAGTGGAAATGGTATGCATGATGGTGAAAGAAGAGTGTTTTGCTTCCTACTTGTATTCCAGAGAACGATATGGCAGTAGTCCCATATAGAGGCTGGAGGCCTAGGGACTGTGAGATTATGTCAGATGGTGAAGGCTGGGCAGACTATCTGTGTAGCGGTGTTCAGACTACCTGGAGATTTTATCAAAATATAGCACAGGGCTGAATTTAATTTGTAGACAATAAGGCCTTGTTTTGCAAATGGTTTTGTGGATTCAGTAGTTACAGAGGTAATTGTATAAGTAACATTATCTGTTTAGATGTGAAAAGATATTTTAGTAATTCTGATCAGTTTGAGCATCCCTTTAGCAACTTCTTCCATGCTATCACAGATCTTGTAATCTTCACATAACCCTGTTATTTACCCTTCCTGCATGAAGAAAAAGGGCTCATACACCATGAGGAGGTGCATTTGGATCTGTTTTCTGCAACTCAGGCACTTTATCTTTCTCCTCTGTCCTTTACAGAGTGGTTAAGAGATATGTCCTGATGGTTTCCTATTCCTTTCCCTTATGTTGATGTTTAAAATGTTATTACTTTTGACAGTTAGAAATTTGGTCAACATTTAGCTTCCCAGTTCTCACACAGAAACAAAATTAAAGGATATATTTGCTTTTAGATTAGTTACAGATTCAAAAAAGGCTGAAAAGAAATAATTGGAGATTCAACTTGGGAACAGGTGATGTACTACAAGTGAGGGAAAAAGGCTTCCCATTGGAACAGACACGTGGGAATTCAGTCTAACAATACTTGGTCAAATAACAATAATATATATAATCCTTACTATTGCCACTTTAGAACCAGTGCTGTTCCTGCCAATGTCAACATCCAAACTTCACTTTTAGGGACATGTTCTCTAGAGTAAATCCACAGCTAAAAATTTCCAGCTGTAGATACAAAAAACTTAACAAACTTATCAAATGCCTTTCACAGTCATGTGAAATTTGATGCTCAAATGTTTGATTAGATAGTGCTGTGGGGGCTGATCATCAGCTGAGCCTGCTGACTGAGGAGATCCTTTTGACTGCTTACCTGTTGCTTTGTGTTGTTTTCCTGCAGTCTTCCATTGTACTTCAATGCTGTTAAGACACGGCCATCTTTTCTTCTCTGCTCTCATACCTCCATCAGCCGTTTCTTAAAGGCTTCTAGGAGTTATGCAGAATGAATTAGTTTCATCCAGTAAGAGTTTTTACCATGTCTGTGTGATGAAGTTGCATATCTGCAAAGTGAGTTAATCCTCACTTTGCATTTCCTTCCACACACTGCAGTTTTCAAAATGCCTCAGTTCAGTTTATGTTGTTGCTGAGTGGGTGCAGGTATCAGATCTTTTGCTAGCAAGCCAGTTTTGTCTCAATTTCTAGCCTATCAACTGTCTGGCCAGATTGTTTTGGGCTGTAATATTATGCAAATAGCAGTGCCTCCCATGAATTATGAGAAGTGCATTGTAGTTTGTAATGTACTGCTGAAGAACATCCATGTCTCTCTTCTACACAGAGGACTACACAGCCAGTCTAACAATACATACTCTACAACATCTCTTCTAACATGGTTTGGGGACACCTGAAATATAGATAATGTCGCAGATGTACATCTGAGTAGATGCTTGGGAAGATCCTTTAATGCCCTTTGGATGAAAGCAGCAAGGAGATCATGGACTCCAGAAAACCTCAAACGTCTTATAACCCTTTTGCAGCCCAAAAATGAGGCAATAGCAGAAGGTAGGATTTAAGTCAGATGAATTGTTTCTCAGACTGTTTTCAGCATGCTCAGCAGTAGCCATTCCAGCTTCGCAAAAACAACACACAAAGCACAGCTCAGCTCCTACTGAATCACCAAGCTGTCCCTTCTCAATTACCCTCTGGATGTCATTCAGTCCTACATACTTATTTCTACTGTCATTTTATTTTTATCATTGGTTGCTACAACATTCAGTGAGTGTGCACACACCGTTGCTAAGAACTCTGGCATGTGACGCTTACCAGGATACAACATTCTAAAAGAAAATCTTAAAGGTGCCCATCACAAAATATAATGTCTGTAAGTCATTCATGTAGGCTGAATGCATAGAGCCCCAAACACAGCTTGCCTATTAGATGGAAATAAGACATAACTGATGGCTTGGAGAACCTATAATGAGTGTTGCACTAATGAAATGCAAAAAGCTCTCTAGAAATTAATTATGATTATGTTACCCTGTGTCCTGATTTTGTAGCTAGATGAATCTGGGCTACTTGTGAACTTACATGCACACTCTTAAGTGTTTTTATTTTCTAGTCAGAATGACAAAATCTGTTAGTCCCCTCCAAGTTTTTAAGTTATTAGGTATGAAAATAATTAGCACATTAGAGCACACATGAAACTCTTTAAAGAAGTTTAATTAAATGTTCAGCATAAAAGGGTTTTGTCTTGCCTTGATGTAGAGGCTAAACTCTCATTAACATTAGTAGAACTTACACATGTTCAATGAAAGGAAAACGGGACTGCAGTTTATAGGGGAAAAACTTGAAAGAAAGTAAGTTCCTTAATTATAAATAAGATTTACATTAATAGATGTTACAGATGTTCCATGAAAAAAAAATAATCTGAAACTCTGAGTTTATCCTAAGTAAACAAATTATTTTAAATTAATTACTTAGATAATAGTAGCTTGTTTCTAATTTTTTTAGTTTTCATGCATTCATACAGTTTTTTAGTCCCCATAGATCTTTTGTAGATGGAGTCTTTGTTTTGTTTGGTGCTGTATAAATATGTAATGAAATTACTGCCCCAAAGAAATTGTAGTATTAATTTTATTTATAGCCCAAGAAATCCCTAAAGTTGTCTAGAACATTGAGTTCCTACATAAGTATTTGTTATCAATTCCTTATAAGCTTCAGTGAAAAAGTAAACAAACTATTTTTCCTAACTAGATCTGATCATATAAGTTAGCCACTAACATTTGTCCCTGTTTATTAATTAGTATTACTAATCAGCCTTTAGATAATCATGTATAGAGGGAATAGCATCTATGGCTTAGCTCAAGGGTGTATATTACATATAAGTTAAAGTTGACAGAACAAACCTAGTCATTGTAATTGTTAGTTAAATAAGCATTTTGATTCTTGCAATTTTTCAATTCTATCCTGCCAGAAAAAAGGGATTTCTTTCTCATCTAACTAATAACTAACTGAGCAGGACTAATTCACAACTGATTTCAAGAGTAAAGAGAATCTGTAGTATATTTTCCAGGATGTAGCAAAATAAAATTCTGGCCCTGAATAATTCTATATCAGGAATTTCTGTAATTTGAAAATATTTTTTTCCAAGGTTGGAATCAAAATCTTGTAAAGATGGAATATTTCTGAACGTTAAAAAATAATTTTCAAAAGGTGATGACTTAAAATGACACTTTACTACTATAGTAAGGAATACTTTTGGTTTTTGATATCTTATAGAACAGCAATTCTTTAATTTTTCAAATGCAAATGTGTTAATGCTGCTCTGGTTAATGTTGCTGTTTGTGTGTGTATATGCTGATTTCCACAATCCATAGAACGACATCAGACCTGGACCCATAATCTGTATGAATTAATGTATCGATTAACAACACAATTTACCACAATGGGAAACAAATACATGATTCTACTTTGATTTTTGTTATCGAAGGATTGCATTGTGGGTTGATCTCTTTGGTGTGGCTTATTAATTAATATCAAATGTGTGAGGTGCAAAGAAGTGTGATTTCTGACTAGGAAGCATTGACTCTCTGGACGCACTGAGGGGGCACTGGATTGCTTGGGAAGTGTAGGGACAGGACAGGGACAGCCGGTGCTCCTGAGCTAGGTCATGTGTCACAGCTGGAAGGGCTGTGTAGTTGTGACAGACTGGTAGTAGCAGCAACAAAGAGGCAGTTTTAGCAATTTTTCTCTAGCAGGTATGTCCTACTGCAAGGTTGTGACTCATCTGCTTAACTACTGCACTAGATGCAAATAAAGAGGAAGCCTTCAGAGGCTATGTCTTCCATTTTTAAAAAATACCACGTCAACAATTGCGAAGTTCTTCCTGTTGATATCTCAGGGTCTTCTAGAGAGCTTGACACCTCTGTGTGATTCCTGCATGGCTTCAGCTACCACATTCGATATGCCTAGTAGAACCTCATAGTTAAATTCCCCTTTCCACACTGCAGCCACTTTGTGGTTTTTGCAGGAATCTGTTGGGCAACGGTGGCTCTAAGCTGCTCTGTACCTCCTTTGTTTTGCTGGCAAGATGGTTGTACTAGAGTGATGCTGGTGGCACATACCAGCTATTTACTGCTCCAGTTATCCTCTGCACCCTTCCCTGTTTCCGCTTGCTCCTTACAGCAAGAGGTTGTAAAAGTAGCAACAGAGAGTAATTTTAGCAATTCTTCTGTACTGCGCACGTCCTATTAAACCAGTAATATAATACACCTTAAAATGTCTGTTTCTGTATGGCTTATAGAGCTGGGACAAAACACCAAAAAACTCCCTAGCACCATCAACAAAAAAAATTTCTTTACAGCCAGCCACCAGATCAGTCACTAACAGGAGTGTGTTTCACTGGATCACTGAAGCCAGCAACAACTGGGCTCCATTTCTGAGCAGTTCTGTCCTGTATAAAACCTATTCCTGTTTTTCAAAACCATTCAATATTAGACATGAAAAAAGTGGTCAGTAAGATATCTACAAAAGAGTTCTCTTTAAAAGTGCTCATAGAACTGAGCTTCTAAAATATTTGTATTCATACCCTCCCTGCTGCTGGTTGTTCATCAGAATCAGGATATGCTAATTTGCCTGGTATTTGCTGGAGACAGAAAGTAATATATGTAAAGTAAGAAATTAAAAAAAACCTGCTGGTTTACAACTAGGTTGGAATTTTTTTGCATCTTGTTTATGCTATTAATCCTGATGCCAATTAATTGAACTGCAAAATTCATATTGATGCTGTTGTAACTAATGTTTTCCCCTCCAGGTATACATATCTCAGTGTTGTGAGCCTTGGCCATTGCTTTTTTTGGTCTTATTTCATTGGATGATTCGCATATTTATTTAACACCTTTTTGGGATTTTTTCTCACATTGTGAACATGTTTGCGTTTAAATAGATATATAGATGGTGAAGTGCAAGTTAAACTGAGCTTTTTTTTTTAATAAATTGGGCCTAAAAAAAATCAGAAAGTAAAGATTTCCTTTCAGTACCATATGGTTAATGAATCTATATAGCTGTCAGTTTTCAGTATAGCTATTGAAATCAAAGCTCACTAGCTGACCTGCTTACAAGAACTTGCTTTTAAAAGACAAAACTTCAAAAACTGAATGAGAGGATGAACAAAAATAATTTCAAACCCATTTTTTAGCAAATGGATTCATGACCAGAGGTACCACAGAGACCTTTTACAAAAAGCAGTACTTAAAAAATAGTTATAAGCAAAACAAACTTAAATTAAGAATAAAAAAAATAATAATTTAAAAAAAATGAAAGAAGGAAAAAGAGAAAGAAAAAGGAATTGGGGGGGCTGTAAAGACAAATTATTATCTAACCCTCTTGATTTTCTAGGATAGCTGCTGGAACTGGCAGTGTGATTTTTACCCTCTTCACTAAGCAGCAATTGCAGAGTTAATTAGTCTCCAATGTTAGCAAGTGGGTGGCATTTACTTTTATAATAATAGGGCTGTCTCTAAAATGGAAGCAGCACAGATCATGATTGTGTACCTTACCTTTTGAAGCAGGAACAGTAAAGACTCTGTAAATGGGTTTAAGCAGAAAGTTAACTAAAAACATTTTGCTGTGTCCCAAGTATGTCATTTGTTCTAATTACGGAATGGCAAATATCAAGTAGAAATGATGCTGTGCTGGGGTGGTAATGGTGACTCAATGTTCACTAGTCACTGTAGAGCAGGTTGTCAGAAAGCATTTCTTTTTAATCATACTCGGGTGCTACTTTTCTGACTCACTGCATCTTGTAAATGAAGAAAGAAACATGAGCTGTATTCATAAGTGCCATGTTATTTAATTCCCCCAATGTCTGGAGTATTTGCTGAGTTACTGAGCCCTTTGAAGTCTTAGGCCCTTGGTTAGTAGTAGTAATACATAACAAAGTTACTGGTATTTTAGATATAACTGTGGCATCAAGTGCCACACTTGAGCAATAATAACAATAATAGCAAAGGTAGTAGTTTATTATAACAGAAATGAAATCTCAACTATGGCTCCTTTACATCGGTTTCAAACAAATAGAGAAGCACATACACAACATTAAAAAGAGTTTTAGTAGAAGACTTACCTCAAAAATAATTTTAATCTGGTGCCATTGTGAATGCTTATCTAATTGAACAGGGAAATACATAACTAGTCACCCAGTGAGCAATCAGTAAATGTTTTTCATTCTGAGGAATGCCATTTGTTTCAGTACCAATGTTAGCTTTTTTTCTAAAGAAACTTGGTTGTTATCTCATTTCCTTTTCACACCAGAAAAAAAATTGTAACTCTGTGATAGCCGTTTGTTATGATGTAATGTAAAGTATTGACATGTAATTTAGGCTTTATATATGAAAAGTTTTATTTGTGGCTATCATTTCAATGTTTGCTGACACCTAGGGGATCTTGAGCAAGACAAGACTCATCACCCACATGGAGCACAGAGATCATTCTGAGCTTCTTCAAAGGAGGATCTGGGCCTCTTGAGATCAACTTTGCAATTGCTTTGCAGTGTCCTACCTAGAGTAACAGGGAACTTTTTTTCTCTAATTTCAGTAACTACTATCATTTTACCACAGAATTGTCAGAGATAATGTGTGGAATTCCACTTAACTCTGCTTTTGAAAACTGGCTAGTTTTTTACATTGATGTTTTAAACAAAACAGCTTCATTAACTATTTGTACATTATACTGAAGAGACAGTCAATGGCTGAGTTGTAATTTGTATGTATGTATTTGAAATTTTCCCTTGAGAACCCTATCAGATCCTCTATAGAGTCTTTTTTTTCCCCACACAAACTCTCCCTTTTGCTTTACTTTATTATTTTTGTCCACATTTTAGAATATTGTCTGTAATAGCCAATATGCTGGAAGACCTCTTTGGAAGAGGTCTTTGGAACAAATCTGTAAGCAATTTATTTCATTTTGTAAATTGAGTGTATAGATGGAAACTGCAGAACAGATGGAAGAAATGCTATTACAGATTTGTAAACAGTGCAATCAAAGACTTAGATAGTTTGTGCCTGGCAAGATTTTGGCTATGTTTTTTGTCATTTGAGAGATCTCTTGTTAAGGATGGGTGAACTGGTTTTAAAGTGAGAGAAGAACTAGCTTATTTATATAAGATTCTTCATAATTGCTCCTTAAACTTTTCTTGTTTTGTTCCTTATTGTCCATTATGTCCTATTGAAGTTCAGTGTAGTGGTTTGGTAACAGACAGCAACATGCCAAAATACAGACCACCTCAATGAATGGACTAATTTAGCAAAGCCTGTTTACTACAACTGAGGATGAAGCTCTGAGGACCTTTGGTCTGTTTTCTGTTTGCTTTATTATTCCCCTTCTTGTGAGCTGGGCTCCAGACTGAACATTTCAGAGGCTGATCTTTTGAGACCCTCTTTCTGCACTACTGATGATTGTGGGGTTTTGTTTTGTTTTTAATTTTGTTTTCTAGTAATTTAAGATAAATCAATTTAAATATTAGTAATGCATATGTGTATATGCATATATCGATAGCTATTTATATTTAAAAAAAAAAATAACTGGGGAGTTGTATTTTAGCCTAAGACAAGACTAGCATGCTGAGCAGAACCTGGAAGGTAATATAAACTCATCTTAAATTTATTTTAGTCTCATTAAGACTGAATGTACATTTTTTAAAAGTGCTATTGAACTTTGGAAACTGACTCTGCCCAATTTTCAACCAGTAACTCCCATATACAATGTACTTAATTTACAGCTAAGTCATATTTTTAGTTTCTAGGTTCCAGATTCTTTAGAGTCACTTTAGGACAAAAAATCCAGTCCAAATTATTTTTTTATTAATTATTATCAATATTCATCATGTCTGTTTAGCTGTGGAGCTACATTGTCTTCTGGTCTCAGTCACCTCCTATCAGTCTATTCTCTTTAATTAAAAAACACAGATGTAATTAGCAGGGATTTAGGAAAAATAATTACACAGATCACACATGCAGACACACACACACAAAGTAGCTAGTTCTCAGCAACATTGGTTCTACAGACGTAAAGGAAATAATATGTAGTGGTAATCAATTTCAGGCTGAGCAAGCAAATATGACAGATAAGGAGTTGATCCAAATTCCTAACAAAGCCAGGGAGAGGTTAGCAATGATTTTGATGGTGGTGGATCAGGGCAGAGAGAAAATTCTCTATATATGAGCAGGTAACTTTTGTGTATTTCGATTTCCAAACAGAGACTCAATCATTAATCATATCATAATTTACTGTTTTGAAATAATATACTGTATGTTATCACCTTAACGAGCATAGCATTTCAGAAAGCTGTGTAGTATTTTGTCTAAGATAAAGTTACAGTGTATTTGTTGTTTATTTTGATGTTGCAATGATGTGTGGTTAGCATGAAGTTTTGAGTGTATAATAGCATAAAGAGGCATTATTTGTTCTTTCTAGCAGTACTTTCAGTTCATTGTTTGTCTGCTGTGCTTATGATTATTCTACGGAAAAGAACAATAAACTGGGCAATAAAGGACATTTAGTGGTGGCACCACAGTATGATGATAGACTGGAGGCTACTAATACAAGATGCCTGAAGAACTAAGTTGAGCTGTGGTAGCCAAATAATCTAAGAAACACACTGCTGGTCAAGGGCATTTATGGATGTGCAACCTGCCAGTTCTTTTTTTTTTTCCCCAAATGAATTGTGACTGTAGTATACCTTAAGTGAATATGTCCTTGTGGGTGAAAGCTGTTCTTCCTAGACAACTAGGAAAACCCAATGTTCAGTTCAAACAAGCTGGTTTTTATGTACAGTTTCAAGACGATAGGACTGTGAAAATACTCCAGTGACTGATAAATATACTGTATATACAGAAGATACAGAGAGGTGGGTTTTTTCTGACCTCTGCTCTGGACTCTTAACCATAGTCTGGAGCTTTGCTGCATAACCTGAAATCTTTTCCCATTTGGAATGGAATTTCTTCATGGAGAAATGAAGGAGGAGTGGCAGATTGAGGAGAAATTCAGATCAGGACAAGTGGTTGTTCTTTACAGTTATTTTTACAGTGTGAATAACTATAAATTGAAAATAGGCTCAAAAATTGTTCTTGACCTTATGCTATTGAACAGTGAAGTTTTTGTTTTGGCTCTGGCACTGTTTGGGATAGAGGCTAAAGTTGCATTGGTGCATTATTAGCTATATTTTCTGAGGGAAGAGGTTTGATTCTCAGTTTATATCAGAACATCAGAGGTCACCCAAATCATTCTGTACTGAAACATCTCTGCTGCTGCCTTTTCCTTGCACCACCTCTGCCCTCCCCCCAGCGCTCAGTGTGTCTGATCTCCCTCGTCTCTGTTCCAGGGTTGTTCTTTCCCTTCCTCTTCCTCATGTGAGAGGCAACATGGACAAAGAGGGAAGCCAGGCTGAGCCTCCTGCTGCTATCCAAAACCACATCGATGCCTCTGCACTTCACAACCTACATCAGGTTCTGGGGGACACCACCTAGGTAGAGAATGGGCCCTGCATCCAGGGAGGTCAGATTCAGAAACTTCTACTTTTTTTGCTAAATGCCATTGCCAATTATTTATAGTGGTTTTATAAGGGAGGTCTTAAGACAATAGCAGGGATTAGAGCAGAAAACTTGAGTTCAGATTGCTGGAATCAAACACTTTGTACTATTTTAAAGAAAAACATGTTGCTTTCAAAAAATGTGTTGTTATCTTGTCTATTCAATTTTTTTCAAAGTGAAAAATATTTTCAAAGGAAAAAAATCTCTTCTGCCCAACTTTACTTGTAGTGTGGGGTTTATTATAGCTTTTGGAATACAGCCATCATATTTCAAAAAATACATCACATGTTCCAAAGAAAAAGAAGCAAACAATTTACCCTTTTTTTTCTTTCTAGCAGATTTGCCTTCCTTCATTGTTCAGTTCATTCTAGTACCATAATGTGCTTCAAATAAAGAGTGTTAGTCTATGTATTATGTGAAATCTGTTCACTTTTGTTAATTTTAGTACTTGACTTGTCATCTCTGTTATGTAGTAGTTCCCTTCCTGGGTAACTGAGACTTCTTATTATGGAAAATAAAATATACTTCATCTTTACACTCCTAGACTTTTTAACACACTAAATTGTAACAACCTTTAGATAACTTATACAAATTCAAATCAGTAGTCAAATCCAGGAGGACAATAAATAACAGCAATCTGTACTGTTAGTCATTACAATATTGGCAATTTATCCTTTTATAATCCATAGATCATAATCACTAGTGTTAGATAGCTCACATATGTTCTTGAAGTTTATAAGGCTGAAGAAAGTTTGTATCTTCACATTGTATAGTCTCAGAGGGCTAAAATTAGAGTAACATTTCCTAAAATTCATTAGCACTGAATGTCTTGACATCACTCAAGTTAACTGATTGTTATTGTTTTCTCTGTTTCTTCCTATTCCTTACTGCATTCTGCTCTTAAATTTCTCTGTTGGCTTTCAATATCCAGACTTAGTCTGTGCCTATGTCACTGAAAAGACTAGTCAGCAGGCACAGTACTGCTCATAGTGACTTATTAATTATGATTGATGATAGGTCTCCTAAGTAAGCTGAAGTTACAGAGAAGTTCTTCAGTGATTTATATGTTTTTTGAAAGACAGCTATATAGGACTCAGAAAGTGACAGGCAATAAAATGCTAAGAGTGGCATATTGAAACAGAAGACATGGATATCTAGATGCACAGATCTATTGTGGTCTCTGCTTATGTTTGTTTTTGTGAGGACAAAAAAGTTTATTAAAAAAAAAAAATTACTTTCTGGGTATATGTTTCTCCATGAGGTGCTGTAGGGTCATAAACCAGAATTTTTTTATTCAGCTACATGTGGCTTGGAGAAATAATAGCTAAGATGAAATGGCTGGAAGTCACGTTTAGGTTACAGTTGATTTGTCTACATTGAAAAATTCCCAGACTACTCAATCAAAGAAACTTTGCAGTGCTGTGAATTCTCTATGGCTATAAAAAGGGAGTATGTGGCCACAGCATCTAAAACCCCATTGATATAATTTAGTCCATCATTTATCTGTTCAGCTGCTCAAACTTCAGCTGCAGTTACCCTCACAGAAATCATAATTACAACAGCGACAACACTAATAAAACTTTTTTTTTTTTTTTTTTTTAAAGGAAAGAAACTGAAGGAGACACTAGGAATAGGGGTTCATTTTCTGCTCTTTAGAAAGCAAAACCAAGATTTTGCAAATAATTTTTTGAATTTTGTGTAGCTGCTTGCTCTGTTCAGGACTTGCTATTGACATTGTCAACCACTCAAGTATCTTCAAATAGAAGTGTTATTGGGGAATAGCAGACCTTACAGTGACATTTTGGTATACAGTGGTAAGCAGAGGTTTGGTATCGTAGCAAGTATACATTGTCTTTCTGGGCTGTTCATCACATCGATACCTTACTGAGGAACAGAAAATACAGCATCTGACCGGGGTGCGTGTCACATCGGAAGCAGCCAATAAGTGTGATGATAAGCTTCTGAACAATCCATAGTTTTAATTTAGTTCACACAAAATACTTGCCAAATTATTTTTAATGATTACTAAAATTAATATAACTAATAATTTACAAACAGTGCAATGAAAATTTTTACATAGCTAATAAATGAGCCCACTTGTTACCGTTCCTACATTTGTTTCTGTTATGAGGGTTTATTTTATATTTCTTCATATATAATTTGCTTTAACTTTTTATACATTGCATCACCTTAATTGTGGAACATTAAAAATGGACACAAATGGGGAAGGAATTTATTGCCTCAAACAGAATTATGGGCTATGCTGCAACCCATGTTCAGCTTGGCATCGCCTGCTGTGGATAGAGGAGGCACTTGGAGTACTAGACGTCAAGGGATTCAGACAAGGTAATGTCTTCCCCTCACTTGGGGATGTCTCTATGCAACTCTGCCTACAGAGTTGCAACATAGTCACACCTTTGTCCTCCATCTTCAATTTTTCTTGCCACAAAAAAGGAAATCTATTATTTTGACTTGAACAGGAAATGGCACAGTGGACTTAAGGGTTCCTGAGTAATTCACTCTTCTTGACATCCAGTATATATTTGAGTTAGTTCTTCTCTCATGTTTGTTTTTTGTGAGAGCAGCAACTCTGTGTTTGTGTGCTGTTCTAAAACATAAAAAAAGCTGTATTTCCTGTTATATGTAATGTAAATATTTCTTTTTTAAAGTTGTCGTGCCTCAAGTGGTTCTTGTTATGGTAATATTCTCTTCTAGCCTTATGTTAATTTCCCTCATAATAAAAACATGCTGGTAAGAACCTATGTTAGCAGCTCTGTGAATTTTGCTGTAGTGCTGCGTTTTGTTTTTTTTGTGAAAGTGTTCAGATATTGTGGTAACGGGATAAACCCCTAAGACATATTAGAATTATATCAAATTGATGTAAGAGTACTGTAAAACACGTAGTTTCCAACATGTCCTTCATATCAATTTTTTTCCTTGTGCATAGCTTCATTGTAGAAGAAACATTTTTCCAGTCTAGGCTCTGATATTGACACATATTGCTTAGCAAACAGCTGTGGCACTTAAACATGTTTCAGCCAGAGGCTGGCAGTGCTGAAGGGGAAAGGAGGGAGCAGTTTGTGAACATGCTTGTGGGTTCAGCCAAATACCCAAGATTAAGAAAAGGGAGATTAAGGGAGACATGAAAGGGAAATCAAATAGCAGCTCTTTACAGAGAGGTGTGCATAGAAATCCCTGTGTGCCAACTTGGCCCTACAGCTGACTCAACACAGGGGTGGCAACACACTGCTGGGGAGTAAAACCTGAAAACCTTGACACTGGATATGCTGCAGTATATCTGTCAATACCCTCCTTGGGACCTAGGCTACAGATTTTAATAGCTTCACTCCTAAGACAGTTGGGACCAGAGCTATGTCTCACATCACCTCTCTTAACTCTATTGTACATGATGGCTTGTGCCAATTTGCACCTGTTAAACATCAGGATGAAGGAGTGCCTCTTTATTTCTTAGGAAAGCATGCACAAATAATTTTCCTAACATTTTATAGGAAAGTTTTTGTCACACAGGTTGTAAAAGTTTCAGGGTTTTTTTAGTACCCAAACAATGACGCAGTTCTTTCTCTTTCTCTCCCCTGTTTTTAGATGGAAGAAAACCATGCATATATTGACGGATTCTGTCACCTAATTTTCAATACAAATCTCTTAAACAGAATCCCAGAGGATGTATTTCTGCTTTAATCTCTCAGTAATCATGCAAAAAACTTTGCAAGCTTTCACAGACAAATGCATAGACTGAACTATAATTGCATGTTAGTACCTGGTGTGTTCCTTCTGACTTTAATGACTAAGTAGTTTTATACTATTATTTTAATTGTGTTTGGAGTCTTTTGTCAAGATTATATTGGTTGATGGGACCTTGCTGATACTTCTGGTATCAGTCTTCTGGTACTTTGGCAACAGAGCTTTTCCACTTTATGGTAATAACAGTTGACCTGGGAATTTCTGAGAGGAGAAGGAAAAGAATACAGGCTTTACCAGTCTTTCTTCAACAGTTGTTATAAGGGTTTTGGTCTGGGTCACTTTCTTGTGTGATCATTGTAGCTCCACTGATTTCAGTTGTGCTGCTCTGACTGGCATCACCTACAGAAGCGGCTTGTTTATTACAGATTTTCACCAGAAGGTAGTTTAATCCTTCATGAGAGTAAAGCCTCACTAATCTTGCTTTTGAATCAATATTTATGTTGAAATATATTGCACAAATGGAAGTAGACATAAATGTAAACATACCTCATCTCCTCAGAATTGTATACTCTGTCAATAAAATCTCATAATTGTACCGCATTTAATGGCCATGATCACACTTGGTGGTTTTTTTTCTCTTTATATGTATGCTTGACAACCTGATTCGATAATGGAGAGATTTGATTTAACCGCTGTTTAAATCCTGTATTCAGAAATAGGTACAGATTGTTTGCTAGTCTGTAACATGTTAGCTGAAATTTTCATATAGCTTCTGTTAAATCAAGCACTTAGTTTTAGCTTGAAAAGCAGCTAACAAATTGTATTCTATTGTTCAGTTAAATGAAAGCGGGGGAAAGGATGTGAGAAGTAGTAAACTCTTAGATATCCTTCCTTTTAAGTTCTCTTCCACATAAAAATTGAATGTACGCAGACATATATGTGTTGTTCCTGAATAAAAACACCCCAGTGATACCTGAAACACGTGGATTTTGATTACCTTTGTGGTGATGCTGACAGCCTGCAGGAGGTCTGCTGGCAGAACAGTGGACTGCTCAGTTAGCAGCAGCAGAATTCACTTCCACAGCTCTTTGCAGCTAGTATGGAGAAATAAATTATTTTAGCCAAAGGTAATGGAAGTCTGAAAGCTAGTGGCTATCTCTGCTGCTCACTACAAGTACTGAAGGTGTATATAACCATGCTGATTGCTCAAAAAAGTTCTCCCACTCAAGTAAAACAAGTTTGAGTTTTGAATTAGCTTCAGTAGAGTTTGCTTTATTGACCCACAGCTTTGGAAACTTTTTCTGCCTTTTCTGTCTTTTTTAGAAATTCTCAAAGGAAAAGTTCATATCTGAAACAGAAATAACATAAATTTTAAATAACTATTACAGCACAGTTCTCTGTAACTGCAAACTAGAATTTCAATGCTAATATCTTTGAATATAATAAACTTGTCTGTTATTTTGCTCTCAGATTGATGCCTAGTTCCAGGTATCCAGTAGGGCAGAAAAATAAGTTATCAGAGTTCATTAGATACATGAAACTCACTGGAATATTTCCTGTTGCTTATGAAAGTTACTTTCTAAACTAGGAAAGGATACATGAAAGGAGAGAAGGCAAAACAGAATTGAAATTGGATAAGGAGCCTTTCACATAGGGGTTATTAGTTATCAAAAACTATTCTTATGTGATGGCTCATTGGTATTCTAAATCTAATATCATATGCGGGTGATCTCCTCATTGCTTCTTACTTAATAATTTAACATCAGTCACATCCCTTATTCTTCAAACAGCTACTACTGCTGGGACCTGGGTTTCTTTGTTGTGGGTTGTGGTGGGGTTTTTTTTGTCTCATATTTCACCAAACAAAATAAATACTGTTTTTCAGGACTATATATTCAAATTTAGACCCCTTTTCTTCATAAAGCTGATGAGAAGGGCTAGGCTGCAGAGGACAAACAACACCTCAAGAAAGAGGGTGAACAAAGAGTCTCTCGTGCTTTTTGCCTCCTAGTACCTGGTGACAGTGCCACATCAATTTCTGGTTTACTCCAGAGATGTTCATAAGCATAGGCGAGCTGCCACCTCTCCTCTCATTCTACAACTGCATTTTGTTACAATTTTTTTTCACCTGGGGTCCTGTAGATTTGGTTGATCTGATTCAGAACAGATTTTTTTTCATTGTGGTCTCAGTGGCAGGAGATCTATGTTTTTTCTCTCACTTTCCTCTTAACAGCAACAAGGCAAAATTAAATTGAACAATTGCAGCCATCTAAAAATAATAAATGTTTAGAATCAAGAACAACTGAAAAACTGAAAACAAGATGCTAGAAATGGGTCAGACTTTTGATTTCATTTTTAGACCTTGACCCATGATCCACACTTTCTTAAAGGTCAAAAACAAGAATTATGTGCACAAAGATTGCTTCTAAGGGGTAGGGAGAGGTGGTGGTTTCAAAGTTGTAATATCTTGCAGACATCCAGAGAGTAACATCTACATTTTCTATAACAAATCTCAAGTCTTTTCCTTGACAAATAAAAGAACTGAAATAACACCCTCACCTCTAAGCACCATCCACCCCCATGACTATCTTTGAACAGCATTAAGTCTGACATTTAAAGAAGAAAGCATGTTATTACTTTGCAGGTTATTACTTCAGTAATAGTTAAATAAGATACCCTGTGTCCTGGTTTCAGCCCGGCCGGTAACAAAGGACCACGCAGCCGCTCGCTCACTCCTCCGCCCCCCTCCGGTGGGATGGGGAGGAGACGGAGGAGAGAAAAGAAAAAGAAACTGGAACCTCGAGGGTTGAGATAAAGGCAGTTTACTGGGACAAACACAAAGAAATTACAACAACAACAACGGCACTAATGAAAAAAAAAAAGTATACAAAAAGAGTGATGCACAGTGCAACTGCTCACCACCCGGGACCCGACGCTCCGCCACTTCCCCCACCGAAAACAGAGACCACCTCCCGGCCTGCTCCCCATTTATATACTGGGCAGGATGTCCCATGGTATGGAATAGCTCCTTGGCTAGTTCAGGTCAGCTGCCCCAGCTATGCCCCCACCTCCCAGGTTTCTGTAAAAATTAACTCTATCCCAGCTGAACCCAGGACACCCTGTATTGATCTGGACATGAAAACGAACACTGAGATGGCTTAGTTAACTTAATGTATTAATTTAGTGTATGAATTTATAGAATAGAATCACAGAATCATAGAATCATTTAGGTTGGAAAAGACCTTCAAGATCATTGAGTCCAACCATCATCCACGCCCACTAAACTGTGTTATGGAGTACCCCGTCTACTTGCTTTTTGAATACCTCCAGGGATGGTGACTCGACCAGATCCCTGGGCAGCCTATTCCAATGTCTGACAACCCTCTCAGTAAAAATTTTTTCCGAATATCTAACCTAAATCTCCCTTGCTGCAACTTGAGGCCATTTCCCCTCGTCCTATCTCCAGCCACCTGACAGAAGAGACCAGCACCCACCTCACTACAACCCCCCTTCAAGTAGTTGTAGAGAGCGATAAGGTCTCCCCTCAGCCTCCTCTTCTCCAGGCTAAACAGCCCCAGTTCCCTCACCCGCTCCTCATGAGACTTGTGCTCCAGGCCCCTCACCAACTTGGTTGCCCTTCTCTGGACACGCTTCAGCACCTCAATGTCTTTCTTGTAGTGAGGGGCCCAAAACTGAACACAGTATTTGAGGTGTGGCCTCACCAGTGCCGAGTACAGGGGAACAATCACCTCCTTGCTCCTGCTGGCCACACTATTTCTGATACAGGCCAGGATGCCGTTGGCCTTCTTGGCCACCTGGGCACACTGCTGGCTCATATCCAGCCAGCTGTCAACCAGCACCCTGTCCTGGGTTCAGCCAGGATACAGTTAATTTTTACAGGAACCTGGGAGTTGAGGGGCATAGCCGGGGCAGCTGACCTGAACTAGCCAAGGAGCTATTCCATACCATGTGCCATCATGCTCAGTATATAAATGGGGAGCGGACTGGGGGGAACACTCTTGACTTTCGGTGGGGGGAAGTGGTGGAGCGTCGGGTTCTGGGTGGTGAGCACTTGCACTGTGCATCACTCTTTTTGTATATTCTTTCATTAGTAACGTTGTTGTTGTTGTAACTTCTCTTTTTTTTTGTGTTGCCCCAGTAAACTGCCCTTATCTCAACCCTCAAGGTTCTGGTTTTGTTGGGTTTTTTTTTTCCTTCTCTCTCCTCCGTCTCCTCCCTATCCCACCGGAGGGGGGGGAGGAGCGAGCGAGCGCTGTGTGGTCCTTTGTTACCGGCTAGGCTGAAACCATGACACACCCCCAGGTCTTTCTCTGCCGGGCAGATTTCCAGCCACTCTTCTCCAAGCCTGTAGTGCTGCATGGGGTTGCTGTGACCCAAGTGCAGGACCCAGCACTTGGCCTTGTTGAACTTCATATGATTGGCCTCAGCCCATCGATCCAGCCTGTCCAGATCCCTCTCTAGAGCCTCCCTACCCTCAAGCAGATTGACCTTGCCTCCCAACTTGGTGTCATCTGCAAACTTGCTGAGGGTGCACTCAATCCCCTCATCCAAATCATTGATAAAGATATTAAACAGAACGGGGTCCAACACCAAGCCCTGGGGAACGCCACTTGTGACCTGTGGCCAACTGGATTTCACCCCATTCACCACAACCCTCTGGGCTCGTCCATCCAGCCAGTTTTCCACCCAGCAAAGAGTACACTTATCCAAGCCATGAGACGCCAGCTTCTCAAGAAGTATGCCATGAGAGACAAGTATCAAAGACCTTGCTGAAGTCCAGGAAGATAACATCCACAGCCTTTCCCTCATCCACTAGGCAGGTCACCTGGTCATAGAAGGAGATCAGGTTGGTCAAGCAGGACCTGCCTTTCGTAAACCCATGCTGACTGGGCCTGTTCCTCTGCTTATCCTAGACTTGCCACATGAGTGCTCTCAAGACATACTGTTCCATAATCTTCCCCAGTACCGAGGTCAGGCTGACAGGCCCGTAGTTCCCCGGATCTTCTCTCCAACCCTTCTTGTAAATGGGAGTCACATTGGCAAGCCGCCAGTCCTCTGGGACCTCCCCTGTTGACCAGGATCGCTGATGATAGAGAGTGGCTTGGCAAGGACCTCCACCAGTTCCCTCAGTACTCTTGGATGGATCCCATCAGGTCCCATAGATTTCTGAGTGTCCAGATGGCATAGTAGGTCACTATTTCCTGGATTAAGGGGGTATATTCTGCTCTTCATCCTCACCTTCCAGCTCAGGGGGTGGAGTACCCTGAGGATAGCTGGTCTCCCTATTAAAGGCTGAGGCAAAAAAGGCATTAAGTACCTCGGCCTTTTCCTCATCTCTGGTGGCTATGTTCCCTTCTGTATCCATTAAAGGATAGATATTCTCCTTGGGATTCTTTTTACTGTTAGCATATTTGTAAAAACATTTTTTGTTGTCCCTTACAATAGTGGCCAGATTTACTTCTAGCTGAGCTTTTGCCTTTCTAATTTTCTCTCTGTATGATCTAACAAGATCCCTGTACTCCTCCCAAGTTGCCTGCCCTTTCTTCCAGAGGTGGTAAACTCTTCTTTTTTTCTTGATTCCTAGCAAAAGCTCCCTGTTCATCCAGGCCAGTCGTTTTCCTCAGCGGTTCAACTTGCGGCACGTGGGAATAGCCTGGTCCTGAGCCATTAAGATTTCCTTCTTAAAGACTGCCCATCCCTCCTGGACCCCTTTGCCTTTCAGGACTGTCTCCCAAGGGACTCTCTCAACCAGTGTCCTGAAGAGGCCAAAGTTTGCCCTCTGGAAGTCCATAGTGGTGGTTGTGCTGACCACCTTCCTTGCCTCACCAAGAATTGAGAATTCTATCATTTCATGGTCACTAAGCCCAAGACGGCCTCCGACCATCACACCTCCCACCAGTCCTTCCCTGTTTGTAAACAACAGATCTAGCAAGGCTCCTCCCCTGGCTGGCTCACCTACCAGCTGTGTCAGGAAGTTATCTTCCACACACTCCAGGAACCTCCTAGATTGTTTACTCACTGCTGTGTTGCATTTCCAGCAGATGTCTGGAAAGTTAAAGTCCCCCACGAGGACAAGGGCACACGATTCTGACACTACTGCCAGCCGCTTGTAGAATGATTCATCCGTCTCTTCAACCTGGTCGGGCGGTCTATAACAGACTACCAGCACAATATCTGCCTTATTGGCTTTCCTTCTCATCCTCACCCATAAGCACTCTACCTTGTCATCAGAATCGCGTAGCTCTGTACAGCCAAAACAGTCCCTAACGTAGAGAGCCACCCCATCACCTCTCCTTCCTTGCCTATCCCTTCTGAAGAGCTTATAGCCATCCACTGCAGCACTCCAGTCACAGGAGTCATTCCACCATGTTTCTGTGATGGCGACTAAGTCATAACTATCCTGCTGCACGATGGCTTCCAGCTCCTCCTGTTTATTGCCCATGCTGCGTGCATTGGCATAGATGCATTTGAGCTGGGTTATTGAATCCACCCCCAACGTTGGCATGCTGCCCCCAGGCTCATCTCTGGTGCACCTAGTTTTATCCCTTACCCCCTTCAAACCTAGTTGAAAGCCCTCTCTATGAGCCCTACCATCTCATGAGTGAGGGTTCTTTTACCCCTTTGAGATAGCTGGATGCCATCTGTCGCTAGCAAGCCTGGTGCTGTGTAAAGCTCCCATGATCAAAAACCCCAATATTCCACCGACAGCACCAGCCTCTGAGCCTTGTATTAACCAGGTGTGTTTTCCTGTTCCTTTCAGTGTATTTCCCTGCCACTGAAGGGATTGAGGAAAATACTACCTGTGCTCCCAATCCTTCCACTAATTGTCCCAGTGCCCTGAAGTCCCTTTTGATTGCCTTTGGATTTCTCTCTGCAATCTCGTCGCTGCCAACCTGCGCAACCAGCAATGGATAATAATCAGAGGTCCGAACCAGACCAGGGAGTTTCCTGGTGATGTCTTTTACCCGGGCCCCAGGGAGGCAGCAGACTTCCCTGTGGGATGGGTCAGGTCTGCATATTGGGCCCTCTGTCCCCCTCAGAAGGGAATCGCCTATGACAATTACTCTCCTTTTTCTTTTTTCAGAGGATGTGAGAATGCGTGGGGCTGCCCAACTGAGCCTAGGCACCTCCGTAGATAGGGCTTCGTCTACAGGCTGATCTTCACTGACCTGGTCCTCAAATTCCAGAGCCCACTGCCTGCTGTGTAGGGGGAACTGGGAAGGTGAAGGAGACCTGGAGGGGATTCGCCTGCCTCCCCAAGCAGGGACCTGTATCCATTCCCTTGCATCTCTTAGGTCCCCTCCTTCCTGGTGGCAAGAGGGCAGGGGAACCTCCGCTTCTTGCGGAGCCTCCGTCTGCTGCCTCTGCCTCAGGGATGGTAGGTGTGGGCCCACCAATCGATCTCCCTCTCACACTCTCCGATACTCCTCTACCTTTCCACTTCCTCCTTCTGCTCTACCACCAGGCTGAGCAGATCATTCACCTGGTCACACCTCACACAAGAGGTGTCCCCGCTGCCCTCCGTCATCAGTGATAGACTCAGGCACTCCCCGCAGCTGGAGGCCTGGACAGCAGCATGTTTACATGGGAGCTCTGTCTGCGTTGCCGCATTTCTCCTAGCAATGGTTTTCACCCAAGTGGCAACCATACCTGGGGCTCCCTCTGGGCCGATGCCCACCGCTTGAGTAGCCTTCTCGAGCTGGGAAGAGGAAGAGGGGCAGCTGCGCCCGACCTGCTGCACTCCCTGCCTGTGCGAACTGCCGTGCGAACTGCCGCGCCACGCCCTTCTTCATGTGCCACGCCCTTCCTGACACACCACACCCTTCCTGACGTGCCACGCCCTGTTTGCCCACCCCGTCCGACGCGCTCCTCAGCGCCATTTAAATCTCCTGCAGTTGCCCCTGGCAATGCCCACGCTGCATCGGCCTCTCGAGAGAGACCTGCCGGCTCTGGGCGGGTCCCTCTGCTCTTCCCTCGGGCTTCTGGGCCTCGGGAACCTCCCTGTCCGTCTCAATCTAGCGCTTAGCTGTCCACTTACTGTTGCCTCTACTGGCCTCGCCGCTGACTGAATTTTAGGAAGGGACATGGAGTTCTATCCTCATGATGTTCCTCATATACAAAGGAAAGTGTGCTCGGTGAATATTACGTTAAAGGGACAACTTCAGCTTAAAGGATCCCAGCTCTAGCACTGTTCTACGGTCTTTGTTGTGGATTCATCCCTACTTATGATTCTTGCAAAACATATATTTCTAAAGATATGTTTGACTTGAACATATAAAAAATACATTTTTTTCATCTATAAAAGTTTTCTTTGATGTTTTAAAACTTTGTTTGTTTTATGTAAATTTTTAATGCAACTGAACAGAACAAAGTGATACATCAGATATTTTTGCTTTAAGGGTAAACAAATTTGATATTCCTGTATGAATTTTCTATAAAAATAAGAAAAATGAATGATCATACAATTTTCACATAAAGAAGGGTCTTCAGTCTTCTTTTAGTACATATAAACCTCTGTAAAGCACATTTGTTATGTTTCCATGGCTCCAGTGCCTTGTATTTAGAGGGATTATTTAAAGGGAAAAATCCCATTTGAAGTGTTTTCTGATGTCAGGGATCATTGTCTAGTTGACTTGCTACTGAAGAAAGCTTGTAGCATACCCAGGAATTCAATTCTAAACAAGCAAAGAAAATTAGAATTACTTTAGTCTAGTCATTCACAAAATAACAAATTTTACTTTCATTATTATTTTGAACTGATACGTTTGTGGGTGATTTTAGCAGAATAAAATTTGGTTTAATGCAGTAAGTCTAAAAAATAATGATTCAGATACTAACTACAAAGACCTACATTTGGATATAGTTAATACACAGAAAGTGAAAATAATTGTGACTATGAAAGAAAATATAATTGGGTTTAGATTCCTTATGATTTTGAAGCACAAATGATGGGGCTGAAGAATCCGTATCAGTAAATCTGGGTCTAACCATGTATTGAAATATGGGAGAAAAAAATCTGAAAAAGGGATAAAGAGCAAGACAAAAGAGCCCACAGGTAACCAAGAGCTGTCTGATAAAGTATTAATTCTGTTTCAGATTATAGCATCTCTGTTTAGGAAAATTTAAACCTCCTTATCATGGTACATGGCTTATCTCCATTATCCCTTCACATTAAAGATGTCTTTCTAGTTTACAGTAGCAGCAGCAAATGTGTGATCTTTTAGACACTAAAATATTTGTTGCCATGGGGGAGACAGAGATTTAGTCAACAGAGAATGAAGTCCTGTAGAAGTTCTTTGCGCTTTGGTTTCTTTGTTCTTTTTTACCTTTGGAGGCTCATTCTTATATTTTATTACTCTTTGCAGAGTTGTTTGTATTGTAAATTCATTGTTCCTAAATAATTGGTCAAGGAGTGTCCCTTCTTTGAGATCCATAATCCAAATTACATTATTCCTGTTACCTATTTGCCTACCATCTAAATTGCAATAAGGAAAACTCCACTCACTTACTGGGCGTGCTTCTTGATTTACCATCAAAATCATACCTGAGATATTGATGATTGACCAAAATAAATAAGAGATCAGAGCAAAGGAAAGAATACCTTAGGCATCTGCCCACTTGCCCTTCTAAAGATACCTTGAAGCTATGGATTTGGTTGACTAGATGTCATCAGCTAGAAGGATTCCCATGTCTTTCCTTCCACTGTTGATATCTTTGTATTTTATTGGCTCTTACTGTTCTTACCTGTATTCATAATATAGGCACAATTTAAAAAAAAAGATGTACATTTTTTTGCCTGGCACACTACTATTTTTATTTTTGTTGCATGTTGAATGGAGATGAGCTGTCCGTTAACAACATTCAACTCTCCTAAGTGGTTACAATACAGTTAGTTCGGGACAAAGCAGTGTGTAAAAGCAGATCACATTACTGCTTCCCAGATGCAATTATTGCTTCGCAGATGCATTACCTGGCACCTGCAAACTTCAACCAGCCCAGTTGTACTGTCTTCTGACTCTTAGCCAGTGTTTATTTCATTAGAAAATACTTTACTCTTATCTGAAGTTGAGTCACAAAAGAATAATTCGCTGCTAGTACACTTTTAGCTCTGGAAACTATCACAGTGTGGAGTTGAGGGAAGAGGGAAACAACACTTATGCCATCTTCCTTGGACTATACTCTCAGTAATTTTGTTTCTTAGCAGCCTCTTGCAAGAAAGAAGAAAAGGGAAAACCCCAACAACTAGAGCTAGAACCTCAACCAATACTAACTGGTGTTGCTCTTTTCATTTGAGCAGGCTTAGTCTATTTTACCATCCAGGGCTTGTATATCATACCATATCTTGCCTTATTTCCTTTTCATGATATTAGCCAGTTTCTTATTTGACTGAAATGCCAATTATGTTTTTCACTGTGTTAAGTTTAATAATGTTATACTTAAAGAAAGGCTGTAGTCACAGCATGGTGTTTATAAAGAAGGGAATACCATACCACAAAATGTTGAGCCATAGTCTGTGCTGGTTCACTCTTCCGAATTCAGAATAAGCAGTGCAGCAATGAGAATAGTCAACCATCTCTTCAAAGTAAATTATGAGTCTGTGAATGTCTGTTCTAGTCAGTGGATTGAAAACATATCTGAGTAGAGTCTCTGCTCTAATCTTGGCTCTGCAGTTCTTTTCTGCAGGCATGTATCCACTGTTAGCTCAGAGATCCACCTAAATCTAGCTGCCTATTGTACTCCTGTGATTAAAACCCACAGTTTTCTATAACAAATGAACAGAGAGGTACAATCAGTAAACGCCTTCACTCCAGTTGACTGAATAGCTATTTGCTGTTAGGTTGGTAGGTTTTTGGAACAAGCCTAAAGTCAGGTTGATTTGAGGATCAACATGCAAGGCATACATTTCAGCATACAAGACGCTTTCAAGGATCCTTCCCTCCCTCCTTCTCCCTCATTGTCTGATGTTTTCTTGTACTTGATGTACTTGAAAACATGTATCTGGGTATTTCATACTGCTTAAGCAGTTATTCTAAAAAATTCCCATTCTATGCATAGAAATAGTGATTCTTAATTTCCTCTACCTTTAAATCATTTTCATATTCATATTAAAAATATTCCCCTAAAAATATATTTACTATTTATTACTTCAGAGGAGTATTTTCTTTGCCTAGGACTTGAGGACTTGAAAGTTCAGGTTTGAAATGGAAGCACAGTGTTGGTGACCATAATCATATGCTAGCAATAGCCCTGAGGCCAGACAGACAGACAGTAGGGGAATTTTCAAGCTGCCTCACTAGCTTTCTCTTCTTTTTGTCTGTACCCTGGTGTTTTGCAATTGTTAATGCTTTTCATGTGAGCCCATTTTATCTAAGGGATTTCATTACAGCAAATCTCTAGTAGTGTCTATGATGAGAATCCTAGTTTTTCTTCTATTTCAGACCCAACTCCTTCATCAAATGCTGTGATACTTTAAAAGGTTACTTTATGAAGTTGCTCTGTTGTGTGTATGTTTTCAGTAGAATGATGCAAGGAAATACTGCATAAAGGGTCAGCCCGTTTGTGCCCAGAATTGGAAAAAAAAAAATAATAATTCCAAAGTGTTGATATCCCACTGTGCAGCTTATGATCAGGCAATCTTAGTAGATCATTGTTGGACACACTTTCATCTCCTAAGAATTTGGATATTATTGTATATAAGAATCCTACTCTGCTTCCTGTTTTGGGGAAATGTCAGACCACAACTGCAGAAGAAACTTGAGGATTGTTTGGTCCTGCTAGGATATTTCTTGAGTCTTTCTGAAGATTTGTGGTTAATTGACAGTCTTGGAAACTGAAGTTCTGCAAATTGCAGACTAGTAGCTTGTGTTTAAAAAGTGTAAAGTAGAAACAAAAGCTGAACTCAATGAGCCAACCTTGCCTATTTTAGCAGAGAAAAAACTAGTGATTGTACCACCAATGTGTCCAGGGATCTGCAAAAATATGTGTTGGTAAACAGGAATCTGACTTAATCATACATTTAGGATTCTTTGAACTGCAATTCATTTAAGAATCACTCTGCTACAGTGAACAGACTGATGCTATTTCCATATTACCACCTGAAATTTTGTATGACTAATCTGAGAATCTTTGAAAGATGGGACTTTCCAGAAGTACCAATTTAAGGTATTTAAGTGATTCTGAAAACCACTGAGTACTTTTGTAAAAGTACATCTGGGTGTTTCACATTACTTTAACAGTTGTTACAATAAACTAAACACTGCAAAATATAGTATGTAAACACAAGCTGTACATATGTTAGACTTATTTTTGTTGTAGACAGTCCTGCCTATCTGTTAGCACTGTATTTGCTGTCAGCTACAGGCCAGAGCAAGACTTCATCTAAAACCTGCTTATTTAATTGCATTGAATTTCTCCTGTCTGTGCAGCTGAATAGCCCAGTCGTACAGCAGAGATACTATATGTGGTGCCTTCATCCTATCCCATTAGGGTGAAGATTTATGCTTACTCCAAACCTGAGATCATTGAATGGATTTCAAAAAATATAACTCCATGGTCCTTATCTTTGCCTATTTTTGTTCTTTAAATTTACTTTGTTTTCTGGTAATCACTCTCACTTCTGCATACTGTTTGCACCTCTCTCTGGCTGCTGAAGAGTGGGATTCATTGTCCCAGAACCCACAGGACCTGCAGGCACAAAGACAGCATCCCAGGGCACTACTGGAAAAATGGATTTGGAAATACTGTGCTCCTTCTAAACAAAAAACTTTGTAGACTTAAAAGAAAAAGAGAATAAGGAGTTACAGTAGAGAGATGGATGTAAACATAAACAGTTTCCAGAAACTGAGAACTAAACCCCATGTTTAAAGCAGGCTTTTTCAGGGTATATGAGAGCATAGATCTGGGGATTGTGTGTGTGTGTGTATCTATTATTATTTTCAGTTAATCATAAAATCTTCCAGGTCATCACAGAACTTCAGGTCTGATCTTCCTTACCCTGATTTGTTCAAACAAATGGGAGGTGTAACAACACAGACCATAAAGATGCTGCTCCTGCATCATGTTAAATATTGTTAAGCATTGTTAATCATGATGCATCCTGCCCATCTTGCATCATGTTTGTAATCCAAAAGCTTCACAGTAAATCTGTGAAAGTATCACCTGTTTCCTGGACCTGTTCCACATTGAATGTAACACTTATGTTCATGTTCCTAAGATGAATTATTACTTAGTGTGACCTGTGTCTTCCAGCTGTGATACTCTTTGCATCAATTCCTCCTTCGTAGAAGCTCCTGTGGCTACTTAATAATGGGCTAGGAGAGAAAATCTCAAACTAGAAAGTACCAAAAAATCTCATCTAATTTGTTCTATTTTGTCTGCCACTAAATAACCCCTTTTTTCCAGCAAGCCATTGTGTAGGGGTGAAATTTAATATCTAATATGAGATCAGCGTTGGTAATCTTATGACAGCACAAGAGCTTAGGAATAATGAAGAGATTAATTTGATGAGGTTTGTTTATATCTTTTCTCTAAAACGTTTTCTGGGAAATTCTGAACTTTTTCTTGTTATCTATGATTAAATTCCAATATATTTTCCACTGGGCTTCTACCTTATATTTTCTCTTTAGTTAAATATGTAGTAGCTGTATTTCCATTTTTCTTTAACCTTAAATGTTTCTGTTGTGTTATCACTGTAGAGAGAAAACTTATTAAAGGGTACCTTTGCCTGCATATACTGCTTTATAATTTGACTTCCTGATTTTTTTACTTTATTATGAAGAAATTGAGAGTGCTGTGACACTGAGTCCCAACGACCTTCCTGTATCATCACTGCAAACTGTAAACAAGAGTTCAGCAGCGCTGTGTCTGTCAGCAGTACTGAATTATAGTACCCATAGATGGATGATATGCTGAGACTGTGTATCTGCTGCATACACTTCCCTTGGCATGTCAAGACCTTAGGTCTTCAAAATGATCCCATACACCAGCCAAGGCATCTCTTTTCCTGTAATGTGTCCATATAGCTGTATTTCCATGAGGACTAGAGGGGCTGAGCTGCCCTACATGTGAGCTGCAGCTAATCTTTGGGCATGCAACTGTGGAAATATTTCCAGATGAGATAACTTCTCTGGAAACTCTCCACTCTTGGATCATCTGATAAAAATCTTGCTCTTTGCTCAGCTGTGTGCAGAATTTTATGATTGTCCATATCTTCTAGGAAAAAAAAAAAAAAAAAAAAAGAAAAGAAAATGAGGATATGATGAGAAAAAAGGGTAATCAAATAGAAGAGGAGAAAATACACTGATGTTTTTTTCTGATGAGTTATGTCTCAGGAAGATATTAGGTAATCAATGAAAAAAAGAGAATTTTGTAAAATTCCTTTGCCCTTATAGTAGGTCTAATTTACCTAGAAAATACTTAATGATGACAGCTGCAGTATACTCTCAGACAACCGATTAGATACCTATTTCTGTAGAATACCTTGAAAACCCATATTCACTAACAAATAATTCTAAAATATGCATCTGGCAGTACGTTAAATTTGATTTTTGCACTTATTTCTTTGATGTGAAATAAGAGGGGGAAAAATAAAGAACACCACCCCCCCCACCCCCCACCCCCCCAGTTTGTTTTTGATTACTGCTAGCAATGGGGAAAAAGCTATGCCCAGTAACACTAAATGAATATTCCAGGTCCAGTGAAATAGGGACCAGGATGTGACATTAATTAAATTAATGAATTATAAAAGAATGAGTTGTTTCAAACATCAATTTGCAGAATGACATAGCAAAAGAGGCTGAAAACACTTACCTGAAGGGGTGCATAAAAATTCAATGGAGACTGCCACTGTGCCTACTGCAGAAAAAGAAAGTAAGGGGGAGGATGAGCGGGGGGAGTGAGAGTGGTGTAATAGATGTTAAATGAAGTGTGACTTTCATGTGGTTGTGGCCTCTGGTCCTTTAGTGTTTGAGTGCAATGCGTTTTTCTAGATGACAAATGCTAGAAAGTTGTTTATTGCCCAGGGTGTTTTAGGTGCCAAAAGGCTTGCAAATGAAAGATGGCAAAGAAAACATCAGAGCAAACATGAAACTATTAAATAAGTGTCAGTCCATGCATACAAGTACAAAAATAAAAACAAAATTATGTTAATATCTTCCTCATTATTTTCCCCAGAAATAGACCTTTACACATCTGTCCCTTCTTCTATATGCTTTAATTAAATATGTTTAAATAAATAAAAAAGCCCTAAGCATATGTTATGACTAATGATATTCTCTAATGCCATTTCTTCAATAGCAATCATAACTGAATTGCTAGTACATTTTCAATGAGGCCATAGTCCTCATTCAACAGCGCCTGTGAAAAAGGGCTGCATTGATTCACCATATTGATTAAATGATTACTACAGCATTTTGTAGGTAATAACAGTGTATATGTGTGGGGGGGAATACCCTTTTTTTTAATTAAAAAAAAAGGAAGGGTACAAGTGTTTTGGAAAACAAACTTCTGTGTGACATTTTCTAATATGTAAATTAATATAAAGAAATATATAAAGCAAAATGGATAATGAAGTTTTCATGCATATCAAGGTCAACATTAATATTGATATTTTTAAGTTATCTCCTTTATCTCTGCTAAAATGTGTCTTCCTTGGTTTATGATTCTATGAAATAAAATTATCTAGTTCTGAGAAAAAATATTTGGTGGAGTAAAGTAGTCTGCCCATTGGGACAAAATGGACCCAATTTTATTTTATTGTACCCAGCCTCATAATTCTGAATATAAAAAATGAAATTTATTAGTTAAACATAATATTTAAGACATTATAGTTATGACATTTGCTAGGTTTCATAAAACTCCAGCTACTGTTGTACTACTTATTGTAACTCTTAACAACTTTTCTGGGGCTCTATTAGCACTTGCACTGTCCACAAGGGTATGTCACCTGCTGTGTTATGACTTTATTATAGATTCTCATTTACTTTAATGCAGAGTCAGAATGCAGCTGGTTTGTTCCATATTTGACAGTTTAACCATTAACTGTCATGGCTCTCACTTATCCTAACTATCTAACAGTGAGTGCATTCAATAATATGCTAAGAAATCTCCATTAGTGTGCATTAGGATCATTAACATAGCACAATAAGTTTAACTAATAAAGTTGAAAACAACTAATAAATCTACATGTTTTTATTGTCAATTAAAATTTGCATACATACTATGACATTCATTAAAAATTAAGCAGGCAGATACAATCAGAGATAATCATGCATGCTGCTTATTACCGAGAATATGATGCATTGTTAATTCATAGGAACTGAAAGCCTAATTACTTCTATCACAGTAATTGATGGACTTTGTATGTACTGCTTCATCATATAAATTAATGTGAAACAAAATTTCCTCTAATTTTTTGGCACTTCTAAAATAAAGGAATACTAGTTAAATATTCAGAAATCTGCATATGTATGCTATTGGAAATTTCAGTATTGATTTTTAGAATCTTTTATAAGCTTGTTTTCAGCATAGGTGTTTAAATATATGGTAATTAGTCCATTACCTAATTACCCAATATGTTATTGGCCATGTGGTAAAATTAATTTTTCACTGGTAAATATGTTCACTAACCATAGGTTCTGTGTTTGAGATTTGGAGTAGCTCATGGTATTAAATCATCCTTCAGCAACCTAAATACTTTATAAAACATACAGCCAAGGATATATTAATATTTAAATATGAATTTCCCTGCATCTATGATGTTATTGAAATTTCTTTCTCTACTACCTGTCAAATACACTGAAGGTAGGAATACTACCTTCCATGCCCATCGTACTCATTTTTTCAGATTCCTGTAAATTCAGCACCATTGGCCAAGTTAATCTGATGGTAGGATGACTGGTAAAGTTCTGATCTCTTGATACTGTGGATGTGGAATACAATTCAGATTAGCTTGCTGGAGTGAGTGGGCTCTAAAATTATATTTTTTCTATTTTACTCTCAGATCACTGCTGCGGATTTTTTAATGTATTTCTTATACATTGAGCCAAATATTTGTTCTGTTCTTTGAGGTTCTGTTGCTGGAACAAATGAACCATTTGCTAGAGACACCGTCTTTCCTGGTAACTGTACAGTGCAAAGGGTCTGGGCACTGTGCTGTGTAACGGAGACTGGGCATTTCAATTTCTGTTGTAATAGAAACTTTAAATAAATAGTGTTGTTTAAGCTTTCGGGCAAAACTCTGACGAGGCTTCTCTGCTGAGTAACTTGGGACACGTCTCTCTTGTCCTTTCTCCTATTCTCTCTGGCCTCCAAAATGATCATTCAGAAAACGAGTATCTATGTATTCAGGTTTTAGAGTACTCTTGGAGGTTCTATGCTGTACAGATAGCAAAACTGACGGTTGGAAATAAAACACCTTGTTGAGGTGAAAAGTTAATCAAGTTGATTTTGTACATGCAGAGTTTGAAGGCAAAATTATTTCCCATGTTCAAGCTAAGCCAGATGTCTTTGTGCTAGGACACACAGGGTGGGCGGAATTAAGGCATGTGATTTAGGATTGGTTTTGTTGTTGTGATACATATTTTTAGGCATAAAAAGATGTGCTTTTGATGAGATGGAGTTGCTTCCCTTGGCCTTCTAGTTGCACTATCTAATCTGCTTTCCATCTTCACTTATGATTCTTGCAGTCCAGGAAACACATAAATCACTGTCACTTTTATATTTATATCCATTCTTGAGAGAGAAAGTATTTAACTACAATGTACTTAATTGCTTAATAAGTACTAATGGTGGGTCATCTAGTTTTAAATAAATAAAGGACCAACGATCAATGGAGGTTTTTCAAGGCACACATCACACATTTTGTAGGTGGTTGATGAGTCCCTGCAGTTGTATATTACAGGACAATGGTGCAGGATGTTTGATGTTATGGTGCCATTTTCTTGAGTTGTTTTAGAGCAATGGAATCAGTTTAGAGTAGTGTTTACTGGAAAATGATTGACTCTTTCTATACCTTGAGTCACTTTTCTTCTCCCAGAGTTGCAGAAGAGAAAGACCTGGGGACAGCAGCTCCTTCTCAGATGCTGTGAGAGCAAAACTGAGTATTAAAGGTGCAAAAAAAGATGTCCATAGGCTCAGGGGAGGGGGAGAGGTCTGGTGGGGTATGTTTGTTTATTTGTTTTTTAAGACTGTAAAAAAAAAATAGTTTGTATTATCACAATAATGCACTAAAAAGAAAGCGCAGAAATGCAATCCCTCCCCTGGTTCTATTTATGTTGTAAAAATTAGTCATGTTTATATATGTAGATAAGCCTAAAAACTTGTCTGTCTCTAAGAATATGTTCTAATTCAGTTGATAGTTTCACAGGTAACTGAGAAGACAACAAAAAGGAAGGGACACATTTTCTCTCAGGAATATTTAAAAACTGTCTTTGGTCTGTTGGATTTTGTCATTGGAACAAATATACAAGTAGATATTGCTGTGACTAATCCAAATCTAATTTATTTGGATTTAACAAACACTGATGTAAAATGTAAAGGATCTGACAATATCCTCTAGAAAAATCATCAAAAGGGGTTACAGTAAAAGCCCATAAACACAATGGAAACATCTTTAAGAAGCAATGTTGTAATTCTGTTATGGGATGAACATGGACGACATACCTGTGTGGAGAGCTGCTGATGACTTGGCGTTCTAAAACATATTGCTTTAAATTTTGAGCAAAGATGTTACTCAGTCTTGAGAGTGAAAAAAAAAAAAAAAAAAAAAAAACAAAATAGACTCTTCTGGAAAAAAAGTTTCCAGTATTTCACTTGTCAAAGATTTATAATAGCATAGGTTATGATCTCAAGAGATCATCTGAGGAAAAAGAACTAGGAAAAAAAAAAAAAAGTTTTGAAAAAATAATAGTGATTTACCCTTAGTTTGTTGTTTTTATTCAGAGAGGGCTGTATCTAAAATAAATAAATACAAAAATTCTTCTAAATGAAGATTTGCTTTAAACTAAACACCAGATTTTTATTGTTGTTAGGCAATAATAACGAAATATAGAAATATCAAAGGATAGAGAAAAGCTTCAGGCTGTGATATCTGACAATTCCTCTTTCCATCAAACTCATTTAAAAAAATGTAGATGACAAAAGATTTGAGTGGGAAGGATAGGTGCTCAGTAATGGCAATGAAGACCTTGGATTTATTTGCTGGGTTTGCTATTGACTTCGCCTCTAACCTTGAGCAGGTTATTTAATTCCTGTGTCCCAATTTCCCTTTTTTGTCCTCATTTCCATGTTATCAAAACACAATTATTTTATCTGCCTCTTCTGTTTTGTTTCATTTTCTAGCTTACAAGTTCTTGTGGGAAGGGATGATTGCTTATTATATGAATATCCTTGGTTTAATGGAACTTTGGAGTTTCTAGAAGCTATTCTGATACCAACAAATAATCATAGTTTCAATAATCTTTGAAAAATGTTTAATATAAGTTAGTGTTTTAATTTTCACTATAAATAGTTTTACTCCAGTGTTTCTGTGAAAAGAACCACATAATAACTCATAATAAGCTATTAACTAACAAATTAAGCTCTGAATAGCTTTTTCATGGCTCCTTGCTTTCATCAGAGAAAAAAAATATGTCTTTTCTTTGGCTTCTCTTCTCTGGGTCCAAAATAGATAAACTATATTGATAATTCTGAGTAGCTTGTACTGGTTGGCTATCACCAGTTGCACAGTTATTAATCATTGTAACTACATTGGTAATACTAAACTTAAGATCCTTCTTTTTTGTTTCTAGAATGTCTTTATTACACATTACAGTTTTTGAATATGTCTATTTCCTCCAATCTGTGAATATTTTAGCTAGATTGCAGAAAGTTTGTTGAAATTATCATATCACTCCTTCACAGTGCTTGAATGTTTCAGTAAGTCAGATTCAGGCTTCCTCTGTTGGCACTACACTCAGTTTGCTGTTATCTATAGAAAATAAGGTTATTTATGAATAGAGTTTCTTGGTGTGGACTTTTTACTAAGCCCATAGTCTGACCAAAGAGCATTTTAGTTCCACTGTAGCTCAAACTAATTCAAGACAGTGCAATGCTGGAAACAGTTTTGAAATCTTTTCAAATACTTGGTTCTCTTATAATGAACACATCTCTAAAAATACTGTACATTTTTGTGAAAATTCTTTTAAATGGGATTTTCTAATCTTGCAGCCTCAATCAGAGATTTGACAGATAGCGAGAAAAGTCTTCCAGCTACTCTTGCTAACTTGGTGGTAGATCCTACAGCTATTGTTAGATACCAAGATGGTAACAACATTATGTTGATAAATATGTATTTTAGCATAGAAAGTGAAACACTTCCCCAGAGCCAAAACAAAAGCAAAACTTCTATGCTACTAGGACTGAAAATCTGAAAAAAACCCAGTTGCTCTGAGGAGGAGAAGGTGTTCACAATCATTTCTGTTCTTCACTTCTTTCATTATGACCCTGGAACGTTAGTCTTTCTTGCTCTACATTCCAGCCTGGCTGGAATCAGAAGTTAAAAATCACACCATGAAGACCTATTTCACCAGCATCTCTGTCTCCCCATTATAGTAATATATATAGCTAATGATTATTTTTTAAAAGGGCAACGTAGTATTACTATATGTCAAACTGCTGGACCCTCTTTCTCTTTTGCTGTCAAGTCCTTTCTCAAGCCCTCTGAGTGCTCCCTGTGGTAAGATTTATTTAAGCTTCATAGCCTCTCATTTAATACAGCAGAGTGCCAAACATTTCTTCCTGTTTTCCTGGCTCTCTCCTAACAGTTTTCTCTCTCAGAGCTCTGCTTGGGACTTAGTTGATGAGATCCATAAATCTGTATGTAGTTGTGTGACAAAGGCTTTGGTCTTTGGGCCTGTGGATCTTCAAAGTATTACCTGAATAAGAGTAATTTATTTACATTTACTTAGAATGTCACTCTTCCTTGACAAGAATACTAAGCAGGCTAAATGACTGTGTGTTTTTTTTTACAAAACCAGTAATTTTATGCTGATTTCTGTCCATTTATTGAAAGTCAGTACCTTTAAAGTTGAGATGGAAGAGTAAAAGATTCTTGAGAGTCCTCTACCTCTTCCTGCCATGCCCCCATTATTCCACATTACATATTTCTCTTCTTTATTGTCATTCTACAATATTAATCTACACAACATTTTTTACTGATGTTTCTTTCTGAAAATGCTTTTTAAAATTAATAGGAGGCTTCAAACTGTTACTTAGAGGATTTTATTTTCTCTTAATTGTCATTGGTATGTGTGGACCAGTATCAGGTCTAGCCACGTCTGGAGAGGTATAAAAGAAGTATAATTTAAAGGGACTCATATGATTAGGAACTATTTAACTGAGGATATAATTTCAGAAATATTTGTAGGATGAGACTCATTTATGTGTTGGCATATTTTCACATACATCATTTTAAGAGTCATTAATTGGTAAATGTTTTAACACTCTGCCACACAATGATCATGAAAAAGGTCCCAGATCTTAATCAAAATGAGACCTAAAGAGCAATGAAGGAGGAGCAAAATCAAATATAGATTTTTCACCTTGAAGGAATGATAGAACAAGCTTGAGATTTTATTAAGAAGCAGTACATGCACTTTGCTGATTACCAGAAATGGCATGGCTCTATCATATGCAAATGCAGGAGATTTTGCTTGATAAGTGTTTGCCATGTGAACTGATTAGGATGCAGGAAAATCCTGCAGCAAAGCAGGAGTCATCAGCACGAATTGCAGCTGGAATGAAAAATCAGGCTGGCATTGGAGAGGGCATAACACAAGGTTGTTCATCTCTAACATGTGTCTTTGCACTCTAGACTGGTCATACAGCAGCACAAACTTGTGGCAAATACTATACTTAGAGCTAGTCATGAGACAAGGTTCACAATGATGGCAAATTTTACAGCTTATTACTGTATCAGTTCTCAGTGGCATTGACATTTGCCATCTGTTAGCTGAGGGCTGATAAAAATAGGGTTCAATACATGAACCAATTATCCAGAGAAAGGTAAAATTGTAATTTGAAATTAAAGAGTTTTTCAGGGAAAATATTTTAAAACTGAGATCCTTACTGAGATGAAGTATTTATATTGATTTGCATATTGGACCTTATCCTAAATTTCTCTTCCATACTTTGCAATACCTAAAAATCAGAAAGTCCACTCTAACCTTAATCCAACTGGGAAAAGCTGTGAGGCTAAAGACAAACATTTTAAGCATTACCAAGAAACGGTAATGTTGACTTAAAAAAAAAAAAAATCACTTCAGAAACACAGTATTGGTCTGACCTGAAACATCAATGTTGATGCACTTTGGTTAAAAGAACACAAAGGAAGAATCCAGCAAAGTGATTCCAGAAGAAAGACATTGCATGTGGAATAGTGATATGTAATTTGCAAAGAAGAACCTCAGATAAGTTAAAATAAGTTTATATGTTCAACAGAAAAGCAGAAATGAGAAAAGAATTTGCCCCATTGGGTAATATTTATGAGTTAGAAGGTTATGAAAAAGGTTAGAGCATTGATTCAAATCAGGTCTTGGAGACAGAATATATAATGTGTCATGTCTTAATTCTTTTTCTTTGAAATGTTTTTCCTTCATAGTCTGCAATGTCGGATTTAAAATACAAAAAAGGATCAGTTACAAAGGGGCAAATCCCCTGAATGCCTGCCAGTGCCCATACACAACAGGAATGCCCATTTTCAGGTGGCCTTCATTTGTTTTGTGCAAAGATGTAACCTGACAATCAAAAAAGACACCTCAAAAAAAAACATATTAGGATTTAATTCTGGCCTCCTTACCTGGCGTGGTCACATGAACATAGAGGGCCACGTACTTGCCTCGAGTCAGGTGACTGAATGACTATGAGTACCACTGTTTTTTAAAAAGAATGAAAATAAAAAGTGCAGACAATAAAAATTCTATGATAAAAATAACTCTGGGGAAACAGCATTAATATGGCTATTGAGAAGTACCAAGCTCTAAGAACTGCGCTCTCACAGTTCTTGATTTTCAAAAAAAAATACAGTGCACTGAATTTTGGTAACATTTTGTCTTTCTAATCTGGTAGATACTGACTCATTCCACTAATAAATAAATAAATAGATAGATAGATAAATAAATAAATAAAACTATCTTTCTGAATTCCAGTGCACGATTAGACTTGTTAGGGTAAACAGCATTTCAGGAAATGTTGATCTTGTTTCATACCATTATGAGATTTATCCTAGTTTAAAGTCAGAAGAATCTGTTAATAGCTCCTAATCATCCTGTTATTTTTCATCATAAATTAACATAGAGATTGAATTTAAAGGAAATGTTTCTGCAACAACTCAGCAGGAAGCTGTAACAGCTTACCTTAGAGTTCCAGGCTTACAGAGAGTACAGATTCTGTTCGTGTTTAAAATTTATTCTTTGGGAATTAATTGGAAACCACATTCAAGGTCCAATACTAAAAAAAAATTGCAACTTAACAGCTCCTTTCATATTTTCAAGCCCTGTTAAATACTTACTTCTTCTCATTCCAAGGCAAAGTACTCTTGTATTTTGCCCTTAAAACCAGTGGAACAGAGGTTCTTTAGCATTTTTTGGAAATTGTAACCTGTACAAACTGTTGCTCTATGATATTATATGAATTCTACTGATGTTAACCACGGTATCATGCTTTATCAATGGGAATTATGTGTAGTTACATCAGCACAACTGAGAGCAGAACATAGCCCTGACAGCATATTTGAATATAGCAAAACAAACACGTGAAACAAATCTACAACTAAAGAGCCTCAGAAATGTTTCTGGAGTTCCTTTAATATCTGTCAGCCTCTTCAGTATTAATGATGAGTATAAAAAACCAGGAGAGATTATTTTCTTTGTGCTGCATGCTTTTCTCCCTTTAACCTCGCATTAATGTTAAGGTTTGTATTACTGACAAAATTAGAAATAGTAGAGGCAATCTGTATTTTTCTTCAGAAGATCCTGTAATTATGGCATGTTTTTCAGTGTCAGTAAATGAAACTGATATATCAAAGTAATATTTTTACATCTAATAATGGTGCTTATACTGTAAAAAAAAAAAAAAAAAAGGCAAAAAACCCCTAACAGTGTTACAAATGGATACTAAATTTATTATTTTGCATTTAAGTAATCCAAATAGACTGATACTCAAAAACGTTGCTCCCAGAAATTCATATTAAAATCAAGGAGACTTGGTATATCTATGCTGAACATGTCTGTAACCTTTGCAAACCTGGAGTTAAGGCACAAGGGATCATCCCACTGTTTTGGTTAACTCACATTCTAATATTCTAATGCGTAATCTGCACCCTCAAAGAGCTACAGACAGGCAAATTTTGATAGCAGACTGCATTGGAAATATCTTCCCTGCATATATTAAGTGGGATCTAATTTTTAACCTTCTTATATTACTGAATGTTACAGTGACAAAAGTGGCAGCATTTCCTTATTTTGAACAATCAAATCCTTTATAGTGGTATCCACGTGCTGAAAAAAATATGCAAAAAAAGCCCCAAACCCAACCCCAAAACTTGTCTCTTAATTTTCAATTGAACTAGTTTTACATTTTGTTCCCCAACACTTGGATGCTTTTAAGTACTTAGCCTGTTGATACTATAAGAGCAGGAAATAAAACACAAAGGTGTTTTTTTTTGTTGTGCTGGTTTCTGCCTTACCACGTAGCCTGCCTTTTGCATGAAAATGTCTACAGTTTCCTTAGCAATATTCTTAGAAATGCTCTTTCCCTCAGGAATAAGAGAGCATTTAAATACATTTAAAGCCAACTCACATTTTGCTGATTGGAAATTTATCCATGATAAATGAAGGGGAGTATTTGGCCTACAGGGGAGGAGAGAAGAGGGACTGGGTATGCTGAATGACTATTTTTCACGGGGTTTGTTTGTTTCTAGAAATACTTTGTGTATTACTAGGCTTTCCAAAGTCTTCCAGTACTGCCAGGGGGAGGACCCAGGGCTCCTCCGTCAGGTCTCTCTGGGGGAAGGAGAAGCTGCTGCTTCTGTCCTGCTGGCACAAGTGCGGAGAGAGGCCCACTGTCGGCTGTTCCCCCTCCCATGTCTGTCTCGGCAGGGGCTTATGTGAAGGTGCCTTGTCGAAAAAAAGATGAAAAGCCTGCTTCTTCCCACTGAGCCCAAACGGGCACAGTGGAGAAATTGTGGCTCAATCCATACAGTTTCTGGCCTGTTCAAAGTGAAAAATATCAGTGCTGCAGTTTAAAGCAGATTATAAAGTAACAATCTGCTTCAAAATAAGAGGCAGGGACTACGCGGCTGATTCTCACTCTTCCTTCCCATGTGGCCTTCAGTGGGCAAAATGTACTTTAATTTTAGGTACGACGTATAACCTTAATACAGAACTAAGCTCTCTGAAGTATTTCTGGCAAGTACTGCGCCATATCAGTTTCACACACACACGTACATGCTTTGTTGCACTGTTCACAAAATAGATACGGATCTTGCATAAGGTAATCTATCTGCTCAATTCTCTAGCTTCATTAGCTATGGATAATTAAACTATGGATTACTGGTGTGCACAGTTTAAATGTTTATTGTCTCATACTGTTTACAGATCGGACACCAACGTGTGGCGGATGCTGCACTAATGAGACTATGGAAAAAGTATAGCTTGTACTTTGCTTTTCTCATAAAATTTGTAGTCCCTTTTGCTTTGAGGCATGGAAAGAATTTAAATGTAACAGTCGTTTTGGGCTTTGGACGAGGACTTAATTTCCAAAATCATGAATTAAACATGAGTCATGATGCTATTCCTTCTTAAAACCCAAACACATGATCACCTCTTTCCTCAAATCTGCACTAATTGCATGTTAACTATACCTAAATATTACTAACAAGAAGCTTGGCATAGAACTAAGTCTGTGCAATAAAAAACCCGATAGGTCCACTTTTTATTATCTGTCATTTATGCAGAAGGCAAAATCTGTCTGGCAGTAGAATGAAATCCCAGAATATAAAAATAAATAAAATATATTTTACCATCCAGTAATTCAGCAGTGGATTCTATTCACTTTGGACTGGGCCTGACAAGGAAAAATGTGACATACTGAAATAGTAGAAATTGTAATTATTATTACCATGATAGATAATAATCTATTTCCAGGTCTCATAGATAGTGGATCATATTTGAATTTTTTTTTTGAGTGTAGATAATTGTACTGTTCATATGGTAATATAATTTTTCTTGTAGTATTTTAATACAGATTGAGTCCATGACAGTATGTAGGAAACTTTGAATATCAAAAAATTGGTTGGTGAAAAAAACGCCTTCAATTTTTAGACTCAGAAAATATAAAATCAAGGTTGATTTTTTATTTTTTTTTAGACTGGGCAGATTTTTTTTTTCCTTTGGATAGTTAACTACAGGAGTTCTGTATCTTTTGAATTACGATTACATGATTATAATAATTGGAAGCATACATTTGGCATGGCGAATAAAAACATTTAGAAAAAGAAGAATACAAAAGTAACATTACAAGATGCAGATGAGAAGAGTTCTCTAAATTGCCTATGATAGATTTTTTTTCCCCTTTCTTCTAATAGTGTAGGAAAACTAAGTAAATATGGTGTAGTAGAAAACAATTAAAGTGTAATTATCAGCTGGATGATATTTCAGGAAGTGTAGAAATGTGTTTCCTCATTTTTGGTTGGATCTAATTTTTCTACCACTTAAGCAAAAATGAGTGTTCTCATTTTCTTCAGTGGAAACTAGATCAATCCTGGAATTTTAAGTTCATTAAACATTTTTAGAAAGAAGATTTGAAGGTGAGGCATCAGGTGTCATCTGTGCTATTCAGCACAGAGAAGTAGTATCATTTAAAGATTCAGGGACCAGAACAATTTTAATCTATGTAGTTAGTATAAAAACTATTGGAGGCATGAAATCAAATACTTCAGCGCTTGTAAATGCCAAAACAGAATCTGCAACTTTAAAATTTCCCCATTTTTCTACCTGCTTTGTGTGTCTACATAGTGATGGTGTTCCTATTTACATGATTATTTACAATTTCCCCCAAGACACCTGATGTGATCAGTATTTTAATATATGGCTAAGATATAAAAAGACACATTTTAGAATTATAATTGAGAGATCTGTGGTTATACCAGGAAATCGGAGATCCTCATCAACTTTCATTTTATATGAAAAGATGGAATTCTTTATCTCAAAACCCTAATTCTGAAAGCACATTACATATTAATAACTGCCTTATTGTTAATAAAACTTTTCTCGAATTCAAATGTAAGTATGAATAGAAGTGTTTCAAAGTTAAAAATGTGATTATTTTTGTTAGAGTTTACAAATTTGTAGCCTGTCAATCTGGTGTTGCAGGATTTTCCTTGCTGGATTGGATTATTTTTCACAATATTTCCATTTAATATTACTATATACATAGTTGCAGTATTTAAATATTTAGAATATATTCTTGTGATAATATTAATATTTTTATTTTCCACAGAGATAGATAGATAGATAGATAGATAGATAGATAGATGCATCCAGGATAAAACCCACAAGGTTTCTTGGTGTCATACAAGAAGTTAAAAATTACGTGCTTGAAGTAGAGAAATAAAATCACCTACCCCCCCCCAAAAATACCCCAAAACAATCCAGCTGTCATTTCCAAATGAACATTTTTCATTTAAAGGAAAAGAAGAAACTGTATTTACAACATATTCATTCAATTCCTTGTTATTTTTCTCCTATGGAAATAGTTGGACAAAAAATGTCCTTAAAAAGGCATTGTTTTGATATGAGCAATGTTTCAATTTTTCAGACAGCTTTATGAATTGTTTTTTGAAACTGGAACTACAGTTTTGCATAGTCTCTAAGTAAATAACAATTTCTTGCTTGCAAATGGCTGTTGAATTGCAAGTCAAGTATGGTGAGCTGCTGACCAAGGAATGGAAACCTGACCTCTGTGACTAGAATCTCTTTTGACAGTTTTCTTAGGGAAGAAGTTCCCCCATTTTATTGTTAAAAATATTTATAAATGGTTTCTTGAAAAAAAGGTGCTTATTTGTTTTGCCATTATGTGTGACTGATGGAATTCAGCTAAAAGCAGAAAGCTGTTTTGATCTAAGCACACCTTGGCAAGGACCTTCCTTTCATTTTCAAAATTTTTGATTGCTCATAGAAGAGATCTCTTAAATAAGAATAAATTTTCATAGTATAACATTAATAAAAAAGCACACTTAATAAAACTCAGTTTATTGGCTATTTTAGCTAAAGCAGTACTGTGAGGTTTCTGTACTGGTCATATGATAGAAACACTCATATTTAGATGATTGTGTGTTGCAGGAGGTCTATTTGTTCATCAGTGGACATAACCAATAGCAACAAATGTTTATGTTATTTTTATTGAGTATTTTATGACAGTGTCCTGGTTTCACGTGTCATAGAGTCAATGTTCTTCCCAGTAGCTGGTATGGTCGTGTGTTTTGGATTTAGTGTGAGAACAATGTTGACAACACATGGATGTTTTGGTTGTTGCTAAGTAGCGCTTATCCTAAGTTAAGGATTTTTCAGTTTCCCATGCTCTGCCAGCAAGCAGGTGCAGAAGAAGCTGGGAGGGAGCACAGCCAGGACAGCTGACCCAAACTAACCAAAGGGATATTCCATACCATAGGATGTCATGCTCAGGATATAAACTGGGGGGAGTTGGCCAGGAGACGCCGATCGCTGCTCAGGCATCGGTCAGCAAGTGGTGAGTGATTGCATTGTGCATCACTCATCTTTCTTGGGTTATATTTCACTCTCTTTTTTATCTTCATTTTCATTACTCTTTTTTAAATTATTATTATTTCAATTATTAAACTGTTCTTATCTCAGCCCACGAGTTTTAATTGTTTTCGGTTCTCCTCCCCATCCCACGTGGGGCTGGGTGGGGAGGAGGGAGTAGAGCAGCTGCTTGGTGCTAGTTGCTGGCTGGGGTTAAGCCATGACAGACAGTAACATGGAAATATCCAAACAGGATTGTAAGTCAATTAAAGATAGGAACAGCTTTGCCATGGAATTCTATTGTAGCATAGTTAAGTAGCATAAAGATTTACTCTCTTTTGTAACTTGATTTGATAGTCCATTTCTGATCTTATTTAAGACTCTTGATTTTTCTTCTTTTTGTAATCCATTTTCCCTAAGTACAGTTCTCAGAGAAAATTGGAGTCTGCCAAACTTCAGATGAAAAGTTCATTGGATTATTCTTATTTGGAATACCTTCTCACAATAAAAGGTAATTCTTAGAAGCTAACAGATCAATTCTTGAACTTTGCCAAGATAACTTAGAATATTATCTGACCCTAAATCTATAATAAATTCTTTTTCCTTCCCCCCTCTCTCTAAGGTTTCAAAACACTTTATAGTTACATTAAGATTATGCCTGCAAGGTCTACTTGGAAAGGCACATCACTGTGAAACCCTGTCCTGCTGTGTCAGTAGGGAAATATGCACATGTGAAGAGGTTTATAGAGAAACTTGTTCTTCAGATTCTTCTTAACTGGTTGTCATGGTTTAACCCCAGCCAGCAACTAAGCACCACACAGCCACTCACTTACTCCCCCCCATCCAGTGGGATGGTGGAGAAAATCAGGAAAAAGAAGCAAAACCCGCGGGTTGAGACAAGAATGGTTTAATAGAACACAAAAGAAGAAACTAGTAATGATAATGATAACACTAATAAAATGACAACAGCAATAATAAAAGGATTGGAATGTACAAATGATGCTCAGGGCAATTGCTCACCATCTGCCGACCAACACCCATCCAGTCCCCGAGCGGCGATTCCCCGCCCCCACTTCCCAGTTCCTATACTAGATGTGACGTCCCATGGTATGGAATACACCGTTGGCCAGTTTGGGTCAGCTGCCCTGGCTGTGTCCTGTGCCAACTTCTTGTGCCCCTCCAGCCTTCTTGTTGTCTGGGCTTGAGAAGCTGAAAAATCCTTGACTTTAGTCTAAACACTACTGAGCAACAACTGAAAACATCATTGTGTTATCAACATTCTTCGCATACTGATCTCAAAACATAGCACTGTACCAGCTACTAGGAAGACAGTTAACTCTATCCCAGCTGAAAAGCAGGACACTGGTTCAACAGAATACAAGTTCTAGACTGTTACCATAGCATAGGCTATAAGGGGGCTTTTTATGATGAAATTAGTTTGATATATAGTAACATTTAACAGTGTGGAATTTTTAGAAAAAAGAGTAAGGAAGGAATAATAATCATAAATTTGAGACAGGGATGTCATTGACTGGTCACAATTGCATTATACAAAATAAAACTGTCCCATCTTATTTAGTTTACTTGGAAGATTAAGAAGGCTAAAGTTACTTGGAAAGGTATTTTAAAATTGCACTTAAAAATAGCCTACTACTCATAAAATTATGACTTCAACATTTACTACAGAAATAGACCCAGTTCTGGTGAACTATGAAGAATGCAGTATCTTGGAATCCATAGAGCAAGCAGCCGGAACTGGAAGGTCAACTGCAAAAAATCCATACAAAGATTACAGAGAAGCAAAGGTGGAAATTCTTTGCCCATTGATTGACCTTCAGCCTGTTCCTCAGAATCAGCCAGTGGAATAACTCATTTGATCAACTGCTAGAATTCACATGGTAATTAAAATAGCCTCTCTGCTCCCTTTTTTAGAAGACATGATGTCTGAAAAGACATCTTGACAAAAAAGTATTAGGATGTCTAAGACAAGGTATTTTCATTAGCGAGACCTTGTGCTATTGAGAAGCAAGATCTGGCAAGATCCAGGCTGAATTTATTCACAGTTTAGGTCCCAATCAGTGTCTGTGATTTGAATAACCTTATTATTATAGAGCATAACAACTTTGTTGACTCAGATGACCCTCCATGACTGCAAATACACAGAGAGCCGTGATTCCCTCATAAGAAGCAAGACTATAATACATGGATTCTTTCTTTGTGACTTTTAACCCCATTGAGATTGATATTCCCCCCCCTGGTTTCCTAAGTGAAATACTTAATTCATAATGTTCTAAGTTATCTGGGTAAAGTTCAAGAACTGATCTGTTAGCCTCTAAGAATTACCTTTTATTGTGAGAGGCTAATACAGATAAGAATAATCCAATGAATTTTTCATCTGAAGTTTGGCAGACTGCAATTCTTCCAGCATATTCTCCAGATTTTGCAGTATCCTAACTAATAAGAAGGCAAAGACAATTTTGCTCATGGCTAGGATAGAACAAGCTTCCAACAGTGATATAAACATTTTGGGAGCGGCTGTAGAACTTGAAGCTTTCAAGTAATCTGCACAAAATTGGTAAATAACTATAATCTGGGAAGACCATTCTGTCAATATTTAAAAATATTGCATTTAACATAGTATGAGTCAAAATTATTTATTTTGGATGTCTCTTTAGAGACCTTTTCTTAATATTAACATATACACAGATTCATCCAACATGCATTTTGGATTAAGAAAATAAAAAGATTTAAAATTGCTGAAGAGTTTCTTTTTTATACAAGCTTTTTCTCTTTCCTTCTGTTTTCCCAAGTACAAGAATAATAATAGTTGTGCATTCCTTTTCACAAACTAATAGAAACCAAAGACCCATCGTCTCTCTGTTCAGGTCTCTAAGTAGCACTTTGGCTACAGTTTGTAAACTAACTTTAACATTTATATAACATTTTTGTAACTTGTATATTTAATATCTAAACCATAATGGTATATGGCCATTAATTTTTCTTACCTTTATAAAAACATTGTGAAAGCAAGTGGAAATTTTTTTAAGTTTTTCTTCCAATGAACTACAGTTTTTGTTTTGTTAGCAAGCTGTCCACTACTCAGCTCAGACAGAGCATAATGCTGCAAGAATTTAAAACTACATTCTACAGCTTATTCATGGCGGGTTGTTTTGATATGCCACCTTAAGATTTAATTTATGTGCATGGCATATGGAAGTATGTATAGGTATATAGGCTTCCTTTCCTCAGTTTATGGCTGGAAAAAAAAGATAACAAAAAGCTCGTTGGAAGTAGGAAAAAAGCAATATTCACATGTGCTGGATTTTTATTCTTATCTACCTTTGCACCCAAATTTCAATAATATAGTAATATTGAATTCTTTATACAAGCCTACTGAAATGTCCCCTTCCTTTCTTTATTGTTTATACATATGTGCATATGTATACAGGAAAAATAATACAATCACAGAAAAACAGGAACAAATTTCCCAAACTTTCAGCTTTCTTTTAACAACCCAGGGAAGTATTCATTTATTATAATGGTTACTTTTTCTGCATTTCTTTTGTTTAAGTATCTTTTCCTGCACTTTACTTTTCCATTAGTTGCATACTTCAGCCTTCTAGGTTCTGTTTCCACAGCCTCTTCATCCAATTAGTAAATGTCTTGCCTACTCTGTAAAAGCAGAATGACAAAAAGAGCAAGGACAACCTTCTTTCTGTCATAGCTTAGAGGGAGCATAAAGTTTTATTCCCATCTATTTTTTTCACAGTTCTGTATGAAGACACTCTGGCCCTGATTTACTACAGTGTGTAGACTCTTATGCCTATCCAGCAGAAATCTTGGAAATTAACTAAAAGTTAGAGGCCTTTGTGTTCTGTATCTGGTTGAGTGTAGGCAGCAGTAAGGTAAACAGTACCTGTTTGCATAGTGCTTCTCATATTTGCATAATAGTAATACAAATAATGACAGTAACAGCAAAACCTGATGGTTTATGAAATAAAATTACATATTCTAAAAATACAGTATGATAAGACACAACCTACCATCTGCAGGATTTTTCAGTCTGGCTGCTTATGTCTAAACACTACATAGCTGTGTTGTATTGACATCTGTGGCTTGAAAACAGCTTTATTGTAGATTGACTTTCAGAGATATGAAGACAATCAATTGATTTCATCCTGCTTGATCAATACCAAACATTGTCCTCTGGAATAAATAATTCCTGCAAATAGTACTATCAGAATGAACTACCATTTTTTTAACTGCAGGAATGATTTCTTTTACAAGTTGCCTAAAAGTATGTATTTGTACACAAACGTTTACACATCACAAGGCATAGTGAGAAAAAAGGCATAGTGAGTGTATAAGGAGAGCTACTACGAAAATGAATGAAATTCAATCCTGACATTTCTGACAGTCAGTGCAAGATTCAATTCTTTCATGATGTTTTTATCCCATAATGACCTGCCATCATTGCTGTTCTAAAACTGACAACAAAAATGATCCCCTTTGAGAAAATGGCTTGAATATGTGAAGTCCCTATTTAGACATCCCATGCACCTCTGAGGCATTTGAAATGCTTGATTTCTTGTCATAGACATTTTAAAAGTAGCAAACCTTCCACTGCAGTATGTTGCCTCTGCCAACAGCACCATGGCAAGGAAATATTAAGCTTTTAAAATCACACTGTAAGGTTTAATTATGTAGTTGGCATGTAGAATCTATAGTGATGGGTGAAACAGAGAGGGGAATAGATATTCGGTGTAATTTTACTGTTGATATCCATGCTATGATATTCTACTACAGAATTTCAGTAAAATTATTTGACAATAAGTGAGGCTAAGGAATGTCCTAGAACCTATGTAGCTAAAATTAATATTGTGGCAGGTACTTCCTAGGATTTGGATTATTCATAACCTTCTAAGAGACAATAGCTTTCTAAAAAACCTTTTGTTCTCAAGGTCATTCCAAACTTGTTTTTATTTTTTTAATACTAAAATTCAGTTCATGAACTCTAAGCTAAGAGTTAGATGAAGAAATTTCATAATTGTCTTTGGTTCAAATGCCAACTCTTTCCAACACAACATGATATTTGATTTGATTTGACACTTTTCTGGAAACCCTTTCTTTTTATGCTTCACAAAAATTTGTGAATGCTTCAATTTGGTGAAACTGCAGAAGGTCAGTTCACAATTTTAGGGAGGAGAAATCACATTTTTAGTTGCTTCTCAGTGGTTCTCCCACAATTCCTGTGGTTTTCACCACTTATTGTGACTCCTCATTGATAATTTACATGAAATTTTATTTTATGTTAAATTTAAATTCTGTATGTAGTTTTCTCACTCCTTTATCATACTGATGGCCAGCATGCTTGTGCTTCTCCTTCAGCTGTTTCTCAGAGTGCTTTAAGCCAATACAGATGTAAATCTACACCTCCTTCCTCCTAAATATTTTGTATTCTATTTTGTAACAGGACAATTTGAATTGAATTGATCACACAAATCCTGTTAAAGGTAACACTTTTTAACGTCATAAGCAAGCAAGTCAAATCTTTGGAATCATTAAGGGATGACTCAGTAATGCTGAATGCACTAAGTTTGCTAAGTTCTTCTTCTTCCACGTATCCTCTCTGGGTCCTGACGCACTTCACCTGTGTCAAATATGGCATAGACCACTTTTTTTGTTTAGTAAACATGTAATAATAAATTTAAAATTCTCTTTTGTTTATTTATGATGATTCTTTGAGTTTGAAAGAATCGCTTGCCTGAAGCTGGCTGCTCAAGTTGTGGTTTGTGACAATTTAACTAATAAGTATTTGATTAATCAATCTTTTTGTTCTGAAATATTTGTGTGAGGCCATTGTCTATGATGGGATATTAAAGTAAGCGTTCATTGATCTGGTGTGCTGTAAAAATTTATTTACACCTGTTTTCATACCTATTCCATGGGAACTAGTAACTTTAATGCCTTTGAGAATCTGATCCCTCAAGGTGCAGATATCAGAGTGTTTTGTAAAGTGGTCCAGTCGAATTTATACATTTCAATTTTGACAGCTATTGAGTTTGTATCCTGTTGTCGACATACGTCCACATTGATCATTCCATCAATCTATTTCCAGGAACTATTCTTTAATTAAAAACTAAAATCTATTTTCAGCACATTATTATACTGACTATAGGTCTCTTATGAGGGAACACAGATGTCATATTGATGCACCAGCATCTGCATTTTGAAATAGAAAATAAAGACTGAATAAAATAAAGCAAGCAATATTCCATAGGACTCATTGAAAGGTAAAGTTATTTGAAAACCAATATAGTTTCTATGTTGTGTCTTCTACAATTAAGGCAGGAAATCTCACTGAGATATGACTGCAAAAAAAGGAGATTCTTTTACACAGAAACTCTGCTAATATATTGAAGGTTCCTTTATGCAAACTCCTTTAGTTTTATAGAATATATACAATTAGAAAATGTCATGCTATAACTAGAATATAACAAATCATGAGAGGTAGTCTGAGCATAAGCATTAACCTCAGGTTAGCATGTAACAGTTTATGACAAACCCTTTTAATGACCTTGAAGGGTAGACCATTTCCTAACTGGACTATTCTCTATATTAAAAACTGCCTTAGTGCAACTTAGTATATATCTCTTTTTCCTATGTATTCACTTATCCTTCCTTATCCTGTATCACTGAAGCACTAAGAAACATTAGCTTTATTTTTTCATATTGCACATTTCAAGTAAGTATGTTTTTTGCGACCTTCACTGGGAAAGGGCAAAATGAGTTATTTTACTTTAGATTATTTGATACCTTTTGTCAGATGGTGGCTCTGACTCTAGTTTAAAAGTGAAACAACATCATTTACAATCTCACTAATATAATATTTTTAATTGTTTCCTGGCTAGAGATTAGACATCCTTTATTATAGCATTCTAGGGATTTATTTACCCATCTGACACAGGGAACACTGTGTTTTGATGATCAGTGTGTACCTCTGTTGTATGAAGAACTCACTTGTAACAAGTAATTTTAACCATCTGAAAAGTGTAATAACCTCCAAAAATGTGGTGTCAATAAGGTCTTAAGGCTATTAGCAAACAGAATTTTTTAATCTATTGATCCATGCATTATGGATGCATAAGGATGGGCTAGCTACATTATCTATGTGAACTGTGTCACATCAGTAAGGCTGATAAGAAACCTTCAGTTATATATGGAAAGAAAAGCAATCTCATAACTTAAGGAATTACACCATTGTATGTTTTTTTCTAAAATATGAATTTTAAGTGAAGATGGCTTGTTATTTCTTCTTCTGGATGTCTTTTATATTCCTAAAATTTTATACCTCAGTATTTTACTTGTATACATTGATACTTTTAATTGTGCTTCTCCCAGTTTTTCACATATTTAACAATCACCTATACCTAGAAGATGAATGCATTCTGTCTTTTACCTACCACTCAGTGTATCTGCAATGTATTTTGTTGCTATCTTGCTGGTTTAGGTGCAGAAATTTGTAAATAAATGTTTGTCCTTAGTATATTAAACACATAAACAGCAATGTTTGTGATATTTGAGTGTGATTAGCTCTTGAAAAATTCATCAAATGTCCTGAGATCTGCACTGCTTTTTAAAAATTCATAAAAAGTTTTGAAGAGTGAAAATGGTTTGACAAGTAGGCAGGCCACAAAGAAACTGACACATCAAGGGAAGAAGATCAAACAGGAATATAGCAGGCATATTCATACTGTAGGCTGTGGAGCCTGGCTGCACTCCAAGGAGGTTGAAAGAACAAGTAGACATGAAATATAGAGAAAGAATAGAGACAGAAATCTCAAGATGGGGAAATGAAAGACCATTTGACATTCAAAAATGATTTTTTTAAACATCTTTGACATGGAGTCAATAAATTCACCTCTGCTTTGCTTATTTAACTGGATGCAAAAGTTTTCTTACAATGGAAATGTATACTGTATGAATTTTTCAGTAAAATGTCTCCTGTTTAGGAAGGAAATACTCAAAGGATTTGGAAAGGTTCTCAAAATAATCACTGTGGCTTTGACACAATAGGCTCTCTGATGAAGGTATCCCTGATACCCAATAGCTGCGAACCGACCTTAAACCTCTGGTGGTTTAGGTCTACTATACTAAACATGAGTTGTATCATTTAAATACTGCTTATTAGTTGATCCCATTATTTCTATTGTAAGTGTTTTATTAAATGTGCTGTCATATTTATGCAGAGAAAATATATTAGTTATACATGTATGAGTATTCCTAAATTTGAAATGAATGGGAAATTAGCAAGAAAATGTTTCGGTGTTAACATTTAATTTACTTCTTTTGTATTAAACAAGCATTTATCACTGTGTCATACAAGAGATATCTATGTAAGTGTAAAAATGTTTAACCATGTTTAACAGTGCTCTAATCAATGGCTATACCTGCCAAGTTACAGGGATACTCTTCCATTTGTAGAATTTACTCATAAATAGCATCTGAGTAGGACAGAAAATAGTTCTTTTACCTTCCACTCTTGTCTGCCACATATCTGTTATGCCATTGACGCCATCCATCAAGGAATTTCAAAGGACAATTGGTAAAAGAAAACATAAGGCATTCATCTCAAGAGACCTGATTCTGTTTTATATGATTTTCCCTAGGTTTTCCCAAGCTTTGAAGCAGAAGTAGCAGCAAGGGATCAAGCAGTAAAAGCCTTTTAAAACTTCAACCTCCTCTCCAGCTGGGTTTTAAATCAATTCTTTTTTCACCTGGGCCAGCAGTAGTGCTGTATAAGATGAGCATAGGATGCACTGCAGTATTAAAAACTCACTAAAAATTAGCTCCTCCTTTCTTAGCCCAGGGTCATCTTACTGAGGCAGCACAGCAGACAAAGCATCAGTAGGATTACAAGTGCCAAAATATCTGGTTTGTTTTGGTTTGAAGAAATTAATGTGGGGATCTTGAAGAATATTCAAAATCTTTTACTCTTGAAAGGGAATCTCCCCCATGTTCTTGGAGATTCTTACACTCTAGTGACTGCATTCCTCTCTGCTGGGCAATTCTCAATGTGTACACTAGGATGGAAATTAATAATTTGCTCCATTTGATAACTCTCAGAATCCTGTTATGAAATGTTTTTAAAGTTCTTTTCTATAGAAGATCTAAATGAGTCAGAAAATATGTGACACCCTCGCAAATTTGGAATGGGCCATAGTAATTTTTTCTTCTTTGCCTTGTAAATCTCTGTGGTACTGCTGCAGAAAACAAGCCAGCCTGCAGTCCCAGAAGCTATTTACTGAAGAAATGTATTCTGTGGTTCTGACAATAACAAAACAGTGAAGTGTCATATCTCAAAATATTTTAAATAAGTAATCTGTTTTAGTGCTTTGTTTCTAAGTAGAAACTATTAGAAGATGAATACTTCTATTCTACTTTTTTTTATTATTATTTGTTTCTTTTCTTTCCAAAATGGCTGACTCACCTTCTGGAGGTGCAGGTGTGTGGGTTTTGCCTTCAGTCAGGGGTAGCTGGTACACAGCTTAAGCTACAACCCAGCTGCTGCTTTTAGTTTTGGGCCTCAGGTGTGTGGTGGGTGCCCAGACATTCAATAGATTTTGGAGAATTAAGCCTTAGCCACAGCAGGGAGGGATGCAGAATGCTCCAGCGGCTATGCTCTCAACACCACACCAGGGCAGGAACCTGCTCCTACACAGAGCCAAGGCAGTGGGGCAGCTCTGCTACACCCAAGCACAATTAACCGCCTGCTTAATTGCCTGCAGCTGGAGTGGGGAGGGACAGGGCAATTCCTGACCCTTTCTTATAAAGGGGGGATCGCTGGAGTAGGGAGCTGGTGTGGTCAAGGAGTTGGTGCTATTCCTTAGGCTCTGTGGGTTTTATGCTTACTCTCAGGTAATTTTTTTTTTGTTGTCCTTTAAAGAGTTGCTTAATTTTAGTCCTAGAGGAGGATAATTCTCTACAACTGTCGGGAAGCTGCTGCGAGCACCAATCTCTTCACCTGAGCTGCTGCCTTCAACTTTCCTACTTTGGGTCTCCTCATGAGGCTGGAGAGCCCTCTCAGGTGCATGTGTGCTGTGATTAAAACTGTGCCACGATAAGCTCATGGATCAAACTCCTCAGGTCTCGCTCTCTGCAGAGAATAGGCTTCAGCCCTCCAATAATTCTTCACGCTTCTCTGAAGTGTTTTGCTTTTCTCAGTATGGTTTGTTTTGGGTGTCCCCCCCCCCCCCCCCCGAAATATGAGAGCAGTCTTCCTGTTGGGTGTCTGCAGAGAGGCCGCAATCTCTCAGCTCCAATTAGGTACACCTGGTTCTGTAGCTCTGGGCAGGACATGGGTGCCTTTGTGACCCACAGTGCTCAGCAAGAGCGGCTGGTGGGGAGGGACGGGGAGGGGTCCGCCTGCCCCGTGGCCTGGGAGCGCCCCAAGCCCCGGTGGGGAAGAGGGTTGAGCCAGTTGAGACTGGCTTCCTTGCTTTGTTAATTGCTCTTCACAGCCTTATTCTTGGAGGCGAATGGCTTTCATGCCTGGTGGTTACCTCCCTGATAGTTACAGTTCGCAGCTCCGCTGTGCTTTTATCCTAAATAGGTTTTTCCTGCAAATCACCTCATCTGATAATGTGTCACTGGTAGCCACTCAGGAGAGTGGAATCCCAGTAGCTTAGCTGAGCCTTTAGGAGCCCTTTCTTTGCAGTTAACTTAGCTGTGTGCCAGGTTTTCATTAGGGCCTGATAATTGGTAAACTAAAGTATCGTAGGATGCTGCAATATTTTCATTGCTCGTGATTTATTTTCCTCTGAAGTGGTGGTCATGTTGCGTAAGTTAGTTCCGGCTGGAATGACATAGTTGTGCTACAGTGAAGTGATTTACCACCATTATAGCCACATGTGTAATATACTTCCAGCCTCTTTGTCACGTATGCTACATGTCATGAAATATTACTGTTGAGTGCTTAATACACCAGTGCATAGCAGGAGATGATATCAGATTAATTACACTTGTAGAGTATATAAATCACAGCTTTGAAGCTTCAGTTGTTCAAGTACTTATGCTACTTCTAAGGGTGTCAGGTGAGCTGCCGCCTGCACTGCTCAGGTTTATTACTTTCTGTAGAGATGAAGTACTCGTATTTCCCAGCTTTGCTGAGGCTTCCCAGCTTTACAGTCTTTGGGATAAAAACAGTACAAGCTTGTTCTAGCAAAATACAACGTTAGGCCACTAGAAAGCTGAAAACAAGGCTAATGTTAAAATGCAGTTATGGAAGTTCATGTGTGGGGTGAGTGTGAAGTGTATGTGGTGGTGTGTTCTCTTCCAACGAGTTATAGTTGTTCTCACTATTATGGCCCTCCACTACTGCTTTTAGAAGACTTTCTGTTCTAGTTGCTGTTGATAGCATATTTCCAAACATTCTGTATGGTATGTCTAAATATTTTGATGGTTTTAATATTTTGTACCAGCTGTGGAAACTGTTTGATGCTAGGTGACTGTAAAAGTGAGATTTGGTAAATGATTGTTAGAAATCTTATATTAACACTATGATTGAAACAATAGACAAAAGTATAGCCAAGTAATTGACTAGTAGAGGTAGTTACTCGTAAGTTTTGCAGTTCTTTGCTCTTATGACTAGATGTTCCTGTAGGCTAGATGAGAACAATGTTGAAACTGACCATGGGTGATTGAAACTGCATTAAGCTTCAAGATCAAAGAACAAGGACAAGAATAAAGACTTCAAGGACAGCCAGCAAGAACTTCAAATGGGTCGGTGGTTGTAAAAGCAGCCCTTCAACTCAAATGGATCCTTTACTGCACATGATCAGATGTAGGCAGTACTATGATAATCAGTTAAAATCATTTTTATGTATGTGTATACTAATCTGATGAATATGCAATTAGTTATTCTATATAACCTGTTTGTGCTAAAGCTGTGGTGTGCATGCTAGGTGGAACTATCCCCCATGCATCCAGCACTGCAATAAAGAATGCCTGCTTTCTAAAACTCCAAAACGAGTCTTGGAGAGTTTCTTCTACAAGCTTTTCAGTATCACTGTCTCCATCTTCTGCGCCTGACATGCACATTCAAAGTCAAGAGATACTTTCTGTTCAGGTGTACTTTTCTGCCAGAATTTTCAGGTAGTTAGAATCTGTTCTTCCTACCAAGAATCTTGGGCTAAGCACCTCCTACTGTAGTTCCTTAGGTTCCTTTTCTCTTTTCCATTCCTTGAGATTTTAAACAAAGCTGTATTCCCATAAGCTGTGAACTTCAAAAGACCTTTATATCATCCTTTCCCTCCCTGTTTTATCCCATCAAGGATTACATTAATATTCCAAACTTTCTAGCACTCCTTTGATACTGAGTTTAGACTACTCAAAGGGCTAGATAAGGGGATTTAGGTCTGAGCTAGTGTCTGCCAAAAATCAGTCAGGAATTTTTCACTGGAGAAGGAGGGATGTTTTGGAAGTGAGAAAGAAGGCAGGCCCTTTCCTTAGTGCTTTGTTACATTTGTTAGCTGATCTCAGCGAGATGCCAGAAATTGATGTGTCAGTTTGCTTCTTAACAGCATTTCTATTTTGTTACCAACTACATAAAACTGTATCATATTCATAAGAATTTCCATGTATAATACACACTTCATGTTTGATGCAGGGAATGCATGCTGCTTTACTTGCAGCTTCCTCTTGCTAACAGAAAGGTTTAACATGAGCTGTTGCACTAGTCACTTTATTATCAAAACAGAAAACTGAAAGTGTACATACCTAACCCATGTGCTTAGCTTCACAAATAGCAAAACACTTCCAACTCAGTGTTTGGTTATATTTAGTCACAACATGTGTTCTATAGTACATGTGCATAGAGACCCTCAGGAAGCCCTTTATGTCAAAAGAAGGGGTTCCTACTATACCACTTCTCTGCATCTGTTTTCAACTCATTTTATTTCTCACCTCCTTTTTAAAAAAACAAAAAACAACAACAAAAAAAAAAACAAAACAAACAACAAACCATATCTATTTATTACCCTTTTTACATTTCTATGAGCAAAGCCTAGTCTGGTCTGTAACTACTAGTGGCTCCTTTAGATGAAGATTAAAAAAATAACAACAGCCTGTATGTGTTATGAGAAATTTCTCATGTGCCTCTCTGTTAAAGTCCCTCTGGCCCAGGCCATTAATATTGGAATTCTTTTTCTTGCCAGACTCGATAACGTCATATCTGTATTTTGCTAAATCAGGTTTGATTCTTTTGGAAAGCTTTGTGCAATAGGTCCCTAGAATTCAGCTGGTATGAACCATCAGATTAAATGCTGCTGTTTTCTGTTGAGTTCTGAGAAGAAAACCTTCACAAATATGTAAACGTATTCACAACAAAGTTAAGCCATTCTTGCAGTCAATATCAATGGCACTAGTATGTTTAGGAGAATCTTGAAAGTCCAAAGGCTAGTCACCTATCAAGGGGAGGAGTAGGATGTGAGCTGACTACCCAGTATATAACCTTCACACAAAAACTTCTGTAGCTAGAGCTTCTCCTTAGAAGTGTTTAATAATAAACTCTAGCCACTTCTATGAACTTAAACTCTTAACCTAACTAAAATAGAAGCTTCAGAAGTGTTAAAACTGAGCATCTCTGGTGAAGATATTCCTTTGTTCTTGAACATGTTAGTAAAACAAAAGCTTATGATTGCCTAGTATAGTTTGATTCAGGCTCAGGCCTCTAATTTCTTTTGAGTAGTATACAGTGATTTTTACAGTGTGTTAAAAGAAAAGCTATCATGTTCCTTCTCAGAGTTATTTGCATTTAGAAAATGCTATGGGATCCTTCAGGTATACATTTTGATTTTCTACCCTTATGTGTGGATTTCTTGATGACACTTGTGAAACTCCTTCCTGAGTGAGATACTGTGTAACAGGTTAATGCCACAACCGGATTCATATTGCCCTGTCCACAGTCTATGTGAATACCCATATAAAATATGTGCATGCACAACTTCTGTATTAAGAGGATAAGAATTTTTGCAGGTTTGTTGGGGCATCTTATGTACAACTTATTATGCTCTTGTTTTAATGAATAATCAAGTGTTGAATTTTTATACTGTTTAAAAGAAATTCAGGGGAAAAAAATGGCATTAGAGGTTTTGAAAGTTAGCACTGGCTGTGTGATGTTTCAGATCTGAGTATGTGTAAGCTATATTTTAATGTTTATTCCTAGTTACGGTGAGCTCATCCTGGCTCTCTTGTATGAGGATGCACTGGTGTTTTGTGCTCGTGGTACCTGATGTTGTAAATGCTTGCCCTTGGCCTTAACTTGTGTAACCCTATATGTCAACATGGCAGTATGCGAGTGCTTTACAGATTGGGATACACCTTACTACTTTGATTTTTTTTTTTTTTAATAAAACTATTCCTTAGTCTTCTGTGAAATGTGATTCCTACCCATACTTAGGAAAAAATACCTTGATGAGAGTGCAAAACTATTACTTCATGAAAGTTGATTATATCATTCATTAAAAAATTAACATGATTCCTTCTTGGTATAAACTACCTGTTTTTCTGATCCCCAAACTGAACAAACTGGATGTCTTGCAGCTTCTTGTCCCTCAAGCGACCTTGTTTTTGCTGACATCTTTTGGTATCAAATTAGCTTTTTGACAGGATGGTATCTGGTACTTTTGTGGAAGTTTGTTTTGTTTTCTCCAGATTCCTTTCCTGTTTGTTGTGACCCTTTCCGTTTCATCCAATTTCCTTGCTTTCCAATTTTCACTTTTCTTGTGGAAGTGTCTGTTCTTCACTGCTATTGCTTTGTTCCAGTGTTGCTGATTACAGAAGTTCTTTTGTCTGTCAATATATACCATATTTATTGTAACCCTCTGAGTGTGACTTTCACCTCCTAATTTGTTTTTTTTATTGCTCATGACTTTATCCTTGTAATGGCGTTGCTTGATTTTCTGTTGTTAGCTGTTACTCAGGCTTCAAACTCTATTTCAAATCTAGCTTCTTTCCTTTGAACTCAGGAGCTGAATATGTTTTGGGGAGTTTGTATCTACTTACAGGATAGGCTATAAAAATTAATATCCATAACCTGCAATCAGTGCAGCAAGGTGTTTTGGGGGGTTAATTTTTTTGACTTCTCTAAAATGTCATTTTTATTAATTTAAATGTATGCTAACGGTTTACACTTGTGTAAAGAGTCAACACAGGATTGCCTTATGTATCTAATTATCAATCTTCATACATGGAGAGAAAGGCTGGCTGTTCTTTTCTCATCAAAGTATATTAGTTGATATTCCACTGTTAGTAAGCAGGGACCCCAGTAGTAATAAGAAAATTATAAATAATAACTTCTTATGCAGAGGAAGCACACTAATTTGACTGTTGCTAGACTCTATTATATGTGTGTTCTTAGCAGAATGTAGGCACTTCTGGAGGATAGCTGATGATAATAGCAATTGTGGAGATGTGGAAGAATAAGCTTTCTACAAGGATATTCAGGAGACCCAAAATAAAATTCCTGGAGGTGAAATACTCCTCCTCAGAGGCATTGTTTACTCATGAATGTTCCTTTAGCTTAGGATTGGAGGTTGCTTTATTTCCTTAATACTACTCTTGAGATTAAATAAATACTTTTTTACGGTGATTTTTTTTTTTATACCTAAGTAGTGCAGGATCAGAAGTTGTTGCTTAAACACTTAAGTAATGGAAAAGCAAAATTACACTCCTGCTTTACTTCCCCCCAAATCCTTCTCTGTCTAGTTCAGTTTCTGTTAAGAATATATGTAAATGGGGCACATGGAGGATGGCGAGAACCTCATAGGGACAAGTCTCTTATTTACCTGGCATAAAGTATGATTTAATCATTGTCTTGGTTTCAGCTGGGATAAAGTTAATTGTCTTCCTAGTAGCTGGTATAGTGCTATGTTTTTGAATTGGGTATGAGAGTAATGTTGACAACACTGATGTTTTCAGTTGTTGCTGAGTACTGTTTAGTCTAAAGTCAAGGATTTTTCAGCCTCTGGTTTTTCAGCCAGCAAGAAGGCTGGAGGCGCACAAGAAGTTGGGAGGGGACACAGCCAGGGCAGCTGACCCAAACTGGGCAAAGTAATGTTCCATACCATGTGACATCATGTCTAGTATATAAGCTGGGGGGAGTGGAGGTGGAGGGGGACCACTCAGGGACTGAATGGATGTTGATCGGTGGGTGGTGGGCAATTGCATTGTGCATCACTTGTATATTCCAATCCTTTTAGCATTACTGTTATATTATTAGTGTTATCATTATCATTACTAGTTTCTTCTGTTCTATTAAACTGTTCTTATCTCAACCCATGAGTTTTACTTCTTTTTCCCGATTTTCTCCCCCATCCCACTGGATGGGTGGGGAGTGAGTGAGCAGCTGCATGGTGCTTAGTTGCTGGCTGGGGTTAAACCATGACAATCATAATTTATGAAAATAATAAAAGCCTTTCTGCTAGTGTGGTATTTAGCAAAAAATCCCTTCTCTTGTTTTGAGAACTGATGCCTTTTTATTGAAGAGTGTGGTTTAAAGTATTCATCTAGTGCTTAAAGAATTTTAGTTTTCTTGGCCTATAAACTACATGCCGTTGCTCTAAATACACCAATATGTCTTTGGAGTGATGGTGAACTTACGCATTATAATGAAGTCTGTATGAAAATGAAGCAAAGATGCTTTTTTTTTTTTAATAGGTGCAACCGTTTAAATTTTAGCAGGGACTTTACCATTCTTCTTAGCAAACATTTAGAAAAACTTATAGAAGCTTATGCATTCAGACAATCAATGTTCATGACCCATTTTCTCCCGTAGCAATTGAATTTTGTGGGTTTTACAGTTTATGTCAGTTCTTTGGTTTCAGTAACAATTATGCATTATTTCAATCTAAAACCCCACAGATTCTGATACATGCTACGTAGGTATAACCTGTAAATGTGAACTCATTGGCTTTATAGGGAAGTCAGGTAATGAGGAACTTGCCCTTTGATAGAGGACAATTTTAACAATCATTCTTCTAACCACCTTCCTATTCTAGGCCTCCAGATAGGTTCTCTGCTGACAGTTTTAAAATGATTCCTTCCCTCCTCTTATATTGGGTAAATGGCTTTCCCTGTGAAATCTACCTCTTCTTCACCATACTTGCAAACTCTTTTCTTCTCTTAAAACAAACAAACCCCACCCCACAGAAACCCAAACACCACAAACAACCAAACCAACCAACCAAAGCCCCTACTGCCAACAAAAAATAATCAACGTGTCCATCCCGTCCCTCCCCCCCCCCCCCCCCCCCCAACAAAAAACCACATGCACAACATGAACTTCTCCTTTGGCAAGATACTCGTGATGGAAGGTTAATGTTTGCTGTTAAAAGGCAAGCAAAAGACTCTTATGATCTATACTCAGTGCCTAGACTTCAGAAGTTGCTTTGACTCTCAACTTCTTACTTTGGGCTCTGCAAATAATGTACCAGTTATAAACAGCCATTGCATAGCAATATTCCACACTGGACATGTGGAAAGGCCGTGGATGCATGGCCTTTGCCCAAGGAAGCAAAAATGCCAGCATTGTTACTGTCAGTAGTCTTTTATGCCAAAATAAGTCTTTGGTTCTACCACTCTGATGCTTGAGCTTTGGCTTTCCAGTTTTATCTGACTTCACCACTGACTCTGAAATTTTTCTGTCATAAGAGGAGAACTGTGTGTGACCATACTCTTTTTTTCTACTGCTGAAAAAGTTCATAGCAAAATGTCAGAGTGGAAGTATTGTTCAATGTGATGAAGAATAGAAACATCACTGCTGGGAAGACAATGGTCCTGGAAAGTGAGGTCATGTTTAAAATGAAGACAAATCACAATGAATGCAAATAGGCATTTATTGGAAACAAGGAGTCTTAGCTGTTCTGTGTTTGATAGGCATCTCTAAAACATCAGAATGAAATAACTTTCTCACAGGGTCATTGTTGGACATAAGATGTGAAGGTAGAAAATAATTTTGAGATATAAAAATCACTTAATACAATAATTTCAGTATTTTCAGCACCTATGTTTGGCACAGTTACAAGGAATTAGACTGAGTGAGAAATTAAGACCCATAACTGACAGGCAAGAACATCCAAAAGGCAGAAGCAGGGCTGAAAGATGCAGGAAGCTTGGAGAGAAGCATGTACTAGGACAATACAGGTCCTGGTGGCAGTTCTGTACTTTCTGGGATGGAAATACAGCTAAACATGGCTGGCTAGGAACAGGTCACAGAACTAGTCAAGGACAGCAAAACTTGGACAGAATTATTCAAGAACATAAAAATTGTAATTGCCAGGGGAAGCAGCACTGTTTCACGGAGTAACTACTCTTTGGTCACTGAGCGGTATTGCCAGTCATCCTGCACCAGGGTATGTAGATTACTTTTTTGTTTGTCTTTGTAATTAGATGAACGTGTTGACAACAAAGAAACAGTAGCACTCTTTCCTCATGACCTCCCTTCATCAATGCCTCACATGCCCCATATATCACACAGATTATTATTATTTTTTCGTCAGCTTTTCATAATTTGTGCTGCAGTGGAAAATCAACAGCTCAAGTTGCCGTCTATAAGAGAAATTGACATCAGCTCATGGTCAGAAGTTGCTTATTTACTCAGCATTTTTATTTAGAAGTGGCATTGCCACCAAGACAGTATGAGTTTTCTAAGTATATTCAAACTTTAAGTTATTCAATTCTTCATATCCCTCAAAGTCTTGGATGTTTCACAGGTACAAACCAATAGACAAGATGCCTACTTGTCTACTGGCTGGAAACACATACCCTGTACTTTAAGCATGATGTGCAAAAAGATAATTGGCAAAATACAGGTCTCTGGCAAAATGTATTTACTTTTTAAGCTGAGGACTAGTTTGGGAATGGAAGAAATGTTTTTTACTGTCAATTTTTATTGGTTTTTAAATGCACTAGAGGTGGTTATTCTCTTTGCTGTGGATATTGAATAAGAATTAGTGGTAAGTAACACAAAGTAAAATTTTTTTTTTCCTGTCTTCCCAGACTAATTACTGTAGCTTTTCAAGTCTGTGGCCACAAAAGAAATACCATATTGTATACTGTGAAAGCATACTATGTTTATAAAAGTACAATGTTATAATTTTAAAGTTATATTTCAATGTCCTTGGAATTTTATTTTATCATATTTCCCTACTCCTTGTGCTGGAAAATTCTACAGTACATCTGTAAGGACTCCTGTTAAGAGATCTGACATTGATATCATTTATGGTGAGGTGACAACTAGCAGTCAGCGAACAGAGTGGCATTACTAACCTAATGTCACTCTGGAGACATAATCCTCATAGGCTGTGATATTAGAGACAAGTTGTGTCTGTAAAAGTGCGTAGAGATTTTAAGCCCCCCTGTTCTGTTTTATTGGTATTTTTTGATTTTTTGAGGATTCTTTATTTTAGGTCAAAGATTGTGTTACTCTGTAGCTAGTCAATTTTTGACAGCAAAATGTTTACCCAGACTGGAGGTCAATGGTACAGAAGTATTATAGATCATATTGCCCTGTCCTAATCTATTGAACTATATTAGACAATTCAAGGTTGTAACCTTGTTTAGGATGTAAAGAAAGTAGAATTTGGGAATTAAGCTACCTGTGATGGGATAGATTATTCTGTGTTTTATTCAGGGGTATCAAGAATGTACAAGTAGATTGTCACTGCATCCTGCTGTAGACTGTAATTGCACAAAGGTATTGGCCAAAGACTGATAGTCCTGCCAATATGTCAGTGTGTCACCATTGACTGCAGTGAATTTCCCACTAATTTGCACTGGCATGAATGAAGGGGAATTTGACCCGTGTTTCTTGGTTAGTTAACCAGTCTGTTACTTAAATGCAGTTAGCTGCCCCATTGAATTCATTGCTGCTGCAGAACAATAAGACCTGCTGTTACATTTTGTTCCTACAAGTCTTTAATGATTAGTTGCTTGTTGCTACTGTTGGGTGTTAATCTACAGTGGGCCCCAGTTAACTTCACAGATGCTGAAGTGAAAATATTGCTTGCAAAACCAACTCTGAAGTTTATGAAGAAGTAGACAGTCACTTTGTTTAAATTTATTTAAATCTATTAATTTCAGTGGAACTATACCAGTTTACTTCAGCTGAGAATGTGGCTCATTGTTTTATTTGTGAAATCAGTATACAAACAGAGTTGAAGCTGCAATACCATATCTCAGGGGGAAAGTAAGCCATCCGCTGGAAACTTGCATGTTATATTTCTTGAAATAGTGTAAGAATGTTGTTTCTACTGTTTTTTAAGAACCACATGTTTCAAAGAGCTCTCTAAACTTTCTGGTTTCCTTACATGGACAAACTTTGTAGTGCTTTACGTTACCTGACTTGTGAATAAAAGTCATTTAAAGCATACAAAAATAGGTAGGTTTCTTTTTTAAAAAGCAGTGACTTTTTCCAGGATCCTTTTTTTCACCAGTTTTAATACAGTCTATACAATGCTGTTTCTCTTACAGCTGACTCTTACAGAGAGCTTGCTGCAGACATATGTAGATTATCTAACCTTTTCTCTGCTAAAAGCTTGCAGCTCTTCATATGCACTGCAAAGTCTGACTTGGATTCAAATCTAGTAATTCCCAGACTCAAGAAAGTAATCAGCTGACTGTCAGTTTTACATATGTGTTTGCTGAGGCTCACTCCCAAAATGAAAAACATTCTTTTCCAGATATTCTGCTAGATAGTCACTTGCAGAGAAGTAAAAATAGATGCCCTGTTTAGAAATGAAAGAGCTCCAGAGTCTGGCCTGGCTTTACAGACCAGCATGTACATGAAGAATCTTAGGCAAACAGAATAACTTAAGTAAATGTGACTTCTTTGAATGGGTAAACTTTACAAAACCTAATTATAACCACAGTGCATTTTAAATATTATTTTCTTTTTGTTAAAATAATTGTTATTTGTACCTTAAACAATGATACTTGCTTTGATATCTTGCCCAGTTTGCTGTTATCCTGGGGACCTACTTAATTGTATTGCTTTGTCAGGTGTTTTCTCCCAGTTTGTAGTTTAAATCAAACCTATAGTGTGTACCCTTGCTTATATCTGTAGTACCTTTGTTGCCAATATGTGAGGCATTATTTATATTCTACTTCTCTTTCCCTTGAAACTTGAAATCTATGAAAATTAAAGCTGATGCCAACTTTGCCCTTTGATGGGTTAGCTGAGGTGTTTGAAGTGTGCAGAGGGAGGTGATATACCGAATGGCCAAGCTGTCAGGTACCCTCTTCTTTGTTAGCTGCTGTGTGTCTGAGTTTCAGTACCCATCAGAAGAATCGGAGGTCTGTTAATCACACTCCTCCCCACCTACTTTTTTGTGGAAGTGGTGGGTAATATTGGCTGACATGAGTTTCATACAGGAGGTATGTATCCTAAAATAACATTTCTGAATTATATAAGAAATATATTAAAGGGGAATAATTACTTGTGAAATTAGCATCAGCCCTAGATCTAAGTCCACCATACTTCTGAGGAGCCCAGTTTTCTTGGTTTGGGTTTACTTCAATATGGACTGGTTGTAGAGTGGTAAAAGTGAACCCATCTATTATTGGGGAGAGTAATACCATGTTTCCTTGAAACCATGTAACTTTCTTCTATAATTTAAATTATAAACAGGTATTATTTCTGTAGCTTTCCTTCCTCCTATGGATTCAGCATGTGAAGAAACTTAATGTACCTAAAAAAATCACAATGTAGATCAGACTTATGCTCTGTTACCTTTCACATAGACTTCTGCATAATACTCGGTCATTGTTCTTCATTGGTGTGGGTTGTGGGTTTTTTCAGTACTGTGGAAGATTCCAGCATGCTTTTTGGCCACCAGTGAAATTGGGTGACTGTCATGGTTTAACCCCAGCCAGCAATTAAGCACCACAGAGCCACTTGCTTACTACCCAGCCCCCCCCACCCCCGGGGTTGGAGAGAGAATCAGAAGAGTAAAAGTGAGAAAACTCATGAGTTAGGTTGAGATAAAACACTTAAAGTGAAAGCTGTACATGCAATCAAAGCAAAATAAGGAATTCATTTGCTACTTCCCATCAGCAGGCAGGTGTTCGGCCATCTCCAGGAAAGCAGGCTCCATCACATATAGCGGTTACTTGGGAAGGCAAGTGTCGTAACTCCAAACTTCCTCCCCCTTCCTTCCTTCCCCCAGCTGTATACACTGAGCATGATGTCACATGGTCTGGGATATCCCTTTGGTCACTTGGGGTCAGCCGTCCTGGCTGTGTCCCCTCCCAGCTTCTGGTGTGAGAAGCAGAAAAGCCCTTGACTCTGTGTAAGCACTGCTCAGCAATAACAAAAACATCCTGTGTTATCAACTGTGTCTTCAGCATAAATCCAAAACATAGCCCCATACCAGCTACTGTGAAGAAAGTTAACTCTATCCCAGCCAAAACCAGGACAGTAACCTAATTAGCAATGAGTGGGTTTGGTTACTTGGATTATTCATATCTTTCACTTGCTGTACAGATGTAAACTTCAAAGCTTTTAAGCTTAACATCCCTGTAATAAAAAGTGTCTGATTTAAGTAATATTTTCAAGATGGAGCCTGCATAGTTATAGAGGAACTCAGGGGTAAGAACTGCAGATGATTCTTTTCTAACAGAGCCTCTTCTAATTTTTAATTTGTTTGTTTGTTTTGAAAGAGTTAAGGTGTAATCATGCAGGCAAACAGAGAGTATGCTGGCAGGTACATAAGGAACCTATCTACTGAGTCACTGTCATTTTAACAGCAGGGAGCTTGATTCCCTGAGGTGTCTCTAAAGCATTTCAGGCTCACTGAGTCAGGACTAAATAACACCCAGCTGGGTAAGAACAAACACCTGTCAGATAATGCAGCTAATAGCTGGTTTAGTTATCAGTGCCCTTCTCTACCTGCCTCCTCTTCCCCCGCCTTTCTGGATATATGATGTATTTCCTGCAACATTATGTTTAAAAGCCTCAATAACCCTGTAATGGCAGCTAATGGAGACCTTTTATATGTTGATTCCTTGTTTTCCTTGGTTTCATAAAGATGGTGTGTTGGGACCTGGCTTGCTGGAAAAGGACATGGGCCTGTGGAAAAGTTGTGCGAGCAGAGTTCTGTGTGAAAGAATGTCAGTTTGAGCAGCAAGATTAGGCCTTGGCCGAAAATAGCTGGCTCTACTGATAGCAGGAGAAAAACAGTAGCTGGTCTTGCCGTTATCGGGAGAAAAATAAAAACAGTGTGACCTTGGCATAACTTCACAAGTAACTTTTGAAGAAGTTCTCATGAGAAAGTTACGGAACACGCATAGCTGCCAGCCACAAGTGGGTGTGTTACAGTAATGAATAAACATTAGCAATGTACCAATCATATTAGGACTAGTAGGCATAATTATCGCAAACTGTATAAATATGAGCTAGCCGTGCAAATAAAGTTGAATCACTTTTATCACTCATATTGGGTCGACTTATGTGCATTCCTCTGCCGCTCCAACAATGGTGAAAGTTTGCGTGATGAAATCTTGGTTAGAACAGCTCTTTTTGTGTGCACATGTATTTTGTATGACATTTCTGCTCTTTGGAGGAGCATAATTCTAACAGTCAGTGTTAGTTTAATTGCTTCTGGAATAGATGTCATCTTTTTCCTCAGTGAGCATAAAACTGTGCAAACTGAATTCTTCTGTGAGTATGACCATATCATAAATATGACTTTTCATTGTACCTTTAAGGTCATTGATACCAAGGCTGACAAGTGAAAGTTGCAGAGCATGAGTATGACCAAGGCAGGCTTGTGAATATTCATATAGAACTTTACAATATTTTTTTTTTTCTGGCTCAACCAAAAACCTTGCCTATAGTTAAAGGCCTGCTTCAAAGGGGAAATATTTATGCTGATTTTAATGGGAGATGGACCAAATCTCAAGGCTGTTAAATAGCTGCTGTTGTTCCTTATAACTTAACACTGGTATAGTGTTTTAAAATACATGTGTAGCTATGTAACTAGAAAGATTTTATTACATGATTCTGTACTCCAAATCAGATTTCTTCATCCTGAAATTCAGTTGTACCTTAAAAGAAAAAAACACAAGTTCAGGGGTAGAATATAAACTTGTAGACTTAACCATAAAGGTCTAGAATGAACATACTTCCACACACAATTAACTTTACTTACAAGAATGCCACATAAATTCAGTGAGAGGTTGTTTTATTTCTTCTATTTTTTACTTAGCCCGTTGTGTTGCTTGGCTGTCTTGGAAAGTTTAACTTAACAGACTATGCTACCATGGAAGATACATTGATACTAAATTCCATATAACATATTCTGTAATATAGAACAAACCTAATTAAATGTTCAAAGAAATGATGTTATAGGGTAACTTGGCATGTTTCTATTGATTTAAAGGTGGCGAGACTCTGCTTTATAAAGCAATGTTAATTTTGGAATCTTTAAAGGACTTTCTGGTCCCTTCAAAGGAGACCAAAGACTGTCTAAATATGCTGTGATATAGCACAGATAGGAGAATCTTAAAGTAACAACACTGGATCAGAAACTAGCCTTACATATGTATGTTCAAGGTAATACTGACTTGCTTTCTGCCTTATTGTTTCTTTCAACTTTTTTCAAAAACCTTGAATATTGTTGGTGTCTACCTTACTAGCATACAGTGGTCAGACCTATCCATCTGTATAACTGTAATTATAAGTACTATGCTTGCTAACCACCAGATATCTGATGAGTCCTGAATGTGAATTAAGACTGTCTTTAACCTCTAAGCTTGCCTTTGCAATTAGGCTGACTTTGCATCCTTGCCTTTGCCCGGGATGCTGGCCAAACAGCTTATGATCAGCTTTTTTTTAAAATTGTCTCAAGTATGTTTCCTGTTTTCTAAGTATATAGGCAGCCCTAATTCTGGTCCTTGCCAAGTTTTTGTGTTAGTTAGCAATCTTCCTGCTGTCCTAGCATAGTTATCTGTGTAATACATGTTTATCTTTTCATTCAGTATATTGTACTTCCTGATGTATTTGAGTGCAACAGGGTACTGTCATCTTTGTCAGTTTGATCTTCAGAGTTGCTGTAAAGCACTTAATTCTTAGCTAATCCAATTGCTTCATAAACTAAATATTCTTAACCTGGTAAACTTAAATAGAGGGTTAGCAGCTACTAACTGTCCCATGTAACTGTACTGAAGAAAACTGACTTAACTATTTTCAATTTTTCTTAGCAAAGCTTTATCTAGGCTGAAAATCTGTCAAGGTTCAGTCTGAATCAAATCAACATAGTGCTTAGGCTAGCTATTTTTCTTCTGCTCTCTCGTGCTAAAATACTGCATGCAGTTCTTGAATTTGGTGTCTGATTTGCAGTGCAGAAGAAAGTGGCTTTGAGCAGACCATAGGCAAATACACACAGCATTTGAAGGGAAGGAATACCTCACTGTCATTCTGTAGAAATACTCTGTGGGAAATGAGAAAGTGGCATTAATGGTTTCCAAGAGCCATGATCAAACCATATTGTTCTGCTGGCAGAAAGGAGATGGCAGTAGGAAAGATCAGATGGTGGGTGTAAGTTAAAAGGTATTGCATGACATTTGACAAAGCGGAAGGCATATGTTGTAGACTCATGGAAACAAAGAGAGGAAAAACTAGTCAGGAATCCATTATGTGTATATAATACGCTAGCAGCCTACGATGATCCTATTGAAATGCCTCATAAACCTGTATAAGTTTTCTGTTGTAGCTTCTATTAGTTTCCAATCAGAAGCAGGGCTTTTCCTTCTTTGGTACCTTTCAGTCCTTCAGTCCCAACAAGCACTTTGCTACCTGTCTTCTTCATAGCTGAGTTCAGGGCTAATCCTTTTCTTGTCTAATGTTTATTGGTTATGTCTCGGCTTGTCAGAGGTATTTAGTTGTCTACCCTGCAGCTAGGTACTGTTCCATATGTCTTCCTTCAAATACATGTCAATAAGAGATTTTGTACAGTTATGTTTTGCTTATTGAAATCTCTCTAAATTTAAATCCTCCACAGAGGCTTATTCTGTAACAGCTATAATGCAGGAGAGAATAAATGCATTTCTGTGGCAAGCTCTGAAATCTGATAGGCAATCCCCCGGAAAAATGTCTTATTAGTGCTTTTGGAATAATATGTTGCCTTTTCTGTGACAGAACTGTGAACTTTAGAATTGTAAGCGGAAACCAGCTGAGTTCGTAGGACCTGGGAATTTCATTTCTAAACTCATGGTGACAAAAGAAGCAAGACTGGGTTTTCTGGGAGCCAGTGTGTCATGAGCAGCTATGTGCTGTTATTAATAAAAAAGGCTAAAAGAGGCAGCCTGCAGGAAATAAGGCTGATAGGGCAAGTGACTTTCATTTCCAGGATCATGGGGAGTCTAATTGGGTAGTTTGGGGAAATCAGGCCAATAGTTATGCCTGTGATCATCTGTGATGTTTTGGAATTAGAATACTTTGCTCTGTTGGTATTAAAGTAAAAAGATCCCTCTTGTAGGGGTGCGTCTGGGATGGCTGATTAGCTGTTATAGGACATTATACCTTGCCCTGGCTCTGCTCCAAGTCATATTATAATGACACCAGTATATTAGGAGCTATGAGCTTCAGTGTCACAGAATTTGAGAGAAGCCTTTCTGACAATACCACAGACAAGGTGAACATTTCATAAACAGCTAATCCTAACACAAGTTAACTGGCATCTGCTGTGGCTGCCTGGGTGCACATGTGAACATTGACTCACGTGTTGCAACTTCTTACTCTTGCAAACATACTTGAGTTACTACTGTTATGCCAATAAAAGAATTCACATTGCAGAAATCAGTTTGTTCAGCATGTGCATACCTTGAACTCTCCCAAGTGGTACAGACTGAAGATATCTTCAATTCTGGAAAGCTACTAGTTAAAGATATTATGCAAAAACTGAGACATTAAGTTAATCTGGGTCAAGGCTCTGGGCTTGTGTATTTACAATGCTCAGTGAGATGTGTTTGGTTTTGGGGTTTTGTGGTTGGTTTTTTTTGGTTGGTTTGTTGGGTTTTTTTACCATTTTCTGATATATTTGCTGTGACACATAATCATTGGTTTGTCACCTGCTATCTTCAGGATTTAAAGATATGTAGTGAATGTTAGGAAAAGAGAGTTGGAATATGCCACATATCAAACTTGATATTTCACCATTTAGTAATGCTCCACCTGAATTTCACTTCCAAGTAAGAGGCTGGTGTGTTGGCTATAGGCCACAGCTCATTCTGTGTTGTGACTGTACTTTTGGAATAGTCATGTTTAAGGTGTGACACTAAATAACTATGCTTCAGAAAAAGACTAAAAGAAGAATTATGAAGAGGTCCACAGCTCTTACCTAATAGACCTGCAGAAAAACTAGAGGCAGGCTCTGAAGGTGTTTGTGCGTTAGGGAGGTGTTGTCTTCCCAAATGCTGTTCCAGAAGGTGTCTTGTAATAAAATGGTAATTGCGTTGTGCTGTGCCTAGGTCATGGTCAGAAGAAACAGAGGCATTTCCCTGCTGATACAGTTGCTTTGCACAGAGTTTAGAACAGTGGAGGTGTCCTATCAATTACAGGGTGATGTATCATCACAACCTCTGAATTTTGCTATGTAGTAGCATCGTTTTTCTTTTGCTTGATCTTCTAGAGAAGTTGGATGTTCTTGTTTTGCCTCAAAGGGTTGTGTTGCTTTATAATTAGCTGAAAAAATAAAGGGAAGAATGGAAATCTGCGATTCCTTTATCGTTAGGAACGTGAGTGTGTTTAGGTTTAGTTAAGCATGACTTTTCAAGGAGACAACAAATCAGTAGTGCCTGTTCTGCAGTGGGGTAGAAACCCATGCAGATGACTCTCATTTCACCCTCCATTACTACTAACCACAGGGTAACTTTGAAAGCTTTAAGCTCTCCTTGCACTTTTTGTAATCTTACATCAAACTCTATTTCCAGCTGTGCTAAGTAATACTTTGTTTTATCCAGATACGAATCAGGCTTATTCATTCATTGCCCTCATTCTCTATTCTTTCTTGACCTGTTTCAATTTTAGTCAGCAGCAGAATTATTGCCTGCATGCTGATAGCTCTGTTGTCATTTTGCCATTGACTTTTTATTATTTTTATGAAAAAAAACCCAACAAAACACCAAAAAAACCACCCCAAACTCAATCTTCTGTACTAAATTTCATTTTGAAGCTTTACAGTATTTCCACAGGTTCTTTGAAGATCTTTTGTAAAATGTTTATCTTGCAGACTGACTCTTTACAAAACCAAAATTAAGGGCTGGGTTTCGAGGTCTGCTGCTGCCTGGATATGCAAGTGGGTTAACAGAAATTCTCCACAGCACTGTTACAACTGTTCCATGAACATAGAGACCAGGATGCTGTGGTTTTCAATATTATGCAGGGTCTTTTGTGAATCTGAAAGATATTTAAGTGCCCAGGTAGCACTAGTGGTTTGATGTGCCAAATATAGCTTTGGAGAAGCTAGTTCAGTTGTTGGGAGGTGTCTTGGAAACTTGTGCAGCTATCATTGAACACAAACCTTTCTAGACACTCCCTTTACTCTGCAGTGTCTATTCAGGAGCTGAAATTAACTCTATTTTCTGGCTTAGATTTCCTGTAGATATTTCTAATTTTTGGGCTTTGTCATTTCAAAGAATTGATAAATTAGACTTTTGATACCAGAGGACTTTTTTTTTTTTTAATGCAGTAGACACTGTTTATTGATAATTTTTTTTTTTTCCTTTTCTTTTTCATCTTTGCAGTTGAAGGATGCTTGGCATTGCTACTGATAGGCTCTGAAAAGCAGCCAAGGATTAAAAGTTCAGAGAAACTGTTTCCTAGCTCTGTATATGAGATTGAAAACATGTTGCAATGGGAGTGTGTGGTACGGTCTGCTAAATGTTTGGAGTTTTTTAGGTATTTTCCCTGTTACCGGTAGGCGGCTATACATAGTGATCCTGCAGCACAAGGCCCTGGGAGCCTTGGCCTGAGCTGGCTGGGGCTTGTTTTCCTGTGTCCAATGGCCTTGTGCCTGTGGCCTCCTTGGGGTTGGTGTGTCACAGCCCTGGGGTTCGGTATGTGACAACCCACAGCTTGGTGTTGGCTGGGGCTGGAGGAGGTATGTGGGCACCTGCCTGGCTGTGGCTGGGATCCAGTGGGAAGGAAGCAGTGTGGTAAGAAAATGTATGAAAACAAGCCCCATGTGGCCAAGCCTGAGCAGGAAGAGATGTTGCTCACTGGTTCTGCCTTAAGCAATCAGAAATGGTCAGCCATAGACCAAGGGACACACTGGGATGGTGAACATACTAGGATGTCTTTGCATAAGCACATTAACCTGTATAAGCAATGAGGCTTTTCTCATTTAATAACATGGACTAGCAATAAATTTTTAGTTCCCTTTGAATGTTGTTCCCTTTTACTCATAATAACTTTTTGATTAACTTTAGAAATTCCTTTTAATTGCAGAATGCTGAAAAATTGAAGTGACTTAAACCAAATTCTGATAAAACTCAAAAGAGCTGTCTTGTTTAACTAGGGCCAGGCTGTTCACAATGTCCATTCTGTGCACATATCCAGTCTTTTGGCACCACAACCAATAGTTTAACTGCATTATTTCACCTGATTAATCACCTAATTATTTTCTAGTTTCTAATGAAGGGGTGATTCTTCCACGTTTCTCCTCTTTTTTTTTTTCTTTTGTGCAACAAACTTGATATAGTTTAACTTTCTTTCAAATAACTTTGAGTTATCAGAGGGGTAGCAGTTCTACATTGTCTCTTCAGGCTTTATTGTGAAATATGTTTACACAATGCTGAACTCTTCATCATTCATTAAAACTTTTTATAATTATACACATGTATTTCAAAGTATTTTTTATTTCATGTATAATCATGAAAGCATATATTTGAGGGAGGAATGTTACCATTCCAGTTGAACTAAATCTTTCTTAACCCCAAACCTCAAATGAGTTCTTGAAGGATTTAAAGATTTGGATTATCAAAATACAAAAGGATGAAAGACAGGGTGACAAATACTAAGGATAATAACAAAGAACTGCCACTTTAGCTTTTTAATCCAAGTCTGTTTTTAAGTAGTTTATACATCCTGCAGTGAAACAGATACTGCTAGTGTATAATAAGTGTATTTAAAGAAAGACCCACAAACTATTCTTTTCCTATCCATTCAAACATTTAAAGGTGTCTGCATTTTTAAGTATTGGCACAAGAATTTTGAGAGAGCTGCAGTGACAGGATATTAGAAAATAAGCCACAGCCTTGGAACATGGTTTTGCATTGCATGGATGGATCTTTTAAACAAAGGGCTGATTCCTTTGCAGAAGAGGACCCTTCCTCTAGCTTTGAGCAGGAAGTCCAGATAGACTGGTAGACATCATGGCATCCTAGTTGTCCTTTACATGTGCGCATGTGCAGAACAGCTCTACATAGAGCACAAGGCAGTGAAAAGAGTGCTTTTTGGAAAGCGTTCATTACTTGAGTATGGCGCTCTAGCGATCTGCTCATGCAGTATATCCCTTGCATTCAAGAAATATTGGTCTAGCATTTTAGCGAAAGCACACTCCAAGCGAGCACGCTTCCAGGAAGCATTGACCTGCACTGTGCGTGTGCAAGTCTGACAATTGAGATTTGTTCCATGTTCATACCTAATCTGTGCAGCCCATGTACATGTTTCTAGATATCAGCCCGTGGATAGAAGTAAAATGGGAGCGTCAGTAATACGCAAATAATGCTCTGCTCATCTATTCCTTGTGAGATGTTCAACACCAATGTAGAAATACAATTTGGGAGTAAGTTGTTATTGAACATACTGTTTACTGTCAGTGCAGCAAAACATAGTCATAACTCCTCATGCAAAAAGCAGATGAGAACTTGCTTTGATGGTAGCCAACACTTACTGTCTTGCAAGGAAAGTGCAAGTTGGGGAGTGATGTTTGTTAGCCAGAATTACCTATAGACTGAAAGAATGTCCAAAATCCACTTCTATGAATAGTCATTGTGTAACAACCCTCTCTGGTTGCTGCTTCACTACTTCTGGCCTCTCAAATCACAGTACAGAGTAGGTCGTGGCTACTGCTTTACATTATTGATCTTTCTTTGTACTTTCCTGTAAATATAAATATTATTTGGGGAGCCTGGTATTGTGCATAGACATGTGGCAAAGTTGCCAAGCCACTGGTTTTTTTTGTTTGTTTTTACTTAAAAATCACTGCTTCAGTAGTGAAATCTAGCTTTACTTGTAAGCAATCTCCAGTGATATTTTTATTTTGTCTCAGATTATGAATTCTTTAACTGTATTTTAGTGGATAACAGCAGCACAATCCATGTCATGTACTCCTCCTCCCTATGTTATCTTATTATATTCACTCTGTAGCTCTAAATTAAGAAATTACTGTAGGAGAGCTGACACCAATGCTGTGAGAGCATTGTGTAGTAATTGCATAGTGTCCTAGAAACTCCCCTGTGAGGCCTGCAAATAAGGAAGCCAGAGCTCTGTCTTGGTGGCAAAATATGGTCCCAAACAGGACTTTCTGCAGCAGAAAACTCTTGTTGACTTCATGTATGAGTAAATTATACAAATCAGTTTGTGAAGCTAAGACTTCTATGTTGGGCTTGTTATCTAAAAACAAATGAGCAGAAACAAGTATATTCTGATTAACTGCGTGCGCTTCAGTATATGCTCTATATTCCTTTGATTTGAAAAGCTTTGGAGTAGCTGTGTTCCTACTCCCAAGTGAGTAGCAGACCTCCTGGTGTATTTTATGTTACTGTTTGTTTTCTTTCTGGTTTTGGTTTGGACAGTGCATGTCAGTCCTCCTTCATTAGTTCCATAGCTTTCTCTAACTGAAGATGAGCATAAAACCAATGTTTGTTACCAGCATCTAAGAAAAAGACATAGATGACTTAGTACATGAGATTAGTACATCTCATGTATGCATACATGCATGCGGGACAAATGGGCTGACGGGAACCTCATGAAGTTCAACAACAAGGGCAAAGTCCTGTACGTGGGAAGGAACAATCCCATGCACCAATATACGTGCTGGGGCCATGCAGCTGGAAAGCAGCTTGGCAGAAATGGGCCTGGGGGTCCTGGTAGACACCAAGTTGAATGTGAGCTGGCAATGTGCACTTGCTGCAAAGGTGAATGGTATACTGGCTGTATTATGTAAAACATTGCCAGCAGGTCAAGAGGGTGATTCTTCCCCTCTGCTCAGCACTGGTGAGGCAACACCAGGAACAATGTGTCCAGCTCTGGGCTTCTCAGTACAAGACAGATATGAATATACTGGAGAGTCCAGCAAAGGGCCACAAAGGTGATTAAGGGACTTGGAATACCTCGTATACAAGGAAAGGCTGATAAGAGGTGGGACTATTGAGCTTAGAGAAGAGAAGATTCAGGGGGGATCTTATTGATGTATATAAATACCTGAAGGGAGGGTGTAAAGAAGGTGGAGCCAGGCTCTTTTCAGTGGTGCCCAGTGACAGGACCAGAGGCAGTGGGCATGAACTGAAACATAGCAGGTTTTATCTGAACATCAGGAAACACTTCACTTTTTTGGGTGACTGAGCATTTGAGCAGGCTGCCCAAGAGAGTTTGAAGAGTCTCCATCCTTGGAGATACTTGAAAGCTGTGTGGACATATTCATGGACAACTGCTCTAGGTGACTCTGCTTGTGCAAGGTGGCCGGACCAGATGACCTCCAGAGGTCCCATCCAACCTCAACTATTGTGTGATTCTGTGATATTAAGGCTGTTGAACAACAAGTGATAGGCAGAAGCTTCCACTCTTATTTAATTTCTGGAAATAGGTAACTCTTTTGCTAAATGTCCTATTAAAATGTTATTTGACATTCAAATTGAATGTTGATGGTAAATTGCAGTAAGCATTATTAATGCTTAGCATGTGTATGTTATGTTTCTCACTGTATAATATATTTTAGCTTTCAAGCAAATGCTGCATGTGCTGCAAATACATGACTTTCTTGGATATGTTTGCTCATGTCTAAACCTCCAGATGATAGCAATGATTCCAAGTCCCTCATGGGCAGTTATGCAAGTCTTATTAGGCGTGAGCAAAAATAAATGCTCTTAACATGTACAACTAAGCTGGAAAAGCTGAAAAAAATCATGCAGGGTATTGCTGACTTCAGGAGTGATTGCAGCTCCTTTATATATATCTAAGTCAGATTTAGTTTAACTAAATTGATATATTAGTTGCAGCATTAGGGGTTCTCCACAGAATGCAAGATCCTGACAAAATACTTGGACACTTAGTCTGTGGTTCAAGTTGTCATGATTAAACTGCTATCAGGAGTTCAGCTGGCAGAAGTGGTTAACAGTGACTCTATTAGAGTATATATGCTGCAGCTGCACCTTCTTCTCTAGACCATGTGTATTGTGTTTCCGGTCTCCTTGAATTCCAGGGTGAGCTGTCTGACAGTTTATCTTGAAACAGCTTAAAATCTAGAGGAGCCTAGAAATTGCAAAAGAGGCAAAATTTTGTAAACAAATTGCAGAAGAGATTTAGGAAAGGAGCCAAACTCTATAATGAGCTTGAACCCATGAGGAAATCCCTATGTTAGTTCTCATCACAGTTATCCTCTGTTTGCCAAGAACTACAGCTAAGCCTTTCTTAATTTAGGTATATTTCATAGATGGAAAGATCTACAGGGGAAGATATGGTAGTAGTTTCAAGGCTCATCAGCTTTCCAGCTGGTCTGAAGAGTTACAGAAATGGTTAACTCAAAACATTGCATGGGGCAGGGCCTAGTAGGTTTCAAGTTAGCTGCAAGTATCTTTAGTTCTACTAATAATATAAAGCAAACTTGGAAGTCCCCACTAGTTGCTAGTTTTGGTTCTGTGTATTCACCCTTAAGATATATTCAATCAAGGAAGTATTTTACAACCCTGAGCAAATTTATACCACTTGGAAATTTATCTTCTTAGAAGAATTTCTGTTGGTTTTAACTTAAATTTTGGAGAGAAACAGTGCATTATTAGAGCTTCACGTTGTGCCTAGCTAAATATTTATGTTAAAGTTACAGTTTGTATACCTGCATAAAAATAACAAATAACAATAAAAATAACAAATGAGGCTTAGTCAGTAAACACTTACCTACCAAGTGAGCATTCATGGGGAGGTGAAGGGAAGTTGCAACTTCATCCACTAAATAGGGCTTTTGCCATTATCACTTGATGATAGGACTAAAAAGGGGTAAACAACAGGACTTTTGCCATTAGTGTAGGCTTGTATGATCCTGGCAGAACAGACTCCAAGGAAGCAGAGTGCAGTAAAGAAAATGTGTAAAAACGAACTCCCATGTGGCCCAGACTGAGCAGGAAGAGACATTCCTCACTGGGTCTGTGTAAGGATGTCTGAGACTGTCAAACCTTTAACCCTGGGGGATGTGGAAGGGAGGAGTGTAGCACCAGAGAATGAGGTAGTTGCTAGGAAGCCTTTTGAGTAAGTTATCTGTGCTAGTACTGAGACTTTTTAATGTTCATATTGGCAATGAAGTTAGCTAGTTTCCTGTAATGAGACTGTAGTTTGGACTGTTGGACTGATAAAACACTATTGAACTACCAGTACATTCTTGGCTCTGCTTAAATGATGAGTTGCCTGTTGCATGGTTTTGAGTGTATCGAAGTGCAAGAGGTATGCAACCACATACCGAGAAAAGTTGTTCCTGACTTGCACTCAGTGAAGCTTAGTATTTGTGACTCACTTTTGCAGCATTTCCAAAGGCATGTGGAATAGCTAGTCCATACTTGAAAGGTCACTCTGCCCTGTTGTCATGTGTATTTTTAAATTGAAAAAGTGACTTTTTGTTTATAGTGCCTTTCCATCTAGATTGGAAAATAAAAGCTGATATCCCATTTGTTTTTATTTATTGTAAAAAAACCCAAAACCAAACCACCAAACAAACAAAAACCTGAGCAATATTTTTTGTACTTTACAGCAGTTGGTTTGTGTCAATGAGCATTTTTAATGTTAGAAATTGTTAGTCTTTACATTTGTAACAGATTACAGCCTTGTTTCTTACTCAGTAGGAATATATGTAACACTGAAATAACAAATGTTTTGTTTAGCCATGTTGCAAACTTTTCACATGTCAAGCCATGTTTTAAGCTTTCAGTGGGAATTAATCCCCCTTTCCCACTTAGCGTGAACCAAGAAAATTTAAGAATGTCTGTGTAAGAAATCTAATGAGAGAATACTTAGGTTCTGATTCAGTATGACAGCAAAATATGTGCATGTTTCTAAGACTGCACAGCAACATTCACTTTGTGAAATTATGATAATGAGATGTATTAAACTTGCATGAATTGGTGTTTAGCTAAACATATAGCAGTGTTAAAAAAGACTTAAACCAAGTATTCAAGCATTGCATTAGCATCAACTGGACTAGTAAGTTATCACGTGTATTGATAGATTGTTGAGAGCAGACTTTAATTAATGTTTGTAAAGCCCATTATTATGAAAATGAATTGAAGTTCTATCACATTTTATTTCCACTCATTGTTCTCATCTGAGCAGCACCTTCCAGTCATGGCTTTTGGTATAGTTTGCAAATGACAGCACAAGAACAGCAGCAATCTCTTGCACTACTTTAACCTTTACAGTGTATTTGTTTGGAGTAGGCAACCATTCCATTTCTCTGTTGCTCACAGAATATTAAGGTTACAGACAGAGGAAATAAAAGGAATGGCCAACAACTAAAATTTGAAAATTTTGAAAAGGTCAAAGTAGCATGGCTTAGGACTGTCTGTATGTCTTCATTTCAGCAGATGACAACTGACCAAAGATTAATAAACTACAAGCTATATATATATTTTAAAATATCAATACAAAAAGTGTTTCAACAATCAGTTAAAATGACACTGCTTTCCTGTTAGGTTTTCAGTTGTTGATACCCAGAAGTTATTAAATTTAATAAAGGCATTTTCATTTCGTTAGTGCTGTAGGGTTTATTGCTACTTCATTCTCTCGGACATGCATATTGTTATATGGCAAGTATCATATTGTAGCAAAGACTCTTGGGGATTACTTTTAACAATATGCATGGAGTTTCATTTAGTAGAAAGCAGAGTGGAATTACACCTTTTGTTTACAAAGCATTAATTTTCAGAACAGCAAATCATCAGCAGATCTCTTGCCCATTCAAATACTGTACTTCAGTTAGGCACATTGACCCGTATGAAATAAGCACTTGGTGTACACATTTAAATGAGCAATGTTTTCAGAGGGAAAAAAAAAGTAAAGAACAGATAATCATAAAATTAATGGAAGATGAAACCTCACTGAAGATACCCCTCTGCAGCAAGCTAGAGTCAGTTATATCTAATGGATATCTAAAAACCTCAAAGGCTGTGGATGTTATAGTATCACTAGACAATCTGTCTGGTTACTTATCTGTTTACTAAGATCACAATGTTTTTTCCTTGATACCCAATGTAAGTCTTTTGCAATATTGGAATATTTCCTTTTCTGCATGTGGTGGTCTGTGAAAACAATTTACTACCTTAATCTCGGCAGTTACCTTTTGTCTTGTTTCCTTATGGTCTTCTCTCCTCCAGGTGAAATCTGGCCTGGAGTTGCGTGCATTTGTTTTCTAATGATTAAAGTGTGATCCCACCGAAGTTTAGCATCTGAAACTTTGAAGTCTAGTGTTAAAGTCTGTCTTCCAGCCTTCCTGTCTTTTTAACAGAAAGAAATGGGTGCCTTCAGGAGGCAGTCTGTTGCATTTCTCTGGGGTTGCTGTCTCTCTTCATTGGCTGCAGAGGTGGGTGGACTAAACCAGGAGCAACTTAGTTCTCAGACCTTTTGAGATTATACTTATGTGAGAGGAATTCCTATAACGTTGCTGGATGTGTATGGAGGAGGCATAGTAAGAAAAAAAGGAAGATGCTGTTATGGACACCTTAAAGCTAATGGGCATAGAACACATTTGTAGACCCTTATTTTTTGTTGCTCTAGATTCTTTTAAACCTGGTAGCCTGAAACAATTGTTAATTAGTAAATGTTACTCCTTTAGATGTCCCTTCTCTGAAAGACCTGAGAAGCATAATATGCTGTAATTAGTTCTATGCCACTTAATCAGTTTACAGCACAGACTATCTTGGGAAGGGGTTTATTGCTCCCTTCCATTTAGCAAAACAGTCCTCTGACAATGTGAAGGTCTCTGCATGAAGAATTAATACATTCTTCCCAATGAACTGCATCCAACCCTGCTAAACTGCTGACTTTATTTTGGATGTGTGACCTTTTACCTTCTTCAGTGTCTGTTCGCTTCTGTGTTGAGATGAAATGAGAACAAAGTCCTAATGAGAGAAGGTCATTAAATGCAGATGGTCTTCTATTTTAATACAAACACCTGAGAAAATAACCCAGCTCTTACTGAGGAAAATTTTGTTGTCAGGGAAGAGATTACCTTGGCAACAAGGTCACTTGGTAGGGCCTTCAGTGTGAGGAAAGTGATGGGGCAGCACGTGATGGGAGAGCCTCAAAGATGATGAAAGAGCAGGAGGTCAATCCCTCACACTTCTTGGTGACTTCCATCAGCTCAAGGTGAGTTACTCCAGGAGTTTCATAAACCTGGCTTTCTGAATACAAATGGTCTGTGTGAATTGACAAGGGCACGGAGGACCAGAGGAAAGGACTTTATATTCAGGAAATTGTTATCATCAAAGGCTTTTTTTTTTTTTTTTTTTTTTTTTTTTTTTTTTTTTTTTTTTTTTTTGAGAGGGAAGAGTAGAAGTTCTTTCTGAAGCTCATGTGTGGCTACTTGCTCATAGCTATCTTTCCCAAAGAACTGAACTGTATGCTCCTGGAGAAGGATCACATACTTTAGACGTGGAGAAGGGGGAGACTCAGGATGCAGCCCAGGGTGCTGGGAACAGATAAACTGACAGTGGGTTCCAGTTCATAGCTGTTGGTGCTAGACAGGTGTCCTTTAGGATTGTGTCCAGCAACACTAAGTTGAGTTAGAGCATAGGTGCTTGCTAGTGAGCTCATCACAAGCCAACAGTGTTGATCAACTTATCAAATTCCTACAGAGGCTTTTGAAGCTAGAGAAAACCTGAATGCTCTTGAGGCTGGTCTGGCACTTGGTATGCTAGTTGGTCCCTAAGGCAAAGAAATGTAAAGGCAATGGAGAAGTTTCTAAGCACAGCAGGCAGACCTAGTGATTCTTAATCCTTGCAGGATGTGTAAGAACGATGTAGAAGACATACAGATCAGAGTGGAGCAGTTAAAGGTATACAGGAAAATGAAAGGGATAGATCCTATTTAAGAAACAAAGGAGAAAAGCAAAAAAAGGAAAAGACATGGAAGATAAATCATGTTGCTTGGAAACAGCAGTTTGCACTCTTCCTTCTTTCTCTTTTTTCCATACTGGGAGAAAAATTAAATAGGAAAATTAAAAGGCAACCTACTTAAAGCGGATAAATAAATACTGCACTGTAATTAGCAGGTGGATCTGAATCACTCCCTATGTTTATCTTTTATCTGTTCTTATTTTCTTCACCAAGCCATTAGGTTTGTCTACTGCTGTTCAATTGCTGGGCCTTGTAAGAAATTCACTGCATTGCCATCCTTAAGGCACTTTTCTCTTGGTTCAGGATTTTCAGTGAGGTAGAGTTGCTGCGTTCCAACTCTTCATAATTAGTATGCCTGCTAACTATGTCTGCAGTCTAAACTAAATTGCTCAGTTGGAAGCAAATGAGATAATGTAGTGATGTTATTCTGTATTCAGTGCTCACGTCTGGGTCTGTTTTTCAGTCAACAAATTGCCAGCTTTTTCCACTTCCAAAGCAACATTCTGCAAATGTGTAAATGACACCACCTCCTCTCTCACGTTGTGCAAGACTGTACGTCTAACTGCAGTTAAGAGAGAATCGAACTTATGACTTTGTTAGTGAGGAAATGATGTTCGTGATACTTTTCTCAGTCCTCCTCACCTCAGGCAAAACTAACCTCCTCCTCCACAATCCTGTTGTTACATGGAGATACAGCGGAAAGACACAGTGCTGATAACAGGAAAAGCAAACACAGTCTAGGAACTGCTAAGTTATTCTAGACTGCTCTTAATTTTTAAGGTCTATTTCCCTTTTGTGCTGAAATTAGTGATGTAGTTAAAATATCTCCTCCCAAGACCTACTTATTCTTAACTAGTGCTCTGAATATTTATTTTTCAAGGGTGTGAGAAGGTAATGGTCATATCTGCAGTGATCTGCGGAAGTCACCTCAAATGTGTTTGAAACTATCTATTTTCACCTCCCTGCTTATACTTTTGCTGCATTTTAAAGGAACTGTGATATCACCACATTGACATTGGTTGATGCTCACTGAGGATGGTTTTGCCTATTTGTGTCCAAAGATGCACGTATTTTCTTGTATTTCCTCTGGGTTTGTTTCCTGAAGAATGCTGCTGAAGATTCAACTGTACTTGTGATGTGTGCAAATTGGGTAGGAGTTCAAGTTACTGTACGTGCACCTCTAGGTTCACTGATAAACTAGAAAACATTGAGGGATACTGTGAAATTCACGAAGAAAAAGTGAATGCTGGAAGCTCTAGAAGAGAAATCATTACTAAGAAAGTAGGAATTTAGGCTTAAGTTCTCAGAGTTTTCCTTCTGAGCTTTTACCTCACCATTTTCATCTTGTATGTTTGTACATGCTAGTCTGATAAGAAAGCTCAGGTATTCAAATATAGGCCAGTGAGTTTAACAACCATCAGTTAACTGAGCACTCTGTTAAAGACTCTGAGAAATTATAGGTAGAGGGCATAATCCAAGCTCCCGAACATACCTTGTCCTGTCGTTTTCCACCCTGAGAATTCAAGGAACATTAGTAATCAAAGAAGCAGCAAATACTATCTAAGTACCTGAAACTTGATTTCATCTAAGTAGTATCTCTTGCCTCAGTTTGTGTGAAGAAGAAAGGTTCATGAATTGAAGAATTCAGTCTGAAAAAATATAAGTTGTGATTGCGGTTGCAGCAGCAGGTGTATTACAATTAAAGAAATGACTGGCTCTTAAATGTGGGTGTAGAAGTAGGATGCTCTTTCTCCAAATGAGCTGCCACTGTTATCCTGGTTGTAAAGATGGCAATCTCTTAAATGGCATTTAACGAAGCTACTAAAGCAAGATGGTAAGATAACAATTTACTAAAATACTAATTGATATTTTGAAAAGCTGTAACTTCCTTGCTTAAGCACTTCTGTCAAATGCTAATTAAATACATAGACATTCTCTTGCACATTTAATTTAATAACAACATCTATTGCTTCTCCAGTTCTTGGTAATTGCTTGACTGTTCTCCAATATACTATTCATCCAGAGTAGATAACTTTCTAATAATTGATTGTTATGTTCTTGTGCAGTCAGACTAAACTCATTGCATCAGAGGTTTTGTGTAAGCGCCCAAACCATACAACTCGCTGTTAGACTGATGGGCAAATCTGATTGTGAAGTTGCCACCCTAACCACAGTCATCAATAGCATGCTCAGTTATGTGCCACCTACAGCAGGCTACCTGGTAATAAATCTAAAATTACAATAAGTAGTTTTTAATTCAAGAGAGAGAGAGTAATACCATTTCAAAGTACAAGTATTTAAAGAGGCCCAGTGTCTCACCTGTAGCTCACTTTTCTTTGAAGCTTCTTGCATAGGACCCATCTAGGAGTGCTAATCAGAATGACTAATGATCTTCCCATCCACATTACTGTCCCTAACTTGGCCGTTACTCAGCCTTAAAGCATCCATACCACACTTACGAATTCTGTATATTTTACAGACGGCTAGCTTGTAGCTTGTGCTTTGTCTGGCCATTAGAGAACTTGAGTCTATGCTGACGTGGTGTGTGCGCTAGAGTGTTGCTTTTCTAAGTAGCTCTGGTGCAGGTGTCTTAACACTTGCTTTGGGGCTTGAACAGTGAAACTGGGTGGCACATTTGGGATTAGGATCAGACATCTAGTTGCCTGATAGCAGTGGCATGCTTTTTTTAGGTGGTTAGGATCTCAGCTTTGCTGTAAGTGTATACATGTTTGTATGGACACATATAACATGAAGGATGTTTAAGAGAACAGTATCATGAAGACAAAAGCAAATATGGGTTGTTTTTAAGATAATGTTATCAGGATGACCATATTTAGTTGCAATGCACTGGAAAAGTAAAAGTCAACATTACCATGTAAAAGAATTTGTAACTTTTTACTACGTATCCTTTTGTATGCTAAGCCTGGGCTGTTGCATGCCCATCTCTGAGCCTGTAAACAGCTGGTGAAATTGTTATAAAGGGCCTAGTGCAGGAATGCCTGAGAGCTGGGTAATAAGTGTAAGCATTAATTTAAATTAAAATTATAACAACTGATTAAATGTTGTAATTTATTATATGTTGGGATTTCTGGATATAGACTTTTTAAATAGTTTTAAAATTCAAAAAATTATGCTGTTATTTCATAAAATAAGAGTCTTTTAAAGAAGTTGATTGAAAAAATTATAATAATAATGATTGTGTAAGAGCTGAGGAGGGATCATAATATTTAGCCCTTCTGAACATTGTCAGCTAGTGTCTTAAGTGGGTTTTCTTGCTATTTATATTTATAGAATATTTAAGGAACATATGAAAACAAAAAGGTGCTACTTGGGAATGTCATGTTTCTCACCTTAGTAAGTGTTTAAGTGTCCTTTTTTATTCTGTGGGAGTTTGGCGTACTTAAGTGATTGCAATAAAATAATTATAAAACGGTAGCTGCTGACAGATGTATGTTTGAAGTTCTGTATTCATATTCTCACAACAGCGTTAAACTCCATCTTTAGCAATGGCAACTTCTGATGTTATACAAGACTGCTAGTAATCTATTTTATTTTCGTAGATGCATATTAAATGTAACTGTACACCTTGGATTTTGTAAATGTATTTGCAATTAGAAATGGCTTTAATTGTTCTTATTGCATAATTACTGAAACCAATTTGAAGCTTCAAATGTGCATTGGACAATTTTGAGTGGGTTGTGAGAGGCTAGAAGGATTTGGCCCTTTCAAGAGAAAATATTGCTTGTAGGCAACTTCATAATATTTCTTTCAACTGCTCTTAGCTATGCTTTCACTTTTTTTTAACCTTGTTAGCATTCCCCATTTTCATAACTGTAGCTGCAACTGCTGCTTCATGAGCAGAAAAAACTTGCTTCTGAGTCTCAGAGTAATATCTTGCCTGTTGACAATGAATTACTGTTCTGTCACTTGTGACTGCTCTTTTCCCTGTTGTGAGGTAGTGCAGCATTTTCATTCTTCACATACACCATTAATCTTCTGTTGAGAAACAGGTCTGTGGCTGTTGGGGATCTCCTGCTTCTTTCTAGCCTTCCTAAGGTTCTGGGAGACTCTAAAACCCCAGGATACGGCTGTAGTGGCCCTGCGAAAATCAGCCACATGGCTACAGGTTACCTGCTTAAACTCTGACAGTGTGCTTTCTGACATTGTTTTTATTTCCTCCTTTTACCCCCAAATGAAAGACTTTTTCTAACTTTCTTTCAGTGTCTTCTGGAGCCATACTTATCTGTTCAAAATGTTCTCTTTTTCTTAGCTCCAGTACAATTTTTATCTTATTGGAATCAGCAGTTGGTAAAGATTTGGCCTTCAGGTGATTAAAAACATTTGAATGCAAAATTCTCCCCAACCAGTCTACTATATATATATATATATGTTTCCAGATCGTGATTGGAAGCAGAAGCAATTACAAACATTTATTATAACCAGAAGGTATTTTTTCTGCCCTTTCCCAATTATGATCCTGGGAGGTTACTGATCCTAATTTAATTGCACAGAATGGAGCAATATTTTTCATTATGAATGAGCTAACCAAAAGATTTAAGTAGCTGCTTATGCTGTTTAGACTGTATTTAAGTTTTGGGGAAGAACAGGATACTAATATTGAAAATTAACAAATGTTTATGCAGATAGACTATGCAGAAAGTCTAATTAAAACAATATTACCATGATCTATGTATATCAAGCTTTTTTTCCTGCAGTTCACCATTGGGAAAAGTCTCAACAAAGATGAACACAAACTCTAGAGTACTATATATTGCAGACCTGTGCTTTAGGTGAATTCTCAAGTAAGATCTGTGAAATTCAGATTATAATTTGAAAAAAAAGAAGACTGTTTGATCAATTAAACTATACAGGGTAGGATTTTGTTCATTATCTACAGCTTGATCAATGTTTTGTATACTACCAGAAACTAACACTGCATATCTTTGAGTTAAAACTTTAAGCATTTAAATAAGTTCAACAATACCTATAGGTAGAGGTGCTAGAAAAAAAAGTCTATGCAAATTTAAAGTTATGTCTCTAACCCCACTTTTGAGGGGAGCAAATACTATTCAGTAATACTGCAAAGTGCAGTGCAACCCATTTTCAATAAAGGACACAACTCCCATTTAGTTAGCAAAACTTTCTTCCATCTGTGTGGGTAAGGGCAGAAGCTCTTGCTCTGGCCAGCCTCTAAAATGCCTTCCAGGAGAACAGGGAATATTTAACTCTCCTCCTTTTGATCTATTTTATAAATATAAGGTCATTATTTTCAGAATAAAATTCTGAAGTTATAGTACCAAAGGCGCTATTTATGCTTTCTTCAAAAAGCATCCAGATTTTCAAAGGGATTCAGCTCTTGAGATCTTAGAGGCCAGAATTACTGAAAAAAAATTATTATTTTTTTTTTTTTTTTTATATGAGACTTAACAAAAGCACATCAGAGTTGCAGGACTTTTAATACTGAGTGATGGGGGAGTGATATTAGAAATATATGGCAGCACATTTTTCTGTACATTTCATTTCCTCCTTGCATGTTAGAACTTGCAGACAGGAAAAATTACCTACCTGATGAATCAATTGTAGTAGTGTATTCAGTACTGTCTGTTTAAACTATATACAGCATTGGAAGTACACACAGGATAAGGTAAATTAAACAAGCTGCCATTAATGAGTTTTTCAGATATACTTTACCTGGCACTCAAGGTTTTATGTGCTATTTTTGTGGCCTCTTAATCCTTTTTCATGAGGCAGTCCAAAATTCTCTCTGGGAGCACTGTTTCTGGATAAAAAAGCTGCTTGCAACTGAGCTGCAGTTGACAGTGTCCCTTTGAGGGAAGTGTAGCTGTTCCATAGCGCACCTGAACGGTGTCCAGAAGAGCACCACTCCCAGTGGAAGAACCTTTGGGGAAAAAATGTCCAGTCATGGATCCAGATTGATCCACGTCATGGAGAAGTACAAGCAGGACTGGCACAACAAGCAGCAGTATGCATGGGGAAGGATGGTCACTACTGAACGTGCTGGTACGGCAACCAAAGATGCGGAGGCTACCAGGCACCAGATTCAATGCACCTCACTTCCTACTAGTTTTGCTGATGCACAGAAACATCTTTGGCAAAGGCTGAACTTTCTGGTCTGTACCTGGGTTTTAATTTTATGGGACCTAGCGAGGTAATGGTGTGTGACTTGTCAGGCTGGTCTTCTGTAGCCAAAAGGATGCTTGATACATGTTTCTAAATTGTTACTCTTGAAGATATTCTGTGGTGGCAACACTGTGGGCCCTGCAGTTTTCTGTTTGGTTTCAAGAAATCGTGCGGCAAAACTGTTTACTTTGGAGCATGTTGCTCTTATCTTTGATAACATTAAGCAATTTTTCTACTTTTCCTTTTGTCTTCTGTTCTAATTCAGTTCCTGGTGCTTCTATTTTTGAGGCAGCAAACATGATAAGCTTTTTATTCTTCATGGAAGCTGCAGCTAGAAGCTGTATACTGGCTTGGTTTACATGTTGAAGGCTGATGAGGGCTTACACTGGGCTAGGTAAAGTGAACAGTAACTAATTTTTAGAAAAAGTGATGTTAGAATAAAGTCAAATTACTATATATTCGGTATCTATGTGTGGATGCATACATGCAAAGAATTAGCTATTCCCCCCTAATTTGGGGTGATTATCTAGGCCGTGTTTTTTTAGAGCTATGTCTAATTTAAAGTTAACTTGAGCTGTGTATTGGGTTCACGTAGCAAGGTTTTGGTAGCCAGGGCCCTACAGGGGTGGCTTCTGTGAGAAGCTGCTAGAAGCTTCCCTTATGTCCAACAGAGCCAGAGTCAGCCAGCTCCAAGTCAGTCTCACCACTGGCTGAGCCCATTAGCAATGGTGGTAGTGCCCCTGTGGTAACATATTTAAGCAGGGGAAAAAAACCCCTGCGCAATAGAAACTGCAGCTGGAGAAAGGAATGAGAGTGTGTGACTGAAACAACCCTGCAGACCCCCAGGTCAGTGCAGAAGGAGGGGCAGGAGATGCTCCAGGCGCCGGAGCGGAGATTCCCCTGCAGCCCGTGGGGAAGACCCTGGTGAGGCAGGCTGTCCCCCTGCAGCCCAGGGAGGTCCACGGTGGAGCAGATATCCACCTGCAGCCCAGGGAGGACCCCATGCCAGCACAGGTGGATGCCTGAAGGAGGCTATGACCCTACGGGAAGCCCACACTGGAGCAGGTTTTCTGGCAGGACTTGTGACCCCGCGGGGGACCCGTGCTGGAGCAGTGTGCTCCTGAAGGACTGCAGCCTGTGGAAGGGACCCATGCTGGAGCAGTTTGTGAAGAACTGCAGCCCGTGGGAAGGACCCACATTGGAGAAGTTTGTGGAGGACTCTTTCCTGTGGGAGGGACCCCACACTGAAGCAGGGAGGGAGTGAGAGTTCTCCTTCCCCTGAGGAGGAAGGAGCGGCAGAGACCAGGTGAACTGACCCCAACCCCCATACCCCATCCCCCTGTGCCAGTGTGAGGGAGGAGGTAGAGAAAGTTGGGAGTTAAGTTAAGCCTGGGAATAAAGGAAGGGTGGGGGGAAGGTGGTTTAAGATTTGGTTTTATTTCTCATTGTCCTACTCTGGTTTGATTGGTAATAAACTAAGTTAATTTTCCCCAAGTTGAATCTGTTTTGCCCGTGATAGCAATTAGTGAATGATCTCTCCCTGTCCTTATTTTGACCCACAGGCTTTTCACTGTATTTTCTCTCCCCTGTCCAGTTGTGAAGGGGGAGTGATAAAGTGGCTTTGGTGGGCACCTGGCTCCCAGCCAGGGTCAACCCACCACAAGCTGGCAATAGTAAATGAAGCGGCAGCAGCTGTCGCAGGAAGTGGTTCATTCAGAGTGTACTTCGACTTCCACTGGGGGTTCCTTGTCTTGCTCTATTTACTGTGTATCAAGCCTCGGGTAGCTTCCTACTGAGACACTTTAGACAATGAACTTTGCTGTTATGTCTTTTAGGCTGAACTAATTTTCTTATACTATGTCTGAAGCATCTTGGTTTGTACTCTAACCTTAAAAAGAGAGAAGAATATGTGTGTGTGGAGAGGGCTTGAAACAATCTGGGAAATTTGAAACAAAATTGCCTTAAATATTTAGCTATGCTTTGTGAACGGACATGATTTTTTTGTTTTGATTCAGTTAATTACATTTCCAACAACATAACTAAATATCACTACATTGGATTCCCTCTGATTGAATGTTAACTGCCTTATGAATTTTTTATTTTTGTGATATTTCTTGATTGCTTCTTCATCCTGTAATTTACTGATAGGGAAATTTGAAATAATTATTCTTCAGGCCAAAGATGGGAATGCATTTGAGCACTTTGCAGAAAGTTGTAGTAGTTTCAAAAGCAGTAAGTAATCGTCTCAAAATTCAAATGGCTTATCACTCATAATTTTCAGAAAATCAGTTTACACTTCCAAAAGTAAGGTCATTTGAAAGCCTTTAGAAGCATCAAAGTAGTCCATTTGAGGATTTCTAGCATTCAAAAACTGGTAGGGAAAAAGACACTCAAAACCTCACATTGTTTCCTCTGCTGGAATGTAGCAGTTCAGGAGCAGAAGACGATTCATCATCTTCTAATAAAAACCTGATCACCCAAATTGGTTTTCTGTTAATTGTTCTGGATTTCTATAAGATGTCTTAGTGTCCTTGAAACTTTTAAAAGAACAGACATAGCTGCAATGTCCTGACACTTCATGTAAATCAGTTGCAAGATTTGTGGGAGAGAGTCAGAAATGCAAACTATTTGTTTAAGATGTTAAATGAAATGTGTGAAGTGTTTAAAAATGAGGACAAATGCTTAAGGCACTGCATTTTCACTGCTTCTGAGATGTGGACTTTATTGCTGTTGACTTTGAAGCTGACAGTCCTGGAATTAGCCTGTGCTTCTGTACATTTATTTATTTATATATATTTTTTTAATTGTTTAGGGGTTTTTTGGGTTTGGGTTGGTTTGTTTTTTTAATGCAACATTACCACAACAGTTGTTTGGGGCTTGAATCTGAGAATCTAATAGTTGTATTGTTAAAGGACCAATTTCAATGTACTTTCTGGCACACAGATATGCAGGGCACACAAAATGACTCACACAGCTGCCACTCTGTCTGTAGAGTGGTGCTTATGAGCACTAAAGTTATAAATCTAAACTAAAGTAAGTACCTATGTCTTTAACCCAGCTAGGGTTAATTATAGGGTGATCTCCTCTTAGTTCTCTGTCATGTTTTTAGAATGCTTTAACAAAACTCTTGTGGCTTATGTCAATTCTCTACCCATTTTGTGAAAAAAATACTACTGTGTTCAGAAGTTTGTCTACTACAATTTAGATATATTGAAGAAAGAAAAAGATAATAGCTTTTTATACTAAATTAAGGCTTGAAAGAGCTTTTGTTATTTCAGACACTAAAACGTGTGGTTTCAAGTAGAACTGAGAGATTAAGTCCCCTGTCAGTTGAAGAAGAATTCATACTTTATTTATGAGAAAATGCAAATATGCTAACTAGAAAATTATTCAGCTTGGAGTGAATATTTGATCTCTAGTGGACCTTAGGACAGGCAAAACTTTTCAGCTAGAGGAATCACACTGAAGTGATGGCCAGAAGTTCGAAATTTGGTTATACTCAAATGTATAAATGAAGTATTTGTAAATTCTCTCAATTTATGTCAGTAAGTAGTATTTTTGTCAGTTGTGCTGTAGATTGTATTTGAATGACTTTAGAAAACAGTGGTGCTTCTTGTTACTTTAGACATCTGCACTTCAAAATACAACTATTGGGGAACAAGAGTTCAGTTGTAAAGACAACAAAGGCAGTCGTTTCTTCCTATAGGTCTTATTTCTTTCTGTATACCTGTGGTATACCACCTTCATATGTGAAAGGCAAAGTGGTTGCATTTGTCTAAAACTATGCAAAAAAGCCTTCACTGGGTGAGTATGCAATGTGCAAAATGCAGTTTTATGACAAATGCCCTTTTCCAAACACTGACTGACCAACTGCTAGTATCTACATACCAATGAAAGTATACTTTGTACAACTTCTCTTATGCTTATTGGTACATTTTTTTTGATCAGAAAAGATGGATTTTGGGTCTGAGCATGTTCTTGCTGCCGAACTCCTAGATGCTTGCATGCTGGTTTTAATGCTTGCCAATGCTAGAAATAAGAATTAAAAAAAAGTCTGTTAGTTCAAAGGCTGCTTTTACAGTGCTTATTGAAATAATAGGTTTGGTTTCTTAAAACATGTCATTGGACTTCTCTCCAGGAAGCTGTGTTTTACAGGACATTGAATATCTTCATGTGGTTTGAAAAGAATATCTTTTTTTAATCTCATAGGCCCTAGAATAGAAAATTTTTAGTTTCTATTTTCTGGGGGTTTTTTATGTTCCTGTGGGATTATATCTGTTTGTGAACTGCTGTTTGAAGGATTTAGGGCTTATTTCTTCTCACTCTCCCTCCATAACCTCCTGAATGGATACCAAACAGCCTTCATGTAGATAGTATGGATTTCGTGTACTGTGTATGAATGGCAGCTCTTCTATATCTTTTGGCTATCCATGAGTATTATGTTTAAAAGGCCAGAAGTTTGTGTATCTTAAGGAAGAAGTAGAAGATGATACTTTCAAGATAAATAAATGTGTGTCTATGCATATTAATAAACTGTAACTGGCTGAGGTTTGAATCCAAACTGTTGTGCTTCTGAGAATATAAATGGTTAAGCAAGTAATTTATAATGGACAATCTGTATGATTAATTTCTCCTTTTCCTATTAACATATCCTCTATGAAAGTATCATGTATTTTCTCAAATGTACTTATTGTTTTAATTGATCTTTTGCATTCATTCTGGTTGTTGCTTTTGAGCCATGAACTGCTGGCTTGGACCTTGTTTAGTATTTAAAATGCATTGATGAATCTTGATTGAATTTTGACTTTATGTGGGAGGATTATTTCTTCTTATGTCCACGTGGAGATGAAATTAGTTTTCAGTGTGACTCTGCAATATATAAGACAAGTTTTAGTGTGTGTTTTATCTTTTCAGTGTGGGAGAAGCAGAAATGTGCATGAAACCTTTGGTACCAGTGTAATTGATGGCATAAACAATAAACATGCAGCAGCCTTCTGCTTCACCTACTTGTCAATTGTTTCTAATCCTTTCCTTAAAATAAATGTTTAGGGTCACTGGAGCAAAAGATTACTGTACCTTTCTGGATAGCTTTCTATTGCTGGGGATTTCCTCTGGCAAAAAAGGCATTACTTGTTCCAGGAATTAACCCAGTACCTGAGAGATGCAAAATAAGCAGAACAAGAAATCTACTGTTTAGAAAATTTTATCAAGGGACTCTCAAGAATTTCCTCTTTCTTTTGGTAGCACTCTACACATTTTGCTATTAAGGAACAAAATCTTATACTTCATTTTAAACCCATTTATGGATTCAAAAGTTTATTCAGTTCTAATGCTATCAAGTACCTACTACACTTAAGAAAAACACTGGGGTAAAAAAAAAAAAAGGGAAGTGAGAACAGACGTGTATTGATTTCACCTGTGTAAACAACAACAACATAAAACCCCCAGCCAATAAACAACAACAACAAAACCCCATCCATACAAACATAGCAGAAAAAAGAACTTTAGGTAAGAAAGATACATTGAATATAGGACCAGCCCTTTCATATTGCCCTTGGAATGCTCAGGTGAAACATGAAGTGTATAGTGTAAGAAAAAAATAATTCATATGAAAGAGTTAGTTTTAGGAAACGTTGTAGTTCCTAGCATATTCCCCTCTGCCTCCCTTGCTCACATGCAAAGGTGCACAGTCTGCAGAACTTCAGAGCCCACAAAGTTCATCTATTCCCTTTATGCTGAAAATGCTGACCAGAAATCAAAAGGGAATAGAGAGTTCAGGCAGGGAAGCTCCATCTGTGACTCACTCTTCTCCATCATGTACAGCATGAAATATTACCCCAGATTTGAAGCCTGCATCCATACTGAGGAGTAACAGATGCAATGTGCAGAGACCTGCATCCAAATATCTGAATTTGCTTGCTGTTAGATATTTTTGTTTGTTTAAAGGAAATGTTTGTGATGCAGTTGCTTAGTTTTTAGGAAAAAAAAAAAAAAGAATGAATGATGTCAATGCAGAAAAAAAGTGTTTCTAGTTGGCTTAGCAATTTGTTAAGCTAATGGGATTTTTTTTTTTCTTTCGGTGATATTCCTCATATGTATTCTCAGCATATCCCACTATAAAGTCCCATGGAACCATTATAGTGTGTGCTGTAAATGTTTATTTCCAGTATGATAAATCATTTAACAATGCTCAGACAATCAAAACAGATTTACTAAACAAGTTTAAATCTCTTATTTTAACAAAAGCCCTCCTGGAACCATCAGTAGTAAACAATCCTTCGAACCATTCCATGCACATTTTAAAAAAAAAAAAAAAAAAAGCAGCAGTTGGTGTGACTGATATTTTGATATTTTTCCTATGATACAACTTTGAAATCATGCAAGTGAGCTATTTAAGATTTTCTAGGGATTTTCTAGGATTTGCATAATGCAAAGTGATGTTGTAACTATTCTATAACAAGGCATAATAAAGCAAGGTTGATAAAGCACAATGAATTTTTTTTTTAAGTGTGCAAAAGCTCATAGCTTATAAATCATGCCTACTTACATTATTTGTTTCTTGTGATTACATTGGCACACTTGTGATGTTAGAGGCATTGTACTAATTCATCTGTTGGGACCTGTAAGTAGTCAGAAGAATTTTCTAACTTCAGAATAAAACAGTAAGGCTCTCCTTGTGTGTATTTATGCACTGGAAGAATAAACTACTACTATGAGGGTTAACTTAAATCAGCTTCACATTCCTGGTATTTTATAGAGTGGAGTCTTTCTCTAAGCCTGTTCCAAAGCAGGGTATAATAAGGCAGGTTCACTTTTGAGGGTAATATGCCTTCCTGCACCTTTGTGTTCAAATCCATGGACCAGGTGGGATTCAGTCAGTGGTGGTGAAAGAGATTGCGAGGCTGAAAGATCATAGTTACTAAGGGAGGCCCTTGACAACTGGAGGAAAGCTAACATAACCATCTTAATAAATAAATAAATGTTAAAAGGAGGACCTGCAAAACTATAGCTTGGTCAGGCCTACTTCAGCAACATGGAAAGCTCAAGGTAAACCTCTTTGGAGCGCCAGTTGCAAGCACATAGAGAACAAGTATGCAGCCAGCAGTAGTCAACATGAATTTACCAAAGGAAAGCTGTGTTTTGCCAACCTTAACTGTTTTATATTTCAACATGCCTGGCAGTGCGGATGAGGAGAGATCAGTGAAGGTGTAATATGGTTTGACCTTGGTATGGCTTTCACATCTTTTGTAGTGTTCTCCTGTAGGCACTTAGGAAGTATGGGTTGGATAAATGGTGGGCTGAAAACTGTCTGTATTGCCAGGCTCAAAGTGTTGGTGGACAATAATGAGCAGAGTGCCCCAGGAGTTAATACAGAGATGAATTTTTTTCCTTAGAGCTGTAGCATCATAGAAATACTGATTGCAAGAGACCTCTGGACCTTGTTATATTGTCTGGAAAAGTTTGAGCTCCATCTTTGATGCTATCCGTCAGAACTTGGAGGCACTTTTGAATTGCTCCTTAGCCGCTTCTCAGCCAGACTATGTAAGCCCATGTCCTTCAACCTTTCCTTCTAGATCATGTGCTGTAGTCCCCTGTCTACAGTGGTAGTAGTCCTCCAGTGTACCTTCTCAAGCTTCTGAGCATTCTTTTTGAACTAGGCCACCCAGAACTAGGCACTGTATTCCAGATGCAGTCTTACCAGGGTTGAGTGATGACCATAGACTGTGGTTTGAGAGGTGTTGGCAGAAATTTAGAGGAAAAAAAAAATGCTAGGAGAGTAGTGCAGCACTGGAAGAAGTTGCCCAGACGTTCTGGAATCTGTGTACTTGGAGGTTTTCAAGATTTTGCTATGTAAACCTGTGACAGATCTGATTTAGTTGTGGTTATGCTCTAGCTTAAAGTGGTATGTTTTGGGGCCCCTTCCAACAAACATTTTTATGACTGTACGATTCATTCACAGAGAGCTGATTTTGATTTTTAAATTCATGTTTTCTACCTAGATTTGTTTCTCTCTTCTGTATTGCTAAGCAGTACTCCAAAGAACTGAATTATAGATCTGAAAGATCGGTTTCAAAATCATGTTGTTTCAAACTGATGCTGTTCAGTTAAGTAACTTCTGACAGAACGAAATTTGTAATTCTGAAGATCTTGTGTCAGATTTTAAAAAATAATTCTGTAAGATTGTGCACTTAAATCAGGAGGATGCCCCCTTTCATATGATTAAAAGGCATGTATCTTAAGCCTTTTCTAAGGACAAATGCCATTAACACAATTCTTGTTTTTCTAGGGCCACAATCTGAATACTGTTTTGGAGAGGGGAGATGCCAGTTCACAGGGTGAATACATTTATTGCTTTGGTATGCTGGGGCTGTGTTGAATTTTTTTATGGTTTAATTTATTTTCATAATACTAGTTGAAGTGTCAGATTTTTTTCAAAAGGAGAAAACTCTAATTTCATTGTCAGTATTACAGTTACAGAAATTCAATACCAAAATCATTAGGCTTGCAGGGAATAGAAATTAAAGAAAAATTTGTCCTGGAATATTTTCAAATACTCCCCATCTTCATAAATTAATGAATAAAAGAAAACCTCAGAACTGTGTAGAAGTTTGTATGTGTCTGCTTCTGTGGGAGATAGTATGGTTGGCGTTTCCCTGTTACCAAGGCATAGGTTTCAGTCATTGGGAACACTGTATGAACTATGTCATGCTTTGAGCAGGAAGCTGGTCTGAGGTCCCTGCCAGCCTTGGTTATTCTGTTGTGATCCTATGGAGTGAGCCAGGGAATCTGCTGTACTTGTCACCCTTGGCGCCACTCCTTGGGCTGCACTTCTGTTCCTGTTTACCTTGATGGCAACAACCTGTTCCTGAGATTTTACGTAATGAAATATGAAGGTGGACATTTAACTGGCAAACACCTTTTCCTGTGTACTTTCAGAGTATATGCTGTTTGCATATTCTTACCTGTGTATCATGTAAAGGGATGCTTGACGCTTTGCAAAGCAGAGGGAAGCAGTAGCTTTCCCTGGAGAGCTTATCATCTAGGATCTGAAATACAATACCGAGTGGGTAAGAGCAAAGTAAAGTGAGAATAAAGCAGGACTACAGATAACATCCCAGGAACAATTTAGATCAGCTGTGTTCCTGTCACAAAAGATCCTTTAAAAAAAAATGCTTCCATACACATTTTTGCAAGCAATGATGTTTGGGGTCTATTGCACGGGCAGCGCTAAGAGCAAAATCTTAGCATGGTTTTGGAAGGAAAATAAGCAAAGTCAATAACTCAAATTTAGTTGCTAAAAAGATGTTTCTTGTGAGGATGTTTTGGACTAGCAGGAGATGACAGCTAATTCCAAAGAAACCTGTAGGGAATGAGATTTCAGTAATTAATGGCGCAGTTGCGGACCAGTGATTTGATGTATATGTAGAAAGGAAAGGGTGAATTCCATAGCTACTAGAAAGAAATAGCATCAGGATTTTGTGTAAAGCAGATGGGATGAAGGTGGTGACCCATGTCTGAAAGGTGTAGAGAGGAAGGTAGTGAACAACTGTACAGGTAAGCATTCAAAAAGAAATTCAGGGAACTCCCTATAAGTTTTGGGAAGCTGCAGTAGGCTGCAGGCTCTTAGAGGGAATGAACTGAGTTCTCAATTCCTCCCCAAAAAAAGAAAAACAGGGTGATTTACTCAGGTTAGTGTTTCTTATGGACCAAAACTTTCTGACATGGCAGCTCGTACCAGGGACAGTGAGAACTCTGCTCCTGTCCCCAGTGTGACTATTAGAGGAAGAGAGAAGTGGTCAGGGCTTAAAGGGTGGAAATGTACCAGGATTGTCAGGTTTTGGAGAAGGGAGAGTTTGTGGAGGCCAGCTGAATGGTGTCTCTTAAGTGCCTTGCTCTAAGCCTCCTCCAGCTGCATATTGTGATGGTGGGTGCTGGGAAACCTGTAGGTATATTTGAGAAAGCTGCAAACAGAGAGTGAGACCACCTTTAACTTATACTTTCTTTTCTCTAGCTATGTTTCATGTATACTCTTACACATCATTTTTGGTCATAGTGTTGAGTTCTTATAAGCTGCACTTCCTTACCATCTGTGACCATTTTCTGACTAATTTACACCCACCTATAATGTTCCTTAGCACAACAAATCAGCTTGCTTAAAGATTTGCTTTTGGGCTTACCTCTTTTTAGAAAGAAAGCAGTAGTCTGATTTTCTACATAATAGTCACACAGCATAAATGGAATGGGAATAATTTGGTTTTCCTCTGCTGAACAAAAGATACTGTGTTTGTCCAAGAACTTTTTATTTTAAAAAACCCAACATATATACCAAGGAATATGTAGCAGTAACATAACACATGCCTCGGGGAACTCTGTGAGGCACATACCTTTGAAAATATTTTATTTCTGTATTTCTTTTTGAAAAGAAGTGTCAAAATATGAAAAGGCAACAAGGAGCTATCACTAACGCACCAAATAGATTTTATTTACAACATATTTGCACATAGTACCTTCTAGTTAAAAAAGTCATCATTAATGCCCTGGAAGAGTAGTACAGAAGTTTTAGTGGTTTTGAAGGTGAAAATAACACAGGATAGGCATAAAAATGGAAAATAGGATCCTGATGTGCAAACATTTGTACACAAGATGCATTCCCATATGTATGCTCTTACATATATTGGATTGCAGGATTGTGACGCAAGTATGTATGATCTGGGGACAAATGGTTTCAGAATTTTAGAAAAATTCTGCCACCTTTAACTAATGGGAAAAACATCTGTCTGTTTGAAATATACTGTATCTTCAGTCACTCTCCAGCTGTTTTGGAGTTGTTACATTTCATCCTCTGATGGACATAGGCAATAAGTCCTGTCCTTGATCACACTAAATTTGCACTCAGATGTTTCTTTTGAGTAATCCTGAAATAATATTTTATATGAATTCTTTTTTTCCCTTCCTTCTTTTCCTCCCTGATCTCTAATATAATTTTAGCATAAGCAGAAACCTAAGCATGTTTGCGAAGACATCCTCCAGAAGATCTTTGCTCCAAAGCAGTGACTATGTATCACTTACATGTATCGTATATCTCAGCTGCCTTGTAAAATAGGAAGTCCATATATAAAGATATAGTCATTGATCACTGGTATTGTTCTTTGCTATTGGTTAACTCTTCAGTTTGTGGCACTCTGATGGTTCCTTGTAGAGGAACTGCCTGCCTTCCCTCTCCTCTATGGGCGGTGATGGGTGGTTGTCATCTGCTCGCAAGGAGCCCTTGAGCCAGTCTGTATGTGGGGTTCTCCCACCTGAGCCAGAAGCCCAGTATCTATTGTCGTCTTCAAACCTGTCCAGCCTTACCTTGTCTGTGCTGCCTCAAAAGGCTGTTGGGTAGCTGTTGATGACTCAAGAAGCAGAAGGTGCCATTGAATCTTTGTGACTGCCTGAAAAGAAGTTTTCAAAGGTATAAAAAAAGGAAAGCAAGTTGTATAGATGACTGTAGTTTTCTTTCCTTCAGGTCTTGCCCAGGACTTTTTTACAACAAAGAAATACATCTTCATAAATATTTCATAGTGTCTAACATACTTTGGGCCTCCACTGGAGAATCTGAACTGGTTTGTAACATGGGTGTTATGCAGTAACATGCATATAATGTTGTCTTTACTTCTACGTATGTGTTCTTTTAGGGGTAACAGTAAGGAAGCTTTCTAGTTTTACTGATCTTAGATATAAGAGAAACAGTTAATAATGTTGTGAAATAATTCTTATAGAACCAGACAGCATTTTCTGACAAATCTGTCTTGGAAGGCTGACTTTGTTTGTTTGTTTGTTTGAAAAACACTATTTAAAATATTTCACAAAGGTCAGGAGGTTTTAAGCAACTTGACCATTGCATTGCGACAACATCAATACAAAAGGTACATTATATTTAAGTTCAATTCTCAGGTTTGTTTCAGGGTTTTTTTCCCCCATTTTATTTCATGATGATATTTATAAATTCCTGTTTTATCACATTTTTTTTTGTGCAGTCATTCTGTAGGTAAGCAAGTTGTGTGAGTTTTCTGTTTGTTTGCTTGTTTGTTTTACACCTCTGACTGGCCAGTTTAGCAGTTTGAACTCATATTTCAATGTAAGTTTTTCTTTTCCTGGTTTGTTTTGACTGTGTTCATCACCGTAGCCCTTTGACACTGAAAGCAGTACCTTTAAGGAAAGAAATAATAAAACTGAAGGTAAAGGCTTTTTGGAGATCTCTTCCAGTACAGCACAGCAAAAAATATTTGCTTTCCACAACCCCCTTCTTGCTCTGGGAGGCTATGCTGTAAGGCAGCAATTACTGATCTTATTTCACCCCAGTGAAGCACCATTTTGCAAGATAAAATAAAGACTGGTAAGCAGCAGTTTTCTCTAGAAAAGGAGTATCTCTGATGCTATTGCCAGTTCAATGAATGAAAGATGACTCTTTCATTCCCGAAGTTGTTTGGTGAGAGCTGTCTGAGCAAACTTGGGAGATTACAGGATGAAGCAGCTCACAGAACAGGATTTTTCTAAGTATCATTTTAAAGTAGAGAAAAGAAATTCTCCTGCCTCTACACTTTGCTTGGAGGAGAAGCTGCTGTAGCTGTTCTGCAGTGTGATCTCCAGGAATGCATCCAGGAAGCTCTGAAGCCGTCCTCAAGCTGTTCCTGTGCAGGAAGCTGGGGTGCAGGGAGGTGAAAGAGGACAATGAGATAAAAGTGTGTGTATTTCCAAATACTCCTACTCCACAAAAATTTGCCTCTTTTGAGTTATCTCTGACATAGACTACTATACATAGGTAGGAAATCTAAACTCAGTTGTTTCTGTTCTTGAAGTAAAACAGTAAGTAATGAGAGTTATCAAGAAAGGAAGTCTAGGTCTCCTGGACTTGGTTTATCAGGCAAGGCTCTGGAGAACTGAGCCTAGAACAGAGCTAAACTTACAATCAGTCCTCCCAGTTTGCAAGTGTAGTGGTTTGTGCCTCCTGGTAAAGATAAAACAAAGCATGAGGGCTGCTACTGTGCTTCCCGCCCCACAACCCGAGCCATGGATGCAGACATTGCTATGCCTTGAGGCTATGGAGGAATGTTCTGTAGCTACTCGTGGGAAGTGTAGCATAATACCATATGTAGCATTGATAAACTTAAACTTAAACTGCCTTTCCTCAGTTGTCATCTTACTCATATTAAAAAAAAAAAAAAAAAAAAAAAGCCAATTCTTAAACTGGATCATTGTCATAATTAAAGCAGTGAAAGTGCAAAATGGGATGGAGGGAGAAATGTTTCCAGACTGCAGGTAGAATCTAAGTCTGTAGGAAAAACTATCTTACTGATGTTGAGTATAGTAGTAGATACAGTTGTGTGGTGAAGCCTTCTCCGTGATGCCTAATCTGTAAGGGTACAGTTTGATGTAACCTTCACTTTATGGCAAAGATTCTTGAGTATTATGTGGAGAATTGAATTAAATTATCTATTCACCAGTTTAAATGCAGACATGTTGAAATACAATAATATTTTCTTAACTATGTACTACTAATAACTACATAGCGTTCATGCTGCTAGTATAGTTACGATATGCAATATTTAACAATCTTGCCCTTAATTTAGTCTCTTTGTTTAAATCTTATGCCTCCTTCATCACTGTAAATTTTCTTTAAACAATGATTAAAATGAAGTTTTTAGTAAAACACAGACTTAGGAAGAGAGTTTGAAAAGAGAAGGTAAATGTAACTTTTTGGGAGATTTTTAACACCTTTTTTTCCTTCTGTCATTTTAATTTCCCTCTTATTTTCTGATTTCAAACTAGCTGGACCTGGTTCAAATACTCATGCTATTTTGACGATATTTATGGATCAAAGAATATGATTTCCATGGTAACTGCTCCAGGTTTTGAACAAATATCAGCTTTGAAGGTGCTTTCTCTTTTTTGGGTTTGTATTTTATGCTTATTTGATTAACCCCAGGAGGGATTTAGATCTTGTTTATAAACAGAGGACTTAATTTGAAGAAGAAAAGCAAAGTTCAAAATAGAATGGAGTGTTCAAGATATTAGATCTAGCTGCGAGTTCTATCAGATTCTTGCTTTGTCCTTGAGTATTTATAAAAAAGCAATCTTTAGCATAAAAAATATGATGTTGCATATAATCATGTTATTTCATGGTTTCTAAATAAGTGTTCTGAAAGAGTTATTTCTAGTTTTGTGGGCCACTGGCTGTCCATTTGATGGTGATGCATATGATGTGGGTAGATTACATTGTGAAAATGTAGCTGCTAAACTGAATTGAAGGATAAGTGTTCTAAATGTTTTTTGTTTTTTATAATATTACTTTTCCAAGGAAAGAATTGCTATTTTTATCACAGATATTTATTTTTTTTTTTGGTGTGTGTGATTGCAATTGAAATGTTTCTTGTCAAAAATAAGATTGCAAACACAATCTTTCATTTTAAGATACATTTTATACTGTGCAAAAGTTCTAGGAATCAAACTTACGCAAAAGTGACCTGAAAATATTTTAGCGATTGTTTTCACATGGGTCAAGTTGCAACATAGATAGTACAGTTTGAAAGAGATTACTGGAAGAGCAAGTACAACTACTGTAGATATAGCCTGCCTCTGCTGTAAAACATATGGGTGGATGGGATGGAGCAAAATGGATTTTCCTCCTGGGAAGTAGAAGTTGCTCACATGTGGTAGTTGGTAGGCAAGAGCCTTGCTGGCAACCATTTCTTGCCATTTCATGTTTCTGTTAGCAAGTGGTGACTCTTTCTAACTGTGGGAAGCTTGCTCTGCAAGCACTGATGATAATAACTGAACTTGATTGTTGCTTGGATGTAACAAAATGCTTTAGGACAAAGTTTTCCCATTTTGAATGCCTGCTCTGCCTGCATGTTAGCTCCTACCACTTGTAGACATTAATCCTGAAACAGCTGTAATATCCTTGTATGCAGTGTACACAGCACCAGATTCTTCTAAAGGAGTCAGTATTTATTGCCCACCATTATAACAGAAAAAAAGTATTACATTCAGAGATTCACGATAAGCATTTCATGAATTGTTGAGAAGTCAGTGATACTAAAAAATAATAGAATCATAAAATCATTTAGAATGGAAAAGACCTTCAAGATAATCGAGTCCAACCATCATCCACGCCCACTAAACCATATTCTGGAGTACCCCATCTACGCGCTTTTTTAATACCTCCAGGGATGGTGAAACAACCAGATCCCTGGGCAGCCTATTCCAATGTCCGACAACCCTCTCAGTAAAGAATTTTTTCCTAATATCTAACCTAAACCTCCCCTGCTGCAACTTGAGGCCATTTCCCCTCGTCCTATCTCCAGCCACCTGACAGAAGAGACCAGCACCCACCTCACTACAACCCCCCTTCGAGTAGTTGTAGAGAGCGATAAGGTCTCCCCTCAGCCTCCTCTTCTCCAGGCTAAACAGCCCCAGCTCCCTCACCCACTCCTCATGAGACTTGTGCTCCAAACCCCTCACCAACTTGGTTGCCCTTCTCTGGACACGCTCCAGCACCTCAATGTCTTTCTTGTAGTGAGGGGCCCAAAACTGAACACAGGACTCGAGGTGCAGCCTCACCAGTGCCGAGTACAGGGGAACAATCACCTCCCTGCTCCTGTTGGCCACACTATTTCTGACACAGGCCAGGATGCCGTTGGCCTTCTTGGCCACCTGGGCACACTGCTGGCTCATATCCAGCCGGCTGTCAACCAGCACCCCCAGGTCTCTCTCTGCCGGGCAGCTTTCCAGCCACTCTTCCCCAAGCCTGTAGCGCTGCATGGGGTTGCTGTGACCCAAGTGCAGGACCCGGCACTTGGCCTTGTTGAACCTCATACAATTGGCCTTGGTCCATAATGAATCCGTGACTTTAAAGATTGAATAATTCTTGGTAAGGCTCAACGTTTCTGACCATGGTTCAGAAGTGCCGTTGTGTGCATGTGTGTGTATGTTTATGCATTTACCTGCATGCACATGAACAGTTGTGGGAATACCTACATTTGTCAGTGTAACATTTATTCTTCATTATACCTTGGTGCTGGTATCTCAAGAAATGAGGCAGGGGATTTGTAGGACACAACAAAATGTGATTATTTCATGAGTAAACTTTAACTACATGTCACAAAACATATTCATGAGCAGGCAAAACTGAGGCTGCACAGGTATTTCCTAGTTCTCATCTATGTACACAAAATGTCTTCTAGAGAAAAAAAAAATTAAGGTATGGGTTATGAGCAACAATGCCTCCCTGAGCGTTTTTGGCAAGGTTAGACATCTTACTTTTGGGCATTGCACAATCAGTTGGGTTATAACTCCTGGGTTATTGAAGTCGCTACTGTAGGTGGAGGCACAAACCTTCTAGAGACAGGTAAAGAGCTGAAATCCGTGTAGAAGAAAGAGAAACTGGAAGGGGGCTTCTACTGTGAACCAGTTCAGTGCCAAACTTGAAGACTTAAGCCCATTTCCTCCTTTTTCCTCCCCCAAATCCACAAGGTAAGGAAGGATGTATGAAGAAATAGGCAGGAATACTTAGAGATCAGTGTGCAGTGTTACAGGGTAAGTATTCTGGTGGGGATGGGAGTCTGAGCACCTGCACCGAGGATGCTTTATTGCTGCTGTTATGCTGTTACACAACATCATGCAGTGCCCTACAGCAGGCAGTAAATTCACACTGCATATCACCATGCCACTGGAGGTGAGAAGACCTCAGTGATAGCCTTCAGAATTTGCAGGACTTACCTTGTTTCACTATTGTACTTGTTCTATCTCTTCATTCTTTTCCCATGATGTGTTGGTAATGCATCCACTGAGGCACTGGGCAGTAAGCTCTATTATCCTAATTAGTTTTGATTAAATGCTGCTCAGAACTTTTGCAGCCTAACAATAAAGCAAAGGCACCAGGACAGGTTTTTGTTCTCTTCAGGGAACCACTCTCTAGAAGTATCCTAGTTATGTTGTAGGGAGCTACAATGTTGACTAATTTTAATCAGCAGCCTTTAAATAAATGCAGTATATGGATGTGTTTTATGGGACATTAGGGGAAGGAAAAAAAAAACCAAAACACTTAAAATACTTTTCTTCATATTTTTCTATATCACCACCCACACTGGCAGCTGCTGTCATATTTTTTCTGGCTTTGATACTGTTATTCATTAAAGAAAATAACAGAGCAAGGTAGCTTTGGCTACTCAACTCCTCTGTAGTCTTCAAATTTGTGTGCCATTTTGTGGTACCACATGACTGGGAAGTCCTGGATGCAAACACTAATGTTTTTTAAAAAGCCAGATAGTAACAGGCCTTTCCAGTTTTATTTTCTTATTTTATTTATTACTTTGTTCCTCAGGGAGCTAGGGCATATCTCTATTTACAATATATTTATTTTCTCAGACCCATACAGAGATGGAAGTGCTTGAAAAAATGCTATTAATTTTTCCCTATTATTATTTTTTTTAAATGTCATTTTGTTTGAGGAAACCAGGCTGATGCCCTCCTATGGGAGGCCTCCTGTACTTGCACAGAGTGTTTTGTCTTTGCTAGACCCGGATACTGCTTTTACTGTAGTCTGGTTACAGATACCACTTAGTAGGAATGAATGCAGATTGTAGTTAAGAACTGGAAAAACTGACCCAAAAGTGTTTTGGTTAGGATTGTTTCACTAAAATTTACATTTGAATTATTATATTAGAATAAAAGAGAATCAGAGAATTTTTTTCAAGATTTTTAACTGGAAGTGTGAAATCAAGACGGGTAACAGTTCAAGAGTGTGCAATCAAGCACACGTTGCACTGAGCGTCTTATGATTTTGATTCATCTATGCAAATATACTCTGGTGTATTCTCACAAAAAAAGTTTTGTAAATTGTGGTCAACCTACTAAGGTTCACCAGTTGAAAGTTTTTACTGAAATGAAAAGTCAGGAAACTTCTTTTTTGCAGGTTGTCCACTGATAAGCATGTTTTAAGACTGAACAGGATAAAAAATTTGTTATCACTTCAAGTTTCCATGTGATTGTTTCTCATAATTCTAGCTGTGAAGTATTTCTGGCCTGTTTGAAAACTTCACTGCTCATATACTTTTTAAAACCAAGAATGGGTTTTAAAAAGCTTTGTTAGGGTGGTTTCTTTAGTGACTTCTTTTTAATATTTGAGAATTTTAAGTCAAATTATGCATAGACATACTTGGTTGATTCAGTCTGTATGTTTTGCATACTAATTTTATCCTGGTAGAGCTGGATAAAATTAGTTCAACTGAGTTACCTTTGATGTTTGTATGAGTGCTGAAGTAAAACTGCTCTTTTCTAACTCAGGAGCTGAATAATTTCTAAAGGGATGCTCCATGGTGTGCCATGCACCTCAGCTCCTTGTAAGGTAAGAGGGAACTACAGATACATAGCACTTTGGTCACATCAGGGACACCCTGGTATGCTATTTTTGCAGAGTAAACCTTATTAATTTTCTTGCTAAAGGGTAATATTTTTGAATCTTGGCTAGAGTATCCTGATTTTTTCCATATATATATATATATATATAAAAAGTCCTGTTTTCAGAAACATACAATTAGCAAACGAAGTGTTTGCTAATTCCACTTAAGTAGTGTTGAACTATTTCTATTGAATAGAAAATTCAGTGTTTCAGGTCTATGTACAACTGAGTTAGCACCTAAGAAGTGGGATGTTTTGACTTCAGGAGAGATAATAGCATACAGAGACTTTAACCTTTAGGTCATTTGACTGAACGCTGCCCAATTTACCATAGATCAAAAGTTATTTGTATGTGATGGCTTCACTGGCCTGTGTGAAATGAGTTAATGACTTCAGTTTGCTTCACAGAGGAGAATTCTCCATGTTGCAAGTGGCAAAAGCTGTTGATGGCTCTTCCAGCAGAGATGTTAATGTTTGCGAATGGAGGCAGATGCTGTCCTTCTGTGCAGGAAGGACATAGACAAGGAAGAGTAGGGACACTCATGCTGCTGCTGTCTGATCCCTACAAACATACAGTGGATGCCAGTGCTGCTACACTATCGAGACAAAAATGCCTCTGTTATTTAAAATTTACAGATGGAAAAATAGTGACTAAAATGACTAAATGAGGAATAAATAATGACTAAAGCGTGAGCTCTAACTTCTACCCTGTGCTGAGCCTGTATTTGTGCTACTCTGGGGGTCCCTGAAACTGTGAAACTGAATAAAGAGCTACATGGGTTCCCTGGGCTTAGAGAAGCTGTGAGCCCTGCCCAGCACCCTGGCCCTCTGTGGCATTATCTGTTCCCAATTCTGCTTTGTTTCCCACTCCTCGGTCAGTAGCAGCAGTTGGTTCTGAGCAGTGACCTGCACCCAGGCTGGGCTTGCTGTGCTAGCTAGTGGTGTAACGCTGTTGACTTGTTTGCCACTGTTTTTCACAGGCACTATATTGCAACTAGTGCCTTTATCTAAAGAACTACTTCACTCTTTCTGGTTCCCTGTTGAGAAACTACCATTTGCTCATGCAGAATCACAATGCAAAATGTCAAGTCATTTTGAATTTGCCAGTATCTGGGGAGGAAGGGAGAAAGCCCCATAACAGAAATAACTTTTATGAGGGTGAGCCAAGCCAGGCATTTAACTCCTCTTCATCATATGGTTTTATTATGTAATGCTTTAAATACAGAAAAGAAAGACAGGTGGCAGTCAAAGAGCAGGAGAGGACACCAGCCATCAGAGAACAAGACCAGGTGGTCCCTAAGCAGTGGAGATGAATACAAGGGACAGAATACAGCCACAGATGTCGTAACATTAAGGGACGTGTACAGGGCTGACCCAAATACAGTATTGTTAAGAGCAGATATAGGGTTCATGCCATGTAATATCTTCTTTCCCTTGCTCTTTTTCTCTCTCTCTCTGTTGTTTTGAATCCATTTTCCTGTGTGGCCTCAGCACTACTGTGATTTCTTTCCCCTGGGGATTGGCTTTCTATTATTTTTGGCTGCCACGTACCTTTCATTTTTGTTTTAGGTTTAATAGAGTCTAGGCATTGATGTAAAATAGCCTGAGACAGTTGCATTTTTCACAAGCCATAAGTTGTTACATTTCCTGTTTATGGCAGTGATACTGGTATGAGACTAGGGGTGTTAGATAATTACAAACAAAATTATTTGGAATTTTGTTAATTCTGTAAATGTACAGAGTAAATAGCTATCCCTAGGTCACATGAACTAATTGTTCAGCACTTCAAAAATAAATAAATAAAAAATAACAAGATTTCAACTTCTCCAGTTACATAGCTGGAGAATCAGACCATGGAGATGCTGTTTCACGTTGACAAAACATTCTTGTTTACAGCGCTACAAGTCTCAAAGTTAAGTCTCAAAGTTATCAGTTTTTTAAATAGGCAATGTTTCAACTGGCTTTAGAGATTTCTTTGTATTAGACTAGATGAGCTTCACTGGAGAGTCCCAAATAGCCAATTTCTTCAATTCTTGCAATGAGGAGATCAGGACAATGCAGTTTATTTAGTTTTGATAGCAGTAATGGTACAAGAAAAATAAGCTCATCTAAGTCAGTGACAGATCTATGCCATTTGAACACATCCCCTTGAATCTCTCGCTAGCTGTCTCTGCATTTATACTGTCTTCTTGCTGTTGAAAGTCTGTTTACTTCACTATCTTGTTTTGCTTGTAAGGTTGTAATAAGGCTAAAGGACTTGATTCTCCAAGCTGCTAAGTACCTCTTGTGTTGTGCTGTACGCCCTCAATTTCTATTGCTTGAAGCACTGAATACCTTGCAAGATCCTACCATTCTAGACAGAGGAATGCACTTGAAGTGTTTTGCAATTCTCTGATGAAAGTCACTATAGCCTATAGAAGTGCCAGGTACAATTATTATTACTATTCAGGCATTGTACCAGTAGCATCTATTTCTGTGTTTCACTTACCCTTCAAAAATTTAGAGAAATGGTTCTCTGTCACCAGAGGTGAGAAGGTTTTTCGTATCTCTATCATCCCACACTTTGTACCTGCTACTTATATGTCTCTGTTAAAAATGATTCCCCATACTCCTTCTGAGACCCTGATAGGTGGAAGTTTTTAAGAATTAAAACCAGAAGCAACAATTTTTACAAAGTTACATACATATCTATTCTGTTCTCTTTTCCTCCTCCTAAAGTGCAAAGTCTATATGAATAATTATCTTAGTAGTAGTTTTTCAGTCTCGCCATAACTGGAGTTTGTTGAAATTTCTTTGAACTTCTCACAAGAAGTAGCTATATTTGAATACTTCAAATTAACTTTTTCAAAATTATCTAAACATGGAAATTGTATCTTGCTGTCTTTTGTAATACCCTTGGAGAAAGTAGTCACCGTTGTCAGGTCCAACTGCAAAGTCAGTTTTTAACAAACTGAATGCTCTGATACAAGTGACTTTCATCTTGATCATCTTGCTCACTGAAAAATTGAACCACTACTCTAGGTTCTGTCTCTAGTCAGTAGAGAGGGCAAGCAGCTCCATAGGGCAGTTCATTCCCTACAAAAGACTTATTTTAGGATGGATTGAGTTTCTCTCTGGAGGCACTTATTTGTCTTGACTATGGAGATACACAGATAATAAACCTAAACTAGACACCCATGTTTCAATGTTAAAAAATAATCTGTGCTGATTCTCACCCTACAATCTTTTATTATCACAACCATATAACATGCTTTTGGCATCTGAGTTCAAGAGGACCGTAATTAGTCATTATTTCTGAATCATTACTCAAGTGAACCTTTATGGGAATTGTTTCTGATTAATGATTGCAGGATCAAGATCTGTGAGAATGTCTGTAGAAGAGACTGTGATCTCTGCTGCTTTAATGAATTTTAGTTCTGAGATTCATTATCACTGAGCTGGCCTTGTGAGTGGCCCTGAAAAATGATTTCTCTCCAAAGTGTGCCGCTAGCACTGAGCTGGATAAGTATTTGCGAGGGGCTCTTGCAAACTTACTTTTATTTATTTTCTGTTTTTTTTCTTAAAGTGGAGTCCACCTTTGTTTCTCTTAGCATACCTCTTTGTTTTCCTTTTGTAGAGTGTGTGAGAAACAGTGGTAGAAACATGTGATTATATTTTTGGCTATGTAAATCAGAGTAGCTTCACCGGCTGAAAATATTGTCCTACTGTTTCATTAAAAGATGAAAACTGTGATTGTTTGAGGTTCTTTCTTTACACTTGTAGTATGGTGCTCCAGTGCAGGAGACTTGTTCTTGTTGTCTAATACTGAAAATGGGGAATCCTGTGTGAGTCTAATTTCTGCTATTGATATAGCTGAAGTAAGTATGCCAGGAGGATATATGAATAATAATTGTTAGAAATATTAGATGTTTGAATTGGAGGCAACTGAGAATTTAATGTGAATTTAAAATTTACCTGTTCTGTAAATGTAGTCAGTCTCACAAAAGTATATATGAATAGTGGAAAAGATATTAAGACAATTTTCTTAGATATTAGTGGGGACTTTTGTTATTTAAGGTGTTGACTTTTGACAAAATAAGAACAAACCTTAATGGCAAGTTCTTATACCCTCTGAGGTTTCATTCTCTTCTAGTATTTCCTTTGCTTTTGCTGCTAGATAGGTACTTCAGATCTTAGCAGTAGGGTCTCAAATGTTAGTTTTCATTTCAGAAGCAGTTGGTCTGGAATGAAACAAACCAGAGATCACTCCAATTCCCTTTTTCCTCTTTTTATCTTCCTTTTTTTTATTTATTCTCCCCACCTAATTGTTTCCCTCCTCTTCCATAACAAATGCCATCTTCTCTGAAAGGTCATCATCTAGGAACTTAGTGATCATCATTCTGCAGGAGGTAGCTTGACTGATAGGTCTCTGATTCAGGCTATGAAGTACAGGTTGGGTTTTTTTTTAATCTATAAGCACTTGCTCTTTGCTAAAGCCCAACAATGTGTGTGTGCACTCCTTTTTTTAAACCACAGTGCATTTTAGTACAATGGCTTAATGTCACAGTTGTGTGAATTTGACTTCTTTAAATCCGCTTTTATTTGTAAACATCCTGTCATGGAAAAATCCTCCATCATTTAGTCACAAAAGGATGTTGGGGGTTTGGGGTTTTTTTGGTTGTTTTTTTTTTCCTCATTTAATATTAGCTTAAACACTATTAGTTTTAACAAGATTTTTACTCTTGTATCAGGTGACAATCAATCTCTTCTGCCTTAATGATGTATTGCTGAAATTTGCATTTACAGTCAAGTGAGAATGCCAACTGCCTATGGCTGGGAGAGGTTTGGGTTCTGCAGGTTTCTACATTGACATTATAGAGATGTTTACTGCAATAATCACATTAACATGGTATTTTAGATAGAAATCAGAGAGTGACTCTTACTCCCAACCTCTGTGTTGTCTTTTATTTCCAGTAAGGCTGTCTGGCCAAACCCACTTTGAAAAGTAGCACACTTAATTTCCCTTAAAAAAAAATGAATGGGAAAGATTAAAAACAAATAATTCTTTTCCTATAGCAATGTCTTTCATAGATTTCCCCTTCTTTATTTTTCACAGAAGGAAAGCAAAGACTTAAAGCTCAGAAGCACAAGATGTAGAATGTAGTAGTTTTCTGAATGGGACCTTAGCTCTCTCCAGGACTGTTTACTGCAGTGGTTTCCAGCTGCTTCCCTCAAAACTGTTCTAGGTGAGAGAGACATTAGGAAGCAGTTGCACATGTAGAACTAGAATTTGTAGTGCTGTTAACATTTCTTTGCCCAAGAGACTTGTAGTAGTATCGTTGAGTGTCTGTACACATAAATATAAATACATATATATATGCATATGTAGTCTTCTGCTCCTGACTCTTAAACTTGTATTGTTTTTGTTCCCCTTGTAGCTATGTTAGAATTACCTGTTCTTAAATCATGTAGTAAAGTGTCACAAGTGTTGTTTTATAAGCTAACTGGAGACTACAGAAAGGAAAAAAATCTCTAAACATTGATGGACCTGGCTGGTCAAACTTCAGATTTCCTTACCTGTATTAGTTGAACAGAAGACTTCATTCTTCTGGGAAGACAATTAAATGTTTTTTCACCTGTGTGAATTACTAAATTGGCAGAAAAATAGCAGAGGGGAAGTGTGTATTAGCTAGTTAATAGCTGCTGGACAGAAAGAATTTGTAGAATGCTTCATACAAAACCAATGAGATCATGTTTGCTAACCTCAAATGGTACATGGGAAGGAATTTCTCAGATCCCTTTATTTCTATATTTATGTTACATCATGGAATCTCTATAGTATCAGTATTATATATAAGACTATGTAATACTGTGAAGGATGCTGGCTAAATGGTTTACAGGAACACTCTGAGCTCAAGTTTGGAAAGACTGTCCTCAGTATTATTGTTTATTCAGGTTGGTTTATGTTCTAATCTTTCTTACAATTATGCAAATACAAAAGTTGATATAAATGAGACCAAACAGTGAACAGTTAGTTTGAACTAGTTTTCTGCTTTTGAAATACAAGATACTCATAGGAGCACTTAAAGAACACTTATTTCTCTCCTTTCACCTTACCTTTAGCAATAGCATTGTCGTGGTTTCAGCTCAGCCACTTGCAAACTGTTTTTTTGGTAACAAAACACCACTCAGCCACTCGCTCACTCTCCCACCCTCCTGCAACCCTGGCCACGGTGGGACGAGGACAAAATAGAAAGGCGGGCTCGTGGGTCAAGTAAGGACTGGGAGGGATCACTCATGGTCACGCGCAAGACAGGCGCAACTTGGGGAAGAAACAAAACCAAATTAATTTACTACAAGTCAAAACAAAGCAAGGGTATTGGGAAGCAAACCCAAACCTGAGAACACCTTCCCCCCGCCCCTCCCTCCTTCCCACCTCAACCCCACTCCCGGTTCTCTCTCCCTCCTCCCCCCGGCGGCGCAGGGGAACAGGGGATGGGGGTTGGGGTCAGCTCCCCACACCTGGTCTCTGCCGCTCCTTCCTCCTCAGGGGGAGGAGGACTCCTCACTCGGCCCCTGCTCCGCCACGGGAGACAGCCAGTCCTCCACGAACTTCCCTGGCGTGGGTCCTTTCCTCGGGCCGCTCTTCAGTGACATGCTGCTCCAGCGCGGGCTTCCCCATGGAGTCACGGCCATCTTGGGGGACCTCCGCTCCCCCGCTCCCCTCCATGGGCCGGGGGGGGACAGCCTGCTGTCTCCCCATGGGCTGCGGGGGCATCCACCTCCTCAGGCGCCCCTCCTTCCTCACTGCCCTCGGTATCTGCAGAGGGGTTCCTCTCACATTCCAGTCCCCCTACTGACTGCACGTTCCCCTTCCCAAATCTGTTCTCCCAGAGGCGCTACCGCCGTCGCTGACGGGCTCGGCCTGGGCCAGCAGCAGGTCCGGCTTGGAGCTGGGGAAGCTTCCAGCAGCTTCTCACAGGAGACTCCCCTGCAGCCCCTCCCCCACCACCAAAAATATCCCTGTGCCACACAAACCCATAACAAGTATATAACTTAGTGATAAACTGGGGAACCTTGAAGCTATCTGATTTTGCAGCAGGCAGGTGGTCTTCCTTTCGCAAAAGTCTTGAGTCCCATGCATTACCATAAGGCAATCTTGAAAAATCTTAATCTTTTTTTAGAATAACAAGCAATTTGCAAGGTTCATGAGTTGTAGCATAAAATCTTGTAAAACCAGGTATGAAAATGAACAGTATGATATGAAAGAATAAAAATGCTTGTATTCTGCAGTTCATTTGTCTTCTAATGAGCAATTCAATTAAGTTTGGCCTTGTTAAATGGGTGCTTAAAAATAAGTCAAGTGATGCAGTAATTACGAACACAGAAACCCAAATCCCTCCCTCTTTTAAATAGCAATCAAAATATTTATGTTGAGAAGTTGTTATTGTGGAGCTTTTTGTACATATTCTAAAATCATTAGGCAGCTAAGTCAAGAAGAACTCAATGTGCAAAAACACAGGGTTGAGAGTCTTAAAGGGATATTCAATGCAAATCCATCAGTATCTCAGTTTCAAGACTCCACAGGAGAATGATTTAAAGAGTATGTAAGTTTATAATAGGAACAAATTATACTTTTACCAAATTGTAAGCAAATTGAGCATAAAAAGTGAATAATGACATTTCACACAGGGTATTTGTTTCCAATTAATACAGAAAACTTACCCAGCTCTAAAGTAATAGATGATACTTAAGTGAGATATTAATAATGAAAACTGATTTCTGGACAGTGCATTGTACATCTGATCATGAGATCATTGGCTTTAGTTAATTGACAAATTACTGGGTTCCCCCCCTTTTGTTTTACTGTTGGTCAACAGTTTTTCCCTAGGACAGCAACATTAAGTTAAAGAGCAAGAGCAAGACATAGAAGACACTGTCTACAGTGTTCTACAGCGTGGCATTTGGTTTAACTTAAGCAGTGTCACAGGAGCTGATAGCTCATTTACCCATTGCCATTTGGAATTTGTAAAGCAATCTGTAAACAGCTTGTCTGTTTTGTGAAATTCCACTTGCTTCAGCAATGAGAAAGAGTTGGACTTTGTTTTATCTCCCTTTGTCTTTCTCACTGTCAGTAGTGATAACAATGGAGCACGTCATTCAGTTCCCTTCAAACTTATACCTGCTTTTATTTGGCAAGGCACTGGGCTGCATGGTCAAGTGATCCTGGAATGAAACTGAAGAGCTCAGCTGAATGGGGCACCGATCAAAGCTTGGAGTTTAGACTCAAACTTCACTACAGAAAACAAAGCATCAGAATGAAGTTGCCTTGAAAAGGACGGGAGAGAGGAGTTGGGCCAGGCAGCTCTTTGACTGGGGGCAGTGGAGCCTGTCCCTGTCAGATCTTTACTGAGTATCACCTGTGAAAAGTCTGAAAGCATGGCCCGTGCTTCTGCTAAGAGTTACATGGTAGAGCAAGAAAAATTAGCAGCTTTTCATTTGGCATCCTCCTGCCTCATGCTAGGAAAAGTACTGTACTACACCTTTTAATGCTGGTTTAACTCGGGGAGGAAATAGTATGCCCATGTACAAAAATGTCTAGTTGGAAGGGCAGTAATGCCAGACTGCAGCAGCAGAGTCTACATATTTCAGTAACAAATTTAATTGTGCCACTAAAGGGTTTTTGCCCTACTCTTTTGCATAAAGTAGGATCTCTTTATTGTGAATGCTGTAAACTAACACTCCTAACTTAGAAATCAATTTGGTCAGTGTAGCTGTAGTGCTACTAACTACAATTTTCTTACAGATTAGTTCAGTAGAAAGAAAGATAAAGTGTTACTACTTTAAAAACAGAAGCCAAGAACTGACATTTCTGAGATATACCATATGCTGTAGTGCCTCTCTCACATGGTTTATCTGCTTTCTGGCCATGTCCAGCACTTTTGGATGTGCAGAAACCTATTTGGAGACACCCTGCAGTAGATTCTAGTGCTGTCATGCTTGAAAGTCCCAGATGAGAATTGAAAATCTTCAGACTTATTGGTGTAACTTCTCTACATAGAAGAGAAAGGTATAAAATGCTCAGGAAAACTCTGTTGAACAGTAGCCTTATTTAAGGCTACATTCACTAACTTAATGTCTAAATGATGACTGCTTTTGTCCTTGAAGATACGTGTGTGTGCAGCATACTAGTACCATGTAATTGTACTGTTAATGGGGTCTCTTCAAGAACCTCCAAGATAATATTATTAATTTGTTGGGCAATAATATCTGAATTTTAGAAAGGAATCACAGATTCAGATATGACAAAATCTGTGTTATTCAATCTTATATAAGCACAAATTTCAAATTTGCCCTCTAGCTGTGATTGTGATGTAGGTGTGTATCAGGACTCTGTGTGTGTGCACCTAATAATCAGTTCCATGGCTCTGTGCATAGATGGGATGGTGGACCAACTGGAGGTGGTTCACAACTTCTAGCCAGCTTCCCAGCAAAGCATTTGACTAATGTATGCAAGAGTTTTCCAGATGAAAATACTGGACAGTCCCAGAGACTCCCTCAGGTAGGTCCTGCTGTGCATTGCCCAATTGATTAAGAACTGTTTCTGTGCTTAAATATGTTGATTAACATCCTGCGTGGAGAATCTGGCAGTTCCAGTGATTTCTCTGCAGGAGGAATTGCCTAGAATTGACCAGACTGAACATAATAATATTAAGTAGTCAGCAGAAACTGTTCTATGCAGTTGTGGGATACAGGAGAATCAGAGGTTAGAATTTAAAAGTAATGGTGACCATTAAAAAAAAAATTCCTCAACCCCCAAAAGAAACAGATGCAAAACCCACCCAAAACACAACAGCTTGAGATACAGAGAGTAAGGTCTCATTGTTGAATCCCTTTGAGAAGGGATGGCACTATGGCAGTAATTTCAATGAGACAGAAAAACTGGCTTCATGTAGATGAAGAAACGACTCAAATGGCTTGACTTGGTATAGTACATGTTGTAGGCACTGAACTTTATATGTGAGTTTCACTAACTATCATTTTCTCTGATCTGTACTTATTCTAATCACCCTTAATTATTTTTCCCGTGCAAAGTGTTTCAGATTACTTAGATTTTATGGTGGTTCTCTTCCAAATTTACCTTGTGTTACCACTGTGACTGTTGGTTTCTGATCCTTTGGGAAGAAAATTACATAAGGTCTCTTATTACTAACATTTAATTGACATTTTATTCATATCATTTATTTCAATTGCAGGACTTGAATCACATTTGAACAGGAATTATTTTCCCAATACTGTATGTTACCAGCTACGTAAGCAATACATCCTGCATTACAATCAGTTCATTTAAAGGAAGATGATGCTGATCAGGGAAAGAATGTTTGCAGAATAATTTGGTAGAGTGGGGATACCGAGTGGATTGTGAGGTGGTTTGGGGGTTTCTGATCATGTGAAGTCAATGTAATGTTATTAAAATACTTAGGATAATCTGCACTAGAAACTTAATACAAAAATAATGTATGACATGGGACTTAAATATAACTGAGTCCCTGACTGCTGTGCCAAAGTGTTTTGACACTACACTGAAGCATCGAATCTGTTTGATTCTTGCTCTTTATTCTGAAATTATTACAAAATACTAGTAGCGATTATTGTACTGTGAGCACTTTGTTGCTAGGCACTGCCTTGAGGCTGATGGTAAGTTCCACATACACCATCAGATAGTTGAGATTTTTTAAAAAATATAGTTCAATTTGTAAAGCAAAATTACTCTGTAATCAGATCAGACAGTGATCAGGAATTGGAGGTCTCGTTATTAGTTATGCTTTGCTGTTTTCTCTATGGACAAACTTTCACTGGTTTCTTTTCCACTGGGGAAGAAGAAAACTGGTTAATGGAGAAGAACCTTGTAAGGTTCAAACCTCATTGTAAAGGTACTTAAAACATTTGGACAGTGACATAATTAATGGCAACAGCAGCAATGCCAGAAGCGATGTTAGAATAGCTGAAAAAAGTGAATAGATCGTTGCTCCTCTTCTGTTTGCTTATGTGATAGAAAGAGTGATGTAATCATCATGCTTCTCAGGAGCAAAAGGTGGAGGGTCCCAGGTTTTGCTGTGATGCATTTGCGTAGTTAATAACCCCAAAAAGTAAAGGGAGTGAAGTGTCCTGGAACTGCTGGGATTGGTTCAAGCTGTGTAGGCCTTGTGGAGCCGCCTTTACCTGCGCAGGTGAGGTGGGCAGCAGGTAAAGAGCATTCTGCTGTCCTCGAAGAACTTGTCTGGTCACCTGCAATTCATTTGTGTGTGCGGGCTGGATAATCATACAGTTACATGTGAGTTATCCTTGGGCACAGCAATGATCTCATAACTCTCTCAAACATGATGGTGCTCAGATGACACATTATTTTTAGATTTTTAACACATGCAATTTATGTGCATCGTACCTGAGGTTGATTTTCCCTTTGGCAGTTGGTGAGGTATCTGACCAGACTGCCTTTTTCTGTCAATCCATGTTTTTATTTTTGGACTTTCCTGAGCAATATATGCTGAACTTTCTAAACCGATCAATTTTGCTCATGAGTTACTACTGGAAGAAGGTGATAATTGTTTTATCAATACAAGACACAGTCAGTTGCATTTCAAATACCTTCAAAGCTAGTTATCTGTTCACACTTTCAGGCAGCTGGTTATTGTTTGTGTTTGATTTTGGCACTTTGTGAGTTATTAGTAATAGATGTGTAATACTGAATAACTTCCTCTGCTCAGGAGCGGGCGGGCTTTAAGCTGAGCTCCCAGTATGAGCCAGGCCATGTTTTGGGCAGATATGCAGGAGGATTGCTGGGGAGGAGGATTACTGCCCCACAGTCCACACCTGGCCTTGCAGCCAGCTCTGGGGGTTGTCTCGCATAGCTGTCCTCTGAGAAGAAAATGAGAAGGTTGTCAAATAGCTGATGATACCCTGAAGATTTGCACACTTGGCAGAACCAAGGAGTTTTTCCTTTCCTAAGGTAAAATCTTGATAACTACTTTTGAATTGTTCCTAAAGACTTGTCCCAGCAGGGGTGATGAGCAGGGACCTGTTTCTAAAGGGTTCTCACTAGCTGGCATTTGGGCTTCTAAGGGGTGCCAAAACATTTGTCTGGAGTTGATCCTTGTTTGTTGCAGCAGCAAGTATGCTAGTGAAAGCAAACCCTTCTGTCCTTTGACCCAAAGTCATGCTTTTTGAGGGCATAACCAATGTATCCATTTGGAAATCTTCCAGGTATTACTCTGCTATCTGTCTGTATGTTTATACAAATGAGGCAGTTTCTCGTAAACTATCAGAGTGTATACTTCATGTAGTAGGATAACAATATGTGTACGCTTATCCAGACAAATACTCTTCTGTGGTGATTCAAGAGTGATAATGGAAAGTAAACCTGTTCAAAGTAAATGTGAAAGTTTGAAAGCCACTCAGGAAACTTAAGGCACTAGTTTTTGATAGAATTAAGTACCAAAGATTGCTTAAAAGACCAACCTGTTCCCCCAGCAAAAAATAATTGAAGTTAGCGTCAGATAAGGTGACTGGAGGTACTGGAAGACAATGCCCAAAACAATGCCCATCTTTCTAAAAGATCTAGATTTTGCATTGTTGAATTGCAGATTTGGCCTTGTGATGGTTGTGTCATTGATTTGGTGGAAGGAACTGCTTAGCATGCTGTTATGGGTTTGTGTGGTGCAGGGATATTTTTGGTGGTGGGGGAGGGGCCGCAGGGGAGTCTTCTGTGGGAAGCTGCTGGAAGCTTCCCCAGCTCCAAGCCGGACCCACCTCTGGCCCAAGCCGAGGCCATCAGCGATGGTGGTAGTGCCTCTGAGAGAACAGATTTGAGAAGGGGAACGTGCAGTCAGTAGGGGGACTGGAATGTGAGAGGAACCCCTCTGCAGATACTGAGGGCAGTGAGGAAGGAGGGGCGCCTGAGGAGGTGGATGCCCCCGCAGCCCGTGGGGAGACGGCAGGCTGTCCCCCCCCGGCCCATGGAGGGGAGCGGGGGAGCGGAGGCCCCCCAAGATGGCCGTGACTCCATGGGGAAGCCCGCGCTGGAGCAGCGTGTGACTGAACAGCGGCCAGCGGAAAGGACCCACGCCAGGGAAGTTCGTGAGGAACTGTGGCCCATGGAAAGGACCCACGCCAGGGAAGTTCGTGATGAACTGCGGCCCGCGGAAAGGACCCACGCCAGGGAAGTTCGTGGAGGACTGGCTGTCTCCCGCAGCGGAGCAGGGGCCGAGTGAGGAGTCTTCCTCCCCCTGAGGAGGAAGGAGTGGCAGAGACCAGGTGTGGGGAGCTGACCCCAACCCCCATCCCCTGTTCCCCTGTGCCGTCGGGGGGAGGAGGGAGAGAGAACCAGGAGTGGGGTTGAGGCGGGAAGGAGGGAGGGGTGGGGGGAAGGTGTTCTCAGGTTTGGGTTTGCTTCCTAATACCCTTGCTTTGTTTTGACTTGTCGTAAATTAATTTGTTTTTGTTTCTTCCCCAAGTTGCGCCTGTCTTTTGCGCGCGACCGTAAGAGGTGAGTGATCCCTCCCAGTCCTTACTTGACCCACGAGCCTGCCTTTCTATTTTGTCCTCGTCCCACCGTGGCGAGTGGGCAAGCGGCTGCGTGGTGCTTTGTTACTGGCTGGGCTGAAACCACAGCACATGCTCAGAATGACAAATTCCACCATCTTAAAAATGACACAACATAGTGCTAATTTGGCAGTGATGGGAATGTGTGCTGTAAGCACGGCTGACTAACCTTCTTTCTCCGCTGTGCTCTATTGCTGTAAAATCATTTGTTGCAGATGGTCATGGTACAGCTGTTAAAAGCTTGAAAGAATTTTTTTGTTGTTTTGTAAATAAAACTTTTTTTTAATTAATCTACCAAAGTTAAGATACATGATGCTTACTGGCTTATCTTCAGTGCTGTGTTTCAGCAACAATTTAGTTATGTATATATATTAGGAACCATAAATTAGATGGACTGTACTTGTCTCTGAGTGACTGTATGTATAACTCTGATGTGCCCTTACTTGATTCTTTGCCTACTCAAAGCTCACTGCACTGTTGAGGGATGTTTATTTTTCTTTTAGACTGCTTTATAAACCTAATTAAATGCTTGTAAATTGTAATTATTAAAACTTCAGCCAGAAGGTTTATGCGCTGATGGAATTTGATCTTTTTGGACATACTAAATTTGATTTAAAATTTTATTTTCATTCTCTATATTTCTAGCACTTAAAAGTTTAACAATGTTTCTGAAAAAAAGGAATAACCTAAATTACAGTCTAGTAAAACTTAGTCTATCTGAAACTAAGGACAGAGCTTGGCAAAAACATTTATTTTCTGTGCTTATTCACTCCAGCCTTAGTTAAAATCTGAAAATAAGTGTTGAATTTTAAGTAGATATCTTAGGCTTTTCTTACTGTTCATGAAACAAAAAGGAAAGTAGAAAGCAAACAGCCATGTAAAATAAAAGCATGGGATACATAGGGAAAGTTTGACCTGATTAGATTATATTGTATAGTGCATGGCTCAAGAATATCAACAGCTGTCAGCCTATCCCTTTCAAAGCTTCAGCTGTTTCCATTTAAAAAAATTATGAACCATCTAGGAAAACAAATTTCATTTTAGTATTTGATATAAGTCAGAGCTCATAATAAACCACTTGTAACCCAGTGTCACTTCCAAACAACTTACTATGTGAGTTGTAAAATGCAATTTTTGAAAGAATTCAGGCTTCTTTTAGAAAATGAAGCAAGATGTACATACTTCTGTCTAAAATGAGTTTACACAGAGAGTTTGGGGATTCTCCCAGAGGAAATATCACAGAAGTTTCATATCAGAGTTCCATGCCATACATAATGCTAACTTTTAGTGCATATCTCTATTCATTTCGTAGACTTCTAGCTATTATATTCAGGAATATACGCAAAAATGTGACCCTCTCACTATTAAGAGTAGACCAATAGATTATATTTCTGCTTTCCACGTTGGAATAACAGTTAGAACATTAAACATAGGAACATCTTTTATGCTTTTTTTTTTAATTTACTGTATCCACACGATTTCAATGAAATTGAAACTTAATTGAAGTTAATTTAACTGTAATCTGTATATTTGAACTAAAAGATGTGCTTTGCTTCAGTAACGGCTGGAACTTTAACTGAATGGATTCCATGTGCTTAATGAAATGTACAGAAGGTGGATGCAACTACACTAGTCATTTGGTTCATCTATCTGTTTCACAGGAAATAATTGCCATGATGCAATCATAGATTTTTAAGAACATAGGAAATTTGTTCCTGGGTTGGGCCAGTAAACTCCTGTGCCCCAGTGTGCTGTCTGCAGGAGTAGCATCAGGAAATGTTGTGCAGTGCGTTATCTTGGACACTTTCTGCAGGCTATTTTCCTCATACTCCCCCAGCACCCAGCAATGGCTTTGATAGGAAGACTGAAAATCTGAACAACATTTTCAGTTTTCCAAGACCAAAACCCACCTCCCAGATACTTTCCAGTTCCTTTCTCTGACATTTTTTTTGACTTTTCATGGTCCTTCACTGTCATGTGTATATGCTCCCTGTTTTCAGGGAGGGAAGAGACAATAGCACTGGCTATTTACACTGGCTCAGAGTTATCAGTTTGTGTGTTTTACTGGATCACTTTCCACATCATGGTGCTAGTACAGACTAGCTTCACTAATAAAGTAGTTAGACATTACATTTTCTTAAAAATTCTCAAATAACAGGAACAAAGAACTGCAAATGTTCTCTTGTTCTTTTAAAATACTTCAAGTAAATAGATGGACTAGCATTTCAAAGACATGAAAACGTTAGCCTGTTATTGTATTGGCATGTAGCCAATTCCTTCGTGCTGGAAACATTTAATACATTTGGATATGTACAGATACACATACAGCTGTAACAGAGATTGATGCTATACAACGAAATAGAAATGGGAAGAATAACATAAAATATTGAAAATGAAAAGAGGAGTATTAAATATGGGGCAAATCTTCTAGGAGCTGCTCATTCTTAGGCAGATGGAAGAAAAATTGGAGAAAGATAACTTAGCTGCTTCCAAAATATTAACTCACATCCTCCTTTCTCTCTTGAATAAGGAGTGTTTTATTCATTTTCCTAGACAAGATTCCTACCAATATGTAATGTTTAGGCTTTAATATACAGTTAGGAAGTATCATGCTGTGGAGCCTTTTATTGACTGGGTCTTCTTAATAGTAATGAATCAATATGGTACTGATAGGGTGAGAGGGCTGTGCAGGCTGTACAGTTTGTGTAGCTGCAGGGCCTGAAAATAAGTTTGGTGGTTTTTGTAGCTGTGCCGTGGGAGTACAGGGAGCTTGAGAATGTGACTGATAAGCAGCCAGATAATAGACTAACGATCAGAACATCAGGAATCCATCAAAAAGAAAGCAAAGGTTTACACCAGGCATGTATTTTCTCAAATGAGAAGCAGCATAGAAAATATCCAAAACTATATGAATCTAAGCATGAATTGATCACATTGTGCTTTTAATGACTGGTGTGCATGTGCATGCTCAGCTTCTAAGCAAAATTAATTAATTTAAAGGTGCATATGTGGTAAACTGTGGAAAATACAGTAGCAGGAGAAGTTTTTGATTAAAGAACTCATTACAATATATAAAGTTGAGGTGTGGGCCAGATTCTTTAAATTTGCATGCTGGATATAGTCCATTTCCCCTGAGAGCTACTGAATGATTTGTACAAAGTATGCAGCCTGCTTTCTGCCACTATTAGCATTTGATTTAAGCATTACGCTGCTTTGGTCTGAAGTCATATCTAGCTTTAAAAAGTTAAAAGATGGATATAAATTCTGATAAGATTTGGATTTCTACATTCATAACAATGTCTTCCTGTTTCCTTACATCTCCTGGGGACTGCTGCTTTGATGTTTTGGGATTGGGAAAGAGAAGGAGGAAACTAAATACCAGCATGTACCCATTTTTGTTAGGCTGGTATCAGCCCCCACCTTGAAGTATAGCAAGTTTAAGATTAGGTCAGGTTGCTCAGGGATGGTTGAGTTATGAATATCTCCAAGGATGACTATTCTACTACCTCCCTTGACACCAGTTTCACTGTTGATCACAGATATGTATCTCTTAGTTGTAAGCAGCCTCAGAAAGACACATCTCTACAGGTTCTCCTGGTGTGTTCCAGTAGTTTTCATTTTGTGGATCTCTCAAGGAACTCACTCCTGGGTAATTAGAATAATTTAAATTTTTGGAGTATTTTATGTTGTTTACCTTTTTTTCCAAATGTCTTCCCTAAACAGGTGTATTGCTATTGTGTCTATCCTAAGCAATTAAAAATCAGCTCATGCCTTTTTTTCACTGGCTTAGTTTGGAGAGTGATTGGAACAAACAAACCTCCATTAAAATAGGATTTCCAGACTACTGATAAAACTTTGCAGTTATGCAAGCTGAGAGAAGGATAATCAGATTTCATACTTCCTGGAATAAGGTAATCACCACAGGAGTTCAGGAGAAAGTTTTCTTCAGATTTAAGCACTAAAGAACTTACCATTCACCAGTTTCCTTGTAGACCTCACATGCTAGGTTGCTAATAGAGGAAAGTTCCTGGAATTGAAGGGTCTCATTAACCAAATCCTGGACCCTTTTTCTAATGTCCTTTGCTTGTTCAGAGTAATAAGATGGAATTTTCAGGCCTTTGTTCAGTTTACTTTTACATTCCTTGGTAGTGAAGGAAGTTCACAATGTATCTATGGCTTTTAATGAGTAATGCCAAGAACCTGCAGCAAGACAAAGGTAGAAATTGAATCCTGTATGTACTCATTCTGTATGCAAATTTAAGATTCCTGTAGGTGGCTTTTTAAATTTCATTGTAAACCTGCACAAAGTTGCATGAGTAAAAACTACAATAAACAACCTTAAAGTGAATTTTTATTGAGTTTTAGTCTGAGAACTTTGATTGTGTGTTAACACAGGAAGCGATGCCAGCCTTCCAAAACCTTTTGTGAGCACACCATTTTTGGACTGGTCATGCCGGGCAAGACTGAGTGCCTTTTGTGCAGAAGTTTGAGGGGCTGCTTCTCTGCTTCTTCCATGACGCCAATCATCACTGCATCCAGTGAGATGAGGCACTGCTGCTTCAGTGAACTACTGAAGAATTAGCAGGTACTACTGTGTCTTCCAAACACACATCTCAAGGAGAGGGGAAGGACATGGTCAAGGCACTCTTCCATCTCTGTAGTGGGCAGTGAACCTGTTTCATTCCGAGTGCAGAAGATAGGCCTTGCAAAAAAAGGATTCACATGACAGCTTGCATCACTACATATCATGAACTGATTGTCTGAATTTAAATGACTAATCTTGAAACCTGTGAAGTTGTCCAAAACCAGAAATGGTGAATTAATATTGATTAGGAGTTGAAAATCCCATCACGGATAGTTGATGTCATCTCACTAGATGGTGCTACAGAATCATTTTGCCTAGAGAGAGCAAAAACGTGCTTTGTGTGATGATTAATGGCTACTATATTTGTGAGAAAAAGTTGAATTAGATGCTAGAATTCAGGCCTGAGAAAGATATGGGGTTTCTACTTCTAACTTTTTAATACATAATTGAATCTGAACTGTAATAAATAATTTGAGCTGATGAAAAGTTGAAGTGAGAAGCAAAAAGAGTGAACTGTCATTGTATTATCTATGTAATATGCAAATAATACACATTTTCAAGGATGAGATTAAGGAATTAGATAAAGTCAGACAGAAAATAAGGACAACAAAGAAAAGGCAGGAAAAGGTGAAACCACTCTTCCTGTGAGCAAATCTTTCCAAGATTTTCATGGGACTCATGGTGCTGCATTTGCATGATGGAGATTGACTTTTATAAAATGAAATATCTTGTTATAGAATACTGTTGATCTAAATTACATCTTGCTGTGTTGCTCTTTTCTGAATATTAAGGGTCAAATTTAAAGGATGGTTTTTATAGGCACTTAATTAACAAAAGATTTATTTATATTGCTATAAAATTTGGGATGAGAAGAGCTAGTTTACAAACTGATGGCAGTAGATTACAACATGAAGATTCATTGTCCAACCTTGTAGTAGTCTCAATGCATGCTAAGCATAGAAGCAATATTCCACATTGTTATTCCAAATTCCTATCCCTACTGTTCCCCAAGGTGAGGTACAACTAATCAGCTGTTGCCCTAGGATGACAAGGAGGAAGTCTTCTGCTGAGAATGTGCAAGATGAAATGACAGGTCTTTAGTTTAAGCCAGGTCTCTGCAAAACCAAGGAACCTAGTGCAATATATAAGCTAAAAAGTCAGTCAAGTATAAAGATGGGGAAAAAGTGCTTAGCAATGTGACTGGAATCATTTAGTATGAGCCCATTAGTAATATCATCTGGGCATGACAGGTGGATCAAATAGCGAGTCAAAATATTTTGAATATAGGGCATAAGTACTCATCACTATCTGCAGAACCTCAACGTTCATGGACAGAATAACGCAAAACTTGCCAAAAAGATTGAATACCAAGAATAATGCAAACAACTTTCATTGAAAATCCCTGATGATCTGGTATATATTACACTGCTTTCTGAATATAGCTATGCTCACAATTAGACAATAGTTTATACCTTTGAGAAGGATTGCTACTATGAATTCTTAGCATATGGCACAGTCTTGACTGTGGGTCAGTGACCTCTATGAACCAGGGAGCAATCTGAGGTCCCACTGACTTAAACATGCAAACTATTCAGTGTGTTGCAAATAGTGATTGGTATTCTGTCCTGTATTCAGTTCCTGAGAGCACCATAAAAACATTAAGTATAGCAGAGCAGAACTGGGCAAATAATGTGTTTTTTTTTTGCTTGAGTGCTGAAACAAAAGTAAGTAGAAATTAAGAAAAATGAATCAATCTGAAACAGGTTTTTTTTAGAGACACTTTGAGTAATACCACTTGGGGGAAAAAATTTTGGAAATATTTGACTGAAAATAATTAATTTTGACCCTTAATTTTTATAAAGTTAAATTTGACATTAAAATGTTACTTGAAAGTAGAAAGTTGTGAAGTTTTATCTTGGAATTATATAAAACTGCTGGCGTTTCCACAATTTTTCATTTGAAAGTGGATGACAAGCTTCATATAAACAAGCAACATTTTTATTAGATAATTCTTGCCCTTGCAAGAAGTTGCAGCTCTGTCTTGTAGTGCATCTGATATTCATTAATGCAAATATAGACAGAAGTCAGGATGTGAAATGGGGTATTTGAGATAAAATTGCCAATAGATGGCTAACAAGTTTGTCTTATCTTCTGTTATTAGGACTGCTTCATCATCCTGCTTTTATGGCTTATACACATTGATGCATGACATTATTTCTATGATGACAGAAATGCAGAGGTTATTTCTGTAAATGGTGTAATCTTACTGTTTAGTATGTAGCTTTCCTCTCTCAAATACTGCTCTCTAAAACCAGCATAATTTTTATTGAATAGTTTAAAGCTGCACTTAGTGTTATTAATGTTGTCAGAAATCATAACTATTTTAAGTTAAATATGAGGTTTCTGTTTATTTCCATTAATATGATGTTCCTTTTTAATCATCCTTTAACAAATAATCTTGCTCTTTTTTTCTGGGTGAGTGAAAAACAGCTATTGTTTTGATCTATATAAGATGTTTGGCATATTATGCTTAAAATATTTATCTGTGGACAGAATTTATTGAAAGTATTGGAATTTAGCTAGAAGTTCCAATCTGGGGCAGAAAAAGAGTAAAATTGGATAGCAGCTGCTATCTAGTTTAATCACCAAGGCTAAATTCAGACTGGTACTCAGTGGTCTGAGTATTAGGCTTTGCGTTGCTCTGCCTTGAGAAATCCATGTCCAGCCTGTACAGCTGCTCTGACAGAATATATTGTCTGCTGGAGGTAAAAAGGGATCCTAGCAGGAGAATAACCTGGGCTTGTAAGAGCTCATGTTTATAGGTCTTTCTAGATTTGGTCTGCTCTCTGCCCTGTGGCGAGTGCCCAACCTCAGTGAATCCAACCCCTGAGATCCAACCCCTGCTCTTGTGCTGGGACCACACTGCTTCCAGCACCGTCATCCCGGCCAGGTACGGGAGCTTGTTTCTGTGTGCTGCACGCATGCTAGCCTGGGTGAAAGGACAAGCTTAATCCTTCCTTTCTTGTATCGGACTGCTGGTTGTGAAAAGTGCAGAGAGCCTATCAGAGTGCTGAAATTTAGTGTTTGGAGGTAGGCCAGCCTGTGTTTGGTGCCTGAAAGGAGTACGCCTGCTGCATGTCAGAGACCATTATACTGGCCCCAAGCTAAGAATTTCACTACAGATTCCAATCTGAAGGTGAATCACATGCCTTCAAAACCCTCTCAGATCAATTTCTTTTCTCCACAGCCAAATCATCAAGCTAATGATGCCAAGTGAGGAAGATTTAGCTTAGTTGCTATGGCAAAACTAGAGAGAAGGACACAAAGCTGATACAAAAAGTATGTCATCTGCAGCGTCTACTCCAGCTTGCTTTTCTTTTTTCTCTTTCTTTTTTTTCCTAACCCAGGGAAGATTTGAGAGAGAGGGAAGAAGGGCCTCTGTGTTACATACATTTTTGTAGTATGATATGATATATACATAGTGGAGTTTAATACAAATTAATAGACTTTGAGAGAATTAATTTCCATTATGAGATTTACTCATAATGATTGCCACTTTGGCAGCCTCCTGCAGTGCTTAATATTACATCTGCTTAATAGGCTAGATGATAATACCACAAACCGTACCCAGATTATTTGCTGAACCATAGAGCAAGTGCCTGTGAAAATAAATACGTTACCAAAAAGGAGTATTGCAGTACCTTCCATAGAATGTAAAATCCCATATCTTCCAGTTTATGAACACACATATGAGTATGAGGTATTCCATATGTAATACCTAAATAATTCCTTATAATGATGAAAACATGTTTTCTGGGGAAGATAGAGTTTTGGTCTATTGTGGACTAACATCCAGTGTGAATATGATTTCACAATTTTTCTAAAATACCTACCTTTCTGAAATAATGAAAACAAAAGCAGTAATTTTTCAGCAGTTCAGTGAGTGAAACATATCTCTAGCAGAGAAAAAAAATGAAGGTAAAACTCTATTGCAATTCCCTAATATCATATTAGGTTTGGAGAACCTGTCTTTCTGACACGTCCCTCACATTCAGTAAAAAATGCCTAAAGGAGAACATTTAAACTCTACCCAAAGCCTTGTTTATACCTCCTTTCTTGACCATTATGGACATTGTTATGGTATTTTTCACTGACAATTCTATCCTGGGGTGTTACCTTCCGCTTGGAGTTCTCATTTGAGTTTTGAGTTGCCTGTAACACTTGAAATTCTCTTTATATGGTTTTAGGCCATTACTTTACTTCGCATTTTTGGGGCTAGCAGGGGAGAATCAAGTTAAATCTATTTAGAAAATTATTTAAATACAGAATGTTAAGATGCTTGCTTTAAACCTTCAGAAAAGACAGTCATGAGTTTCAACAGCACAAATTGCCTAATAAGTAAGGACTCTTAATTTTGTGTCTTCTCTCGACTCTCTGACCATTAACTCCTGAGCTGCTCTTCAAAACATGCCAAATGTCATCTGTTGTATTTACCAACAATGTGGAGAAAGACTATGGAAGTAGTCAAACCTAAAAATGTTTTTCTTCATTTCAACTAAAAAATGTTGTGAGATAGCTTTTACAATAATTGTTCATTGAAAAAACTACTGTTTTTCAGATGACATATATGAATCTGTATTAAAACATTGAAAAAAATGGGGGGGGGGGGGGGGGGGGGGAATACTTCAATATTTGGGAAAATGTTACCTTTTAATGGGAAGGCTGACTTTTGGTTCCAATAAGCATAATGGTACAAACCTAAGGAGGAAAAAATACCCAACAAACAACAACACTGAAAGAGATATTAAGATAGGTATTTATCTGGGCCCAAACTCCCCTGCTTTTTTGTAGAGCCAGTACCGGCTGGAGGGACTCTAGGCTGAGTGTAGGTGTTCAGAACCTGCTGTTCAGTCTCCTTCGGTCAGGAGGTTCTGTGGTCCAATGGCTGAGGAAAGCTTTGTCTTGGGGAGTGTAGAGATATCATGGAGTAGTTTATGATACAACATCAGTGCTAAAAGGGTCATGCAAATAAGTGCAATATGGTAGAGACAGAGCAATGTGATTCTATTCTATTGTATTTACCGAAAACTCAAATCAGAAAGAAAAGAAGAAATATAGTCTCAGCAGCTCGAAGTTTATTCTTGGATTATTAACTTCTTTGGAGTTCACCAGTTAGAACTTCAGTTACAAAGAGGTATGAGGATTCCATGATGAAAGAAAAATAAAAAATATTTTACTCATGTTATGTTATGTCATTGAAGTGGAGCCTGATAAAACTAAGAACTGAGAAACTACACACCATAATTTCTAAAGTCCTCCATAATACATTTTTGCAGAATCACAGAATGGTTGGGGTTGAAAGGGACCTCCAGAGGTCATCCTGTCCACCCTCCCTGCTCAAGCAGGACCGCAGAGAGCACAGCTTTTGAATATCTGCAAGGAGGAAGACTACAACCTCTCTGTCTTCTATTACTTGTGGTTTGTTGTTGGACTTGGCTTGCTATTTGGCTTTAAGGAAGAAAATCCCCCAAAATACAAATTCTTACTTACATTCCACTTTGCAGCAATAACAGTAATATGTACTTAATTTTTTCTCTCCCCCCGCACCCCCCAAAGTGCATTAGTTGGTTCTCTAAAGCACTTGTAGGAATTTCTCCCAGGTGAAGCTACATCCTGGCATCACAGACTCCATTCCACTGATTAAGCTATAAGTGAGAAATCCCAGAACATTACCTGGCTGAGAATTCTGAATGGTTTATAAACTGGAAAGCCTTGGGGTATCTGAAGTTTCTTGATAAAGTGGTTGAGAATGTGATCACCTAGCCCAGAGGGAATGATTCTCCCTGGCTTTGAGCTGCAAATTGCATCAATCAACAAAGGTGATTGACTTGTCATATGAATAGGTCCTTTGAGTTAAGAAAAATGAAACTTGAGCAATTAAGTTTTATACCATGGTTTAAGGAAAACTGTGTGTTCTTAATATAAACAAAATCTCAAATCTTAGTTGCTTTTGTGAACCTTTAGAGGTTTTCTAACTGTTTATTTTTCTTAGTTCTCTATCTTTCTTACATTAGAGATGATCAAAATATGAGGTATGACATTCTTTCTGTTACATGTCACTCCCATTTCTTTATTTTATTTTTAAATTTTTGTAGTTTTTAAGACCCTCCCACTAGCTCTTTGAAAATATTTGTTTAATGTTTTAAGGTAAAGGAAGTACTTAACATGTATGTTGGTTTTTTGTGTATGTGGGGCAAGTTCTTGCCATTCCTTCACTAACTTTTGGCCTTGCTTTGAATTTCTGGTAAAAATTGGTGTCCAGCATCACTGTTAATTTATGCTGCGCTTCTTAACAAATCTGAAGTGTAATCATACTTTGTATCCTTTCTACCCTCAAAAGAGAATAAATACATGTGATTGTTTCCAGGTTTTGAACAATTTTTTTTCTATTTCTTGCATTCCTGTAGTGTTTTCCTCTTGCACTTCTTTGTGATCCATCTTTAGAGGCTCTCACCTTTCCTTTTACTTAGCTGGGTCTAAATGACTGACACTCATTTGTAGGCTTGTTCAGTATTATTTATTCAGTGTCCCGTTGCTTAGCTCACAGACCTGTATTGCCAAACTTAAGGTAAAGGCCAGGTGAAACTCAGGTAATGTCTGGCAGGACAAGTTAATAATATAACTGTTTTTTTCAGAAATATTTCCTATTCTTCCTATCTCCAGTATATATTAGTAAAAAATTATTTAACTGTAGAAATTATTTGATTTTGCTCACTCGTGCCATCATTTGTCTCTAAATTGAGACTGCTCTTATGTTTTTAATGCTTTTAAACCTGTTGCTGGTCAGCTAAGAACCGATTTTGTTTGTGTCCTGGTTTCAGCTGGGATAGAGTTAACTGTCTTCCTAGGAGCTGGTACAGTGCTATGTTTTGAGTTCAGTATGTGAAGAATGTTGGTAACACACTGATGTTTTCAGTTGTTGCTAAGTAATGTTTAGTCTAAAGTCAAGGATTTTTCAGCTTCTCATGCTCAACCAGCAAGAAGGCTGGAGGGGCACAAGAAGCTGGCACAGGACACAGCCAGGGCAGCTGACCCAAAGTGACCAACAGGGTATTCCATACCATGGGACATCACATCTAGTATAGGAACCGGGGGGAGTGGGGGCAGGGGGATCGGCACTTGGGGACTAATTGGGTGTCGCTCGGTGGGTGGTGAGCAATTGCGCTGTGCATCATTTGTATATTCCAATCCTTTTATCATCACTGCTGTCACTTTATTAGTGTTATCATTATAATTATTAGTTTCTTCTTTTAATAGTCTATTAAACTGTTCTTATTTGAACCCACAAGTTTTAGTATTTTTTCCTGATTTTTCTCCCCCATCCCACTGGGTGTGGGGGGGGGAGTGAGTGAGCAGCTGTGTGGTGCTTAGTTGCTGGCTGGGGTTAAACCATGACAGTTTGTGACTGGTAGGAGTGTTTTCTTACAAATAGTAATCGCATAGGCTTGCTACCTTGTGAGTACATGCATTACCTTACAATAATCAAACAAGAATGAGAAAGTTGCGGATCAGAGTCTGGTGGTCACCAAAACCAGATGAGTAGCATGGACTGACTGGCCAAATGTGAACAAAATACTAACAGGATTGTGACACTGGAAATCTTAAATCAAAATGACTGAGATGTGGTTACGTAATATACATGTATTTAATCCGTTTTATGTTTCTGATTTCTCTTGTCTTAAACAAGAAAATATGAGAGGAATTTCAACAGAACAAAAATATAATTGATGGAGATGATAAGCTATATGGACACAAGTGATTAAGACAAGCAAATCTGCATTAGAAGTGGTATAGCTGCAACAAGTAAATTAAGAATGTAATTTTTAAAAAGATGAACTGACAAGTAATTTGTTGGTTTAGTAGAAAATGCAGTCAAGCATGAACTCTTCTCTTGCCCATGCAGAGTAAAATGCTTATTCTGACTATTGACAGCCTCTAAGTGTCTGTTGCTTTATTTTTTTTATCTTCTGAACTTTTATATTCCCTTGCTGAATTATCAAAAAGGCAGTGACTTTTACAACATGGCAATTATATACTTTCACATATTTTTGCTAAAGTAAATACAGAAATAACTATCCTATATTTCATTAAGATGCAGAAATAATTTTCAAAGTGTTATTGCAGTGCTTTCAATGTAGAGTGTATGTGTATAAGAAAGGGTATTGACCAATGGGAATGGCTTTAGGCATGTTGGGGAACGTTCTAGTCATCTTTGCAAAAGAAAAATAAGAAAAATGGATAGAATAAGAGCATGAACTTCCTTCAAGTTGGTGTAGTATTTACTTGTTTCAAAGATTGTTAGCCCTTCTACAGGAGGTTTGAGTATGGCTACTCAAAAATTGTGCTGGCTACTGACAGTCCCTGGGCTGCTGTTCCAGCAACCAGCACTGCCCGAGGTCTGTGGTTGTATCCTGCCCAGGCTCTGAGCTCTCCAGTCCAGCATATAAGAGGGTGGTTCCCTTCATAGTTATAGTAGCTGCTGTAAACTGGTCATGAACGTTTGACCTTACAAATTAGTACATACCACATCATAGTCAAACAAAGTCTGAATTAAGTTAAAACATACATGCAGCATAACACTAAGAAAAAGTGAAGTCATATTTTGGATAGTATTTGTTGTATACAGACTACGTTATTAAAGTAGTTTTATTAAATAGACAAAGTATTTGAAATACATAGAGTAGAAACAGTGTATCTCCTTGGCTTTTTATGCCAGGCTATACCTTTTCTCTGATCTGTTGCCTTGAGCTATTGAAGTAATAATGCAGTAGCAGAATGCTTCAAAGGCACTGCTTGCTACTTAGCTGAAGTTACCTGAAATAGTAAATATGATTAAATGGCTACTCCTGCTGCTGTTCATTTGACGGCTTGGAGTCTTTCAAGATGACTAAAAGAGTGTCTGGAGTGTATAAAACCAAGTGTCTACAGCTGCCTTTTACATCTTTCTCAGAGTCATCGAATGTAGAGATGATGAATAATGGCAGTGGTTTTGTTAGTTGCTCACTGGAGGCATCTTGTCTTGTGGTTGAGTTTCATTGTGAAGACTTGTTAGTCTTCGCATGTTTAGAACCCTACTTTAGGATTTGTCATAAGCATCAGTTTTGTCACTTGGGGCAAAGAATAAAATATGTATTAAAAAAAAGATTCAAATAACTAGTGATTTTCTGTAAAAATGACAAGCGATATTCCTAGAAAGCATGGCTGCATCACACACACACAGAAAAGAGTTTGTGTGAGGGAGAAAAGTGCATTTTAATGACCCAGTGAAGACTTTCATGCTCTCCATTACAGTAGTCCTGGCAGTAAGGTATCTGTACTTGATATCGGTGTATTGCAAAGATCAGGAACAAAATTAAACCAGAATTGGCAAATAGAAAAAAAAAAAAAAAATTATTTGGTTTTTAACTGGTAAGCAAAATGAAGATGGGACATTCATTCACAGGAGGCATGGGCATCATGCTTCTACTGTAATTTTTTCTACAGATTTAGCGATATGGATCAGATTTGTTACTCAGGAAAACAGAGAATGTCTTTACAGTAACTAGCCCAGTCTGTTTCACAGGTGTGTTGACTTCAGACTAGTGAAGTTAGTCAGACTTAGGTTTGGTTTTGGTGTTCTCAAGGTACAAAAAGGTATTTCTCTCTTCCTAGAACTTAATTTAAGTGTGTTTTATACCGATAATTTCCAGGAATATCTTTTTGCGGGGTTCTTGGCACCTCCTACTTGTATTGCGACATGCAGAGTGATAGATAGGTGCTCTGAGCACCTTTCAAGATTTAGGCATTGTCCCTATTCCCTTAAGGTTTTGTTGGTTGGGGTTTTTTTTGGTGTGTGTGTCTGTGTTGTGGTGGTGGTGGTGGAGGGGGTTGTTTGGTTTGGGGTTTTGGGTTTTTTTTGGTTGTGGGGTTGTTTTTTTGGTTTTGGGTTGTTGTGGTTTTGGGTTTTGTGTTGGTTTTTTTTTTTTTTGGTGTGTTGTTTTTTTTGTTTGTTTGTTGGTTTGTTTTGTTGGTTTTTTGGTTTGGTTTTTTTTAATATTTCACCACTCCTGAATGCAAGATATTGTGTGTAAAATAGGATACAGCAATTCTGACGTCTGCTGTGGTTTTCCATCACAGTCTTATTTATAGGAGTACTGCCTGGATTTGACCATGTCACATTATGAATATTTCGTTTGTGTATGCAAATTGACAAGTAAGGTTACAGATTTTAAAAGATCAGATTATAGCTCCAAGCTTATTGCAAGCCTGATATCGTCCTAAAATTAAATCCTATGTGTTACAGGATGTATGACACTTTAAAGAAAATTTGATCCATGTGGTAGTGTACAAACTGTAAATCTGGAGAAGTATTTTACATTTGCTCTTAGTATAAATTGGAAAGAGAATGGGTGGGCTGAAATCCATAGACACCATCCACAGTTCCTAAACTGTGCTTATTCTTCACAGTCTAAACAAGCTGTTAACTTAATCATTTACCTAGCCACAACATTTCTTTCTCTTTTCTTTTTGAGATGTTCTAGTGTCAATGGTTATGATATGTTGGCTATTTCACTTAATTTTGTACAATGATTTTCAGTCTTTCTAAAGGTGGAATTGAAAAAAATAATTGGGAAACACACCCCTAATCCCCACACCCCCCAACTCCAAAATAAGTTGGCCTTTAGGGGAGGCATTTTAAATATCTGTTATAATTTATTTTACAAATATTCAAATTTGTCAGTATAATTCAATTCCTACTTTCTACTCAGCTATGTGGAGCTTGATCCGGCGATATCATATATGCTTGTGCAACCTTCTGGTGAACAGTCTTCATATCAATCCCATTCCATGAGTGGGTTTGGTAAACAGTGTGCTTATGAAACATTCCAACTTTTTTATTTGATTAACTCAACAGTTAGAGACAACAAAAGTTTGATCTGAAGCCTGCTAAAATCTTTTATCAGAATGTCATTGCTGTCATTGTACATGAGGCAACATCAAAAGATAAATTGATCTTGGAAGGAAACAGCAATATCTATATTGATATGAAAACTGGTGATCTTTATTGGAAAAAAATATGCAATCCTTTATTTTGCAATAAAACACTTCAATATTTCCTTTCTTACATTTAGCAAACAGCAGATTGATATTTTAACATAGCTATTTTTGAACAGTTTTCTGTATAACTTGAAGGCACACTCAGATTTTTTTTCCTGGTTTTAAAGAGTGACAGCAAAAGCACCTTTATCTGACATTTAGGATGATTAAATTTTGAAAAATCACTTGGCATATTCAGCATGACTCCACAGGGTACTCTTGCTTTATAAGGCAATGGATCATGTTAGCTTAACTTATATTTAAGATTTGCTGGTCTGATATTATTGTGTTAGGCAGTATTGCTGAAATGGAAACATAAAATTTTGCTGCCAGGAGATCAAGTCTGTGCCTGCCCTACACTATAAATTAGTTCCATAAAGTTTTAAAATGCAATATTTGCTCTAGTCTAACTAGTGTTGTAAGCCAGCATTCTGTGCGTAAATATATAAAATTAAACCCCAGGTCAAAAATGTATGCATTTCTTTTTTGTCACCTTACAGGCTAGACAAGATACACTGCTATTCGAAAAAGAAAATTAACTTCAGCTGAATATGTTTACAAATATTAATATCTTGCTTTTTTTTTTTTTATCCATGACACTGATATAGAAATAGATTTGGGAGTACCAAAACTTTTTCATCTGGGTTCCTAAATGGTAATGTGCTCTTTGTGTCTTAATCATTATCATATTCATCAGCTGAAAAAAAATCATATTAATCTTTCTACTTTTCTGTGCTTAAACATTTGAGCAATTCTAGCTGATGCTGTCGGGCTGGGATTGTGGAGAGGATGCTCTGCATGGCACCCCGGTACAACCTCCTTGGCTGTATCTTACTTAACCTTCTGAGGAAGCGAGGCATAAAGCCGGGGTGGAGGTTCCTACAGATCCCCTTTGCATGCCTGCTTGAGGCAACCGTAAATGCCATTTGAACTTCCCTAGTTTTCTTTTCTCCACAATGGGAACCTGTTTGTGCTACTTGATTGAGTAAAAATAGCTTCTGTTAGACATGCAGCCTCTGAGGGTCATGGAAAACACTTTTCATCAAAAGAGAGAAGCAATTTTTTCCCAAAGCTGGGAAGCAGGCACCTGTCTTTGTCCTGAGAAACAGATTCACTGGGTTAAGAGAATGCTAGGTTTGCAGCTTTTCTAATCACAAAGATGCACCCTTTACAGTAGATTTGTGGAAGAGAGAACCTAGTGAGTCATTTGATTGCAGTAGTGTAGCAAAAAGGCCAAGGAGAGCAGAAGTTGAAGTGAAGCAGGTGGTCTTGGCATCTTCAGGCCAGGAAAATTCTTTCATCAGCCTGTCCATTTTCTGTTGTCTTTTCCCCCCATGCCTGTACAGATTTAATATTTTTGAGAGAATTGACTGTTGTATATTATATTTTATATATATATAAGGTTAGATTAATAGCATCATATTAAGAATTTTGTTGCTTAAGTGAAGTGTTAGTCAGGAGAACAGCTCCAGCCATGGTGTGTCAGTGCGGGAGTGAGGGGACAGGGCTCTCATTGCTTATCGCAGAATGCACAGGAACCCAAGGAGCGTGGGGAAAGTGTTCCCCTACCAATTGCAGTGGCTGTGTTGTGAGGTTTACTCAGATTTTGGCAGTTGAAGGCCTCTGAAAAAATTATACTGAAGCCTTGCAGGCTCTCAGGTGAGGTACAACAAGGAGTCCAGTTGGCCTATATTGCTAAAAAGCTGATGTTCGAGCAGTGGAGATGGATGGAGAGGGTTGCAAGAAAGCATTGGGGAGAACACGGTGACTGGAAGTCTCAATCCCTTCTGCACTGTATCACGATGCCCTCGTCCCTTCATGTGTCTGGTTCAAAATGGCAAAATATCTGTAGTCCCTGAGGGACTTATTTTGATCATGACTTTCAGAAAGTGAAGGAATTAAAGCAGCACCATGCCTGCAAAATGGACAAAAAGTGCTCAGGTGCCTGTAAGTGCTCCAGTGCTCCCAACAAAGGTGCTGAGACAGATTTGAATGAGGGGATTTTCTCCTGCCTGACAACAGTAATGGCCACAGTTCAGGCCTGCAGATGCAGCAGAAAACAATTTACAATCTAATTAAATACTGTGAATTAGTTGAACTAATAGATTGGTTATAAGGCTTTTCAAATGCCTGTATTAATGCATGTTGTTTGTCACATTTGGCTGGGAAAGACAGACATGGGGGAATGCTTTTCAGAATGTCTGATGTGCATTGGTTAGAACCAGTGGTAGTGCGGAGCCTCAGATTGTGCAGTGGAAATGAGCTGCAGCTCAGGCAGTGACCTCTCTCTGACTCTTTCCTTCCAAGTGCTTTCTGCACAGCACAGTGCCTGGGCTGATAAATTAGCCAGAAGTTTACAGTGCACCAATAAATTAATGTCTGCTTTGGGTTATGGTTGTTTACAAATCAATTTGAGAATTGGCATCTTTCAGTTGCAGAGTTCCCAGCAGTTTCACTGCTGGTCTCTTCTCTGTATTGCTCTTTGTGTGTTTATTCTGGGAAAGATGGAAAATTTAAAGCTGAAGCGAAAATACCAGATTTCAGAAAGGGTGCAGCTTGTTGCAGGATTTGAGTAAAAGACGAAGCCTGGAGAGTCATGCAAATATTTCAAAGATGAGCATTAATCCAAGTGATAAATTGTTGAAGAAATGTATTTATCTGTTTGCTTGTAACATCTCTTATTATTAGTTAATTACATATCCTAAAGGATGAACACACTTTATGAAAGCTTGTTCACTGAAATAATTGAAAATAAATTACAGTTTCATAAATGGACAGCTATTAAGACAGGCACTAACGAAACTTGAAATCCTCTTCTCCCAGGCCCCTAATTAGTGTCTGTACAAACGGGCACACATGAATGCTGCTATTATTGCTGGTTCTGAGAGTTTGTTTTTTAGTTTCCTTTGTCTTTTGGTTTCAAAGTCTCTATGAAAACTGGATCATATTTTAAAGGTTATTTCATCTTAGGAAAGATACCTGATGAAATTGCATGCCTCTGGAGGCCGTGAATTTGAGGTGAACACTGAGTACCACAAAGTTCTTGTGATAAAATCAAGAAAGACGGCCACAAACAAGGAATTTCTTGTACATTCCAGCCATCCTAAATATACTGTTTGGTTTCTCCAAATTAAGCTGGTAACTGTTCAGACCGGGTGTCCTAGTGTTGTCCATGGTAATAAATGTGTTTTGGCATTGTTTCAGCAACAGTTAGATAGCTGTTCCATACTGTAGATTTCATATTGTACGAGCCAAGAATTCATGCAATACAGAACAGGCAATTTTATCTCAATCTACAAAGCAGCTGCTTTGAGCCAGCCATGCAGATTGCTCTGTGTTGTTCCGTGGAACAGTTGTCTTCCGAACTGTCACTTTGCCAATGTTTTGTAAGTTTTCAGTCAACGCTCTGAAGGAGGCTGACATTAGTGGCCACTTAGTAATTGGCAAGTGCTAACGTAATATTAGAATGGAATTTGTGATTGATTAAACTGTGTCAAACAGTACAGATAAAAGGAGTACATGTGAATTATCACTCAGTCTGAATGAGGTTATCAACAATCTGGCTTTAAATTGTTTTGTATTAAGATTATTTTTTTTTAACCTGATAGTGTGTATCTGTATTTCATAAGCTCGTTTAGCAAGTACTGATATACTTTCGGCATTGAGTCTGACACAGGGGAAAGTTGGAAATGACCGAATTGAATAGCTAGCTAAAATTTTCAATTATAACTGGATTATATCTACCCAGGGATAAAGCATATCCTGTGCTTGGTTAAAAAAAAAAAAAAAAAAAAAAAAAAAAAAAAAAAAAGTCGTCTTTACCCATGATCAGGAGAGTCTAAAAAATCCCTTGGTTTATTAAGAGACCTTGTTGGATCAAGAGCCAAAATCTTGATGTCCTTCCATCCCTCCCCAAAGCTGTTGTAGCTTATACCATCTTGAGACTTGTTTCTTGGCAGTCTGTCTGTCCACTTGTTCCTGATCCAGGCACCATTGCATGAATCTTGCATGATTTAAAATATATAAATCATGTTCCAATGGTTACCTGTTCCAAAAGGAAATGAGAAACAAGGTGGCTGAACCCGTTGGACGTACCTATCTGTATCTCTTAACCTGGTCTATAAATGTCAAGGAATAGTATTTAAAAGCACAATTACATAGATTAAAATATCTAATAACATATTAGAGGAAGCACTGTATAACCCTGTAAAACTGCTGCTTTCCCAGCTGTCTTTTCTGTATTCAACTTGTCAGCCATCTCTTTAGTAGTGCTGAACAGAAACTACTGCCAGGTATCTTATCAGACATGTATTCTTCTGATGAAAAGCCTTCAATAGTATGTTTAAAATTCCTTTAGATTTGGGATGCCAGAGCATGAGGAAAATGTGTGAGAAAAATCCTTTAGTTTATACCATGTTTCTGGAAAGGTAAAATTGTACATATTAGGAGCACTACTGAAAAATGCTGGTGACTTGAGAAATCAGTAGCTCCTTGTGTTTTCTTTTCATGTCAGGTGTTTTTGCTTGAGTATATGATCAACTACTGTCTGCTTTGCAGTGTATTCAGTATTATGTACTATGGCACTAGAAATGACAGTGCAATAATTTGCCATGAGAGTTTGAATCCTAAGGAAATAATTTTGCAGTCTTCCTTGTGAACACTAAATGACAGGTGCACAGTTTTTTTCTTCTTTTCCATTTTATGATGTTTAAAATGTCTATTTTGATTTAAAAATTGAATATAAATTTGCAGAATGAATTACTAAGATTTGGGGAACCAGAGTTCCGTGTGTTATATCATATTCATTGTATTAGCAAATTAACCCAAGTATTCAATTTCTTTTTAGGAAAGAAAGTTCTCTGACTTGTCTGACAAATATTTAAAGCATCCCAGAAGCCTATAGTGTGGTCATCTCTTTCTAGGAAAAAAAAAGAAAGAAAAAAAAAAAAGACCGAATCATATTTTCTGTTTTGTGTGTGGGCTTTTCCAATTGCTCTGTGAGGCTTCACTGTGCTAATGCAGTAGTACTGCATTTCTGAACATAATATACTGTCATTGGGATGGAACTAATGAGACTACATAATCTTTATAGTGTGTGGCAACAAAACACCCACCAAGGTATTTTGCGGAATACATTTGTTTCATTTTTTTTCTTTTCACTCGGGTTCATTTTTGGAGGGAATGTGGGAGTGAGCACTGGTGCAGAATGTAAGACTTTTTAAAGGGTTGGGCTGAGTATGAATTGTAGATATTGTTGTTCTAACTTTTCTTAAACACATGAAATGTAATAAATATTTATCAGGAAAGGTGATTTTACATTCAGTGCTGTCTTCACCATGAAAACTGATAGAAACAAGTTCTAAACAAAGTTAAGCAGGGAAACAAACAGCTCTGTTACTATTCATGTCTGCAACTTTCAAAGTTTTGTACTGATGATACTCTTGTTCTGTCTTACAGTCCTGACTTTTTACTAAGACCTTCTGTGTAAATAGTAGTAATACTAATAATCAGAGTATTCCTAAATGTTTGTTGCATGTTGTTACCTACAGATGAACATCTTGCATGTGATAATCCATGCTTATGAATATGCTTCTGATTTCCATACCCCACCTCTCCCCACTTTGGTGTCCTCTAGGGGTGGCTCTTGAGGATAGTGAGGTCTATCTTCTCCAGTGCTTTATAATCCTTTGTAAAATCTTCCGAGTGTAATTTTCATCTTGGGCTAAGCATGGATGATGCATGTGCTAGGGCCAAGCCCAGCAATGAAACGTTCTGGAACAGGAATTATACTGTATCTGCACAGTAGTGCTTCTCGGCAATTTTTAGGGCTGTCCCTGAGCTTGCAGAGAATGACCATGCAGCAGCCCAGGCAAAGTGCAAAAGACAACATGTAAGAAATATTTAGAGAGTGTTGACTTGTGATTTCATTCCTAAGATGAGCTGTAAGGATTGATTGTATAACTGTGTGTTTCACTCCCTGCCCCATTTTATTATAGTAAGAAAACTTGTTACAGAGTTCTTGTGCTTTCATTTACATGTGCACCAGCCTTTGGCAGGTATTTCTCTGCTTAATGTCAAGGTTGTGGAGATGAGCATTTGGCAATTAGACAGAGCATGAAATGAGGCCTGTAGGAGGAAGTTACAAAATCTCTTGCAAGTTAATGGCACTTTTGTTGTTCTTCTGCACAAATAAATATAGTAGCATCAATACTATTGATAATGGATAAGCTGTACAGTTGAGATCCCCACCAGCTTAAAAACATTAGAGTTGCTACTGTTAGTAACAAGTTCATGTATTACTTATATAGCAATTTACAAGCTTTTTACCTTAAAATGTTTTGCACTTTATTGATTTTCCTTGTTTCTTATGTTGTTCATTGTGGTGCTATTAATTTTTTGGGGATGCTTTTGTTAATACAGAACATCTTCAGTAAACCCTTTGTTTGACCTCATTAAGTAACAGACAAACAAGAAGGCTGAACTGAAATAGTTGTGTATAAATAAATCTAATAGCCACCTCAACATCAATTCTGCTTTAACAAAAGAAAAAAGTGCAGAATTGAGGCAGGCTGATTTTTTTTAAGCTATATTTTTAAATTATGTCCTGTTACAATGAGGCAGGACCAACAATCATTTATATTACGGAATGATATTGAGAAATAGGAGCTGATTAATAGGAAACAAAGTATGACTGATAATCCATATTGACAAGGAGTTTCAAGGGAACTATCAGAGTGATCTGAATGAAGCACACAGTATTTAAATATCACTGTGAGAATAGATTACAGTATTACATCAACCATTTCTAAAGGTCTGAGTGACAATGAAATTGAGATGTAAGGCAAAACAAAATGTCAGGTTCAACTTGCAAAGTAACAAGGAACAACTATGGCACCCTTGAGAAGCAGGTGGTTCAGTGTCAAATGAATAACACATCTAATGAACAACAAACTGGGGGAAAGCTATCTAGAAAGTAACAAATTTCATTGTGTATCAGAGGATTTTTCTATGTATTGCTGTGTGTTGTTCAATGTCCCATCAGCCCAATCTAGTGTTTGAGATTCACCTGCATATTAGCTGAGGGCACAAGTCATAGGCTGCTGGAATTTTTCGGAAGGCTGCATAGCTCTGCCCACAGTTTGTGGCTGGGCATGGATCTGTCATGTGAATCAAACGTTAGTTCCAGCACACCGAGGTTGTATACTGCCGATCGTGTGGAGCACAGTTATATCCATTGTGTTTTGTTAAGAGTTGGAAGATAGCTGTGAGGTGGTTGTGTGACAGGTGTACTTTTTTTACTATAGTAAAAAAAATGAGAATAGTCACTTATAAGCAGTGTCTGAAAAAGTCCAACCTGTTCTACCTGACCACTCCTTATAGAGAATTTATTTTCCATTGATGAAGCCATCTTTAGAGGGGAATAAGAATTCTTGTAATTCAGATGTTCAGGTTGTTGGGTAGCTTTCTCTGGGCCAGTGATGTCTGCAATGCCAGTTGTCGTCAGGTTTGTCTGGTTGTTCCTTTGAGTGCACAGAACAGCAAATAGCACACGAAATAGAAGTTGGATTTAAAAGTGGAAGGTGTCATGTGATACGTTGTAGTTAAATGTTAAACGAAATAACATGCAGATTTCATTTGAAGAATGAAATAATTGCTCTGAATTTTTTTTTTAAACAAAATATTTCTGTCTCTCCTAATAGGGTTTGTTTTCAGTCAAAGTATTTCAAAGGGAGATTTTCCTGTTAGATTGCTTATGAGAAAAAAAAAGTTTTCTGACTGGCTCAGGAAAAATATTTATGAAAGATCTCATTATATAACCAAAAGAGTGGATTTCATTGCACTTCCAAACAGTGCCAGCTAGTTTGACCTTTGCTGGAGTGCACTAAATCCCTTGAGACTTATTTGAAACTTGTAAGTAGGAGAGTCAGTGTGGTGCTTAAAAGCTCAGTACTTCATAATTCGTGTTGTCTTCTCAACCAAACAGATGCCAAATCAAGATGTTCATTTATTCAGCCGTAATTATATATGGTAACATGCACTGAAAGCTCTTTCTTATATTAATTAAATAAGTTCTTTGCCATCAGCTGTCACTTAACGTAATAAAAAGTCTCCTTAAAAGAAGCACAGACAATGTGACCAATCTAAACTACAAACTTTATCCAGTCAACACACAATCTCTGTAAAGCACGGTCCAAATGTATGGGCCAGAAAAGATGGGGGATAAGTAACATTTTTAAAGAATAGATAGAGAGGGTGTCCTTGAGATTGTTTGCTTAGTAACTTTCATACACTGTCTATTACACCACTTCCACTTAAGTCTCTTTGAGACATGGCTACGGCTGCCGTGTTTTGCCAAAAAGAATTTCCTTCAATGCCTCTCTGTTACCAGAAAGCTGAAACAAGACTGTTCTTGCATTTCACAAGTACTGCTAAAACCAACCAGCCAAAAAAAACCAAACCCCAACCCCCCAAACCATTTGGGAGAGATTCATGTTACTGGGGCCTTTGTAGCAAGGCCCCCTTGGGAAGCAGTTGGTGGCATATGAAAAGGCAGCATGCAAAGCTTTTCTGCATTGTGCAACTCAGAAGTCTGCAGGTGTGGAGATTCTTCTGATCTGCTGAACAAATTGTGATATAGAGGAACAGAAGATGACATGTGGCAAGAGCTATGGAATTTAAGTAGTATGAAATTCAAGCTTATCTTACAATTCTGGTGTAGGTGGTTGTCAGGATTGTGGTTGTGTGCACACCCCATGCCCTAGTCAGTAACTCCCTGGGCAGTGCAGGAACTCCCTAGCTGTGCACAGAAGCAGGTAATGGACTGACTTGAGACAAGGTGAGTGACCGAGCCCAGCCACCTTCACAAGCAGGTATTTGAACAATTGTTGCAAGCAGCCTCCAGGTGGGACTTTTGGACTGTGAAGATTCCCACAGGCAGTTTCTGCAGTGTCTAGACCAATGCCTATGTTTCAATGTGTTGATTAATATTGTGGGTGGAGAATCTGGTGCTTTGCAGAGACTACCATAGGTAGTTCCTACTGCAAAATAGGTCAAGCTGTGCACAGAGTACTTCAATCAGTAGAAACCGTTACCATAGGTGCAGAAGTAGTCTAGGGCAGTATTTTTGTGTGCAGTTAAGACAGGAGAGGTTTTGTGTGTAGTTTAGGATGATCAATAGTGATGTATTGCACATGTGCTGCAGTGGTCGCGAGGACTGTCAGCTACCTGCAGAGCTGAGCAGAACAGCAGTTTAGGGCATCAGCCCTGGTTTCAGCTGGGATAGGGTTAATTGTCTTCCTAGTAGCTGGTACAGTGCTATGTTTTTGAGTTCAGTATGAGAAGAATGTTGATAACACACTGATGTTTTCAGTTGTTGCTAAGTAGTGTTTAGTCTAAAGTCAAGGGTTTTTCAGCTTCTCAAGCCCAGCCAGCAAGAAGGCTGGAGGGGCACAAGAAGTTGGCACAGGACACAGCCAGGGCAGCTGACCCAAAGTGGCCAAAGGGATATTCCATACCATGTGACGTCACATCTAGTATAGAAACTGGGGTGAGTGGGGGTGGAGGATCGCTGCTCGGGGACTAATTGGGTGTCAATCGGTGGGAGCAATTGCACTGTGCATCATTTGTATGTTCCAATCCTTTTATTATTACTGTTGTCATTTTATTAGTGTTATCATTATCATTATTAGTTCTTCTTTTCTGTTCTATTAAACTATTCTTATCTCAACCCAGGAGTTTTACTTCTCTTTCCCAATTTTCTCCCCTGTCCCACTTGGGGGGGGGGGGGGGGAGTGAGTGAGTGACTGCGTGGTGCTTAGTTGCTGGCTGGGGTTAAACCTCGAAAGCATCTCACTCCATTTAGCCTTTGCAAGGACTTTTGCAATGGAGACTCCCATCACCATCCAAACACAGTGGCTGAGTGTATTGTTCAACTGATCTGATCCCTAATGAGACGGTTACCATTTGCCAAGAACTCTTTTTTTAAAAAAATCAAAGAGACTATCCCTGAGTGTCAGTGCAACAAACACTACATCCTCTGTGGGCTGAATTAGTAAACTCTCTTTTGGCAGTTACTCCACATATGGAAAGGAAGAGATCAGACTAGGGGAGTGAATATGACAAGACAGCAGCAGAGAATGTAGCAGTCTGAGACTTTTCCCAGTTCTTCTCTGGAAGCAGTTCTGAGTCCAAAATCACTTTCCCCAGTAAGGACTTCTCTGATAAACTTGTATGGCACAAGTGATGAGATATGAAGTCCTGAGATGCAGGTACTAGAGCTGACTTAGTGCTCTGTCCCTTTTGTTCAACAAGAACATTCAGGGCATAGATTTCTGGATAATGTTTAAGCTGGGCTGATTTAAGCATTAATGTTTTTCAAAATACAATAGCTGTTCTGGTAAGATTGCGTAATTTCCTATATACATATATTATCAAAGTACCATTGTGATGGTAACATTGCAGTTTTTTGGCAGTTAACTCTCAAGATAATTTTTTTTCATATATCTAGTGGAAAGTTATCTTTTATTTTGAATGTTGCTTAACTTTGTTGTGCTGCGAATGTGTTTTGCTAAGTTCAAGTATGTTTCAACAGTGATTAAATGGAAACCCCTTTGTCTATCAAGAATATTCAACTGAATACGAGCAAATTCAATTCAATAAATCAAAGAAAAATACCTAGATTTTGCATTTGATCTGGAAGCTCAGATGCTTCAGAACATATTTGTCTCGCTATAAGTTGCAAGAGGATTCTCTATATTGATATCCACATGAAAATAATGAATAAACTGTATATTTCATTTTACTAGTGCCTTGTGTAACTCCTCTGGAATTGCAGTGTCAGCCCAAGTATGCTGTCTGTGTTTTGTTAGTTCCCTTGCTTAGCTCTTCACAGCAAAATCTGTGCTTGGTGTGACATTTACTATGCTAACAAAACAAAACTTTATCTAGTAAAACCTCAAAATACTTTAAGTGTGGTGGCTTTATCCTTCTTGATTGTGAGCAACTGTTGTAACGCTGCAGAGTGCCTGAATCACTGTATATGTGCAGTCTCTTTGCATTCATTACATTGCTCATGCATGCAAAGTTCCTTGACTGAGTAGAATCAGAAGCTGTGTCCTCACTTGGTAGACATGTCCTTTGGAGTCAGCGTGGGAGTCATATCTGAATAAAACCATTAGGATAGTATGTGCTCAGAGTAATCACTCTGAAAACATCACTTTGCATTTGAAGTTTGCTTCTGGAGTTCAAATACCAACACAGCTACTGGCAAAGTGCTATATGATCTCAGTTTTCCTGGACTTATGTGTGCTCAAGTCACATCACCTATGAGAAACGATTAATTGGCTTCGAATGGGCCAAGAAGTACTATACTGCCAGGTGGATACAGAAGTATGATCTCCAAGCTGTGGCTGTTTTCAGTTGTTTATTTCACATCTGAACATGGTAGTCTGTCCAATTTTTGTTTTTTGTACAATGCTCTTTGACCATATATCTAAGATAGCAGTGGTATATTTTTTAGCACTGGCTCCTCTGTTTTTTATATCACAAAACCCTTTTGATTTCATTTCTCTCTCCCCTCCCGTAGTAGCATGTTTTCATCACACAAGGTATGAGAGTAAATTCTCATATCTTCAACTGTGTGCGGGTATTTATCCTGAGAAACATGAGCAGAGAGCTGAGGTAGCATATAATCCTGAAAGTAAATTTTTGTGGCTGTGTTCAGTTTTGAGGATAGGTTAAACGAATGGGTAACTGTAGTTTCCAGCATGTCTTACTGGGCCAAACACACTTGACACATATTACAGCATCATATAAAATAAGATTAACAAAGCATATCACTAATACTAAGTATTAGTCTTAAGTGTTGTTGCTAACTTATTGCTATTTCCTTCATAGCATTTGGAAAACAACAAGCTTCTTGGCCAGCAAGTATGTTCTTACCTCAGTACAAATTGTGTTACTTGCTGAGAGTATAATAGCATCTGCAGATTTGAAAAATAAGGTCCTGAGGTTTTTGTGCAGTATTCAATCCATAGTATTCCCAGGAAACTTAAAAAAAGAACCAAAAAAACAAAACCAAACTAAAAACCTTTGTCATAGAAATAGCTACTACCAGGAAAATATCAATAACCTAAGAGAAAATTGGAATCCATAATATTACTTGCTTTCCATTGTAAGCATCCTTGAGTAGTGGCTTGAAATTATTAATAATTTAATTACCTCCCATGTATTAATGTACCTTTCATTTTCATGCTGGCAGTACATGGGACCATATAATAAATAAATAGAATATAAATACAATCTTTTTTTTTTTTTTTTGTATTTGTTTCGGGACTTAATAGATTGGAGTTATATGGTTAGAGAAATAACATTTTCAGGAAAATTATCAGCAGGTGATTAATTTTACTACTAGAGCAGTCTTATTCCCTGTAGAGTTCACCTAATGGAAGCAGCTTTTATAATGGATTAGTTGACCAGTTGAGTTAATTCAGTGATTTTACATGTTCAGAGTATCAAAAATCAGATTAAGAAGTGAAAGTATTAAATATTGAATCTGATAAACCATTACAAGGTTTATTAAGATCATAAATAGAAATTCAAAAGATGTCATAGGTTCAGGAGTTAAAATTTTAATTTTGGCTTAGTGTCTTCAAAAACAATGGCTTTTGAAAAAGTTGGAAAAATGTAATGAGCTGTAAGGTTTTCAAAAGCTGTTTACACTTGCGCTTGAGCAACATTCTGAACACTGGAAGCATATAAATACTGCTCCAAAATGCCTTAAAATTATAGTCTTGTAATGTGTTTATGAAGACAACTTACCCGCATTGATTTGTTGAATATTCAGCATCAGAAAATCCTTTGTCATTTTGTTTAGCCTGCATAATAATGACTTTTGTTTGCCTGCTATGAGCTTTAAAGTAATTATAAAAGGATGAACCTTTATTGGTAATCTATATCTTTCGCAGAGTTGTGTTGATTTTAACTGAACAACAATGACAAAAAGGATATTAGCTTCACTGAACCAAACATTTGCAATTAAATCAGAGGATTGGGGAAAGGATTAACACTAATGAGGTGAATAGTATGGATTACAGGATCTACATTTTGTCCAATTAACTTCAGAATCTTTGTATTTAGATAAAACAATGCTTGGGGTAGATAATGGCTAATAACTGTCAAGCATATGTAAAATATAGTTTTGACAGCATACATTAGCAGAATGTTCATTCAAGCTGTTAAGGAAATCAGGATTTCACTGTCTTTCCTATTAGGCATACTCTATACCCTAGACGTGCTAGCAGCCTATATACTAACATACGGAAAGGTGTATTATTTGCTCTCCTCCTTCTGGAAGGTGGCTGCAGTACAGTTATGCATAATGTGAATGAGAAAATCTCTGCAAGAGCTCAGTTCAGATGCCATATAGTTCAGTTTTTAACTCTGGCAGTACAAGGCATACAAGAAACACTGTGACTTTTCTTTGGTCCTTTGGTTCTTTGACTGGACCACCTGTCCTGTGAAGACAGGCTGAGAGAGTTGGTGGAGTGTAGCCTGGAGAAGAGAAGGCTCCAGGGAGACCTTATAGCAGCCTTCCAGGACCTAAAGGGGGCCTATAGGAAAGATGGAGAGGGACTTTTTACAAGGGTGTGTAATGACAGAACATTGGGTAATGGCTTTAAAATGAAAGGGGGTAGATTCAGTTTAGGTATTAGGAAGAAGTTCTTCACTGTGAGGGTGGTGAGGCACTGGACCAGGTTGCCCAGAGAAGCTGTGGATGCCCCATCCCTGGCAGTGTTCAAGGCCAGGTCGGATGGGGCTTTGAGCAGCCTGGTCTAGTGGAAGGTGTCCCTGCCCATGGCAGGGGGGTTGGAACTAGGTGGTCTTCAAGGTCTCTTCCAACCCAAACCATTCTCTGATTTGTTGGACATTAATTTGCTGCATGAAAAGTCTGATCTCCAATTTGTTTCTAACAGCAACAGCCATATGAGAAAACTATTTGTCACAAACTCTTATCTCCTTGATTGGGTTACACCTTAGAGATGCTGATTCTCTCTACCACCTTCATCCTCTGTGCAAAAAAATGACACAAGATACCTCTGATTTTACTGCATTTACTCAAGTAAAGATTAAAGTTTACACAAGTGTGTATGGTGGTTTGGATGGTTGGGACTTACATTCAGTTGTTTAAAAATTCTGTGTGGGCTTTTTTTTGTGTGTGTGGTTGGGGTTTTGGTTTTCTTTTTTCTTCTAAAGGGGGTAAATTCTTGCAAGGTCTGATCATTTTAGTAACTTAATCTTCTCAAAGGACTTGTTCCCATTATGCACAACTATTGAAAAGAAATATGTATGCAAGAGAAACTTCTCCAATAGCTAAACTTTGTGTAAACAAAATCTGTTGTTCAAGCTACATGTATTTTTTTTTCCAGCTGAAAGTCCTGAAATTTTGCACATATGATCTCCAACAATGCTTTATAACTGAAGACTTGCGAAAAAACATACAGAAACACACTTACAAGGAAATTAGGGAGTGGTTACAAAGAAGCTGAAGAAATGTAGGCAGCTAGAATCTTAACCATTCTTTCCAGAAATACTGATGTTTAATGTAGACTTGAATAACTTGCCAATTTTTGTCCTCACTTGAGGTATTTTTAGACATCCCTTAAGAATATCCTTAATCGAATTTGCATATCTACTTATGACAATATTATGATATGCTGTTTCTATTGTTATCTTGGGAATTCTAATATAAAGGAGTACTTATTTTAATTGCAAAACCAGCATGCAGAAGAATTATTGTTTAAGCAAACCTTTCCAAAATAAAAAGCTAATAGAAAAAAAACCCAACACCACACATTGCTTTATAGCTGGAAGATGCTTAAATATTCTAAAATAATATAAAAAAAAGTCTACACAAACCTCATTTGAGAAGTTTCATAGAGATACAGAGGCAACTTCACCCTGTACTTCTTTCCTTAAAGAAGTTGGTCCGGTCTGCCCAAGAGATGAAAAGAGATTTCAGCTATTGTGCTGTCCAGTGGAAACCCTTAATTATTTTCTGTTTTCAGAATGGAGTAACAATTAACAATGAAAGAGACTGAAATTTATGTTACTTTAGGGGGTTTGGATTGTGGATTTTTACTTTTTTTAGGGGAGGGTGTGTGTTAAAATTTCATGCATAAGATTGATTATGTTTGTAGAAGTTTGTTTTCTTATATTTCATATGTTTGCCTGAAGGAAGCTGGATTTGTTTTCAGCTACACACAGAATATAATGATGAAAATATAATCAAGAGTTAATGAATGTGCAACATATTAAAGAGATGAAAGAATAGTGTGGTGAAATGAATTTTTCGGATAATAGGTTTTTTCTGTTTTTTTGGCTGATTACTTGTGAAGGTAGTTAACACACAAAGGATGAACCATTGCATAATTAATTTATAACTATAATACTGCACATACCCTAAACAAAACTGTAAAATTAAAATATTAATATATGCACTGGTGATTATGTCAAATTCTTTTTTACCCAAACCATGTAATTATTTAATGCAGTATTTAGCTGTGACTAATGCTATGAAAGGAAAATAGAATACTCAAATTATTTAAAGTGTTTATAAATATATGCCTGTGATTTTTAAAAATTGTATTAACTTGAGACGATTTTAGGAAGCCTATTTAAGTCTTGGTAAATTCCTTATTATTTATTTTATGTCCTTCCAGTGATAGCATGTCATGATGGTGAATTTTTTTTTTTTTTTTTTTTTTTTTTTTTTTTTTTTTAAGATAAAAAGGAAGAAGTATTGGAGTCTTATACTTTTCAGGTTTCCATAGCCAGTTTTCAATTACTGCAATTTAAATTCCCCTGTAAATTATTGTTAATTCTTTCTATAAAGGTGAATCAAAGTGAAAACAAGAAGACAATCCATGAATTTTGTGCTGAGTGCAGCTCTGGATAGAAAGCAAGGTGGGAGTAGGGAGGAGCGTGTGCCACTCTTGAGTTAGAGGGAGCTTTGATTTTTGCAGATAAAAGCAAATCATGTATAATTGTAGGAAGTTTAAAAAACTGTGTTAAGAGTAAATTTTTCAAAGGTGTCTAAGTAACTTGAAATCCTCTGTTCCATGTTGAAAGAGAAGTGGACCAATATCCAGTTTTTGTGAGGGCAAAGCTTGAAAGTATAGGGAAAGAAGGCCCAGGCTACTGACAGTAGCTTTGAAAGCACACCAGAAAACAGAATGGGGGCTGAAAGGAGGGAAAATAAGTACATTTGAAATGCAGGGGTAGTGACAAACAAAATGGTTTCTTCCTCAACATAATGGCAGAGAAAGGGCTTCTCAAGGTCCACCATATCCTACCTTATGTGAGTTCTGTGGTTATCAACGCATACAGTGGATTGTCAAGGGAGCGTGCTCACCTGTGCCTGTCTGCTGCACAGCTACATGTGCTAAGGTCACCCGCAACCTTGCTCACCAAGGTCCTCAGCAAGCCATGAATGATACGTAGTGGGATTGTGAGCTAAGGCCGAAGACAAGAAATAAAGTGCGGAAGGAAGCATGGGGGTGCACTTTGAGGAAGGTGTCCTGGTTTCAGCTGGGATAGAGTTAACTGCCTTCCTAGTAGCTGGTACAGTGCTGTGTTTTGAGTTCAGCATGCGAAGAATGTTGATAACACTGATGTTTTCAGTTGGTGCTCAGTAGTGTTTAGACTATAGTCAAGGATTTTTCAGTCTCTCGTGCCCAGCCACGGCACAAGAATATGAGGTATGACATTCTTTCTGTTACATGTGACTCCCATTTCTTTATTTTATTTTTAAATTTTTGTAGTTTTTAAGACCCTCCCACTAGCTCTTTGAAAATATTTGTTTAATGTTTTAAGGTAAAGGAAGTACTTAACATGTATGTTGGTTTTTTGTGTATGTGGGGCAAGTTCTTGCCATTCCTTCACTAACTTTTGGCTTTGCTTTGAATTTCTGGTAAAAATTGGTGTCCAGCATCACTGTTAATTTATGCTGCACTTCTTAACAAATCTGAAGTGTAATCATACTTTGTATCCTTTCTACCCTCAAAAGAGAATAAATACATGTGATTGTTTCCAGGTTTTGAACAATTTTTTTTCTATTTCTTGCATTCCTGTAGTGTTTTCCTCTTGCACTTCTTTGTGATCCATCTTTAGAGGCTCTCACCTTTCCTTTTACTTAGCTGGGTCTAAATGACTGACACTCATTTGTAGGCTTGTTCAGTATTATTTATTCAGTGTCCCGTTGCTTAGCTCACAGACCTGTATTGCCAAACTTAAGGTAAAGGCCAGGTGAAACTCAGGTAATGTCTGGCAGGACAAGTTAATAATATAACTGTTTTTTTCAGAAATATTTCCTATTCTTCCTATCTCCAGTATATATTAGTAAAAAATTATTTAACTGTAGAAATTATTTGATTTTGCTCACTCGTGCCATCATTTGTCTCTAAATTGAGACTGCTCTTATGTTTTTAATGCTTTTAAACCTGTTGCTGGTCAGCTAAGAACCGATTTTGTTTGTGTCCTGGTTTCAGCTGGGATAGAGTTAACTGTCTTCCTAGGAGCTGGTACAGTGCTATGTTTTGAGTTCAGTATGTGAAGAATGTTGGTAACACACTGATGTTTTCAGTTGTTGCTAAGTAATGTTTAGTCTAAAGTCAAGGATTTTTCAGCTTCTCATGCTCAACCAGCAAGAAGGCTGGAGGGGCACAAGAAGTTGGCACAGGACACAGCCAGGGCAACCTGACCCAAACTGGCCAACGGTGTATTCCATACCATGGGACGTCCCATCTAGTATAGGAACTGGGAAGTGGGGGTGGGGAATCGCCGCTCAGGGACTGGCTGGGTGTCGGTCAGCGGGTGGTGAGCAATTGCCCTGCGCATCATTTGTACATTCCAATCCTTTTATTACTACTGTTGACATTTTATTAGTATTATCAGTAGTAGTTTCTTCTTTTTTATTCTATTGAACAGTTCTTATCTCAACCCAGGAGTTTTGCTTCTTTTTTCCCGATTTTCTCCCCCATCCCACTGGATGGGGGGGAGGTGTGAGTGAGCGGCTGTGTGGTGCTTGGTTGCTGGCTGGGGTTAAACCACAACAGAAGGTCTTCGAGATCTTACAGATTTGGGTCTTCCTCTTGTTTACTTGTGCTTCCTTGCAAGGTCTGGAGAGTTTTGTTTTCCCTAACCTAAAGCACACGGACATGGAAGTCTTCTGTGCCTGGATGGAAATTCTGACTGGAACAGGCATGACAAACAGAAATTGTAGCCTTCTGCATAATTCAGCTGTTCTGGGACATGATCATGACTTCCTCGCAATAGCTGAAAACTTGACATTTTCTAGCACAAAGAAAGCTAATTTAAAAAATCCTTTCAATAACTCTAAAGGCATTTATTTTAAAAATTCACAGTGGCTTAACAAGAGAGTTAGAATGGTCACAACTTCTCAATTAATTTAAACTTTTCTGGTTTTGCAAACACAAATCTTAGGTAAGCTGTGGTAGTACTGGGCTGGTATATTTTAGTGGTGCTTTTAACAATTGTCTCTAACAAGAACTTTGCTTAGGCAGAATGTTTTGAACTGCTCCATCTCTGCAGAGTATACTTTAGTGGCCACTTTGCTTACCAGTCCTATAACAGTGTCTCAACTTTTAAACTTTCAAACACCGGTTTTACCAAGGGGTTTCTGTTATGTTCTTCAGAATCCAATTAACCTGATCAAGGTACCTTGCAAGAGGGCTCCCAGACTGCTAAGCAAAGCTTGAATGAATTGTAAGACCTGTCTAATTAGATAGCATCATTTCTATTTTGACTTCTGTTTTCAAATATTTGCAATGTAAATGTTCTAAGTTACTCTCTATACATCACATCATAAATATTCAGACGATCATTTGACACCTATTGCTAGTTTATACTCTACAAAATGATTGTAAAGTGCTGAAGAATTTTCCTCATCCCAGTGGAAGACAAAACAAAAAATAGCATAACTTTTTGCAAAAAGGTGCAAAAAAACCCTCTGAGGATTTTAAACAAGATCTAATTAATTCTAGTTCCTGTAAGGTTGCAAAATGCACTGTATAATACTTCCTTTAGCAAATTAAGTTTTATTTTTGATGTGTAAATATGGTGATGCATGCAAATTATCTCTCCAATAGTAATTAATTATGCTGGGATCTTCTTAAAATTTAAATATTAAATTATGAAACAGCTCAGAGAATAAGGGAAAACTTGCCACATTTTTTCCTATAGCTCTGGTCTTGTGAGCTTCACTAAAACTATTGTTCAAGGACTACTATGATCATAAAATGTGAATGCCAATGCAAATGACATGTTTTCATTGTCTAAAAGAGAGCTTCCTGTTGTCAATAGCTTGACACCTGGTTATTCTACACCTTCCCACTCATGGGAGAAGAATGAGAGACCATTCTGCAGCTGAGACTTACTAGGATGATGAGTTGAAGATAATCAGAAGACCATGTAAAGATCAAGAGCTTTACAGTGAAGAGAGAGGGAGTCCAGCAAAGTTCATACCTGGAAACAGATGCATTCAACTTGGTGAACTGTTTTATTTTGTTGTGTTGTTTTTTTTTTTTAATCAAGTTCGCATTTATTGCTGGCCTCTCTGTTGTGAGTTATGTCTCTGCTTACTGGTCTTTCCATGGTTAAGCAGCATACCCATTTGTTCAGGATTTTGAGGAGCATCAAGCTGCTGTTGCAACAGAACCTATGGGATAACATATAGATAGATATTTGTGCATATAAAAATAAACACACTGCACGTACATATATCAATATCAGGGAATTGGTGATTGTTGTGATGGGAATGTTCAGAAGACTGACTAATTGGGCCAGTTTTAAATTTATTCATTAGTAGCACATCTTGCTAGTAGTCAATTCTTCATGTTAATTATCATCACAATGTCCACAAAACTGTTTTAGCAATTATATTCTAAGTGAGCTGTGAGTATGCTGTAGAATGGAGCTAAGGGAGCTCCTGTATAGTTAGCACTGATGGTTTCTGGTCTTTGGTGGTTCATAGTTGCTGAGGTTAAGGTGATAGTCTTGAGAACTGTTTGAGAGAAGGCAGCACTGAAGTGTTCTCGTCTTTTTTCTTCTTGGATATTCTATGCTAACATCTTCTGTTTTTATGCTGTGGTACCCCTCCAAAAGGGGATGGGAGTCTCCTCTGCTCTGCCTAGATACTGGATATCTGTCTTCTTTCCTCCTGTTAGTCATCATTTGTGTCCCGATGGATATGCTGCCTATTGGCAGACTGTTGTGCTTATCTTGCCCTTGGTATGGAAAGTTTTGTTACTTGGATGCTTCCTGTATGTGTCTGTATTGCCCCTGTGGCGACTGCCTTGTGCAGGTCCTCATGTAAAATTGTCTGGCCAGTGATTAAATTATTTTAGAATATTATATCCTTTGATCAATTATCAGTTGAACAAAACAGCTCAAAACTTTGTGTCTGCAGTTTAGGTTGCACAGCTGTGCCAAGTAGTCTGAGAAACTGTCTTGTAAAAGTCTGTGCTGCTCCAGGCAGAGTGCTTCTGAACTATTTTTCTTAAGTAGTTGAAGGTATGTGCAGGCTGCACAGCAGACCGCAGAGGAAATGTTCAATAAATTGTCTTCCACATGGATTATTGCTGTACCCAGGTGCTTCTTAATTTCCTTATCTATTTTGGTGGTCTTATTTTAATGAGGGATGTTTCATCTTTTAATAGCTAAAAAGAGACTTAACAAAGGTAATAAGGTATTAAAGAATAAAAGTATTGGAGTTAACAATCACTGTAAAACTGACATAGACAAGGTTTTATTTTTAAGGTTGAGGGAGAAAGCTAGAACTAAAAATTAAGTAGTGTGCATGGTGGGATTGAAGAAGTTCAGTACAGTGCTGGGTAGGTGCCTACATCTCATTGTCCTAAATGCCTAAGTATTTTTGATCACTTCACTTCCTTGAGGAAGAATATTGGAAAAGCCAAGACTTATGTGTTGAAAATTACAGTTGGTTTCCAAAACTGTTGAACTGTCAAAGCATGTTCTTTGTAAAATTCCTTATATAGTAAAGATCTAAAGGATCAGTGGTTTAGAATTTGAGATACATTGCAAATAAAACTAGTTTAAAAAAACCCCACCAAACAAAACACAAAAAACCCAAACCAAACCAAAAGCCCCCAAACATATCACTTTTATTTCAGCCTCTGTGTTGTATATCTTACCATGCAGTCTGACGCTTCAGGAACTCCAAAGCTTTGGTCAGAGCGTGCCAACTAGTGATCTGCAAAAATCTATGAGGAGTATAGAATTATAGAATATCTCAAGTTGGAAGGGGCCCATAAGGATCAAGTCCAACTCCCCACTCCTTGCAGGACTACTTGAAACTAAACCATATGACTAACAGTGTCATCTAGACACTCCTTGAAATCTTGACAGGCATGGTGCTGTAACCACTTCCCTAGGGACCCTGTTCCACTGACCCACCACCCTCTCAGTGAAGAACCTTTTCCTAATGTCCAGTCTGAACTTCCCCTGACACAGCTTCATTACGTTTCCTTGTGTCCTATTGTTGGTCACCAGAAAGAGGAGATCAGCACCTTACCACCTGAGGAAGTAGTAGACTGCAATGAGGGCACCCCTCAGCCTTCTCTTCTCCAAGCTGAACAAACCTAGTGAGTTCAGCCAATTCTTTTAAGTCTTGCCCTCAAGGCCTTTCACCATCTTGATTGCCCTCCTCTAGACACACTCTAGTAGTTTGATGTCCTCCTTATACTGAGGCACCCAAAACTGCACAGAGTAATTGAGGTGGGGCCACACCAGTGCAGTATAGAGTACTGCTATTTGAATTTGTTAAAGTGGAGAAGAGTTGGCTGCAGCTCAGCTAAAATGCTAAGGGTTTGTTGTTGTGGTTTTGTTTGGGTTTTTTAACTTTAAGCTAAAAGAAAAATAGTTTGTGTGAATCAGACATTATGAACCAGTTCAGTGGATCCAACTCCATGCAGGAGTAGGCACTCAGTGCTGCAGGTCTGGCTGGGATTTGAAAAAAATAGTTTGGGACTGTAATGCTTGAACAGTTAAACTTTGTTTATACCTGCGACTTACTGACATAATGACTGTTTTACTGAGTTAGGAAAAATGGAGGGAAACAATTGACTCTTACTATTTCTTATAAACTGACTGGAAGAATTTGTAAGGATGTAATATTACTTTTTTTTTTTTCTAACAAACCAGTGATCATTTAAGTACTTCAAAAAGAATTGTCTGCATTTTTCTAAGTAAGCAAATAATTATACCTGATTTAAAAGATGCTGCTGCAGAAGAGCATCAGATACGGTTCTGGAGAAGTATCACAGTAGACTTGTACTATTATTGTGCTTTTCCTCAGACATCTGCTGTTTGCCATTATGGAGGTGAAGTGCTAGGCCATATGGACCTTTGTTCTGGTATGGTTGTCTGTGCTCTCCTGCAAGGTATGTAAAAAAACCCAACAACAAACAAACAAAAAACCCAAACCCCAAACATATATATCTATACACACATGTATATATATTTACTGACAAAGCTATGAATATTTTTTTCCTGATAAAGAACCTCTTTTAAAAAAAAATAAAAATCAGAATTCTCAAAGTGGCCTCATGATACTTATTTAACTTATAAATTTTTACTTTGATTTTAATACTAGTGATAGACTTAAAAATTTTAAATTGGTAAATTTTGAAGAACAAAAAAAGACAAACCCAAAGGAAAAGAAGGATAATATGAAAAAACCCAAAGCTTTTCTTGTAGTGGGGGTGGATTGCCTGAAAAGTAAAGAGATTCACTTTTTCCTTTCAAATTTAAATGCTGATACATACAAAAGGACATGAACCAGAAAGGCTCAGACAATAAAATGAAGTGACTCCAAAGAGAAAAATTAACTAAATGAGGAATATTGCTCTTGGGGATCATCAAAGTGAATGTTTCATCACGGGACTATATAATTGAGAAGGCAGTGGCATCTTCTTAACATATACCAAGTGTTACACTGAACCTACTTCTGTGTTAAAAGGATTCCCACTCACATTTGTAGGAATTTTTGAGGATTAAAGTTTGTAAAAGCAGGATGTGTCAGAGTCAGAGATATCCTATTTGGTTTTCTTTCTCTGAAGGGAAAATTATCTCTTCAAACAACTTTAGCAAAGTGAGGTAAGTTCATGGAAAACCTTTTCAAGAAGGAGGGTTTTATAATAGAAACAGCAGGAGTTATAATATTTAAATTAGTATCCTAACATATTATAAAAATAAATACATATGCATAGTTCTGGAATTGAATTATGTATGCAAGTTCACAAAGTTTTCTTATTCTTTCATGAAGTTGAGAATAAAGATTTCAGTATTCAGTTTCTTGAAACACAAAATATATTTAATTGATGATGTTGTTCTGTTACTTGCATTTATACTCAAACAGTTCCTTCCCCTACCTGAAAGCAGTCAGAATGGCTCCTTTAAATATTAGATCACTCATTTACTGAACATTTGCAGCATGAAATCTGAACAAATTAATACATTTTACTGAAGTCTACCTTCAATGTCTGATTTCTGTAATATATTAAGCAGAATAGGTGTGTCATTCTACCTGAGATTTTGCAATGCAGCTCTTTTTTGAGTGCAAGAAAACTTCAGGTTTTTCTTCATTAACTTTAAAATCTGGTTTTGTTCTTATTCATTATTTGTCCTCCAGGTTTTTTTCTTTGATATTTGAAGTGCTGGTTCAGTTTTCATAAAAGTCAAGTGGAAATATGACCTGAACTTTAAAAGAGCCAAGAATCAACTCTTAAACAAGTAAAGCATTAAGTAAATGTGTACGTAAAATGCCATACAAATTCTAGGTGTTTTCTCTTACTTTTGTGAAGACTTTTTCCCTGTGGGTAAATATTTATTTTTATAACCTTAACTTAAGCCAATTATAATACAGTTTGAGTGTTCTGTCACACTTAAAGCAAGAATTTACATTTTCTTATCAAGCTAAAGCTCAAGAGATCATCTAGACACCCAGGATTTTTTAAATCTTTTTTTTTTTCAGACTGCAGCTTTATTTAGTTATGTCTGCACATGTACATAAAATTTTGTAATAAAGTGTATGTGTTCTTTCAAGGTTAACTTTTATTTTGCTGTCTCAGTCTATCAGGTCTAAGCAGAACATTTTTAAATCATTTGGAACACCTCTTCAGACCCTCTCAACCCTGAAACCCTGTCTTAAATTTATAAGAGATTCTGGAAATGATATTTGAGACGTTCCTTTGTATTTAAAAAAATATTATCCATGTATGTTTCTCCATTGTACATGTGTCCTAGCTAAGCCAGAGAGATCAGGGAAATCTATCTGGAGTGAGACTGTGGTGCAGTTATTAATCTCTGTCATTTCCATAGGGCTTCAACATCAACTTTTGATGGAGTATGAATGCTAGCAGGTGAATGATTTTCAGATAGGTAGTTTATTTAGGTTTGGGAAAAAAAACATGTGGTAGAAGTTTCCCTGGACCCTTCTCTGATGAATCATTGTGAATCTTACTATTTTTAGGACTGGTTTCACAGAGTGAACTTGATTGACACATTGATGTTAGGTCCCGTATAGTTTACAGCTACTGAGGAGGAGAAAAATGAGAAAATACTTGCAGACTGTGAGACCTCTCACTACGGCCAAAGGCAAATTTTGCACTTCTAAATACCTGGAGACAGAGTGGTAGGCCTGAATGGAAGGGTGGTTTGGTCTGTAAGCACAGGCCTGTTCCATGGTTGCACAACAAATTTGAATGAGAGACTTTGGTATCTCCTTCCAAAAGGGGCATGATATAATGCCCCTGAACCCATGCACTGGGCTCAGGAATGTCTGAAGATTCACACCTATGTGTGTATAAATGCACGATGGTCTGTCACTGAGCCCTGCTTTCATATTCATGTAATCCTTCACCTGTGCAATCAAACCAATACTCCGATGTTCAGGAATTGTTTCTGCAGGTGAAATCTCTGTGTTCATAACCAGCGTTGAGCAGATCCAAGCATTTGATGACTAAAGCTTGATTCTGAATGTCATTGGCTTTATAATACTCCTGCTGGAGCATTTGGAATACTATGGGTGGCTGTAGCAGTGGTCTTCATTGATCATTCCACACACCCCCGTTATTCTTACTATCAGCTGTATACGGAGGGGTTAAAAGATGGAATTTTGGTCCATGGATGAACACTGGGGGATAAGTAGTGATGCAGGATGTTTTTCTGAGTACAATGGCCTTGCTGTTTCTTTGCCTGATTATTTGCTGATCAGTGGTGGATGGGGGTTCTGTATGTTCTAAAATGTGCTTTTGGATGGCCTTGCAGTTTCTGAAGAAGATAAGGACTTCAGTTAGCCCTCTTAGGTAACTTAGCTTAGAAGTATCCATATGAATTACATCAAAACATAAGCATAGATAATAGAAGCACTTACAAGCATTCTTTGGGATAAGATGTATCAAACATGAAGAAGATCACACTGCGCAGAATCATCTGAGAAGGGTCAAGTAGCGGACAAGTGGGGAAGACTATGGAAGACCACCAGAGGACTCCTGACGACCACCAGAGACCTTCAATGTGCCTGCGTAAAGGGCATTTGCATATGCTAATAGTTTCCTGGAAAACTAATGAATATGTATAACATTTCTCAGAAATCTAGTGAATATGTATGGAGAACATGTACTTAACCTGCACAATTAGGCCTGATGACGTGAACGATAGGTGGAACAATCCCCCATGCACCCAGTGCTGCAATAAAGAATGCGTGCTTTCTAAAACTCCAAAATCGAGTCTTAGAGAGTTTCTTCGACCGTTTTTTTTGGTATCAGTAGATAGCTGAGAAAAATGCAGTCAGCACAGAAAACAGATGTTTTTTTGCCCATTGCTTGGAATGCTGGCCACGGAGATAAGAAAGCTAAACAATACTGGGGGAGGACGGGCAGCGGGCTGTTGCACAGTGCAGCTGTGAGCATGGTTGGCACGTGACTGCTGGATTATGACAATATGCCTCGTGTACATGAGCCAATAGACAGGATGGCTATGGCGCGTGCAGCACGCCTGGCCAGTGAGTGCATGCAGCATAGGCTCCCTATGTTGCAACTGAGGTGTGTTTTGGCACCTGCTGGCCACGTGTGCTGAAAAATGTACAAATGCAAATGTATAAATACCAGGATTTTTCTGAAGAGCATTGGGCTGACGTACGGCAAGGCCACCGTTGCCTCCGTGGGGATGCCCACGTAAAGCTGGCACCTACTGATTGCTGGGCTGAGCTCACGGCGCAAGACAGCACAAGAATGTACAGATGGTCGATCTTCCTCACAGTCCTTGGGTTGGTATGTTAATTCGCTTTACAAGATATGCTTAGCATAATGCATGTCTGTAGTTAATAAATGCTTGCTTTTTACCTTATAGTCAGCGTGTGTGTGTTCGCCTTCTTGGGAATCCTCGAAACCACCTTAAAACATCAGCTTAGTGCTTAGGCTTTTTCTTATTACTTCCTCCCCACTGCACTTCTCATGCCTATCACACCGTTGGTTATTAAATGAGTTGCTCTGTTTGATTGCCACAGATCATTATTTAGCACATGTTTAGTTATAAATACGTTGTGGATTTCTTTAAAGGTGATAAAACTTGTGATGAAACTAAAATCTTTCTAACACCTAGGTTACTATCAGGAGAAATTATTGTAATGAGCAACAATTCTCCTTTCCTCATTAATAAAATATCTGTCATTACATAACAGTGAATCAACAGCCGCACCCTGCAGATATAATCATGTTGTTGAAAGTGACCGTTGGCAGTTATAGTCGACAGTAAAAGTAGAACAAGTACTTGTCTCTTGCTTTAGTTGGCCTGTATTTATTTGGCCTAGTGGGACGTGCTCCTTATGCTTTCTTGTAGGCAATATCTGAAATGGCTGAGACTGTAGAAAACCTCGTGGATTAACTTTCTAAGGATGAGGAGTGATCAGATCATTTTGTTGTTGGGGGCTGTCTTTTCTGGGTGCATCTGTGTTAGCATTTCAGCTCGCGTAAGTATTGCTCTTCTGCAGTGAATTTCTTGACTATTCCCCACTACTTTAATTTGGTTCATGTTGCAGGGCAGCCGTGGAGCATTGTGAAAGGGGTTTCTTCCCGATAACACTAAGGCAGAAGGTCACTGCAGGGATGTGCCGCTAGTGGCAGTTCATTGTCAGCAGCAGATTAGCGCTAGTCTGAGATGCGTGCTGTGTGGACACTGGTTACTTAGCAGCAATAATTTCAGTCTACAGATCCACTCCTATTGCACAGCACTGCTTGGCAATGCAGATGTGACTAGTCCATGAAGCTGTGGGGGTTGGTTTGTTTGTTTGTTTTTAACTGCTGTCAGCTGCAAATAAAGATAGACTAAAAGTCAATTCTGCTATAACGTCAGTGAAGTTAACTATGAAATAAAAGTGTTCTTGGGGAAATGGAAAGCCCTAACTGGTGCCATGATAGACCCTCATCTTTTCATTTAAGTATCTTCTTTTTGGAAATTGCATACAAGGATATTAATATACATCATATGAAGCATTCTACGTGTAGCTATGTCACATCATTTGCAGTATCTTCCATCTTATGAATGGAATGTACACACCACATGAAATGGGAAATACCGGTAACTAATGGGTATTTTTATAGAATAGGGGAACAAATAGGCACATAAAACTTTGCAGTGGTTACTGCTGCCTTTCAGCTATAGTGACTCACTGGGGTCCACTTTCAAAGGGAAATGTGGGGTCCAGAAGTCAGCACACAAAATCTTTATATGTTTGTAGAATTACCGTGGTATTGTTTTTTGGTTTTTTTGTTTGTTTGTTTGTGGGTTTTTTTTTTTTTCCTGAAATGCTATTTAACTTGCTTATTGTGAAAATTCCCTTTTCCTCTCCAACAAAAAATATTCTTAATTTGCAGACTCTTACTTTCCACCTAATTTCAAGACTTTTGATTTTCTATGCCCTTCTTTCTAAATCTCATACTTGACTGGTTACCATAGCTATCCAGAAATAAACAATGTCTGATTCTAGTGTTTTGGGGCATTTTTTTAACTTAGCTGGAGGCGGGGGGGTGTAGAAGAAGAAAAAGCTGCATTTTATATTTTTACAGATTAAATACTCAATACATACATTACCTCAATTTGCAAAGAAACAGATATTTCTAAGCATATTTTCCTTTAATTCTGTCCAACACTGATAGAGAAGGGCAAGTTATTAGCAAGAAATATATTACACCATAGTTAAAAATATTTGCTTAAGAAATTCAATATCCCAAAATGTCATTCTTGTCTCTAGAAATGACTATTAGGATAAATCCTGCTGCTGTGCTCTGGTGTCATGTCCTACACACTGCATCTACAGAACCACCTGAAGGACTGTGATAGAAAAATAATTATAAACTTCATCTTTGAAATCACTTTGTGTGAAACTGCTAACTACTTTTGGGTGTACCATAAGAAAAGCATTTTCCTGTGCCTTTAAGTGCATGACAGCAAAAATGTCACTTTAAGGGAGTTCTGCTCTTTATTGTGGCCAGCATATAATCCAGTTAAATATTTGAGCTTCAAGGGTCTGTCTTTGTGCTGTTTCTTTTTATATATTTATATTACTTATTTCCTGTTACATTTTTATTTTCTTTGCTATTTCCTTTCAGGGTAGTTCTCTGGATGGTCACATTATTGCTTCTAGAGCAAAATTAACTATATTGTTTTAAGGAGACTTTGTTTCAGTAGAAACTGATAAAATGTGCTGGCTTGTACTTGAGTTCACCTTTAGTGATAAGTTCCATTCAAAACAGGAATGGAGTACCACAGAAAAGTAGGAAGTGCAGGCTGCATTTTCAAAAAAATGACACAACTTCAAGACCATAAGAAAGACAATGGTCCCTTTTCAACAGCTGTGACTTACTCATTAAATGAAGAGATGGTCTGTTAGGAGAAGCTTCAAGCTAAATGCTTGTTTCTGCTGATTATTTGATAGAGGCAGTTTTTCATGGATGAAGCTCTGCATAGGTGTGCATTTCTTGTTGGACATCACTCTCAATAGTTCTTTCATAGACAGTTTTAGCATGAATGATCACTTTTTATGGAGAAACTAGAATAAGGTTGGTTGATGTGGGGGGTGTGAACAATGTATGTGTACGTATATATATATGTATGTTATAAAGTATTTTGGCTGATGTTTACTTTTTGGAATTCATTAGTACTGCAGATACCATAGCGCACAGGCACATTTTTAGATTTACTCTTATAGGTACTGAACTGGGACTTCTAACAATGCTTAAAATATCTTGCGATTAACTGTTTTGATTTTCCTCTTTGTTTTTATTGATATCTGCATGCCTAATTCCCCCAATCAGAGCTCTCTTTGTAATAGCAGCAATTTTCTATCAGCTGAAAGATAGTGTGTTTTAGAGCAACATTCAAATATGTATTTTAAAAAATAATCACTTGAAAACAGCCTTGAAGGACACACTCCTTTAAATACCATTGATTTCACAAGAAAAAAGCCACTCTTTTCTAACAGTAACAGAATTCTGAAGGATCTGGGGCTGAGAGAAAGATTTTCTGGGAAAATCTGTGTTCAGTTCATAGAAACATAAGTAGAAACAGTGGAGTGGCTTAGACTATAAAACTTGTAGTGACAGCAGGTATACTGTTTACAATATGTTTGATTGTGTATCTTGAAAAAAAAAAAAAAAGGGCACAGATTAAAAAAAAAATTCTATCTCCTTAGTGCAAAAATAAAGTATGTTTGAATTTTTCTCATAATAAAGACAGTGGTGATTTAGTTTTACATATAAACTTGAATGAGTGGAGAAGTGTTATTATGTGTTTACATGAATATCAAACTACCTGTGCTAACGTTCTTTAGGTGAACAGTCTCCATCAAATCTAACTGCGAAGGGTGCCTCTAACAAGGAGCATTCCTGCTCCATTTTCAAGTTTGTAGGTATTTTGAAATTTCCACAGAGATAAAAAGCTAAAGGTAGCAGCTGAAATTCATTAAAAGAAAAAAATAATAGAAAAATTCAGATGGTGTTGAAGTGCCTTCAGCATTACAGCTGCATTTATAATGTAGTTGTTGCTATTAAAGCTGTCCTCGTTTGATATGTGATATCTTTTGATGATATGACATGAAATTTCAGACATCTGAAAATAGGTGAAAATTGTGGCTATTTTTGTGACTGCTTCTGATGTGCTTATTTATGTTTACAAGCCCTTTCCATTACAATCAAAATGTGTTTAAAATACGTGTTTCTGTTAAGAAGAACATTTGAGAGAAACAAGTAGAAGTCCTGTGAACGTACTGCAAATAAATGCTATGTGAGGGTATTTTAATCTATCTTCTTTTAATGTATTCTACATTTTAAACTCAGAGGAAATAAGAGTTGGAGTGGGGCAGTGGAAGGGACGTGCTATTATGACTGGTATTTTTTCAGGGGGGGAAAAGTTACAATTAAAAAGGAATGAGAGATTAGGTAAAAAATTATTTGTAAACTGAATTTGTAACTGGTTTTATTTTAATTTCATTCCTTGCCTGTGATGTTCACTTTTAACAAGCATATTATATGGGTAATACTTGAATAATGCTGCTGTTTTTACAAATAATTATTTGCAACACAACAGCAGCACAGACACTCTGTGCTTGACCTGCACACGCTGATTCTGTGATTCTTGCTCCAAATCTAGCCATAAATAGGGAGATATATCTGCAAGGAGAAGCAGACATGATGAAGATGTAGCTGGGTGTTAAGAGGAAAACAACCTTATGGTATGGGGACGTTTTAGGTGATCAGCATGATGCAAAAATGAAACAAGGGAATGGGGGCCATGCAGTGGTATTTATGCAGGATTGTACATGGTTTCTCACTTTTGAGCAGCAATTATTATTTCTTTTGCTAGAAACTTTCACTTTTTGACATGATTTAAAAAAAAATTCAGAGATTAATATTTAGTAATGGTATTTGATTTTTATGATAAGTATATCTGGCTATACTTACTGTTTGCTTATTAGGGACATTCCAGTGTTTGCCTTTGGAATCCATTTGTCTTGAATGATGTGGATTAGAACAAAACTGTGTTCCTTACTTGGTACCAGTGTAGCTTGCGATGTCTCATCTCTAATTTGCTTAGTTCCTCAAGCCTGATGTGAGATGCTGGAGTTTGATGTTGGCTATATAGGTTCCTTTGAAAATGTTTAGCAGTATTCATAACTCAGCAATTTGATTTTAATGCCTGCTGGGGGAAGGATTCATTTCTGCTGGTGTTATATGGTCAGCTTCATGAAAGTTGTTATTGATGAGTGCTTTTTGTTTACAGTGGTTTTTTAATGAATAACTACTGGGATAACAGGGATTTTGCTTAAATGAGTTGCTGATAGGCAATAGAAAATTTCAGAGTTCTAGTGAAGTGCCAGTTATAAACATTGTTGGACTTCTTAACAAAGACAATATCAAATTGTTTCAGATTTTCCTTCTGTTCAGTCATTATTTCTCACCATTGTTTTGAATTCAGACAAACAAATGTACTGTTAAGTATCAAAATTACTAATGTGAAAACCACAGTAAGCACTTTATGGGACCAAGCTGCTGCCTATAGGAGACAATCCGGTTGAGGATGGGGCATGGTGAGACCAGGTTGGATAGCTTTTGTGTGGTGTGCTTTTAGTCATGAAGAAATCTAGCTAGGAAATATTCATGCACTGTAAATGTAGTACTGTGTGACAACTGTGTGGTTGTTTCATATATATTTTGTTATGGTGTCTGCAGTCCAAAGAAACCTCTTTTAGCTGATGACGAAGTCTTCCATTATTTAGTACAAGCCGCTATGAATTCCTACCACGTTGTCATCTCAGCAGAGAGATGTCCGGGCCTGACCCAGCATGTTGTTGCCTGTGCCACAAGAGCTGTTGATTATCAGGACCCCAAATGCACAGGAGGCTTCTATGGGCCTAAATTGCCCTGAGCGAGCTCACCTAGGTCCCCCACTCCAAACCCATCCGTTTAACCTCAGGTGGAGGCCCCAGGCGCTGTCCAAGCTACGCTGTAGGTCAAGCTGTCTCCTGCAGTCTTGTAGAGAATTGGTGGCAGGTTTCCCACCTTCCCCTGGAGAGGGCCGCAGCCGTGCAGGGTTAGCAGGAAGCCCTGGGCATTTGCTGTGCCCGGATAAGCGCCCCTACAGGGAGCGGTGAGAAGTGAGCAAGAAGTCAGAGGGGCAGCAGAGCTGGGCATTCATCCTCTCTGTGCTGGTGCTTTCTTGGGGCAGCTATCTACTCGGTGCAGAGTCTATTCCCCTATAAAGCAATTACATAACTCTCCCCTCACCTCCCAAACACATTTTGCTAGGTTGGTTGGTTTTCTGCGTGTGTGCTTTTTGTTTTTGTTTTGTTTTTATAAGCTACCATTTGCACTCCCGGATAATTATAGGACCTGGGTAACTACCACCAAAGGGTGCAATTCAATTTAAAGAAAAAAATATGTTCAGGCTCCTACGTTGCAGATGGGCATGCTGGGCTGCTGAAGGCCTCTGTGGCATTATGTGGGCTATTCTAGTATGGAAGCCAAACATTGTTACTGATTTCAGACCTAAATGATTATTTAAATTTAGACTGAAGAAGATATTAATTTCTCTTTAAAGTATGCTGTCAGAATTAGTGCAGGTTCATTCTTTTCTCTCTCTGGTGTGCATTCTTGTTGGAGAAGACCATCTGTTTGTCAAGGGAAGTCATAAAATAATATTCAACGTGAGATTTGCCCTGAAATCCTGACATCTAGTAACTGCAGTTATCTATAATGTGCCTAATTCATTTATATTTTAATTTTAATCCATCAGTGTCAGATAAAATAAGTTATTTTTCCTTCCATTCCTGAGTAGCACCTATAATAGCTTAATGTTGTCTGTATAGTAAAACAGTAAGTTTTGAAGTCCTGCTGCTAGCCAGGGGCCTTTTTTGTTGACAAGGGCTGCCCAGATGAAAGCTGGGTTTAGAAGTAATTAAACATCGTATTTCTGTAGTTACTGATTGTATTTCATTTCTTTAGAATAATTTGCCTATCACAGTTGTTGGAAGCCATATGTGAAGGGAATATGAATTAAGGCTAAAGCAAAGCAGGTAAAAAATTCTGTTTGGATATGAGGACAGTGATGAGAGTTGAGAAGAAACAGATTCTGTTGGCTAATCTGATTGAGACAGTTCCCTTTGTATGTTGCAAAAATGGTAAAACACATGGACAATTAACAAAGCAGTTGTGTGCTTTTCCAAGTCTCCTAATTTGACTCATACCATTAAATCGGTGATTGCACTGTTTTTTCAAAAAAAGTATGTATTAATCTCATTTCTTTATTTGTCAAGATTGACTGCCAACCTTTGAAAATACATGGCTCGGATCCATAGCTTTATGACACCCCTAGATGTTATCTTAAGCACTTGTTAAGGAGTTTCTATAAGGCAGACCTTCTGTGACTTTCAGAAAAGGTGGTTCTTTCTTAAATGTCAGGGAGGTGCTTTTAGAAGAATCCAAGTTGTCTCCTTTTAGCAAGAGTCAAACATCAGAAAACACTGTCCCTTGCATGATCATAAGATGATGATCTAGGGTTAAGTCATGACACCATACTGTTTTCTGCAGTGGTCTGTGTGATGATTTCTTTTAAGTAAATTTAATTTCAGGTTGCTATTTCACTAATGTTTGTGCTTTTATATTTTTAACTCCTTTGTTAAGTGGCATTCCTAAATCCACTGTTCATCTGAGTCTGTTGGTCCATCCAAATAGCAACAGAGAGACATGTACTCACATACTTTTGCCTGTAATAAAACATCAGGGTCCTAAGTCAGGTTTCTAGAAACAAAAGTCTACAGAGCTTATCTAGCTCTTTAAGTAGTATCTTCATATCCTGAAACTAATTTTGCCTTGAAGTACACCAAAGAGTATGCTATATGTTTCTTCAGAGACTCCCAGCTAAAAAGTGACAAAAATATATAAAGTTCATGGTCCATTAATTGTATAAGCCCATCTTTTAAGTGTTTTCTCATATAGCAAAGTGAAAATTGACCCCTTTATTGCCACATAAATGGTAGCTACAATTAACTATTTCTGGAATATATCCCTGCTTAAAACTACCCTTTGAACTCCAATTATTTTTACGAATCAAGACTTGTCTCCTCAAAAGGGCATACTTTTCATTGATCTTGTTATCAGCCTAAACACCTTTGAAGACGTGGGCCCAAGTGTTTTTATCATTTGCAAAACTGCTTGAGCATATTTGAAACAACCTGTCCATTTCAGACTAAGCTGGGTATGATTTAGGCCTTCAGCAGTTTGCAAGGAGTCATGAAAAAACAGGCGTGAAGTTATAAACAGGAAAACAAAAGAATCCTGCCTTGTTTCATGTGTCCTTTTGATCTGCTATTGACAGAACAAAGGAATGTATTGTAACCATATCTTCTTTTAGACAAAAAAATGAAAACATGACAGCTATATCGCACAGATTAATTCAAGAACTTTTAATCGGTGAAATATTTTTCTTTCTATTGCTTCAGACTTGGGTGTTTTCTTAATAATGCCAAAGGCTTTACAGAATTTTATTTTTATAGAATGTTCAATGACAAATCCTTTAATCTGAAAGCTTGATTTATAGAGGACTGTTTATTCCATTTCATTAATTTGCACTATGCAAACCCAGAGGTTCTGACTTCTGTTTTACAAGAGAAAAGTGAAGTGTATTTTATCTGTTGGTACGCTAAGCTTCTTTTCTTCACTTGTCTCTTTACTGAAAGTAATGCAGCTGTTCTTGCTATAAAATATCCTTGGGTTACTAGGAAGCAAGTGTGTGGCAAGCAGCTTTGTTCTGAGGTGATGAAAATGTGATTGATTTTCAATAACAGGCTAATTTGGCTATGAGCGTACTAAAGCTCTTCATATAGATATGGTTAACCTAGAAAAAAAGAATATAATGAATTTAGAGTTTTGTAATTTTAACTGTCTCACTTTCATGTGTGTGAGCAAAGACTGTTTTCCATGAAGCTTGAAGATAAGAACAGCTGACAGCAAGACTTAAAAGAGACAGACCTGTAGGTATTCAGTGTGTCACACATAGTCTACTGGTCATCCTGTTCAATGCAGCTGCCTCCTTTCCTTTCTGTGGAAGAGGAGAGATCTGGTGCTCATTTGGGTCTCCCCCTGAGATGGACTTGGGACTATCTCAGGACACACACCTGGTGTGGGTATAGAAGGACTAAAAGTTGGCTTTCATTTTGTTTTCTACTCCACCAAGGAAGAGTAAAGTTGGTAGTTTCCTGAATATTCAGACAAGCACCTCAAATGTTTTTCTACACTGTTGTCTTCACGAATAAAACAAGCTTATTGTAAAATCCTGTAAGACAGCTGTTACTCTTCCTTAAGACTGCAAAGAAATTTTACAATGCCATGGCAGTCTGAAAAAGCCACCAGCAGAAATAGAGCTTAATTGTTGAGTGAGTAATTCTATAGTGGGGTGCCGTTCCTCATCACACTCATCAGGACTTTATCATCTTTCCCTCTTATGCTCTATAGGGTAAAACCCACCACACTACCTAAATTCCATTATTCAGTAGCATATTCCTTCTAGCACAAAATGCCAAAATTTCAAGAATCTTCCTCTGAAAAAGTACACTCAATTCTGTCATCAAATTGGAGAGTGCCTCCTGTGTAGATGAACATACAGCTATGACAGAAATCAAGATATTTTGGAAAATGGACACAGATTGACTGTCCACTGTAAAGAAGGGTTGCCAAATACATGTTTTGTCAGTTCTTTCTCTCCAAATTAAAAAAGAGTATTTTCAGATTCATTCAGTTGTCCATTTATGGTGGTCTTTTTTGCAAGTGAAGAACTCGGTGAAAGTTTCTTGATTAGATTGTTTGGTTTTATTCCTTTAGTTCAGAAACAAATATAATTTTCTCTCCCAGAAGGTAAAATAAGTGTCCTGTTTCTTGGTCTGCTTTTTATGTGCTGTTGGTAAAACAAAAGCACGTGAAATAATAATTTTATCTGTCAAACATCAAAACATCAGTCTTAGCTATATCATGCATATAAATTTGAGAATAGCTAATTAATCAGTCTGATCTTTTCATTCCCTGAAAATAAATGCTATTTTCCATTCCATTACCTGCTGCTTTTTTCTGCAGTTTCAAGAGCCAAACTTCAGAATCTAATCGTTCGATTTAACTAGACCTAGGTTTGGGGCTGGGCTGGTTGGGGTTTTTTGTGTTTGTTTTCCCCCATTTCAATGTATGCTGCTTCTGTGTGTGCTCCATATTATTAAACTATGTTAAGCAATCCAATCTGCAGTGAATTACTCTATTTAAAAAAGTCAGTAACTTAAGTGGCTTTATCTATACTCACTGTAAGCTTCTTTTCTTTAGTTTTGTGGAAAGAAATACCTACATTGTGTCTAGAAAATATTTTCAAATACTGTGCTATTCACTAGATACTTAGGGACAGTACATTTACAACTAGAGTGGATAATGTCTGTACTTTGCTATCTGCTTCTGGCGCTATCCATTCAGTCAGTGGTCATGGCAGGAAATAGCTTCAATAGTGAAAACCAGGGTTTTTGTAAAATACTTAACGATGAAGAAAGAATGACACATTTCTGAGACTTTTGTCTCACGCGTACAGCAAGGGAGTGAGTTTCTTAAACTGAGAAATGTTTTACTCCAAAAATGAGGCTGCATGAGAATCTGAAGTGGCTGAAGTTTTTGTAGATTCAGCTTGTATTATTTACTGATACCTGCTTATCTGAAAATGTAAGAAAGGGATGTAGTATTCCTGTTAGTTTTCTTGGAGACTTTCTCTTTTAACACCTCTGTTCCCACTCTTTCTTCTGCTCACCCATGTGTTTGTCTTTTACAATGCACTGGGGTGCATAGCAAGGCTCCCAAACAGCAGCAGGTGAAACACTGGACCACCCATTAAAAAGTAGATCATAGATGTCTCAAGTGAAGGGGTTTCTAACATACATATGCCAACAGCTAAATAAAGCTTGTTTAGCTTTGTATGTACCCCTTCAACTTTCTGTAATTAGTTGACAATTCTTTGTACGGCCCTTTTGTGAATTTCAGATCAAATTTGGGTAGCTGACCATCATGTTTCAGTAATCTCCCTGTCACTCTACTATCCCCCCCAATATACAACTGTTTTACTACATCTTATCTGAAGAGAAGCCTAAATCTAAGGCTTTACATCAGTGTGTGAGATATATGACAGTATCTTTGTCACAGTATCACTAAGGGTGCTGCTGTGGCTCATGCTGAACAACGTAGGAAAAATCCTCTGCAGAAGTGGCTATCACTCACATAGACAAAAGGTGGGGGTAATGAATTGTTAAGTCCTGTATTTCTTTGAGATAAAATAAATCAGTCCAAGGTCCGGTTGAAAAATTTGGGCAAAATTAAGTGAGTAAACCTTGACAGCATAAGCCAGTCTGTTGCTTGTACCACCAAACCTATATATGCAATTGGAGATCTGAATTTTGTACTTTCTGCCTCTATCTCAAGCCTAGTAGAATATTCTGCAATGGGGTGTGAAGTTTGTTATCCATAGATGATTAAAAAAAAAAAGGTGCACGTTGACTCATTCAACTTTGCCTTCATATCTCACTCCCACTGAATGCCTGAACACCACCGCTTGTTTCTTCCTCTGTGAGAACCAGTGTGTTGCTAGAGGAAGTTTTGTGTAAAATGTGAATTTTTCAAACTTTAATAATGTCAGATTATTTTCTTCAGTACAAGTCAGAGCTCAGAAAGTATTCCTTTCTTCTTTTTTCCAGTCTTGTTTCAGTATCCAGTGACAATAATAATAGAATCCTCTTACTGGTGGTTTGTTTTGTGGTGTTTTGGGGGGGGGGGGGCGAGAGGGAGTTAAGGGGGGTGGGGCAGACTTACATCTAAATTAGCCGAGAACTGTCAGATACACAAGCAGAACCTGCTGCTAAGCAACAAAGCTGCATTACCTGGAGAATAATACTACACTGCACTGAATACTGGCAGAATTGGCAAATGATCTCAAAGGAAGAGGATCAGTCACCATTCTCTTACAAACCTATAAATACAGATAGTAACAGGGATTAGCATTTTAGAGTTTTTTTGGCTTAATAACTCACAGCCCATGTCTTTTCAAAACATGCATTTCAACTGAAGTCTGACTCATCATAGCTTTTTAATATATTAAAGTATTATGACATCTACAGACTAGCAATTTTGAAGAATGCTAGGTAAAATCTATCAGGCTATGAACATTTAGTTTATTTTTTTTAGTGTTAAGAAAATTCTTTGGAAAAGCCAAACTTGTAAGTGTTGCAATTGCCTAAAAGCTAAATTTAAAATCTTTTTAGTTTAGTACCCAGTGATGTGTAGGTCAAAAATAAAGACCGTTTGCAATGATAAAATTATCCAGCTATAGATAGCTGGATATTATTCCACGGTAGATGGAATATCACTGAAAAGGAAAACTGAAAATGTATTTTTCTGAGATATATTCAACAAGCTTAGATCTGGTAATAGGCCATTTTATACATTTCAGTATATATTACTTTGTAACATGTCTTACACATTTTTCTCTTTATATATGAGATTTCTTTAGCTCTCTGATGTTCGGCTGGATAAACCTCAAATCCATGTCTCTGCTATCATGAATGCCTGTATGTTTTTAGGAACAAGTTAAAATTACAGAGAGTAATCCACCTCCCCTTTCTGCAGCCTAGTGTGTTGTGCTGGTTAATTGTCCATAATGTTCCCCAAAATAATAATCATAATCTCTCAGTTAAATGTCTTGCTGCAGTCTAATTCTGTTTCTTTTTGGCCTTTTCTCCAAGGACATAGGAACAAATTATTTACTTCCTCCTGGAAGTACCCTTTAAGGTGTTGGCTCAGTCATGATGTGAAAGGAAGATACAGAAAGTTGAAGTGAAATTGAACAGCACAGCACAGCTGTGTTAAATACTAAATAAATAAATAAATATTTCTAGTTACTTCCCTATGCCATTTCATGCACAGTCAATGGTCATTGAAGGATGCTTCATTCCAGTCGTACTGCACAAGACACAGAGACAACCAGTTGTATACCTACTTGAAATTTTATACCCTCTTTTTCAGAAAAAACTTAGTGTGGTCCTGCTTAGTGCACTTTACTGCTGCAGAATTAGCTGTTGAGCCAGCAGGTCCATCAATGTGTCCTGCATTTTCTTTCCAAGGACTAGCCCTTCACCTCTGGCTACTGCTGCCAATACATGTGGGAATGAGCTTCCCAAACCTGCAGGGCCTGGGGCCACACCTCCCCTCTGCTGCTCCATGCCACAAGCCACTCTAGGTGCTCTCCAATCCAATCTGCAAAGGCATTCAACCAAATATAACCGTCTTCATAGAAATGAGTGCTGGGAAAACAGAGCAGCTCACCCATGTGTGTTGTGTTTTCATGTGTCTCTCACCATTGTTGTAATGAAGTTTTGTGCATAAGGTGTCCTGCAAGTATCAGGCATCAGTCTGTACCTCAGCAATGGCAGCCAAGTTGTAATTTATCTGACACGCCTTTGTGATTTTCCTCTTAATTCTAAAGTAGATGGCTTTCTCACATCGCTCATTCAAATGCACAACCAAATTATCAAGTAGCCGCTACTTTTCTGCCTAACAGCACAAAAAGAACATAAAAAGCCTCTTACCCATACTACTGCTCTTTATGTGCTTCTCTCAGAATACCCTCAGTGTACCCAATGTGGAGTGTCCTGGCTTCCTCTTATCCTTCTTGTGAATTGAACTCACAGTCTAGTCTCTGCACATCTTTATGACTAGCTGAAAAGGAGATGAGGAAGAATAATACTCATTATAAGCAGATCATATGCAATTAGACCTCCTTTGACTATGCAGCCAAATCTATCAGTGTGCTAATTCTCCAATGGGATTTGATGTAAATTCTCCTGGTCTGAATGAACCAGCCTTGAAACCGTTGGTTTCAAAGCATTTTAATATGAAGTGCTGCCAAACAGAGCTGGTTTGTGAAACTCTGTTTTCATAAACAAAATGGGGAATTATTAGTCTGGTCTTAAGTCTTAAAAATATTCTGTAACATTGGGCTAAGCAGTGCCATTTATGGATCAACTAAACAAAGCATCCCTTTGCTGTATGGTTGGTCTTCCCCAGCTGCATCTGTTTGCTGTAATAATACCTTTCTTTTGTTTGAATAAGATAGAGTTAGCTCACTCACGCAGATGTGCTGGTGAAGTCTTTTAAAAAAGGTAATGTGAAGTAAAGCCTCTGTATGGTTGCAGCCACTGTAGTTGTACTTACTCAATGTTTTGACAATTTTGAATTTAGTCCTCCAATAAGATCTAAATTCTCCTTCTTTATGCTGCTACTTTGTGTTTGAGATCACTGGCAGCCAGTGATAAAAACAGTGTAGACTTGACAGAGCTAGGTGAAAAGGTGCAGTGGTTCATAAGAGGACTAGAGAAAGAGTTTTTGTGTGTGTCTTTAAGCAGAGGTTTAGGTCTAACTCGGTTAACTGTTTTTTCTATCAGCTATTAAACAAGCCATTCACCATCAAAACCTCATTGTTACCATCTTCATCACAAAAGCACTCCTAAGATTTGTTTTTCAACCAGCATTGCTTGTTCTTGGTGTAGAGCACTAGGTATTTGAACTGATTTGTTTTCCTTAAGGTGAGGAACTGGATCTTTTTTGATTGTATTTGTACGGTGACAGCCCCACAATCCCACATGGGGTTTCTAGCCCATGGGATGGGCTCTTAGGCACTGCACAATGCAATGCAGGAGGTGAATGAACTGTGTGCACACATACTACATCTAAACTTTCAGATATCTGTTGGCATGTGTGTCTAGGGGTGGTTGTCTCCTCAAAATACTATCAGGAAGAGAAGATCTTGCTACCTTGAATTCCTGCCTGCTATATCTAGCTGTCACTGATGTAGTGTTTCACCATTGTAAAACTTGTCATGCAGTTTGGTTCAAAGGATCAGGCGTTTTCCTGATTTCAATGCAGGATTATTTTACGAAGTTTCTGCATGTGATACTTGCTTTACAAAACTTGGTGTTTATCCTCCATAAGCGGAATGCACTGTTGTGAGTTTAGAGCAAACACTAAAAGTCCTGGGTTTATCTTTTCGTTACAGGCTTGTCGAAAATTTTTTAAAATGAGCTTGCTTTGCCTCCTGCCCAGCATAGGATTGTGCATCTTTACACAGTAGTACACCACAAATTCTGGACTCAGAGACCTCAAGCTTTCTTACCAAGTTATGTTTTCAGAGGAGAAGAAATTTTCAGCTTCTTGTAGGTGATCTTTGTCTCATACCTCTTCCTCACCGCCTGAGTATAAACTTCAGTCTCTTAAACCTTGCTTCTAATTCCTTTATTTTTAAAGGAGAGTAGCTACTGTGATAAGCTTATTGAAAAAGTTTTTTAGGCTATATGTCTGAGCACATGGCAGAAGAAAGCATATTCATTAGACACAGGTGTACCCAGCTTTTATATTGGGAGCTGCTTATTACCTTGGTTAAACAGCAGGGTTGGTACTGTGGGATGAGAGTGGGAACAAGACGTGAGTGATCCAGCTTGCTGTCCAGTTTTCACTTTCAAATATTTACGGTTTTAGAGAGAAAATACATTAGGACATGCATCAAAAATGGAGCAGGAAGTCTGCAAGGGACTACACACATTTGTCGAACCTTTGCTTTGGTTTGCTACGGTGCCTTATCAACTAGGAAGAGCTTCTGGGAGATGTGCCCATAGTTGATACCCTAAGCAAGAGAGAGAAGGAATGCATACTGTTACAAAGCTGCTTCCAATGCTTGTATTCCATACTCAATCTACGGCTACATCATCTGGCGTCTAGGTTGGAGAAGGCAGGCAGGTGTATAATGTTTGAAGAGTTTAAGTTTCATCTTTAGTAAGAAAGTGATACACCCCACTGTGGCTAAGCACTGTGTGCACTAAGCAGATTTCCCCCTATTATGAGTCTATGAGCTACACTGATTGGTAACATGACATTACTATAAATTAGGATATTCCCAGCATTGACTATCATTTATTGACTAGATCTATACCTATTCATTATGTGTCCTGTGCACCAGAAGCAATGGCTTTTCTACATAAACTAAAAATTATTACTATTTTTTTTCTCTAGATACAAGTTCTAGTGTGGCTTTAGTAAAGCAGTATGATAAAAATGGATGTCAGCTACTTGGGTGTCTAGAAAAAGAGGAAGTTAAATATTTAAGCAGCATAAGTAGGCATAATTCTTTGAAATATATGGGAAAATGCTGACTTTATACAAGCTCATGTTCTGGCTTTTCAAACTGTATCCTTCAAAACCAGTAGAGAGTTTTCAAATAACTGTGGCTGTGACGTTTGTAATGTTGTTAATTAACTAAGTTCCCCCTTCTTTAAATGGACCATGAAAACAATAGTTGGCATTTCTCTGTCACTTTATTTAAGGGCTTCTATGCATACATACAGGCCAAAGATACCGAAGATACAGGTATTTCTACTTCTCCTATTGCACTTTGTAAGGATTTTTTTTGCATTTCATTTTGATTTCTGACCTTTTTCGGAGACACTGGTTTATGTTTTGATTGTGATTCTGATAAATGGTGACATTTTTCTAAATTTCCTAGTGGGGTCACTGAAGGGACATCCTCTTTAAGTAAACATTTAATCTCTCCCCACCCCCCCACCCCCCGCCCCTTACTGGTCCTGCAGTACATTCTTTAGATGGGTATTATAGGGAGTGACTTCCAACCATAAAGAAATGTTCCAAAGCAATCAAAATAATTCTCTTTTTGGATAGATTAACATCACAGATTTCCAGTGTCAAGTTTCTAATGGATGGTCACATGAACAGTACTGCGCCCAGTAATTTATTCAGGCCAGTGTCTGTTTACAATCTGAAGATGATGTCCAACAGGACTACTTCATCCTTCTTTGTGTTTTACAGATTATTCAACATGTACTGCATGGACAGGTCAATGCGTTAGGCTATTATCATGCTAGTACCATTGTTCCGAACCACCAGTGCAAAATTTTCAGTATTTCTAAATGAACACAAAACCTATTCAGGACTGCAGGCTTCTGTAACCTTGGAAACTGACATATGTTCATTTTGGAGACAATCGATTTATTACACCAGTGTCCAAATGTTTTGGACAGAAAGTGAATTACGCTGTTCCATTTGTTAAAATAAATTTATATGCCTCATCTGCTGTTGTTATCACTCTTAAGCTATTATTAATAGTAGTAGCACATTTAATGAACGCTTCCCTGTTCTGTAGCATTTAAGAACTTCATTGAGGAATGAAGTACAAAGTCTTGGCTTCTATTTAGAAAGACAGTCTTTGCTTTGGAGAGATCATGCTCAAAGGCCTAATGAGACAGGTAAAGTTGTTACATGCTAAATAGATAGATTTCAGAGGGCTTTATAAGGAGGGTCCCAGCTCATGGGAGGATTAAATCAGTTTTAAGAAGGCTGTAACAAATAACTAAATGTAAAGGTAAATTGGGAATTTATTTTCCTTTTTGTTTGAAATTACAAGTATTAATATTGCATAACATTGATTACACTATTCTAGAGAGCATACTTTCAACCTTATTTAATTATTGAGATTAAGTTTTAACATTTATTTAAAAAGGATATGTGTGAAAAATCACTAACCTTTTGGAGGAGTGCCCTCATCTTTCAGTGTCACTGGTGGTTATGTATATTCAGCAAGACACGATTATTCCATGTGCAGACAAATAATAATGATTAGAAAAATCAATTAGCACTCTTCCTCTCTGTTTTGAAACAAGAGTAAAATATATTTATAGCTTTCCTTAGCTGTAATAATGTGTGTGTATCAGAGAGAATGTCATCATACTGTTCGTTAGCACATGTGGAGCCACACTCTTCTAAAATCCCAGCATTGTTTTTTCACTGTGCTGTCTGAGTTAATCTCTATTTCACAGCTACATATGGCTGTTGGCAAGAGACTGAACTTTAGCAGGAACAGTAAAAGCAGCTATGTGTGAAGACTGGGGTCTTTTAAAATATTTTAAGAGTTATTTTATAGAGGTTTTTCAAAGCAAGTGTGAACTTGATAAATACTAGAAGAATACAGTTGTCACTAGATGTACCTTTGTAATAGATGTATTTTGCTGTTCACTCCCTTAATACCATGTTTTCAAAAGGGGTATTTTGCTACTGTCTCCAGTGAAGGCAGAGCTGGACAATAAATGTGTATACAGATGCTTTTGACAAATAAGTTATGTTTAATTCCTCTGGAGCTTTTATTGAAAAGTGTCCCTGACACTTTTAGCAAACTTCTTTCAGCTTTTTGGGGTATGTCAGTTCTTCTACACAACAGCTTTGGTTTGATTTTTTTTCACACTGGACTGAAAATAAAGCATTTTGAATATTTTCTTGCAATAGAATTGTGTCAGAACAGACGCTCTCAAGTCAGAAGCCTTACTTTTTCTCTTTTTCTTGAAAAGTTTCAAAATATTTCTAAAACTTGTCTACTAAAAATCATTGTAGGAAAACAAAATGTTTCCTTTACAGTTTTGGTTTCAATGAAAGGCCATAGCATCACCTTCTATGAATTTTGCAAACTGTTTAAAAGCTTTGCCTGGAACAAGACCTTACTTCTCAGAAAGACTTAAATCACTATGACACAAACAGAACTTCCTCCAGTAAAGATAATGCCAAAATTCATATGGAAAAGGGGAAAAAAAATTATCTCAACAAATAATAGAATGAAAATTAGTTATCACAAAGTAAGAAGGTGAGGCTTAGTAGTGGGATATTTTGTTGTTTAGTTCAATGTTATTCAAATTACTCATTAAATTCACATCAAATACAGTAATCAACATCTAGCTGAGCATCTTTCTCCTCTTAGTTTCTGGATATTGAAAGAGTTTTTAGCTCCGAGAGTAGAATGCAACTCGACATCAGGAACGTTGCCTGTATAGCCAAGTGGAGCCATTCATCTTGGATTCCCATCTTTAAATAATTGTACCATGAATTCCTACTACATGTCATTGTAAATGAATGCATGAAAGTCCATGTGCCATGTAGAAGGCACAGCAGGAGAAATATTTGAAAATCTCCCTTCCTGTTTTAATGTCACGTGCAACCATAGAAAAAGGCAACACACATGAACAATTTAAGTACTTAACAGTTTCCCCTTAAAATTGTAGCTTGATGTTAATACATCCAGAAATAGCTTTTAATTCTTCATTATACTTGTAATTATGCAAATTTTAAAATGCTATTTTTACGTATAAATATTCATTTCCTTATATGAAGGTATTAAGGTACACAGAAGTCAGATTAGCATACTGCAGTGAATCACAGCTGAGAAAAACAACAGCGTAGCTCAATGTGTTTTTAACTGGAAATGGGCAGTGAGAGCCGCTGTGGACTGAAAGGACAGCTGGCATGACAGCATTTGACATCCTGTGTGTAATTGGTTTTGAATGCTTGACAGATTTTTATAATGGTACAGAGGCACTTAGACCAGCAGGTAACTGTTGGGAATAGATTGAGTGGTGGTGAGCCCATTTTCATATTACTCTTACTTGAGAATCCTTTAGACACACTTGACATCAAAGATATGTTTGCTTTTAAGTTCCAGTGCTTGTCAACTGTTACATCCCTTTTCATCAAATTCAGGAAAAGCAGAACAACTTAAAACACCTGCATGTTATTTAATTAAGTGGTCATTGTTAAAGATGAAATTTAAAGTGCAGTTTATATATAGTAAAGGTGGGAAATAGAGTATTGGCTGGGCAACCAGCCTTTAGGTTTTATGTTCAAATTATTTTTGTTGGCAAATTCTGAGCGGAGGATCACTTGTGAAATTGATGTCAGAATTGGATCAACCAGCTCAACAACTACAATCAGGGACAAGACAAGCTTTTTCTGTCTGTTGGAAGTGATGGCATTTTTATTTTTTAATATATTCTAAGTGGGCTGATCAAAATAATGCAACAATTCTTAGCTACTGGTGGTATTTACCTTTTATGTTAGGTGACTGCAAATTGTCAAATAAAAGGAAATAATCACATCTCTAAAAAGATTTGGCTTTCACATTCACTCTTCCCATTTATTTTTCTCCATCTTTATTTCTGATTGAAGGAAAGAAACTAGGGTACACCACCAGGATTTTACGAAAGGATTAGTAGAATTCGATACCTTCATTCTGGGATACTGAATTTACTGCATTGTAAAGGAGTTTGTATTGCAAGTAGTTAAACATAATGTAGTTTCTGAAAATCAGGGTACCTGGAATCAAGAACCCATATACTGAAGATTCAAAAATGACCAGTTGCTGTAAAAATCTACGTCATACATTTCTAGACTTTTGGTCTTTAAACTGGTGAAAAAGTATTTTGTTCTTCAAGGATTTATTTATTTATTTATTTATTTTAACTCTGTCATCATTTGCTGCTAAAGGTTTGGCATTTCACATAGACTTCATTAGGCTTTGAATTTGGGTGGATACTTGAATTTGGGACAATAAAATTTCTCACGTAATACACTGTAAATATCCAAAGCAACTGCTATGTTAAATTTAATAGACTGTGCCAAGCAATGTTCATAATATTTTATTAATGGCTCTGAATTTGATCTAGAAAATTTTACAGTGGTTGGACTGACCATTCATCCAAAAGATATAGGCACTTAATTGTGTCTAAGCAGCTGTCAATTTTGTATGCCCTTAAGATGTCCCTTTCTCACTTGGCTGATCACATCATGTTCAGAGCCTCTGAAATGTTCAGACTTGAACCAGAAGGGAAAATTTTGCTTGTGACAAAACTGCAATGGCTTAACCATTATGGTGCATGTCTACATCTTTATATTTCTCTGAAGAAAATATTCAGAGTTACAGGAAAGGACAAAGACAGTTGAAGTAAACTTTCATAAAAATCTAAATATCTATTTTGCAGTGTTGCGTACTTGCAGAGTAACTTGTTCAGTAATGAGATGAGCCATTCTGATAACAGATGAGAAGTCTTGCCAAACTGAAAGAACCAGCATTGCTGTGCTCCTTACAACTCTTAATTTCACCAGAGATTGTATTTTTGAGCAAAACCATGAAAGCATGGCCCACTGGTGACCACAATTTTCACAGGAATAGAGGTTAATGGCCTTGGTATTTTATTTTACAAAGCTAATCAGATAAGTTCAAGTCTAGCTACCCAGATCCCTTCAGCTGTACAAACAGTTCTCCATTTTCTGTTGTAAAGATCTGTGTGGTGTTCTATGTCAGAGTAAAGATGCAATGCATTCTATCTTAGTGCAATTTGGAGTTATTGGGTAGAGGGGGTAAAAAAAATTAAATCATGAGACAAAATCTTGCACTAGAGGAACATCTTGGGTGATCCTACAAAAAAACATTTAGCATGGCAAAGCTGAAAAGTGGTATGGTTCAGCTAATGACTATAGCAGCTATTACAAATAGCTTGAGCAATTATACATTTTTACCTGTTCAAAACTCATTAGTTTAGAGCTCATAAATAGCTGCTTAAGTATTGCAGTTAATCTTACCAACTTTGCTGTCATCATCTTCTAAATATTATTTGGATACTAGAGGCTTCTCAACCTATTGGAGAGAGATATTTCAATGCCATTAGGTATTTGTTACAAATGTCAGACAAAAAATTGATTTAAAATTTTTTCTTTAATACTGAATAATTTTTTTTAAACACAATTTTTTTTGAAGTTATTTAGAAATTAATTTCTTGGTAATTTAGGTTCCCTAAAAAAGGCCCAGAAATCTCAGCTAAAACATTGCTGTAAAATCCAAAAATTTGTATGACTTGAAGGACATTTATTAAAGAGAAGACATGTTTGTCACACCCATGAAATGTCCTTTTGGTTTAATAATTCCATTATGTACATACAAGAAAGTAGCTGTAGACAGCCTTGTGATTCTAGATGAGAAAGATGTTGCTCTGATTAGGTCTAGGAGACAGTCCATAGAAAATTAGGACTAGTCCATAGAAAATTAGCCTAGATTAGCCTAAAATAACATAAGATAGTATTTGCCACTAAGAGAGTCACTAATAAGATTAAAGAATGCATTCCCAAAAAACATGTTAAAGTAAATGGACATAAAATGCAAAATGTGTAGGCTGATGTGCTCTAAACTGTGTAACGCTGGCCTCATTCTTAGCTATGTTATGCTCTATTAAAATATACAAGATGGATGAAATATCTTTTTCCTTTTTTAAAGCAGAAAACCATGTATATTTTGTTCTGTGGTTTGTTTACTGTTTATGGTCTTGTTTTGTTTTTTTTTTTTTCTTTCTTCCTTAAAATAAGGGAAGTCTTACTGTTACTCATAAACCTAAAAAACTAGGACCTATTTGTCCTTTACAGTTAAAAACTGGGAAAATCCTAAGAACGGGAACACTTTTTCTCGCACTAAAATGCAACAGAGTGGCAATTTAAATTATAAAGGAGGGCCAGTTGCCACTGAAGCCTATCTAAGCAGAATTTAGCATACCTGTCATTTCATTTTCAGTAGCATTATACATTTGCTGCCTCCCAAAAGATAATCTTCAAAACCCAATTTGTATCAATATTTGACTTACATACTTATTTGAAACTTCTATCCTGTCCTAACCACTACATGGACTGATTTAAATATACTGGGTTCTGTCAATATTGCAGCTGTGGATTTTGTACAATAAAAGTAAAGATTGTCTAAATACATGGCTGCAAAATTTCTCAGAAGCAAAATGTGATGTGCCAGATCCTCCCTATGGTATTTTTTTTTGGTATCACAAAACTAAGATAAAGATTATTTAGATCTGATTTACATATTAAGTTAGGGTATAATTTTAAATGATTTTAATATCCCAGTATTGATGGAAAATTCTTACCTATTGTCCTCTTTCTGTATGTAATGATATATGGTTGCATTTTGTACACCTATAGAAAATACTATTATTCTTTAAGGGCATATTTTGATGCTGGATTGTGGGAAACACTTCAGACCTGAGATAACATTTTCTCTGAGGGATATTATGACAGATTTATACTTTTGCTCTTCTAGACACGCAGTCAAAATTCCTGTTTTCCCCAAATGGTTTACAGCTATCATATATGGCCAAAAGCAGGAGCTGAATCCACCTACAGCAATTGAGAATATGCCAGACAAATCTTTATTTAAATCAGTTTTAGAAGGTACATCCAATATAGTTCCTCCCATGTATTTGTAGGTCCTGCAGCCTTAGTACTGGTGAAGGTGATTTCTTATGATTCGAGATGAGTTCTGGTGAAGAGTGGTAACTTCCAAGCAACCAGTTTCCGTGCTACAAGACTGCCTGTTCCTTGGTGCTTTTGCTCTTAGCCGTTAGAAGCTGGAAACTGTAGACATAATAGATCAGGTCTTCCATCCCTTTTCCAGGATCTTTGCAGTAATTTAAAAACTAGTCTTTTTCTTCTTCCATTTATACCTCTTTGTCCTTAGTGTCAGGGAAGGAGAAACCTGGTGTTAAGCCTCTACCCCAAATTATCTCCTGTTATTTATATCAAGCTAAACAAACATGCAAAACACAGATCAGCAGTATCAGTTAATTTTGCTCTTTCTTACCCTCTACATATTATTTAATTTTTATTTTTTTTTATCTAAAAGACAGGCATCACAACACAGGCTTTATTATTTATGCAGTTTGTACATAAATAACATTTGTAGCTGTATCCGTGAATATGGTTATTTTTAATTGATGTAAATATTCTGCTGACTAACCCTTGATCTTAGTTGGAACCTTTTGTAGTTGTTAAACAGAATTTTTTGCAATTGTAGCTGTTGTTATATCAAGGCAAGGGTTGCTCTCCCTATAAAAGCCATTAAATGTTCCCTATCAGAATGGCCTTACGCTACTCAGGTTTCAAAATTACTTATGTCACATGATTACAACACAGTCATTACAGTTTGAGGAAATATGAATTTCTGCCATGCCAGATGGTAATGGGTATTCACGGCTTTTTCAGTGAAAAAGATTGGAAGCTTCTAAATTCCCTTTCTTCCAAAAGTCGTTCCTTCCCACTCAACTTTATTCCCACCTGCCAGCAAAGACAGATTTTTCAAAAGTTACTCCTTATCTTGTGCCAAAAGAAGTGGCCCTGTTTTAGCAAGAGTCTAGTGTAATGGAAAGTTCACCTTCATTTTGGGTCTAAAGATTTAAAAATCTCTCTGAACATTTTTGGACAAAAGCTGTTGCCTGGGATTTTTATTGTTTTTATCATGACCCAAGGAGTTGGCATCCAGCTGGTTTGGGATTTCAGCCGTCTGGCCAGCCAACAGGAGCAACTGTATCAGTTCAACTCATATGGCAGCAAGGCAAAGCTACTGTAGGCTGTGACTTGGGTAGTGTTATTTGCAGCAGGGGAAATCACAGACTGTATAAGCTCAGCCAGTCTACAGTAAGATTTTACAATTTGCTCCAGTGCTTGCTGCTGTTGTCTGTAATTAGGGCAAGTCCTCAATGGAGAACACGCCCTAGCTTTGCTCATACTCACTGAAGAGGCCCAAGATGCGCTATGTTAACTTTAGTGCATCTTTTTCCCGTTCAGTCTTTAAGTTGCAGTTTTGACAGTGAAATCTCATATTTATCCCAAGTGAATCAGAGGCCAGATTTTCAGGATAGTGATGCTGTTGGTGCTCCTTATTAGACTAGACTAAAGGAAATCTGACCACCTTTGGTATATAGATCAGTTAATGTAATTTACTACTATGAATGTGTTTAACCTTGAACATTTGACTTATTAGCATGAATAATTGTTTAATATCAACATCTGTAGGGGCTAATTTATTTTTCAAAAAGCTGAACTATACTATTGTTATAAACAAACTTCAAGTTTAAAGCAACAATAGGAGAGTTTCTACAATGTAGTTTTCATTTAGAGAGAACAAATAGATTTGTGTCTGTTCCCAGAACATACTGGATAGGAAAATGCTGACTATTCAGGCGATAAATGAAGGTGCTCTATACTATAACAAGTGCTCAAAAATCCCAATGTACTTGGAAAAGTAGCTATAATGATAAAATAGGACTTCTAGGGGCTGACTGGAGCCTTAAAGCAATGCATGAGTTCAGTGATATTCATTGCCAACTTGATTTTCTTTAGAGCACAAACATAGTCATGCTTCAGATCTTAGAGAATGTGCCAAAATCTCATTAAAGTAAATTGTATAATGGGCAGCAGAAAAGAATAAACATACTGTTTTTTACTAGAATAATGTGATGCATAAGGTGGAGAAGAAAGATTTTCTTGGTTTAGAATTTGATCGTAAAAAAAAAAAAAACCAACAGAAGACAATTATTGATCAGATCTTAAGTATATGTTGAAACTTGTTTCATTATGTAAAGTAATATGAAAAAATAGTCACATGGTGAGAAGGGGTCTTGAGTTAGCAGAAGACAAAAACATTTCTACCAGCCTAGGATGATTATTAGAACACAAAATGATGGTTAGAAGTGATACTTAATTCATAATTGAGTAGTTTTCCAAAATATTCTTTATTATCATTCCCTTTGCTTTCTCAAATATTCCTAGAAACTGAATCCTCATTCTATTCTTTATAACATTTTTGTAACAGTATAACTCAGGCGATCAGATTGACTAGGCTTCCGCTAGTTCTCTCCCCATTCTTGTGAGCTGTGATAACTCCAGTCAAATCAAATGATTGTGTTTCATTTATGTACATATATAGCTGCTAAGTTCTGTGGAGAAAAACTGATGCAAGATTGATATAAGAAGGTGATGAATGAGGTTATGAAAGTTAAATTACTGTGTTAATCTATTTAAGCAAGACTTCCTAGCATAAAGGATACAGCACTGGAAATTTTCACATTAAAACAAACAAACAAAAACCCAACCCAAAGACGTAGCAAATGGGATGGCAGTTATGGCCTTAACCTATTCAACCCAGTAATCTCATGGTCATTCTTGTCAGCATTTATTTTTGCATATCATTCTCTACAAATACAACACAGGGGTTAAAATATCTACAGTACACTGTAAGAGTGAGTGTGCAAGTAATGCTTTAGGTAAAGTAGCCTTTCTTAGTAACCAGCTTTAATCAGTGATCAATAATACTTCCTTTTTTATGGTATGATTATTCCATTTACTTTAGTCTATTAATTGCTCATAAGTATTTTATTTAAATAATGTTGTTAATGAAAGAAAGCTAAAATGTTAATGTGAATTCTCTTATCATTGTATGCGCTGTCTGGGTTATTGGTGCTGTTATGTGGGACAAATATGTTGTTAAGATCACTTCTTCTGAACAAGGATATCACTACGTCAGTAATGACCCTTTCTATTGTAGAAAATACATTCTGCCAAGCCAAATATCTGTGTTTATCATCTACTCTAGGGTTTATAGGATATTGCTGATGATATTTATCAGGTATTGTTTGTCTTGGAAAGCAGAGTGAGAGCCCTACGTGGAGTGATGCTGTAAGGGCAGTTTCCTGTTTGGTGTGAACGTGTTTGACCCAGCCAGAAGTTAGGAATTTTGGTTTCACTTGCAGCTCTTCTCCAGAAGCCCGTGTTTGGCAAATGCTGCTAGTGTGGTTGTGGTGTTGGTGGGTTAATTGTGCTGCCTTTGTATACCATAACTCTCTTTATTTTGTGCTGATCTTCCAAGAGTCAAGTTAATTACAAGACCTGATTACAAGCACACAGGTCTTGAGTTCAAGTCATTTCAAGGTTGTACATAATTCGTTGGTATAGTCCACCATCGGGATGGGGAATTCACCCTCTGGATGGGTGGGAGGCTGAGTATATGGCTAGGGTTGAGGCTGCGCAACAACCACCCGAGCAATGTAAGTGCCTGGAATTTTGTTTGTGGAACAGCTGTCTCTGCAGTAAGCAACTGTGTGGACTCTTTGTAATCAGCCATGTGTGGCAAGGCTACAGTTAGAAAAAGCAATGACTGTATGAACTTACTGTGGTTGAGACCTGACTTTGGATTTTGAAGCAGTCTTGTTTAAGCACAAGTTACTATAATGTTGAGAGTGAGAATATTATTTTTTTTTTGAGTGCTGAATACAAAGACAGAGATGCAGATGGATTTTCAGAATACTCACTGGTTTTGTGTGTTATTCTACTCAGCTGTGAAGATGCTACATATTTTGTCTAGAGCAGTCAGCAAAGGTAATTGTCTTAATTTCCATATGAAGTATAGCTCAAGAAGTATCAGTACCAAAAGTTTCATTTGTGTGTTGCAAATATTAAGGGCTGTGTGGAACTGAATGGAAGAGTCTGGCTCTGCTATTAGTTACAAGAAGAATCACTACAGACTTTTGTGCAACCTCTGAACTTTCTGACTGTTTTTCATGCAAATTCACTGCAGTGATCAATCCTCCTATAGCAACGAACAGGAAAAAAACTGTTTTGTAACACTTTCATACAATGCTGCCCTGCACCATTTCCATGGTGAGGAAATGATGTCTAAAGTGTTACTGAAAAGAAGAAAGGAAGCTCCTAGAACTGGTGGTTTCAATTTTCCATTTATTTTTTTAATATTCTGATAATATAAAATTTTATTTCTCATAGGAATTGAACTTTAATCAGGAAAGAAAAAATTAACTAAGGAATAAAAACTGCCAACATTCTTTAGTCCTTGAATTAGGAAATTATGTAAGCCAGCAGTCTTACAACTGAATGGGTGTACAGCAGCGTGGGTGGATCTCTGAACTTACAAAGGAGCATCACTGAAGTCAGGTGTAAGATCAGAACAACTTTATGAATGCAATCATTCCCACTCTCAAAGGCAGCCTCTTAAAATTATGTAGGATTTCCTTCCCACATCCTTCAAGTGGTATTTAAGAAGTAACGAATTCTCCTTGTTTTAAAAAAAAAAAAAAAAAAAGGAATCAAAGTAGTTGGAATAAATTCTTGTTGTGTAAAGAGGTTTCAGTCAGATGATACTGTATGGTTATTAATTGCATCATAGACCCATCAGAAATTGCTTCTGTATATATTCCTTACTCATTGCTAACAGATGGCCAGCAATTTAGAATTTCCTTTTAATGAATCCTTAGCCAGATCACCCATACTGATGAATTTTCTATCAAAATAGTGCCTACTCTGAGCATTTCCTGAGTACACTGAACTTTTATCTATTTCTGACCCTAAAAACTGAATTAAATGATCCATTGAATTCAGCCAGCTGTTAGCCAGCCTCCTTTGAAGCCTAAATGCCATGAACTATTTTTTCTCTCTTAATTGTTGACATTTGTGAGACCACAAATCTCTTAACTTCTCATGACTCCCAGTGGCCAATATTTTAAAAAGTAACCAGCATGAATACCAGCTCTGTTTCTTTTTCTGTCATTAGGAGCTAGCACTGCTGCAGCTGGCATGATGACAGAGCATCCACAAAACTGATTCTTCAGGAATATTTGCAACTTTAACATATATAATTAGATTCTTCAATCTCCAGAAAGAAAGCCCCTAATTAATTCATTACCATATATGTGGGTTAACCTCCCAATACAATCTCAGAAAGAACTGCATCTCATGGTATTCCATTAAATAAATGTTTTAATAAAGGTCTTCAAAGGACTTGCAGAAATAGAAAGAGATGCTTGGCTCCCATTTAAACTGCATGGAAGAGCTCAGTTGTTTATGTGTTGTTTATGTACTGTGATGACCCTGTTTGGAATAAGAGGCTCAGCAGGATTTGGATTTGAGGATTTCCCCTCCCCTTGTTGGGGGGGACCACTTGTGAGATGTGAACAAGGATCTTTGCAACCATACATCTGCCCTCATTTTATTCTCTGACTGTAGTAGGGCAATTTTGTTTCCACTGTTATTTTGACCGCATTCTTCTCTGCTTGTATGTAAATTCCTGACTTGTGTGACACTGTGTTGTCTCTCCCCCTCATTTTCTCTTGTTCTGCCTCTGCAACCCCTTTAGCTTCAATTTCCCTCTAGTTCTGCTAAATCTAATATAGCTAAGTACTTGTTTTATTTCCCTGTTATTAATTTCCGTGATATCTGGACAACTTAAAGCTTTTCAGCTTAGTTGCAATAAAAATATGTTTCATCTAACCTAGCTTTCTCCCTGTTGCTCCTATGTCCTGTCTTGTACCAGTTCCATTGGTAGGAAAGCTAAGGCTTTAAAGAGAAAAAAAATAATCAAGTTTAGTGATGAAAATTAGGATCTCTTTTGTCGCTATGGTTGCTCTCAGGGTCTGCCCCGTTGTTTCTGTAACCTTGAATCCTGAGGGTTTGGCTAGAGATGATGATATGTTCATTCAGAACTCTTGAGTTTGAGCAGAACTCTCCTCTGTAGAGGAATAAGGTCTTAGTCTGTTCTCACAACAGGCTTTATAGCTGCATTAATTCTTGGAAAACCCTTCTATTTCTGTATATCCATTTCTCTTTTATCTTACTTCAAGCTAGTAAAATTAATTTCTTCCATTATCATCCTTTGTTATATCTTTCTTAGCTCTTAAAATGGTCAAGTCCTCCAGTTAAGGACACTTTATCGAGTCAGTGATCAAATCACTGGTGTTACACAGCAAGTGATAGAAGTTTCTTCCCTTTATGACCTGATATTTGTACCATAGTGAAGGCAGTCATAGTTCTCTTAGAGCTATGCTTCTAATAGCTAAGCTTCAAGTGAAGCTTTCTCAATGAGCCTCAGATAGCTGGAGATGAGCCTCAGCTGGAGAACTTTGAAGACTCCCAGCACTGAAGAGATCTGGTATGCAATATTACTAAGATGTATTAATCTCTGCTAATGAAAAAATTACTATAATCTTCTACATTAAAAACAGTTTCAAGGGAAATTCAGAACAATAGAGCCTGTTTAAAAAAAAATACTTTGTGCTAAGAATTTCCACTTTCAAACATATAATAAAAATAAGATAGTGTTGAGTGAAAAATGTTGCAAAAATATGGAGATTTCCCATGTCTTGATCATAGTATTAATTCATAAGAAATGATTATAAGCCTCCAAAATTAATATCGTATTCAGCCATTGAAGGCAAATTAAATGCAAATGAAACTCCTCAAATGAAAGCATAATGCTTACTGCATTGAGGTTTCAAAACACATTTGTGATACTGAGTAGAAAAAAAATCAAACTTACATTGAATGTACTGTGCAAATGCAAATGTCATCATCCATTTCTTTTTATGCTTTTCTGGTTTGTGTTCTTTGTTTTGCAAATATGGTAATTGTAATGCAATTGTATTAAAATTGGAAGAAGTCATCAAAATTCACCCAGCAAGCTCACTCTTCTTCTGAAGTTATTTGCTCAAAAGTGTAAAATGGATTTGGAATTTTAAGTCACCAGTTTTTAAAGCTTATCGTGTTACATTTACATATCCTACTACATCATGAATGAGATCAGAAATATTGACAAGTTAGTATGGAAGTACAAAAAACCCACAAGTGTTAATGTGTAATTTATTTTTTTTAAACAGAAGGCTGTCTGATGACATTTTTTTTGGCATGACAAATGTTTTACTGCATATACTGAGGCCCTTACTTAAACTTTGAATTGTGTACCCATGGTTACATGTGTATTTTTTTCCTTCCAGTATTTTAATTTCAAGAGTTTCTTTAACAGGTCAATTTCTCCATACAAATGCTGTAGGAAATAACTTTTTAAGCCTAAAGGGATTACCTTTGACTTCATGCGTTTTGTACTTCCATTTATCTATATCCAGTGATGGTGTGACAATGGCGGGAAGAGCTCTCTCATGTTTGCTACACCACCACTGACTGCAGTGCTCTGTGATGCAAACTGAGGGAGTTGAAGAATCTTTCTCCAATACACTGTTAAGTTTGCTCCACAAACAAGCATGCATTATACTAGGCATTTTAATCTAACGTTAGTTGTGACTGTGAAATTTGCATAATCTGTGCCATCATGATTTGTGGGTAAGGAAAAATCACATATAAATCTATCTTTAACACTGCATGCTGACAACTTGCTGGTCATCAGTCAGAGTATTGTAACAAGCTGACAAGCTCAAGTCAGCTAGGATGATTCCACAGCCCAAGTGCTAGCATCTTACCAATTATGTTTTTGCACAAAAATAATACATTCGTAATGTCAGATTTCCTGAGGTACATGCTGTGAAGATTGTTATTCTGTGTCAGCAAGCAACTAGTAAGGAGTTAAATAGTACGGTCCATCTGGGATTCACAGCATAGATAGCAGATTAAGTCTATTAAGAGGGAGAAAGTTGAATTACTCCAAATGACTGACACAGGCTTTATTCTGCTATGGTTCAGCTGGAAGATGCTGCAGAATAGTCGTATGTCAGGTATATGGCCTGTAGTACTTTGTCAGAGATCCTTAGCTTTATCAAATGCAAAAATAAAAATAAGGTTGGAAAAAAACCCAAACCCTACAGTTCTGACACGTCATAATTAGTGATGAGGCATGCGGCACACAAAACTTGGAAGGCTCCAGAAAACTGACCAGCAAGAAAGGTGAACATCACGTAAATAAACAAGAAGCACAAGAAAAAAAGCTTTGTTTCATGCACAATATCTGGTGAACAAGAAATGTGGAGGAACTTTAGGGAACTGATTGTCAAAAAAACGCATAAGGGATAGCGAAAGTTAAAACATTTTATGGGAGATTAAAGTTATACCCTGTGATGAGAGAGGCATGCAGGCAAAGAAAAACACCTGCGTATTTTCATTTTGCAGCTGTATTGGGTTTGTGTGGCACGGTTTGGGGGGAGGGAGGGGGCTACAGGGGTGGGTTCTGTGAGAAGCTGCTGGAAGCTTCCCCTATGTCCAACAGAGCCAATGCCAGCCGGCTCCAAGATGGACCCACCGCTGGCCAAGGCCGAGCCCATCAGCGATAGTGGTAACACCTCTGGGGTAATGTATTTAGGAAGGGAAAAAAAGCTGCTGTAGCACAGAAACTGCAGCTGGAGAGAAGAGTGAGAACATGTAAGGGAAACAACCCTGCTGACCCCAGGGTCAGTGAAGAAGGAGGGGCAGGAGATGCTCCAGGCACCGGAGCAGAGATTCCCCTGCAGTCCGTGGGGAAGACCATGGTGAGGCAGGCTGTCCCCCTGCAGCCCAGGGAGGTCCACGGTGGAGCAGATATCCACCTGCAGCCCGTGGAAGACCCCATGCTGGAGCAGGTGGGTGCCTGAAAGAGGCTGTGACACCGTGGGAAGCCTGCACTGCCCATGTGGAGAGAGAAGCCCACACTGGAGCAGGTTTGCTGGCAGGACTTGTGACCCACACTGGAGCAGTGTTCTCCTGAAGGGCTGCACTCCACGGAGGGGACCCACACTGGAGCAGTTTGTGAAGAACTGCAGCCTGTGGGAAGGACTCATGTTGAAGAAGTTCACGGAGAACTGTCTTCCGTGGGAGGGACCCCACGCTGGAGCAGGGGAAGTGTGTGAGGAGTCCTCTCCCCGAGGAGGAAGGAGCGGCAGAGACAACGTGTGATGAACTCACCACAACCCCGATTTCCCTGTCCCCCTGCACCACTGTGAGGGAGAAGGTAGAGGAAATCGGGAGTAAAGTTAAGCCCTGGAATAAAGGGAGGGGTGGGGGGAAGGTGTTTTAAGATTTGGGTTTATTTCTCATTACCCTACTCTGGTTGATTGGCAATAAATTAATTTTCCCCAAGTCAAGTCTGTTTTGCCCTTGATGGTAAGTGATGTCTCACTGTCCTTATCTCAACCCACGAGCCTTTTGTTATATTTTCTCTCCCCTGTCCAGTCGAAGAGGGGGAGTGATAGAGCGGCTTTGGTGGGCACCTGGCGTCCAGCCAGGGTCAAGCCACTACATCAGCATAGCAGCAAAAATCTATTTTGATCTCATTTGTCTTGTTAAGTGTTTCAACCAACTCTGTATGCGTTGTCTTTATATCCTGTAAGAAACAGGTTAACATTCTGCGTGCTGTTTGTCAAACTTTAAGATGTAAAGCAATGCTCTTGGAGGCTTAGTAACTTTAGTTATCCACAGCAGTGTTATGGTATGTGGTTGAGAGGCTGATTGAGTATTACAAGGCTACATGCAAACCAGATCTTCAGTGAATGTGGCATTTGATTAGTGGGGAACTGCAAAAAAAGACATTTTGCAGTTGCAGTGTTTTCATATTTGTCATCATAGTCTATGGGTAAAAGGAGATTTTCCCCTTGCTCTACACAGCGGAAAGAAAGTTTTGTGAACAATACAAATTTGAGGCCCTGGAATCAGACTGATTACTTGGAAAGAAAGCCAAAACTATTGAGTTTATAGGAGTCTCCACCATCATTGGTAGAGGATTTTGGAATTATTGCTGTTCCTGGGTGGAAGGATAAAGAAGGAGGAGGTATTTCTGTGTGTATGTATATTGGCTAGTGTTAAAACCTCAGTGCCAGTATAAACAGAACTATAGTTTTGATACTTTCTCGTAACGTTTTAGTTGTGTACTCCAGTCTATTAAATTTCCTTTAGCTACTCATAATCCTAAATGCTAAATCTTAGTTCCTCATATGCTTGTTTCAAAAAAATCAGTAACTCTGATGATATAGGAACACAAATGCCGTTGAATGTCTGTGACACTGGTGAGTGTATATTTTATTTAAAGTACCTACGTAATAGAAATACTGCTTGCCATAACTGTTATAAACTACTTAATCTTGTTCAACCATGAAGTAAAACGTGAGCAGATGTGATCAGCCTCTCAACTGATACAAATACAAATCATGATAATTCTGTGAATCGGTAGTTATGCTAGTTTGCCCAGGAGGACTTGGTAGAAAATCTGTAAAAGTTGGTGTGATTTTTTATTTATATTGCTCAATCTTTTCAAAGGATTTTTCTTTTTTTTAATGGGGGAGTTGTTGCTATTTGATACAGATGACAGCAAACGCCAAAAGTGTTTATAAATGAGGGGTTTCAGGTGTTACATATACAATGGTGCTTAAAAACTCACAGTATCATTCATAACAAATTCGTTCATCAAGAGTGCCAACTGAATCAACATCAACCAGTAAACCATTGCCAAGCAAAACCAGGTGATGACCACAAAGCAGGAAAAAGTTAGATGCTATGCAAGCTACATGCAGGAGATAAGCACTCTGCAATGGCAAATACAGTGTTCGCACAACCACAGGCTGATGGTTTTCAAGAATTTGAGTAAGGCCCTGACTGACAGTTTGCTTTCAATAATATCTTTGCTTTTTGACTCTATGTTCCGTAGACTTCTGTTTATGTACATGTCTCTTTCTTAATGAGTCTGCGCACATGGGGCCTATAAACATATGTGCTAGTTATATGAATTATGGAAACTAAGTACGGCTGGCTTTTCAGTCTGTATGATTTGGAATCACTAAAATATATAACTACTGCAGGTAGCAGTTCTTCAGTAGATGAAGTTTTTTCTCTGAGTCGTTGTGGGTAAATCAATTTTCCAGCATGGCGGGTCATAATCTATCAATGATTCTGCTGTCTTTAGAGGTGTTCTCATTCAATTGAGATGTAAACATGAGGGTATTTCAGTGAAAGGTTTACTGCATTGCTTTCCTCTCAACTATTTTTTTTTTTTTAGTACGTATGTAAATGGACTAGAGCTCTTTGCAAATAAATTTATATAAATATAGAAATTCATGGATTTTTTTATCCAGTATAAACAAGAAAAGTTAAGGGCTTTCAGTTTTGTCTGTTCTTAATGGTACTGTTTTGTTCCAAAATCTGTTTTTAAGGGCTAAATTATTTAAAGTATTTTGGGTTGGGTTGGTAGATGCAATTAATTTCAACAATATTCCTTTTCAGATCTAGCTGAATCCATAATTCTTCCTTGGTTTTGTCAGGTTAATCAATACTTTATTCGTTTTTGCAGCACTAAACCTGAAGTTCAAACTAATAGCATTTAAGATCCCTAAATAGGAAAAAGTATGCACGTGGCTTTATTTAGAGATTTCAAGTCCTGTTTTGCAGATATGCTGAGGTTTATGTAACCATCAAGCTTTGATCATATTGGTTAATCCAATTTAAAGGTGGGGGTTTTTTAGAATTCTTGTTTAACCTTCAGCTTGAGATAACCACTGGTGATGGTTTTAGAGAGAGGGAGTGATAGCATATTTGGGAGAAATACCGTATGCGAGCATTTGCAGCTATTACCATTTAAATGGCCTGTGTCAACCTAAACAATACACAAGGGTTTGGATAACATTTTTTGTGAGAATTTGTTTCCAAGGATTTTTACGGTATGATAAGTACATGATCCAAAATGACATATTATGGAGATATTCTGAGGTGGGGCAAACACAGACCTCAAGTAAAGTATGATAGGCAAAACTGCATCCCAACACAGATGAAGCAAGAAATAACAAATAGATGGAAAGCACTTTAAATTCTGTCCTCCAGTATGGACAGCACTATATGGTGACATTCATCAGAGAAATCTCATCTTTCCAAGCTTCTTACTATTTTCTGCAGCCTATTTGAATAGGTCCACTTCTATTAGGACCAAATTTAATGGACAAGTAGAGCTTTTGTTCTAGCTGCATCAGTACTGCTGGAAGAATATCTGTACACATTCTGAACTCTTGAGTTCCTTGATCTGTAAATATTGTACATTTGTTTACAGGTACATGCCTGAATAACTCATTAAGGTTAGTGGTTCAAATATGACCAGGAAAGAATTTTCAGGACTGAGGATTAGGGAAAGTTGTATTTTTTTGGTTTTATTGCTTTTATTGTGTAAAATATCCTCAGTAGATTTTTATGAGAACCTCTAGAGGAATACATGTTATAAATAAAACAAGGTCAGGAAGAAATAATGTCCAGGGACCCTCAGAGTTATAAACTTGCACTTGGAATGTTAGGCAGGAACAAAGAACACTTACAACCTGGTCCTGCAGTGCTGTGAGCACAGGGCTGGAGGAGTGCCAATGCCTACCAGAGCTAAGCAGGGGCGAATCAAGAGGGACAATGCAACTTTTGGTATCAGAATCTGCTCTCTAGGTTGATTTTTAGAATACCGAGTTTGTTTTAAATTACAGCTTAGCTCATGATTGTGTAAGTGTGGCACTTTCATAATAAACACAGGCTGCCTGGGTTCATCGGAAAACAATCTTACACGTTTGATTCAGTTTATTCATGGCGACATTTTTTATGTCATCTGCTGAGTGGGTTTGGTGCTTTCCCCCCCTTTTTCCAAATCTAGCTTTGACTGCTTGCAAGGAAAGGAGAAGACAGACACCAAGAGGAACCAAAGTTCCTCATTGTGGGAAGTGTGCCTACAAAATTTGTCTTAAAACTTTGAATATTTTATTTTTGTAACAAAAAATATCTCAGAGATGGAGGAACAGATTTTTCGGGCTGTATTCTTTATCTGCAAAGTTGTTTAGAGCCTTTGCTTAAAAAGGTTTTTTTTCTCTTTTAATATATGGACAAGAATGGAGTGGTCAGTACTAACATTTAAGACACAGTTTCTGTTTACAAGCAGAAAGTTTTGCTAAATGCTCCAGTCATATGAAGGGTAATGGTGTGGCACAAAGCAGTATGGACATCATGACATTGACCTTGCCTTCAGGATACCATAGGAGAAATAGTGTGAATGACAATATTGACAATGTTATTTTATTGTTTCTAATTTCTGTAGATGTATTCTAAAGTGATCTATGCCTGGGAATCTCCCTGGTTTAGTATATTGCCAGTTCTTTTTTTAACAGGGCTATATACTATCAATATACTTTGTTATCTATTTAAATGTTCTTTATGTAGCTGTCAGTCCATCACCTGCCTGTGAAGTACTGTCTGAAAAAAGATTCCTTACTTTTACTTTACTTTTTCTTGTTCAATATTATTTATGGAGAGAGACGTATGTGTGCATACATACATACACATACATATCGACAGTATGTCTGCATTTGTGTGGGCTATGAGAATTGTGGAGATGGTTGTTCACAGTTCAACTACTTCCTATAAACTGATTACAACTTTAAAAGCTCATTGTAATATAAAATATGCTTATGATGGTGTTCCAATTGAAAGCTAGTCTGATGTATATTGATATCTTGCTAATAGATAGCATACGACACATGTTCAAACAAAAAATGTACTGCTTAAAAAATAGCACTCAACATCACTGACAACGTTAAATGATGCAACCCCATCAGTTTTGAATCAAGTTAGACTTTATCATCATTTATTATTCATTTGAATTCCTCTTAAACTCTGCTTCAAGCATCTCCTAGTTGTTTCGACTGCAGAAAGGTAAAATGCATAGATGTATATTGCTGCCTAATAAATCTCTTTCATGTTTTTCACTTGCAAAGACAGAGTAGCCTGACCTTGGAAAAGGGCTATAATCTAGTGTCTTTATAGAGATGAGGAAGCAGCTTTGACAAGTAGAAGTTAAACCCTAGATGGTCCAGGACTATCTAGCCATTGCTTAATCTTCTTAATATGGTAAGACAAATCCCATTCTTCATTTTTATATTAACATATTTCAATTTTATTACAGTTTTTAACTCTTAAGCAGAGCTGTAGGAGCTTGGATAGAAATGCCAGGCAAGCACACACATTAAAAAGAAAAAGAACTCCTCAGCTCAGCAAGCTTAAGTTTCAGAAAGCTTATTTTAAATGGCTGTGAGGAAAAATTAGGGCATTAAGCAAGCCCACGTAACTACCGCAGAGACAATATAATAAGGAGTATAAGATGAGAATTAATTACTATTAACAATAAAGTACATTTGTTCTGTGTTGGACTTGCTGTCAAGATAGGATTCCTAAGTGGGCACAGGCTTAGAAACATCCACTTCTGATTGTTACCTGCATCATCAGCAAGTTTCATACTTTTGGGAGCAGGATATGATTATACCCAGTTGTTTCTGAAAAGGAACATATAATGTCAGGTTTAATCTTTGTGAGGCGACTGCCTGTTATTATAGTCTGTTGCAGTGCACAGAGACTGACCAGAAGGATTTCACTTTGAAAACTATTTCTGGAACTGCAGCTCTTTTCTTTGCCACATCTCTTTTTCATTTCTCTCTCTCAAACTAGTATAATAGATACTATTCTCTATTTGAAGAAATTTGAAGAAAGAGTGGGTTACATGTTCCATTAAAGCAGTCAAATAACTGAGTCATGGGCGGAGTTGGCCAGATTAATTATGGACATAAATAATATTTTCAACAACCCATACCTTTTATTTAAAGAATAGTTATATATTTTTTGGTTAACTTTAAAATATTTTAACTCCTCTTGCAAACATAGAGCCAGAGAGTCTATGGTGTCTGCTCAGTGTTTGCTTTGGATATTTAAAATTTATGATTTGAGCTGTAGAGTTGTTCCTGTATATCACTGTTTGTGGTTGCTATCTTTAGATTATTATATGGCATTTTCTAGGAAACTTATCCACTTCTGGGTTCATTTCTTCAGTAAAGATTATTTTTCTTCTGTAAAACAAACTAACAAAATCTACTCCTCACACGAAATTCAATATTTGCAAAGATTTGTGTGAAAGTTCACACAATGAGTAACATATCATAAACAATTCAAATTAAAATTGGTTCTGCTTAAGTGAGTTGTTCTGAAAACATTTCCCATGTTTCACTAGCTCTAACATTTACATTCCCACATGGAATAAAATTTTTAGAAAGCGAAAGATTTGCGATCCAAATCAAAACACCCCAAATCAAGCTTTGTACCTTCACTTGTACGGGTGTCAGTGATATTTGGGAACCTGAATTTTGAAGGGAGAGTTTTCAGTCTAGCTGCCAAGATATCGATTCTATTCAGCATGCTCGTAAATAACCTCGGAAAGGGGTAACTAATTATGAGATACAGGCTGCTGATTGTTTAAGTATTTTTGAGTACTCAAAAGTAAATCTGATTCTAAAGAGGTAAAACATGATTTTTAGTAAGCTGAATGACAGATGAAGTTCAGTTTTGGTAAATGCAAAGGAATGCATGTATTTAATATGCATTTTTATTTAGTAGTTACTATTCAGGAGGGAGATTTTAATGTTACTGTGATTAGTTCAATAAAACTGTTATCTCAATGTTAGTTAAAGTGGAAAATACAGTTTTACAAAACATCCGTGGAAAAATAAGAAAAGGAAAAAAACTAGTACAATCCTTTTGAAATCTAGGTTGCATTGTTATCTCGAATATTACAGACAAGATTGGTAAAAGTCCCCAAAGGAACTAGAAGAGCTACAAAGAGCAAGAACAATAAAGGTGTGGAAGGGTTTCTTGTTGAGGACCAATTAAATGGCCATATAACTTCTCCTTGGAAAATAGAGGACTAGGGTTGTGGGTAAAGTTCTAATAAATGACAAATGGTGTAGGAAAGCATTTTTTTATTAGTTCTTATAACATAAGCATGAAGGTGTACTGAGTAACATAACCATGCAGCAGTTTTAAAATCAACAAAAGGAAATATTTGTTTCATAAATGCATAATTAAATTGTGGCATTCCCTGTCAGAGGGTATGATGGAGATCTGAAAATTGAATAGGCTCAAATGGGATTTGATTACTTCATGCTGTAATGACTAGGCCTAATTTTGTGCATTTTAAAGCACATGCAATCTTCAGATAGAATTCCTGCCTCTGCTTTCAGATATCCTGCCGGAAGGACATGCCATTTTGTATTTTCCTAGTTTCTTACAGTATTTCCCAACTGTGGACCTTTGTTCAAACAAAATATTGCTGTTCTTGCAATCTTCAGACATTTGCGGATGGGATTAATTTTATCACTATAAGCAGTTTCTCTATGAAGTGTGATATTAAATGCTTGCATATGTTTACACTTTAATCTTGTGAAGTGCACCTGCAAGACATGCATGCTAAAACGTGCTATGCTTGAAAAGAACTCATCGATGGTCCATGTGCTTTCTCAGTACGTTCATGCATATGAGCTTTGCTGCACACTGTCAGTATTTTTGGCAGTTACGGGTAATTGTAAGGACAAAAATGAAGGTGCAAATTTAGGGACTGTGCTTTGCTTCTGTGTGGTTGCTGTTGCTTTTATTTGGAAAATTTGCTTCTGATAATATATTCACATCATCTGTCACCTTGAACTTTGGGCTAACAATTTTATGTGGCTGGAAATGAAAACTAAAGAAAGAATAGCGTGGAGCTTCTCTTTTCTTGTTTGGGGTCTTGTAACCTTTGCAACATTCTGTTACCAAGTTGCAGATCAGTCCTTGATCAGAAGCTGAAGTTTACACCCTTATGTGCACCCATGATTTTTCCTCTCCTTTGAGGAAGCAATTTAAATGGTTTTGCAACACACATGCTGCTAGTGTTTTTTGGAGTGGCGTGTAGCCTTTCACTCTATTTGCTTATCAATTTCAGGATCAATTAATTATTTTAAGGTTTTTAACTTTTGTTCTTTGCTTTTGTGATCCATCATAGATGTTCTGTTGCTTTATGGTAAATGATACAAGTTTGTGGATATATGTCAGGTCTCTCAGTTTAGGGGATTCCTTTCCTTGGCAAAAGGAGTCCCAAGGAATGAAGGAAAATGGGCTAAGAAAGAAATACAGTAAACAAAAACAGAAGGAGGAGAAAATAAATTCACTGGAATTTTGAAATAGCCCATGTGGGAGAATGTATTTTCAGCAAATTCTGCGAAGTTTTTTTTTGGTACAGGATGAAGAAGAAACATATTCCAGAAACACAGGATGCACTCCAATTCCCTAAAGCCTCTCCTTTCTACTTTGGCCTAAATTTGACATGGCTGGCATGTCTTCTTCATAGCAAAAATCCTGGAAAATGAAGAATTGCGGAGCTGGTCCCTGGCTAGGACATTGCTAAGGGGAAATTGTAATTAAAGCCTTCTTCATTATGTATTACTGTGTCCTTGGAAGGGATCAGATGTTACATAGACTATTCCACGTCAGGGACAGCTTCAGAGAACACTGGGCAGGGAATACAAGTTCTTTGGAGAATGAAATGTTTTTAAAATAGCTAATGGTGCACAGAGTAGAGTTTTGGAAAATTTGGCCTTTGCTTTGGATTTGCAATGGTTTGTACACTTGCATCCTGGAATTTCTGCCAGTCACCTGCCACTATATGTGATAACATCCAGACATGCTTCTTGCCAAGTCCCACAGGACTCCTCACTGCTTTATACTCAAAGATTTAAACTAGATTAAAAGGCAACCATGAGAACCAGAGCATGAAAAGAACCCCTAAATATCTGGGAAGCATGCAATGCCCTCTCACAAGTCACAGCACTCTTTGGCATCATACAAGTGATGTAAGTGCCAGTGGATATCAGCTGAGAGCAAGAACAACTTGGTGATGCGTACTTCGGACAGCTTCTGTGGAACACACTAGCTCTATTGATAGCTTAAGCAAAATGTTGCATTGACTCAAAAAGAGTATTTTGCAATCTTGCAATTGCAGTAGTTCAAGCTGGGATAATTCTGCTTGAAATTTATATTTAATTTTAATTTTTCCCATGAGAAAATGAAAACATGTTGATCAATCCATTCCTTCACATAGAATACTGAAACTGCACTTTTTAGTAATTGGTGTAATAGAAAAATGCTTAACTTAGTATCTGGGAGTTTCAGATTAATATCCTTGACTAAAAATTGTCTCCTAATCCAAACAAAAATTCTTTCACTCTTTAAGTCCCTTGCAGGCTGTTCACGTTGGCTCAGGCTTAAGTGTGTTGACATAAATGAAGAAACAGTGCTTTTATAACCTTCTGAACTTATAAACCATTGATTTATATGGGTCAAAGAACCCCCCTTTTCATAACCAAATCATAGGGGTGAAGAGCTTTCAGCAAAATGTTTCGTATTTTGCTAGAGAAGCTTTACAACGTCTTCACTCCTGAATAGATTTAACTTAAAGGATTTGTATTAAGCATGAATGTTTGGCCCATCTCTTTCCTTTCGTGGGTACCTAGCAATGTCTAGAAAGTCCAGTTATTTCTTTTCAAATGTATTTTGCTCTTCCTTGGGCCTTTTAAGTCTCAGCTATTTCTTAAATCTTACAGCCAAGGTATTTGGAAAACTTGTCTCATTATGATAGAAGACATGGCCTATTAAATCACACAATACATCTGTCAGGACAACTGGGTGAAGAGATAATTTTATTGTATACATATATTTCTCCAGATACCATTGTCTTACTTTGCAAAACAAGTGAGTCTAGCCAAATACATAAACAGGTAATGCTATTTGTGTGGTGTTTGTTAATAGTATCTGCTGGAATATTTTGCTTCTATTTTACAGATAAGAAATGTGCAGTCATTCTTAGAAATATTCCGGTAGCTGTTTTGTAGCTCAATGAAACCTGCGGTATTTTCATCTGTTTTTAATTAATATGTCCATGTCTCCATAAAAACAGATCCAGTGGGATATTACTGACACTATTAACTCTTCCGAGAATGTGATAGATATCAGCAAACTAGAGGCAATTGGAGGAAGAAAATAGTTACATTTTTCATTAATTTAGATAATTTTGAATTCTCAAAATTATTTTATCATTTTGGCAATGCATTAAAATATTTTTCCACTTTCTTCTTGAAAATGTTTGCACATTTTAAAATGTGTGTCTGCTCAGATATGGGTACTCATGGCTGTATTTAGCTTATTCTCAGTATTTCCAAGGTCGGGCCAACAGCAGCATTCAGGGACTCAAGAATCAGATTCTGATTTGAGCCTCAGCAGTGTAAACCTCTGGAAAGGTATGACATTTCGGTGGTTTTACCTTGACTCTATTTTTGAGAACAGAATATGACTTTTATTATTACACCAAATACAATTTTGTACATTAAAAAAAGAAGAAAAAAAATTAACAAGCTCAACCTACTTTAGAACCATCATTTAAGCCAAAATTCATTAAAAAGAAATTCCACAGAAGAAATCCTATTGGCATTGCAGGCACAGACAGTAACTGAAAAATGCTTTTATGTACAGATTCATACCAACAGCTTTCTGTCCAGCAGGTGACTTTCTACATTAAAAGGTTTGTAGAAGTGGAGATCGTAATAGGATGAACAACCTTGATAAATCACTTTGATTCTTATCTTTGAAATTTTTTCACTGTTACATTTGCCTTAGCTGGTGCTGCTGCAGTTAAGGAGATGTCAATGCTCCCATTGTAAACTCCTTTCAAGGGGTTTTATGACTGCATGGTAAAAAATAGCTTTTGTCTGAAATACAGCAGAAATTTTTTTTGAAAATAACTCTTTGTTCAGTTAAATAGTGAATGTTAACTTGAAAAAACACATTTATTGTAAATGAAAGGGCAATCTTCAGCTAAGTAATATCACCTCAGATTAATAAAAATGACAGTATTTTAAAAATCCAATTTTGTTTTCACAGTTACGGTTGTTTGTTTGATTACCTTTTTTGCATTGCACTTTGTTTAGACAGGGAAAATCGATGAAGTTAGTTTCAGTGGGCTGGTAATCATTTTCACTCTTAGGCTGTTAGTACCACAATATTTAAGAAACAATAGCTGCAAGGTAAGTTTGATGAAAACAGCTGCATGTATTGGAATTTTCTGAAAAGTTCTAACATTATATCCATCAATTTTTGGTTGCATCTATGTGTCACAACCCAGCAGCATTTGCCTGCTCAGCTCTGATTTCTACCCTCTTGCCTGTAAGTCTTGATGCAAAGAGCCTAGCTTTCGAAGATGCTATCTGCAGTTCTTCCTTTCTCCTGATTTTGAGGGGCTGTTTCCACAAATGAGCTGGAAGATGAATGAGCCGGGAATTCAGAGGGGCGAGCTCCTTTCCCTGCCCTCCTTGTCTTGTTTCCTTGCTTTGCCCTTTCTTGTTGCCTGACTGGTGACAATGCACCTGACTTGTTTGTTGAGTTCTCCTGGCTTTTGGGTTCATGTTCTAAGCGGTGACTTTGCTGTCATGTAGCTTAGCAAAAATATGTTGTAATGGAAATGCCAGTCGTTCTGTCACAGTGGCCTCAGTGCTGTAACAAATAACCTTCTGGGCAGAGGTACGAGTTCAGTGTTAAAAGGTTTTATTTGAGATAGCTATAAGAGAATGGTGATGCTTCCTTTTAAATCTTGGGGGTTTAAAAGTGCTTTTGTTATTGGATGTAGGGCTAACTGAGGCATCAAGTTTTATAAGGTTTTTCTTGTGAACCTCCTGTAAGAATTCAGGACTTGGGAAAAGACAAGTCAGTGGAGCAGAGGCAGCTGGGAGCTCATTGGGCAGTCAAATGCAGCTGCCTTGTGGAACTGGTTAGCGCATGGAGGTGTTTGCTCTTCCAGTGAATGCTGGGAAACCCATAGGTTTTTCTCTCCTTGATGAAAACATAGCAGAAAAAAGGCCCATGTTTACTCTTTCTTTAATACTCAGATCTTCAATGTCCTGTGAACTCATTACTTGTCTTTATGTGCTAGTTTACATAAGGTACGTATTGTGAAATACAGGAATGAGTAGCTAAATACTTAGTAATTTGTTGCTAAATAAGTATCTTATTCTTGGTTATGCTGTTTTCCCCTTGTTTAAGATGGTTATGCTGGAGTAACCGAATACCTTTTGCTGTTGGAGAAGACCCTGTTGAAAGGTAACAGTGATAGTGTAAGGAATAGCCTGCAAGCACTTGCAAAGACAGCATCTAATACAGCATGAAATTGTGTCACTACTATTGTTGGCAAACAGGAGCTGTTAGATTTGACTGTGAAGCATTTTTAAATGTGCAAATCCTTTAAGAAGATATTTTCAAAATGCCTATCTCAGTTTATTGAAAACTACCCTCATTTGAAATTTGTAGACTGAATATATTGCTTTTGTAATTCAAAACACTAGGCAAATTTGTTTTGTTTTGTGTTAGGAAATATTAGAGCCATACAAAAGTGATATGAAAGCTTTAACTAGAAAAGGTTTAGATTTGTGATGCAAATGAATTCATGAAAATGATCCACTTGCAGTAGATGAATAGTGGAGCTAAGTTATTGGAAAGTAAATATAATAACAGTATCTCTGGGATCTCATTGTTCAAAAACTGCCTATAAATATAGTGCATTATTGCTCAAGCATTACCAGGTTATCTCCATATTGCTCAAATTTATGTGAAAGACTTTTCAGTATCTGTGGAAAAATGGTATGAGAGGACGTGGCTATTTTGACTTTTGGTTGTTCATGTTTGCCACGTACAATGCAGACTGAAAAAAATCAGAGTTGCATTGCTAGAGTCAAGTAACGTGGTTATCTAAAAATGAGCTTGAAACAGGATTTATTTGTTGTTCATTCCCTTCAAATATATTGTAATTAATCAGGAAATTCAATTCAACTGTGAAATGAAATAAGTGAATAGAGAAACCTCCTTTGTATGTAGCCTCTGCAATCACTAACGCCCCACTGACCTCTTGATATAACTTAAGTGAAAACTGTTTTTCATTTACAAACTCTGCTCCTTCCACCAGCATTTTAAAGGAAAGGTTGAAGAGCATGTTGGGCCCTACCTACCAAGTTCAGTCAGGAAGCACTGTGACAGTAGCCAGGAGTGAGAGTCTCAAAGCACAGAGATTGTCCCTCTTGCATTCATCTGAAGAGGAAAAGCTGGGGCACTATCCCTCTTCCAACAGTTGCTTTATGGAAAATAATTTATAGTAGAGGCTGAGATGTTCATACATGCAGATAAATGCCCTGACCACTTTCTCTTCCTGTAGTCCATATGTTCTAAATTTCTCTGTTGTGCAGTGGGATGATTGCAGTACAATTGTCTCCAACCAGTGACAGCCTATAACTAGGTAGCCACCATTTTTTTTTACTGATAAGAGATGAAGTAGTAAATCCTTCAGCAGAGAAAGAATGTAGGTTTTAATTTTCTATACTCATCTGTGTGATCATTTTAACTATAGAGGTATTGACCAGAAGTGTGCTCAATAAACCCTCTTCTCCTTATCTGGCTCTTTTTTTTTTTTGTTTTTTTTGTTTTTTTTTTTTTAAGAAAAGCCCAAATTTTGCTTAGTTTTTCATAGAGAGGAACTTCAGACAGCACACTGCAAATGAAGCCTCTCCTCAGCCATCAGTGAAGTGCGGTTGAGGACCCACATAATTTCAGTCGTTCCCTTTTGCCAGGTTTCTTGTGTCAACTGCAGGTTTGGATTTAATGATGGGAGATAGCACTTAGCAGTTGGTAGTCACAGAATTTATTTTTATGGTATTCTGTTCTTTTTCAGTATAGCACTGTATGGCAAGGGCATTTGTTCTTTCCAGATATGATTAGGTGACTTCTCCATCTTTTGTGAGGCCAAAACTGCAGATATTTTGAGCTGTGTATGTGAGCCTGTATTCTTCAGGGAATAAAGTATAAGAGTCTGTAAAAACTCCAGCTAATGAGCAGTAAATTTATCTGGCAAGTTATTGTCCTTTTCCTTGGTTTATTCTTAGGCTACAAAACTTAATTTAGAATACAAATGGAGAAGAACAGATTCCCTTGACTCTCTTGCACCGTCTCCATGCTTCTTTGTGATACAGAAGGGTTAGCATTGAATACAGTTGTCCCTGTTTCAAAATAAAATATTGGCTGGTCTGTCAGCAGGGAAAGCATCATAGATCATGTGAGAGTTCCTTTTGTTAATTTTGTTTTAGTATGTGTCTATGTGAGAACAGGGGTTTGAGCCAGGCTGGTGTTCTCCAGCTCCTGAATTCTTACTGGTAGAAGCCGTCAGTAAAGTCAATACTTATTGCATGTCTAGTAATGCTCCACATTCTAGTATTCTTTCTGGTTTTCACGGACTTAATTGGCCCGAAACAATTTGAAGAGGTTGAAGTGGGTGGATGTTTTCTTTTTCAACCAGCAAGAGAATAAACAATGTAACCAAACTATTAGAGTGAGAGAATGCCTTGGTTCATCAGGTGAAAGTGTTACAACAATATGGACTGTATGCAATAGAAAGTGAACATAAAATCATCCTACTGCTTGATTACCTCTGCCTGACTCCCTCTAACTGACTCCCACTTTACCATCAAATTCCTGTTTCAGCAATTATTTACAAATATTTCAGTGTTCCTGCAATGTATCAATTTGGCTATACTGGAAGTATTTTATTTATCTGTAGCAGCAGTATAACAGAGTTGTGCAAATTGTTGTGGTATGAAAAGGTAGTGGTTTTTCAGTCCATTCTACTTTAACTTTCCTCTTTAGGCTGTTTACCGGCATGTTATTGTAATGCTGGTGTGCAGTTCTTTGGTTTGTGGTGTTTGTGTTTGTTTGGTTTGGTTTTGTTTGTTTGTTTTTAAACATATCTACTCATATGCTGTCCTATAATACTGCACATTGTGTCTCACAGGCCATCTGATAATGATGTTTGATGTATGTCAACTTCAGCACACTTTCAAGTGAGCATTCCAGAAAACAAAGCATCAAGTCCCAAAGTTGATGAATTTTGTTTGTAGCTACTTTTTTTTCTCATGAAAAATAAGTTACATTGTAATCCTACATTAAGTAGTTTTTTAAAGTGTATTTTTACTAGGAGGGGGCAAAGTACTTTTTTTTTTTTTTTTTTTTTTTTTAGATGGAAATTTCTCTCTGGCTATGTTTCTTCAGTCAGCACTTCTATTCTTTCCTTATGCAGTAATCCCATTTTAGCGCTCCATGTTTCCCCTTCTCTAGAGTTGTATGGCTCTAGTAATGCAACAGAAGACTGTACAGGTCAATTCAAGAAGCCAGAATGCTACAGGCCCAGAACGCACTCCATGTGCTGAACAGTTTCACTTAATTGTTCATCCCTCCCTCTCTTCATCTTGGACTTACTGTAAAGTGCTTTCACGTGTAGAGTGTTTTCAGAGGAGTTAAGGCATGTCAAAACTGGAATACAAAAGGGTATACTTAGAACCTGTGTGCTGAAATGGCTTTCTTATGGTTTTGGAGGCTTGGTTGAGGTGCTGCGAATATTTGTTCTTTATTCCTATGTCTCAACTTCATTGTTGTCTCAACATTATAGAACATAAAATATCCAGAACCAGTAGGCTGTACCACAAACCTGATTGTTCACTGAATGCCTTAACATGTAAGGGGTTTACATTTGGTCTCATTTTCAATATATAGCCATAAAAAGTATATTTAGTTCAAATGCTAGAAATATCCATTTTCTTAGCTGTTATTAAAATGTAGTTTAAAAAAAAATAAACACATGAAAAAATTGATGCAGTGTTAATATACCAATCATTATGCTATTTAGAATAATTTTTTTCATTTTTTTCCACACTTATCTTTTAATAAGACTTTTTCTATATCTGATGCAATTGGAGCCTGTGTATTATAACTCAGCTTAGCATTTTAGTGATGCTGTTAATATATAACACATACTTGCTTACATCTTAGCCCCTATTTCTCTCTGTGTATGCTAAAATAGAAAGACTTGTTGGGTTACTGTGTGATTAAATGCTGATATGTCTGTACCATAGATCTATTTAAGACTGTAGGTTTATTAAAATATTTGATGTAGATTAAAACTTCGTCATATAATAACCTGCAGTAACCATCTCCTTGGAATATTAAGGAAATGAAGATAAAGGACATACTACCTAGGTGTATGTGTAGAGAAAAAATAATTTCAACAGTTTTCATCACCAGTTGTGAAAGGAAAAAAATGCTTTATGGTACTTCAGCTAATGCAGTTCCAAGACAGACCTTGCTGACCCACTTCAAACATAATCCATATAATGGCTATATTGCAGTGAGGATAAGATCATCATATAAGTACCATAAAAGTGCAATCTGCCATGGTTTCCCAGTTTTTCCCTTTTCCAGTTCCTTTTTTAAAATCAGACTTAAATAGACTGTCAGCAGTAGTTTATCTGTGCTGCATCAGAAGACAGATATTTTGGGTTAGTGAGAACGAAAAGCCTTATGGGTAGTAATTGCTGCTCTCTCATGAACAGTTAGCAAAGAGCATCTCACTCCTCCAAAACCAAAAAAAAAAAAAAAAAAAAAAAAGAAAAATTCTTTTCAAGCACCCTTGCAAAAAAAAAAAAAAAAGAAAAAACCTAAACTATGTATTTTAATAGGAAAAATACTAGTATATGTAATCAGAAAGACATTTACCTCAGCGATGAAAGAGATTTGTTACAAAGTTAAAAACCACCAGTGTTGACAAGAACAGCTTTAGAAAGCAAGTAATGTTCCATTTTAATATCAATTGTGACATTTATTAATATTTTAGAAGTCTGTAAAAATCAAATGCTATAAGAAAGTGGTGCTTTACCAAGTGCTTCCTAAAATGGACATGTTGTCTAGCCATGTGTGGTCTGTCTGTGCTATTTATTTGAAACGTGTACACAATGTATTTGTTATCAGCATGTTCAGATGCATTTAAATAAATGGTAATGTAGGAAAAGAAAAGTGCTTTTCAAAGCACTAAGGAAGAGACCTGGACCTCTTTTTTTGCATATGCTCCTTAACAGAATGATTCTGATGAGGGTATCTAGAACTTCCCATAGCTATATGTCACCCTGAGAAATAAGAGTATTGGTCCATCCAACATTTTCTTTGTGTTGTTCCCCCTCCTCCACTAACTTCTGCAGAAACTTGTGGGTTGATGATTATCTATTGTGTTTGTCTTCTAAGGATCAGTATGTTTTCTCCAATTCAGGCAAGCAGGGAAGTCTCTTACAGAGTTATTTACTGTTGTTGTTACTTTAAGAAGCAGTAGTGAGAACGTAAGAAGGGAGGGAGGCTTTGAGAGATGTGTGGGAACGTGATTCGCTTACATCGCTTTCTGTTAACCCAGCCAAACGCTTTTATTCTTGTAGTGTCTTTCTCCAGCCATTCGTACCAGTCTATATGAGTAGTACACATTGTAATAGTGCTTATTCCATCTTTAAAGAATTAAGATTTCACAAATGTATTTTTTTCTTTTTTTGGTTGCAAAGAATAAAAATATGAAAAAGCAATAATAGAATGGGGAGCTCACCTTCTCATGATCCATCTTCACAAAAATTACAATGTTTCATCCTATGTGTTACCACAAGATGTTTCCCCTGCAGTACAAACCTCCACAACCCAAACATATAATTACTGCAACTCTTTCACCTATAGCAATGTCTACAGACCTGAGCTGCTCAAGAAAACTTATTTCAAACTGTGGAGAGGAGACAGAAAACCAGAAAATAGCAGAAGTCTTTCCAAAAGGAAAATAAAAATTGAAATTCATTTAGTTTGAATGAAAGAAGTGCAGCAAATTAGTGTTGTTGTATTCTGAATATCTGTCAGCACAAGAAGACCAGTTTCAGAGGCAAGTCACTGAGGAGCGTGCATTGTACAGATGCTCCGAGTAGGAGTAACATTTTTCTTCCCATTATACATGATTTTTCTTAGATAATTGTCAGGGAAATGTGACTCTTTCACACTATGTGGACCTGTGCTGGCCTGAAAGCAATTTTAGAGGCATCTGATTGCACATTAGATTTCTGCACAAAATTCAAATGGAGTAAGACACATTAAGTGTTTAATTTCCTTTGCATACTCCTGGAGGACCATTGGCGTACCTGTCCAGCTTTATGTGGAAAAGCCCCCTTTCAAAGCAATTTTGAGAAGGTATCTGCTATGGCAAAAAAAATAAAGTAAAAGCAACTTCTCAACTTTCCTCAGCAGTTAACAGTGGCTGAAGCTCAGAAGAAGGTTACACTGAGTGCTACTCTCTTCAGGGAGTTTTTACTGAACTTGAGGTCTGCTACCACTGATGTGTGTATCTCAGGATCATGTTTTGACCGGACTGGTGTGAGGCATTTACAGGTGGACAGTTTGGTTAGGTGCCCCTTTGTATTCAGGGATCACTTTTCTAGGAATTCCTTCAGAGCACTGACACAGTGCAACGTTGAACTACGTTCCCAAAGCATGCCCTGAATGAGTGCTGCTTCCAGAGTATGCCAGTGTGCAGGGATGCTTGATTGCATTTTGAAGGCAATAAAAAGTACTGGCTGAAGCCCAGGTTTGAGCTTGACTGCTCAGCTCTACCTTTGGACTAAGTTATTCCTGTGTCAATTGATATTAGTCTAACCAGTAACGAGTTATGGACCTTAGCAGTATTGCATTAAGAATCTCGTCAGCTTTGTATTGGACATACAACTCTTCTGATTGTTTTGGGTTTTACATCAATAACTGAATGGGGGAAACAAAAAACCCATCCTTTTATTGGTTTATGTTTTAGGAAGTGTGGTTTGTTTCAGATTTCTCTCATTACTTGTGACTAAGTTCTAGCTTATTTCACTGATAACTTATCTGTGCATTAGGGCCAAACAGTGTTTAAATGTTCCCCAGCCATTGCCTTAATTTCCACAGATTTTTCAGTACTACTAGAGATTTAACTTCTCCCTTATTCCATTCAGGATTTTATTAGGTCATTTAATTTCTGCTGCTGCATCCTTTTCCAACAATCAGTAAGTGGGATGTTGCACAAGCATGCTTTGCTCCAGATCTGAATTCTGGCCAGAGCCTCAACATAACAAAATAATTGACTCCAAATCAGCTTGCACCAATGACTCCAAAAGATACAGTTCCCCATCTGTGACTCCACTTCTATTTCTTGTTCTCTTCCAGCTAAAAAGCCTTCTGAGGAGGCGAATTGTAGGGGACCTATTATCCCTTATAGATCAACTATAGGGTTGGGTACTTAATACCAAATCTGTGACAGGTATGAAGCTGTATGTCCTAAAAAAGGTAAACAAGACAAGGAAACAGCACATTTCCTTCTCTGGTTTGTAAAACCAAGTAAATGGGATTTGCGTAAGAATTATTTGACATGTTCATAAACACTGTGATGTGCCTTGCTGCTTTAACTATTTTAAATTTCCACTGTTTCTAATAGAATCCTCCTCTTTAGAGGATCCTTTCTTCAAATGACAAACATCGAGTGAATTCTTGGCCCCTTGGAGTGAAAACAAAAGCTCTGTGTATTTCAGTGTCACTCACCATTGTGTCTTGTTTCTTGAGCTGACAGCCAACATTCAGAAGTCTGTGGCATTCCACAGGGCAGATTTCTTGGCTTCTTGTGACTGTCCCTGGTTTGGCTTGAGAAGTGAAGAATCAACCCTACAGAAATTTTCTTCCGGTGACCTACTGGGGAAATAACCCAGGCACTGGAACAGAAGTTCTTGATATTGGGGATGTTTCTTGATTCTGGGGATGAAAATGCATAAGCTGGAGAAAGGTAACTCATTGGGATCTGAAGTTCTTTCCCTGCTTTCTGTTTAATAGGAATACTGTCACTCCTGCTAGTTACTTAGATTTGTGAGGAACATACTTTTGCTGATGTGAATCACCTTGTATCCTTTCAGCAGCTTGCAGTATTCTCTACATTTTGGAATGTTATAAACAAGATCTCCCAAACTTCTTTGGCTGGAAGGAACTTTTAGCATCTGTTGTATTGCAACCTCTTTAGTTACGCAGACAAAAAAAGAAAAAAAGATCTGCTAAAATTGTGAGCTCTTACTGCTTGAGTGATTTGAAACTCTTGGTCTCATAGCCGGTTTCCACATGTTCTATCTTTATTGCTACTGATGAACTGAATTACAGTGTGGTCTGCCAAGCCCATCTGTGCTAGGAGCTCTACAGACACATAGAGGATAGCTTCTGCTTCAAAGAACTTGCAATAAACTATTTTGTTTATTGATAAATACACAGATGATATTACTTCCTCAAGGTTATTAATCTGGTCAATAAAGAAGCTGTGTAACCCCTGTTTCCACTTCCACCTAACTGTTAACCATTTTGTTCGCTCCCGAAATGGAATATAATAAAAATAAAACCTTTGCTTGGCCTTTTCAGTGAAAAGATCCCACTTACTACCAGTCTCCACATTGGTGATGAAGACATAACTGTGCCTCTCCCAAGTCCTCCATCCTCCATATATTTTGTCTTTGCTTATTTAACTCATTTTCTCCTCACTGTGATACATGTAGGCTATGAATTGCAGGTAATAATAAACTTTGTGCTTATTTGCTGCTGTTCTTTGTTTTCATCTTATTACTCTGGCTGGATGATACAGCTTTCTTTAGTCCCAGAGAAAGTATTTGCTGTGTTGTTTGCATAAATGTGTTTTAATCTTTTCTCTTGGTTAGTATTCTGTTCCTTGGTGGAGCTCTGTACCACCTAATAGATTTCTGTCTGCAAAGGTGAATCAAACCTGTAGGTGAAAACAGATTTGTGCTCAGCAAGCCCTCCCTTGCTAACCTGGCTTTTCACCCCAATTTAATCACTATGAAAGACAAACCTTCCTCCCTACAATCTCAAAAAAAAAATAAAAAAATAAATAAATAAATAAAATGCAGACATTCTTTGCATTAGACAAGTTACCTTGCTAAAGCAGGTTGATTTTGGTTTCTTGAAGGACATCATGAGCTTTCCATGATCTTGAGAAATCCCAACTTTAGCCATGGAAAAGATTGGTGCCTGAGGCAATACAAGTAAAAAACTTACCAAACTCAAATGTTTATACTTTTGGGAATATATCCTAACCACTGTAATTTCACAGGATGATTCAATTGCCCCCTAGCTTATTTATATAATGTTAAAAAGTTAAACACAATTAGTATAAGCATCCTAATCTCTCTAGAGACTCTTTGCTCACAGTATTGCTTGGAGCTTGTGTAAAATAGTCTGGACTATTTTATCTTTTCTGTTTTTGTTTGCTTTTATTTTTTGAGACTGAATGGGAAAGGAAAACTCAAACATAAAGTATTTTCTTTCTTCTTGCAGGCTGCTACACTCTGCTGGTGAAGCTGTGGTAGGCTGGTTCTATCCTGGAGCAAGATGATACAATTTGAGTACCTGTGGGTTTAGTTGTATGCAGTGATTGTTTTTTATCACCATATGATAAGAACATTGTAGTGTGGCCTGTATGGGACTATTTGTTGTCATAAGATATAAAAAGAAACTGTCAGTTTATTTATCAAGTAGATGATGATGATGGGAGAATGTGAAACTAGTGTTCTGTTTGCTGCAGCACTGGTCTGTGTCTACCTCAAAGTCTCAGAAACTAGGTGAGTTTTTGTTTGGGTTTTTTTAAGACTTAAATAATCTGGGAGACTTAAATAGTCCTGTGAGAATTTTTTTTGTGTGTGATACAGTCTCATTTATAGTCAGACAAGGAACAAAAGCCACAGCTTCATCCATGAATGTATGGCAGATGGCTAAGAATATAGCTAGATAGATGTTATCTACCTTGACTTCAGCAAGGCCTTTGACACTGTCTCTCATGGCATACTTCTTGAGAAGCTGGCATCTCATGGCTTGAATAAGTGTACTCTTCGCTAGGTAAAAAACTGGCTGGATGGACAAGCCCAGAGGGTTGTGGTGAATGGGGTGAAATCCAATTGGAGGCAGGTCACAAGTGGTGTTCCCCAGGGCTTGGCGTTGGGCCCCGTTCTGTTTAATATCTTTATCAATTATTTGGATGAGGGGATCGAGTGCACCCTCGGCAAGTTTGCAGATGACACCAAGTTGGGAAGCAGGGCCGATCTGCTTGAGGGTAGGGAGGCTCTAAGGAGGGATCTGGACAGGCTGGATCGATGGGCTGAGGCCAATCGTATAAAGTTCAACAAGGCCAAGTGCCGGGTCCTGCACTTGGGTCACAGCAACCCCATGCAGTGCTACAGGCTTGGGGAAGAGTGGCTGGAAAGCTGCCCAGCAGAGAGAGACCTGGGGGTGCTGGTTGACAGACGGCTGGATATGAGCCAGCAGTGTGCCCAGGTGGCCAAGAAGGCCAATGGCATCCTGGCCTCTGTCAGAAATAGTGTGGTCAGCAGGAGCAGGGAGGTGGTTATTCCCCTATACTTGACACTGGTGAGGCCGCACCTCGAGTCCTGTGTTCAGTTTTGGGCCCCTCACTACAGGAAAGACATTGAGTTGGTGGAACATGTCCAGAGAAGGGCAACCAAGTTGGTGAGGGGCCTGGAGCAGAAGTCTCATGAGGAGCAGCTGAGGGAGCTGGGGTTGTTTAGTCTGGAGAAGACGAGGCTGAGGGGAGACCTTATAGCTCTCTACAACTACCTGAAGGGGGGTTGTAGCAAGGTGGGTGCTGGTCTCTTCTGTCAGGTGGCTGGAGATAGGACAAGAGGAAATGGCCTCAAGTTGCAGCAAGGGAGATTAAGGTTAGATATTAGGAAAAAAAAATTTACTGAGAGGGTTTTCAGACATTGGAATAGGCTGCCCAGGGAAGTGGTAGAGTCACCATCCCTGGAGGTATTCAAAAAGCGTGTAGACGGGGTACTCCATAACATGGTTTAGTGGGCATGGATGATGGTTGGACTCAATGATCTTGAAGGTCTTTTCCAACCTAAATGATTTTATGATTCTGTGAAGAGTCTTTGGTGGTAGAACCGCTTTTCCCTTTAGTGAACCTACTGGCATTTTTTAACTGCCCTTTTAGTTTCCTAAGTTTTGGTGGTGATGTTGGTCTTGAGTGATTGCAATAGCTGGATGAAAGGAAGAGTAGTTATAGTGGGGTTTACCATGGCAGCAAATATGACATGAAGTAATGATGAATTTGGGTTTTAGGTTTAGTCATGTGTCTTTGGTTAATGTTAAAATATCTGGAGTGTATTTGATACTTAATAGTCTTTCAAACAATTTCACTTTTCTTGTGATACGCACATTACCAATGGCTAGCAGAAGAGGTTCATCATTCTAATTGGGACTTCTAGGCTGCTGATAGTAATTCACGCAGGGACTCTTACACACTTAATGGTGTGAAAAGAGTGATTTTAATGGGTAGACACTAAAAAGGACCTCTTAGCCTCTCGCTTTTGTGGAAGACTCTGTCAGCTTATGGATTCAGTGTAGGCTAATTTCATTTGTTTATTTTTATCTGTCAAGATAATTAAAAAATGTGGACAAGGCATTGGAATTTGTTGGCAGAATTCCAAAGGAAAATAATAGGCATAAAGAGCTGTGGAATAAAGAAGTCATCCTGATGAAATCTTACAAGTGAGAGCTTAGTATCTATCACAAACATGGCACAGATTTAAGTCACTATGGACATTATATTTGTATTGGAGGAAGGCCAGGTTAAACAAAGTTTGATGTAAAGGTGATTGACAGCATTAGAAACTTCTCCTTAGTCTTCAGTGAGTTTTGGGCTCACCTTTTTCTGAATTTTCTGTGCTCAACAGTGAAGGCAATCAAACCTTGAATAATCTTAAAAATTCAAGGAAATATTTCTCACTGTTTTTATCCAATAAAAAGTGAGTTTGAGTGCTAAGATCATGTGTGAACAGAAAAGCACACAAATAAAACAAAAAAACCCCAACCACAGACCTGAAAGGAAGCTTTTCTGAAGGACAGCTTTAACTGAGTAATTCTCTCTAATACTTGTTTATGGATGGTAGCACTGTTTGCTGAAAAGGATTTCTGTTTCTGGGCTTTGTGGAGGAAACCTTTAAATAAGGATCTGTACGAAAAGTGAGACAAGACACAGTGAATTGCAATAGATGGTAGAAATCAAGGAGAGAGAAGAAACTGGGAAACTGGGAAAATAGGAACAGGGGAAGTGAAATAAGAGCAGAGGCAGGTTTGTTCTTCAGCTTCTTCTCAATACAGTTTTTGGTACTGATCTTTTCAGCCTAAGAACATCCAGTAAAGGAAGAAAGGCATTAAGACCTCTGCTGGTCATGTTGATAGGCAGGTAATGTCTTTTTAGTGAGGATGCAGGACATATCTGCAATGTGTTGTTACACAGAACCTGAAGAAGTATAGTTTGATCTTTGTGTTATCACATTCCTAGAAAACTGTGATTTCATTCTGCTGCCACTGATTTCAGTAGCAATAATTATCCTTTTAATTTGTGACTGATATTATGAACATAGCTGATGACATCTAAAATCATTTATATCCTTCCATTTGTTTAGTTTAGGATTCCGCTGCTGTGCTTTATCTTTCAGCTTTTGTCCTCACACATGCAATAAATATATGCATCTCAAACAAAGCTTTATATGACATGACTTTGCCTATGACAACAATCAGATTGTAAATGAGATATGACAAGGCAGAGGGTGGATATTCTGGTTTAGTAACTAAAATTAATCAATCAATCAGTCAATCACTCTAAGTCCTTGGGGAAAATGGTACATTATATAGATGTAGTTGCCTTATTTTGTGATCTGTTGCATTGCCCTTGGGGAAGTTCAGGTTCTTCTATGTGATAACGACCTGCTCAGAAGTGACAGAGAATTTAAAATACCACTTTTACAACCCCCCTAGACTGGTGGATCATCAGATTGGACAATATAGTCATGAGTCAGTGTAAGTGATCTATACCTCTCTTCTACTCAAAGAGAGTAAGAGAAGTTTTTTTGAGGTTTTTCTGAAAATTGACTCTAATAGAGCAAGGTAAAAATTAGTCCTTTTAAGATTTCCTTTATGATTGTGCACGCTTAGTTATATGAGCTGCTGAGTACAGACAGAGAAATAAGCTAGATGGATAATTTATCAGAAAATCTATCCAGGTGTAGAAATCCTAATTTAGTCTGAATTACAGCTGTGGTTACATTTTGTTGTCAATGTTAAACACGGCCTTAAATCTAATTAATTTGTCTTTGAACTTGAAAAGTGATTTCTTGCCATGAAATATTGAAACCCTGCAAAATGAACAGAAAGGTAAGAGTTTTTTCCTGACAATGTTTTGACCCTTCATCACTAACTCTAAACCCCCAGTTGTTTTAACATAACACAGATAGACTCTTTTGTTTGAACAAACCTTGTAGAAAACAGTCTGATTAAACAATCCTGTCTGTATGTATCACCTGCAGCCTATTTTCTTCTCATGTGTTTTTACTACAGCTTTTCCACAAATAACAGGATCTTTACCCCTTATTACAGCTTATCTATTCCTGCAGGGGTTTTTCCCTCACCTGGAGTAATAATCCTCTATTTGCAGAACTGTCAGCATCCCCACAGTAACCAGCTGTGATGTCACAGACAGCAGTGGGTTATTATTTCTATTAAAGAATATATAAAATTTTAAAACCAGTGTATTTTCATGACTCAATGTACATATTAATGACAAATTAATCTTGTTGTTCATCTAGATAACAAAATTAAAATCCTGTTGCTTTGAATACCATGGTATATAAATAGAATGAAGAACTCTTCCCATGATGTGAGTGGTGTATTGTCAACAAGATGGTATCCTCAGTTATTCCAATGAAGAATAACTATTCCCTTGCTATTATTTAGCTCTGATTTTAATAGATTTAAAGGGTAGATAACAAAGATGAAGCATAAACAACTGTATTACTTCAAAGAAACAAAGATATTGTAGAGTATGGAATAACTAATTCTGAACCATTCCAATTTAGCACTATTTTGTTTTCAGTAACAGTAGTGGGTCTTGCTAAAGCAACTTGCAGTTCTCTGCCCTTTAGTTAGGAGCACAGTTCTGATTTTTTTTAGGAGTTTATCTTCTCATATCTTTTCATAGAGAGTATACTGTGATTTGAAACATTAATCCATTCTGAATGCATGAATTGGAAAATCTACACAAATCAGCATTTCAGAAAATGATGTTTTATTAGGATAAAGTAAGAAAAGTATATTAAGAATACTAGTAAAAGTATATGAAAATATTTCATTTTGCTCTTTTCTGCTTTCATGGAATTTAAAGTCCAACTGACATTTGAAACTCTTACTCTAAAGTTAAAACCAACAAAGTATTACTGTCAACTGTCAGTGAGTAGCTCAGAAATTTAAGATATTATTCATGTTTTACCAGTTATTTTCCTCAAAAAGATCTTATGGGGTCACGAAAAAGGAGGTCTGGGGTGCATTTAGTTTGGTGAGTCTTCAGCGTGTTTTGATCTGAGCAAGAATCAACTGATAATTTGTAACATAGCTTTCCAAAGATGGAAAGAGAGCAGTAATAATCAGAGAGCAAATAAAAGAAGAAACCAGTCTAGAATAGTGTTTACTATTCTAAGCTGGCATATTTAACTGTTCAAGAAGTGGTCTGCAACATAAGTCATACTCCATGTGAGATGACCTGGCAGGTTCAGTGCTGTCATGGTTTAACCCCAGCCAGCAACTAGCACCACGCAGCTGCTCACTCCCTCCCCTGCTCTGCTGGGATGGAAAGTGGAAAACAAGTAAAACTCGTGGGCTGAGAAAAGAACAGTTTAATAATTGAAATGAAAAATAAAATATAATAATAATAATGAAAAAGAAGATAACAAAAAGAGAGTGAAATATAACCCAAGAAAGATGAGTGATGCACAATGCAATTGCTCACCACCTTCTGACCGAGGCCCGAGCAGTGATTGGCCCCTCCCAGCCAACTCGCCTCAGTTTATATACTGAGCGTGGCATCCTATGGTATGGAATATGCCTTTGGCTAGTTCGGGTCAGCTGTCCTGGCTGTGCTCCCTCCCAGCTTCTTGGGCACCAGCTTGCTGGCAGAGCATGCAAAACTGAAAAATCCTTAACTTAGCATAAGTGCTACTTAGCACCAACTAAAACGTCAGTGTGTTGTCAACATTGTTCTCACACTAAATCCAAAACACAACACTATACCAGCTACTAGGAAGAAAATTAACTTTATCCCAGCCAAAACCAGGACAGTCGCCAAATACTATTTCTGTAGACTATGTACAATTGCTTCAACTGGTAAGCGATCAGAAGTGTCAGTCAGATGTTGGTAGGGCCATCTTGGCTGTTTGTTTCTTTGAATATAGTGGAAGAATCCAAAGGTAGGGTAACTATTAGGTTTAATGGAGAACTACCATAACTCAGTATGTATGATATACCAGTTAAAGAAGTTATGGGCCAGGTGAGGTATTCACAACAGTTTTATTTCAGTAATTTGAAATATAGATAATATGTTTGAGACATATGCAATATGTACAATAATTTGTGTTGGAATTTGAGCACAAATTATGTTGATTTACATCAAGAATGTGGTTTGGTCCAGGAGAACATTGAATAAACTGAAATAAATGGCAAACTGATTTTATTAGTTAAGGAGACATTTTCAGAGAAATGATGGTAAGCATTAGCAAATATGCCTGTTGTATAGAAAACCAGCCAGTAGAAATGTGAAGGGTGGATTCATCATTTCTATGCACGGAACACACCAAATTGTGGCATATTACAAAAAGTAACTGCTGTCTCAAGAACAAAAACTCACTAGTCAGGAGCAGCGAACAATTTCTCCAACTTGCAAAACAATTTACCTCTTACTGTGGTATTTGCAGATATAAGAAAAATACCTGGATTGAGAGGATAATTTGCAGAAAATGAGTTAGTTGATTATTTTAGCCCTTGGTTTTATTTGCTTTGCAAGTGGAACGTGTCAGTTCAGTGGTATGAGATTTTAACTCTGGCATTTTATTCCCAGCTATTCAAGGATAATTCATAGTTATTGTCCATATCCTGTTAGTTAGGTATAGTTGCTTGGATGTGCTATGGGATCCTGCTTCTACTCCTTGAGTATGCAAATGCTATAGGCTATGCAAATTTTTTTGGTCATGAGTAAATAGAACTAATTCTGACATTCTTCTGTAGACATTAATGACAAAAAACTTGGTTGTATGAGTGTTTTCAGGAAGTATCAACAAAACTGTTTGAAAAACAATAAGTGAATTGCAATGGGTATTGTTACTATTTTGTGAGTGAAGTGATTCATTATGTTTCAGTATAGGAGTGAACAGCTGACCAGATTTTTTGACTGGAAGATTTTTCAGGGCATAGAGTTCCCCTCCTTTACAAGTACAGGTTTTCTCTTCTTTTTGAAAGAAAGTGAAATGGTGTGCAATTTCTTCTACCTTGAAGGATATAAGAAAAAAGCTTGTCACACCACACTTAAGCCCAGTCCTGCTCTACTGACTGAGAGGACTTTGCACCATCCCTCCTGCCCCAAAAGACTGGTATGACAGATGGAGCCCTGAGTCAGGAACTAAATGAACTCAGAGAACATTTTATGAACATGACCCATAAACTAAAGGAATGATATCTGTGTGTGTGTGTACATGAATCTCTCTCTCTCTCTCATTGTCTACATATCTCAAAAGGACGGAAAAGGTGATGATGATTGACCAGGATGTAACTGCAGTTATGGGAACTGGGCATGACGTCAATGGTATAGAATAAGGGGTGGATACTCTCCTGGTTTCAGCTGGGACTGTTTTTTTTCCCCTCTACCCCAAAAAACATGCTTTCCCCAAGAAAATATCATCTAGTCCATAAGGAGAATTTTTGAGCTTATACTGCCTAAAGCCTAGTACTAAAATCTGTTCTTTTGTGTAGGTAGGAAATGTCTTTTTCTCCCAGTTTGTTCAGAAGCAGCAAAACATAAAGTAGCTTCAGTAAGATATTTGTACATTTAGAAGACAAGAAGACCTCTGAATTAGACTTTTTTGTCATTTTGAATATATTTCAGTAGTTTCAGTAGTATATTTCAGAGAAAGTATATTTACTTTCTCTGTCTTAAGTATCTCTAACGCTGGCTAAATGCTAAAGACTTGCTTTACTTGCAAAGACAATAAAAGCTTCATGTTTGTACATATTTTTTTTTTTTCTTAGATGAGTCACTGCAGTTTCATTATTTTTATTTTTATAACCCAAAATAACATTTTTGGATGTATATATTGAAATGAAAACCTACTTCAACGTATCTCTAAGAAGAATTTTCATTGTCTCAGATACCTTACATGGATTATGGCATGTACCTGTTTTTAACAGCATTTTTTTATACTTTATATATGCATGTGTTACACTGCATGCAGCATAGTTGTCATAAACAGTTCATTTCCTTTGGTACAAAAATAACCATTATCTGTGACCCACCAGAATGTACTGTGTACGTAAGAAAATTCTGGATTTTCTTAATATGAGAATGGGTTCATCTATTGGTCATAACAAAATTTTCATTATTTTAAACTGTCTGTCATTTACATTAACTAGGATGTGCATAAGAACCATTCTTAATGACTTTATGTTGTTTCAATTAAGTTGTTCTTAGATCAAATCAAATAATGGTAGGATTTGTTGATCTGCAAAACTTCCTTCCCCATATGGAATGGTATGAGATTATCCCACCAGGGGTTTAGTATCTGGAAAATTAAAAATAATATATCTGAATGACTAAATGTTTTCAAAAGGCGAAAACATCTATGATAATGAAACTGAGAATGCCTTGTTTTAAAATGCAAGGCATTCTCTTGAAAGCCGGTACTAAGCACACTCAAAGAAAACGTGCACTAAACACTGTGCATTATGATTATGAAACTAGGTCTCATTTAATCCATCAATATTTTGGTATGTTTAATATTTAAAGAGTCTTTTTAAACCATTACTCAGAAAACCCTGGGATAAAAATGATTTTAGAAATAACGAAGCATACAAGAATGGTAGATAATTTGACCTTTATCACTGTATTGTCATTAGTAAAAGAAATTCAACTGTAGCAATAGTCTGCATATATATGTAATCTGTATCTTTTCAAAACAGAAGAATACATCAGAGCATTTTCCATAATTTTAAGACTTTTAAAAATCAAGTGCATAATAAAATATGAGACTGTAATAAGTGCAGTTATGCATTCCAAATATATGCAAAATGTGTTTTCTTATTCAATACAAGGAAATGCAGATGATTGAAGGAAATTTGTTTTCACTGTGATCAATAGAACCAATTTTAAAGAGTACTTACTAAGGCTGAAACAGTGAGTCATCACCTTCATTTTATCATAATATAGGAAATGTTCCCTTATCAACTGGAGTGACCTAGATATATGTTTTTCATATTCTGGACTTAATTTATAAAGGAAAAACTATTTGAGTAAAAATGTATGTTTTAAAAAAAGGTAATATGACTGTATTATATGACTTGAAAGAACATCTTTCAGAGCATGCCTGGTACAATGTTTCATATGGATCCTCTCTTAGCGTGTATTATTTTTACACTAGATGCTATGCACACTGAAAGGCATTCAGGAGCCTTACACACTGAGTTATGTAAAGAAACACAAATTTAAGTTGCACTTCTCTTACCCCTTCTCTGCTCTGCCATGCACTTTTTTAACACTCTGTATTTCACAGTACTAATAACGTCTAAATAGCTACTATATACCCTATACAGATGTTAAACCATCTATGTAGAAGTTACAATGTCTAAGAATTCTAGTAGGAGGCTGATGATTATTTCTTTTGAAAGAGGTCTTAACTATGCAGACTTGTAGGTTGGGTGGCTTTTATCATGTTAAGTTATGTGCTTGTGTACCCAAATAGTTCCCATGTGTATACCAAATAACACCACAGAATGAAGAGTTTGGCATATCCTTTATTTGTGCATTGATATTATGGTACGGTCTTTAACTTAGAGGATCACATAATTTCCGATCCCGCAAATGTATGTTGCTTTAATCATTATGGGGGTATATGATGAGGATATCAGTACCTTATGTTGATGGAGGATATTGAACGTAGGAAGTTATCTCTATCTGTTGCAAAATGTGTATAGTGAAAAGGCAAGCCACTGCAGTTAAAGGTTACCTTGGAAAACCTACTAATAAAGATCTGCTTAATGTAATACACATAATTAGATAACCAGGTTTGTGTGAGTTAGATGACTTGCTATTCATTCATGGTTCTCTCTCGGTAACCTGTTTTTGTGCCCCTACTCACAGGGTTTCTTCAAAAGAGGGGTAGGACATTAAACTTCTTACTGAATCAAGCCCTGTTTTGCAGAATTACCATATACTGGGTTATGTGAGCTGCATCGTTCGAAGTGCCATAGAATGCCAAATACTCAGAAAAAGTAACTTTTTTAAATCAGACTCCTCAAATGAGTGTAAACCCTTTACACTTGCGGGGATAATGAATTACAGGGAGAACTAAAATGCTATGCACAGCTAGCTTTGGGCAGCAGGATAAATAGTCCAAAGCGAATTCGCACATGTCATAGACAAGCTGCTACTGGCTTGTTTAAACTCTATGGAAGCCTTTATGTCACATTGCTGTCACCCTGTGATAACAGGACAGACATACTCTCTGGGCCTCAATTCTCCACTGGAGATGAGGGAATACTACTTTGCATCTGGATGGTAAATTTATTGGTGCCTGTTAGTCATTCAAGTGATACAGGGGAAGGCTTCACAGAAAAAACTTATGAAGAAATTAATAATGAGGTATTCAAAGCAGATTTCTGAAGTGACATTAAGGACCTGTGACATTGAATAATGGAGACAGAATAAAATAAAATACTTTTTTGTTCATTAAGTGAGCGTCATTCATCTTATTTACCAAGGTGGAGTCCTAGGGAAAACCCCATATATGAATCAATGATTGCAGAATCAGTGCTGTCAAATCTGCTCTTGCAATTGATTAGAAAGTTATCTGAGTTATTGCTGTTTAGTTTTCCCTTCAGCTGAAAGCCAGTAATCCTTCATTGGACCATGGCAATGCTCCTAGTTCATGTCAGACCGAAAAGTAAAATAGGGTTGCTTAAAACACCTTTGGTGACAGTTAAAACTAAGAACTTCCTTTTGTGAATAGTCACTCTGTCTCAGGGAACATGATAATAACCACTGAGATAGCTCAGACCCCATTGCAGAAACAAGTTTGTGCCCTACATCCCAGTGTTGTCAGCCATGTATGCTCTGGGCTCTGGTCCTCTCAGGAGTAAAAAAAGCCTGATAGCACTCTCAGCGTCAGGCAAAACAATGTCCAATTTTATGAATATGCATGTGGATTTTCAAGCCAGGATTAAGAACTGAAGGAGAGGAAAAGAGCTATTTTGTCTATCCTTGCTTATTTCAGCCTGCTACTAAAAATTATTAGAATAAATTCAATTTATATGTTTGTAATGTTGTAACAAGAATCATGCCACAGCTGATAGTCTAAATTGCTCATGCTCTCAACTGTTTGGAAGAGCTGTACAGCCTAGAGTTTCACATGTGCTTCCTCAGTAGAGGATAATCAGAGTTATTTATGCCCAAGTGTAGCCTGTTTATGTGGCAAATAATTCTTAGAGGTATTTCTTTCCTTGACACTGTAGCTACCTTGAGCAAGCTTGACTTTAACAATCTCCCCCTCTGTAGTAGTTCCTTATCTTTAGTTTCTTTTCTAGATCCTGAAAACTATTTCGTCCACTTTGTAAGCTTAAGCCTGTGATGTGTCTCCCAGACCTCTTCATGTTTATGGTGGTGCATATTTGCTTTTCATCAACAGCAACATGAGGGGAAATAATGAAAATGAAGCCTGCATACAAGTTGTCTCGTAGTTGACATGTCCCTTCTCTCCACCCCTATGCACCTCCATTGAAGGCATTCCTTCATGCCTAGCACTGGGCTGCTGTCAGAAAATACAAATATTTCAGCATGGCAAGGGGAGGGGAGAAGTCAGATTTTCACACTGCATGTGTGAAATCTGGAATCTGCAGTAAGGAGTCTTTGTAGTCAGACAAAAGAACACCTGAAGGTAAGAGAGCATTGCTGGGCCATCTGGGTCTCTTTGGGCTTTCTTACATGGCTCAGGCCTTGGGTTTTTCCTGTCGGCAGCTGTGCCTAGAGCTTTCAAGCAAGCCGTGGAGGGACATTTGAGTACACAACATGGGGGTAGATAAATATGCACAAGCTAGTTACACAGCGAGATAAAAAATGCTTAAATGAATGTGGATGTCTAACAGAAACTTAACAGAAACCAAGCCAATTACCTATAAAGTAAATAATGAAAACATAGTAAATGGATTTAAGCATGTTCAGATTCTAAGTTGCCATGCATATTTTTACAAATAATGACATGAATATTGTGGATTCATGCAAGGGTCTCTTAGTATTTCCATTGTAATGGAAAAAAAGAGATGTTGCAACCCTTTTTATATTATGAAAGTCTTTTTTCTGCATGACTTTTTTTCAAAAGTTTATATGTATTCCACTCTGTATTTGGAGCTGACTATATTTATAGAGTAAAACCTTTGCATTTTAAAATGACTCTTTATTTTCAATGTTAATAAATGAATGTAGGAAGCAAGGAAGGGAGATTTGGTTGCAGAAGGTGGGTTTTGTTTTAAGCATTTTTGAAGTGAAAATGAGCTAAGTATAATAAGAAATCCTGTTCGTGGTTTTTTTTACTTAAAAATATCACCTGTTCTGTAGGGTATTGATGAGGAATAATATAACTCACAGAAAGATTTTAATAATCTGGTCTGGCAAGACAATTTATAAGTGTGTGATATTTATCAGTAACTCAGTAAGCTACTATAGTTTGGTAATCATGGATTTTCTGCAAAATACTAAAGAGCTTATGTAAGAGGTTAATGCTGTTCTCTGACATTGGAGCTTGGCTCTGTATGTTTATATAACGCTTATTAAAGACTTAGGTTTTTCTGACAAGTGCCGGTTTGATTGCAGCCTCTGTAAGATCTTTTTTACAAAATCTGTGAGAGCTGCAAACTATGAATGAAATGTTTATACTGGAAGGTTGGAGAGCCACGTGTTATCTGGTAAATTTTTAAACTCTGCTTCCGTCAATGGGAATGTGGTAGGCTCTTAACAGCTCTCATGCCTCTGTAAGCTGTAGTATGATGGCTAACAAACCACAATCAGGGCTTTTCTCTCTGACTGCTAATTGCTGGGATTCTATTTCTGTCAGTGCTTGTAATGCCTGCTTGGAAGGAAGTAGATTCATGGCACTTGAAGCATGTATAAATTATGTTCAAATTTCATTGAGATTCTGTATGAACAACCAAGAAAGAGGAGAAAACGCATTTCATTTTCACAGTAGGTCACTGGAGATGATGACCATTTGAAGCAGCACAATGCTGCCAAATGATTGCCAGGGAAGACTATTTCATTGACAGCAGGCGCTCCAATGTAATATTCGGCACAAGTAGTAGTTAACACACTGAAAGGGAGGGAGAGAGAGTTGCATAGGAGTTGCATTATTTTGCTGGCATTGTGGAACCAAGTCGGTTGTGTCTGGTTGATCCTGCATTTTGTTTATCAGATAGTGAAAACTCATGTTTCTGAGTCTTGCTGCCATGGGTTTTGATGTAGTACTTTGTGTATTTTTGTCCCTTAGTAGAGGAAGGTGATTATGGACAAAAGGCTGACTTTCTGAAGCAGTCTCCTGGTGCATGTGAATGTGTGTGCAAGACTCCGTGTGAGATCTCTCCAGAATCGCCAAGCAGAGAACAGTGGCGGTGCCTGGGCTGACTCATGCAAAAGCAAGCACGCAGGTCTGCAGTTTTAGGAGCACTGAGAAAGTTGAGGTCTCTGCTGCATGGCAAACTCACTGCTCGGTGTGTTTAGTTTGTAAGTAGGTATTTCCATATTGTAGAGAAGAGAGGTTACCTTTGTGCTGTTAAGGATGTGGTTACCTGGATTTTTTTAAAATATCTGGCCACAACTAGACTGAAATTGGCAGGTAGCACATCACTCATCAGAAAATGCATGTGTGTGTAAGATTTAGTGGATTTTGGTTACTGGCTGGATCCACATTTCTCTCAATGTTTGATAATACAACAAAAATACCTTCTTTTGCCTGTACAGTGGTTTGATGATTATTGAGTCTCTTGTGCAAATCAGCTGCTGTCTTTTTTTCTTCTGCAATACGGATATCTGTGAACTAGGCCACACCAACCACTACTACCTACTTCACTAGCTGACAGTCTTGCAGGAGAAAACAAGGTGAGGATGAACACAGAAAATGAATTTGTCTTTTATCCCTTGGGAAAGTTGCCCCTGCCAGGTCTGGGTTTAGCTGTGTGGCTGGTCAGTGGCAGGAGTTTGTGCTTTCTAGTGCTGATTGTACTGAGCTTGTTCTGGGAACAAAAAGGGTTCGGTTTCTGCTGATGTCAATCTGACTCCTTTTTAGAAGCACTAAATTCAATTAAAAAAAATAAAATCCTTATGGTGTGCTTTACCTTAATCTTTACCTTTGTGATGTGGTGATTTTCTTTTTCCTTTTCCCTTTTTAATTTTTCTTTTTTTTTTTTTTCTTTGAATGAATTTGATTTGATCACCCCCATGTCTCATCAAAAAGTATTTCAGACCTGAGGACAGCTTGACTTCTCCAAGTTCTTCCTCTGAACTTTCAGCTCTAGATTTTAATGAGTATCCCTCTGATTCTACTCAAGCTGCAGCAGGTTATTACATCTGCTGTGGTACTGATTTAATTGTGTGGCTAGATTACTATGCTAAGATTCCTGGAATCTCTGTAATCATCTTGATTTAGTGTATGCTTAAAAATTGTAAAAATTCTTTCTTTTTCTCAGAGTTAAGGAAAATGTTTTCTAATCCAGGCTGAAATTATAGAAGGAAAAAGGAACGTGAGGAGGCAGTGAACATGTGTATTCTTACTGATCCATGGGTAATAATTTCAGCCACAGTGTTACAGAGGTATGCTTTTCGTAACATGTCAAAGGATTTGTCATCATTCACATGTTTGGGTTTAAATTTTACTAGGTGTTTGTAGCCTCTTCCCCTTGATTTATTTTAACTGGTAGCATTTCTTTTGACAAGTAACATTATAACAGTCTTTATGCTGCTGGAAGTGTAATGATTTACATAGCTGAAAATCACATATCTTTGATAAAGAGGAATTGCTCTTAAGGCTCTTTTGTTGACAAGAAATCTACAAACTTCACTAAGATTCTTTGATACAAATCTCTGTAGTTGATTTCAGCTTCTAAAACTTAGTACTGTATAGAGGAAGAGTTCCTGTTATCACTGAATTCACTGTTTCTGTTCTATTGCAATAAAGCATTACTTTGAGTGTGACTTATTTTATTTTCCTAGTCCATCTTTGTGGTGCGTATTTTGTTGTTGAATTTTTTTCCTGGGAAATTATTAAGGTCATCGAATCAAAACAATGATGGCATTGTGAAGAACTAATTTATGAAAAAAATTGTTCATAGGCATAGTACTGATAAAGCAACAGTAAGTAGGGACATTTTTGATAGCCTGGTTAAAATTATTTTCTATTGTTCTTTGGAAATAATGGAAGGAAGCTGCCATGTAGCACAAGTTAAAGTACCTTTTCATATAGAAAAGAAGTTATGCTTTCCACTTGTGTTCTAGTAAAAGTTTGAAATTCTGCCTAAGAAGAGGGGATCACAATTTACAAAACCAAAACGTTACTATGAAAAATGTTCAAATTTCTCACAAAAAATTCTGGAAAATGCAGGGACACCAATTTGAAACAGGAATGCTGTTGGAACAGGAGAGAATGGTGGAAAAAGATGGTATTTTTTAATGGGGAGATTAAATTCCTTCAATAAAGTAATGAAATTGCTTTTCTGATTGAAGAATCTTCCTCACTTTCTGTGTAGGTAGCCTGGTACATTAACTATTTCTTTTATATATATTTAAAGCTGAGGAGTGGTTTTAATCACCTTGAATCTCACAGGACTAATTTTGTGTTATACAGTGATTTACACACAGCTCTTCTTTAGAAGTATCTGGTTCTCCTCATTTAATGTTTATATCTGAGCATCATGGGTTTTTTTCTCTTCATGAGGATGATGTACAATTTCATTTGACATTTATCTTGATTCAAGGACTGTTACTTCATCTCTGCTTGGCTTGATAATATCTGTCATTCAGTGGAAGGGATTGTCTGCATCTCTGTAGGAAAGAAGCTAATTTTTTTACTTGTAATATAATGATGTTTTAAATTGAAAGATTTTTAATCTTTCTTTACATGGCATTACATTGCTGATGATTTTATTTTGTATTCTGGATTATGCACTGCCAGTTTATTAGCTGACATGTTCAAAAGTTTTTCTTTACAAAAAAAATTGGTGAGGTATGTTTTCTCCTTTTGCTTTCTGATGATTCAAAATTCAGATTTTCTATTTCAGCTAAGTTTAGGTTTTAGTATGTAGAAGTGTACACATACCTTTTTTTCAAATAAAAGTAATTTTCTGTGGTAATTTTCTGTCTATGGGTTATGATGATTTTTAAGCCTCCCATGTCCTTTGCTGTAAGGACACAACATTGACGGTTTCTTCCTCTTCAAACTTAAATACACTTGAAGTTAATTTCCTATGATCACCAGCATGGTTTATTTGCTCTTTCTCCATTGGTCTGCAGTTCCTTATTATATCTGAGTTTATAAGAAGTAGTATATTTTGCATGTGTTGGATGCTTTTTTTTAGATAGAACTGGTTTTACCAAAGACTTCATTCTTTGCTGACCAGAAGCTGACCACTGATAAGTTGGTTGTAGCCGTGAGATATCCCATGTCATTCTATGCCTGTCCTTCACCTCTCATCCCCTGCCTGTTCTCCTGGATTTTTGCTTGTAAGGTCATATAGATAGTTCATCCTGCACAGGGTATTATCTATTAGTTAAAATATGTATGTAACAATAGATGGTACACTATACAGTTGTAAAAAACAAAGAAAAGCTAAACCAGACAAGGTAATATTCACTGGGTCTTTAGACGGCGCTGTTGCAGCTGAACAAGCTAAAGCAAAGCTCCAGGCAGCCCCAGCAAAGTCTGAAGAGTCCTGAAGCTTGCATTGTTAGTTTAATGCAAAGCCTGTTACGAGCAATAGCAGCACCCTATTTACTTGGTTGCAAGACTATACAGAAAACATAAATTCATTTCCATCAAAAAAAGGAAATATTTCTGGTGTTGGAATAAATTTTGGGAAGAATTACTTGTGGTGTCAGAGCAGAAGACAAAACATCATCTTTTTCTCAGGTCACACATTCTCAAGAGTTTTCCCAGTCCTTTTTCAAATTCTCACTCTTGCTGTCAGAGTCACTCTTCAGTGGTCTTGGCCTGGGCTCGCAGGTGGGAGGCAAAGCATAGGAAGCTGCTCTGCTCAGGCTGTAACCACATCCCGTGTGAAGACAGAAACTACTTTCTTGCCTTGTATACCACCATAAGCCTGTGGCATGGGATCCAGATACATCCAGATGAATTTGGCCATTCCTGCTCTATTTGGAGTATTCAGTTGCAAAGGATAGCAATTGCAATTGCATAAAGGATTTGTGTATGTTAGTTAAAAATCTTTATTTTTATATAACAAAAATGTAGACATTCGTCTGATCACCCCGTGGGACTCGGCACAGGGTCCACCATACCCTGGGCCACAGAGCACTGACACCAATATGAGGATGCTGCAAATGGCATTTATTCAACTGCGTCACGCCCTTATATACTGTCTGTCGGTCATCCCGCCTCCCTTAACCCTTCTCTTTCCGTACATCGCGAGATCTTCCGAGCGCCAATCCCTACAATTCCCCCCTCACTATGGCGGATGACCGACGGTACAAACTGGCGTTACAGTTATAATCGATCCCACCACCTCATGGTAATTCGTGTACTGGTGGGTACCCGCACTCTGTATAAAGAGTTTCCGCACGCAAACAGTCAGTGCTGGTATCCCACAACAAACCATAATAACCACCACCAAAAGGATTCCAAATAGGGTCAACGTTTTTCAGTCAATCAAAGACAGGAGCCATTGCCAGGTCGACGAGAGGAGATTGTCAAGCCACTGTCACCTGCCTCCTGTAATTGATTGGCTTTGTCTAAAAGCATATCATAGTCCCCCGCTTATGGGGTACACACAGCGGTTGCTGTAAAGTGGATCTGCGGTGTTCAAAACATCGGTCACACCATTTTGATGTTCGGCTGGTGCGTCTCCAGAGTTGTTGTCCACAGCGGTCGTACTTGACAAGCACCCAAGGGTCACAACGACCACAGTGCAGGTACTCAGATGATCTTCTGAACGGCATCCTCTCTAGAGCACGAGTCCAACACCTTCAGGACTCCTTCCATGCCTGGCCAGGCCTTCGATTACGCCCCGCGTAATCCGCCGATGTCCAATCACGTCGGGGTCACCACTTGTAGACATTCGTCTGATCACCCCGTGGGACTCGGCACAGGGTCCACCATACCCTGGGCCACAGAGCACTGACACCAATATGAGGATGCTGCAAATGGCGTTTATTCAATTGCGTCACGCCCTTATATACTGTCTGTCGGTCATCCCGCCTCCCTTAACCCTTCTCTTTCCGTACATCGCGAGATCTTCCGAGCGCCAATCCCTACACAAAAATCTATATTATTTCTCTTATCTAGAGAAAAATCTTGTCTAGAAATAATTAGAAGTTATAACTTAAGGGAGTCAGTGCCATCACTTCTCAATTTTTTGGAATAGAACTTTATTCAGAAACATTTTCTTTAGAGTTGCCAAAAAAGACAAATTTAATTTGTGTCTTTTGAGGAATAAAAAGCAAAAACTGCATTTTGTTACTTGCCATCTACCAGGAGAAAGATACATTTCTTTCACCTCTGAAGTAAGCAAGTTTATTGGTCCCAGAATGTTTTAGGCTTGTACATGCATGCAAGGGAAAAGATTAATTGGATTATGTGGGAAGTAACAGGATAATCTGAACTTTTCTTAATAGGAAGGCTGCTGTGTGGCCAGGAAATGACTCCAGCCTAGTAACAAAGATGAATTGCATCATGTAAAGTTCAAGATAACACTTACCCACATCTGTCATCAGATCATAAACTTAACCCTAATGTAGCCCCTCTGTATGCATCATGTGCAGAAGGCATGCAGGAGGCAGAGGCTTTATTCAGTTCAGGGGACTGTGTGAAATATTTTCTTTCTTTGCACTTAAGTGTGGTCTCTTCTTAACCCTTTCCACAAGTGCAACATCTACGTCTTAATCTCCGGCATTGTACAGTCCTTAACAATGAAGTGCCTGCTTATGTTAAATGCCCCTTTCTTTCAAAAGCCAAAGCTGGGTATTCTACATTACCTTTTAAAGGTAGAAATTATGTTGGAACTACCTTTTCAAATCTTTGTCATCATTTTTCCAGTTGCTAACATGTCAGGACACATCTTACACTCAAATGCAAGCAGTAAGTGCTCTGCTTTTACCTCAAGATATTTCATGTTTCTCCTTTTCTAAAGGATTTTCTTGGATTTCTACTTTATATTACCATTGATTTCATGGTGTCTCCACTTCATTTTGTTTTCAATTTATGCATTTTGACTTTAGAGTAGTTTGATTGGAGGGCCTTAAAAACCTCTGGATCTGTGCTTCTTACCTATAATTTATACATCTGGACATGCTGTATTACAGAGATAAGTAGGGATTTTATTTTAGTCACTTTTTAAAATATGATCAGAAAATACAGCAGTTTTTGTGATTTTCTTTCCATTATTTCTAATTAATTGCTTAGACTTGCTGAATGATATGCCTGTTGCTGATGCTTATAATTGCATATCGATCTATTTATTTTCCAATGTGACTTTAAAATAGAAGTTGCTGTGGAATACTGAGATGATGCTCAGTAAACTCATGTTGACATCTCCAAGGAAATTCTATAACTAAATTGGTAGACATGACTAAAAAGTGATAGAAAATGCAGTATTCTCTCTTTGTGTTTAAACATGGAAGATAAGAGAATTTTTGATACTACATTTACCTGAAATGGTTGTAGTTGCAGTTCTTTATGTTGAATCTGCTTTAAATGATATACCTTCATTGCCATATAAATAGTTGTGAATTATGGCTATCAAGCCTGGGAACAAAGAAGAATTTATACAACTCAGTGTAGAAACCACATAAGTGAAGTATTCAACTCCTATTTATTGTGGATCTTCTTACAACGGTTGTGGAAAGAGAACAGTTAACTGAGTAAGACCTTGTATTTTATATAACACTTGAAATGTTGTTGGCTTTATGATGCATACAGCATGAATATGCGTTTGTTCATTATAGTGTGAATACTTTTTATTGTAGGTATTTGTAAAAGTTTCAAAATATTGCATACCTAAAGGGTGTGGGTATTCTTCCAGTTTTAAGCATTCCTTCCATAGATAAAAAAAACCCTAAACCAACAAGTAAACAAAACAAAAACCAAACAACCCCTGCCCTGAACAACCTAACACCCAAAAAATGAACCACAAAAGACCCCCAAAACCACCAAAAAAACCCCTTGTTTGTCCCAGGCTGGTGTACTGTACCAATAAAATATGATCTCCATTATAATAACCTACTTTATGAAGATTAAATGGTTTTGCAATTCAAACAAGGTAAAATTGGTTTAAAGCAAAATCAAACACTAGTTTGCTAGTTTAGGAATTGAATAGTGGAATGAGAAATCTTTTTTTATATTGCTATTGTGCACTGGTCAGCTAAGAAGTAATTGCTTTTTATAAGGCAAATTTGCTTTTACTTTTCCAAGGTAATGAAATGAACCTGAAACATTTCCTTTGAAATCAAAGTCACTATCACTCAAATGTCACCCACAGAATTCCATCATATAGTTTCAGCAAACACATAATGAGAAAGTAATGCTTGAAAATGATTGACAGAATTCTATTAGAAAGGTTTACTACACATTCATCCCTAATTATCTGTGTTGTAAATCAATAGCGATTTGATATTTTCCATATTTGTATGTTACTAACATGTACAGAAAGAGATATCTGGAAACTGTTTGCAGAGGAATAGCTTCAAGATATAAGTTGGAAACTGCAAATGCATTGAGGGAAGGTGCTCTGAATTCCTTTTTTTTTTTTTTTTTAAACACCTAATGAAATTCTGTGCAAAAAAAATATGCTCATTGACACAAGAAGGTCCTAAATTATAATACGCAAAACTATTCAAGGAAAAAAATAAACTAAGATTGAATCAAGTCTTTAAACAGATATGCACAAAAGTCTAACAAAGAAATTTTTCCCAAGAGTAAAGATATTCAGTTGCTTCAAATCAAAGCTTCTTAAGGGAAAAATTATGTCAAATATAGTTTATCTTCTCTCCAGCCTAATCATCTGTTCAGAAGAGGGGAGACTTTGTCAGTGGTCTGGGAAATGCTTTTTATGGGCAGAAGGACAAGGGATGTAAATTCAAACTCAGGGAAGAACTGCATGCTTTTAGCAAAATAGATAGATAATGGAAGGAATGTTGGAGTACGCCCATAGAGTAGAACAATTTTCAAGCCCATCCCAATGATTCTGACATACTTCTTCTTTTAAACAAGAATAGAGTGAGGGTGATGGCCATGAAGTTAAAATATGAATTAAACAAACATAGTTTCATGCTAGTTTAAAGCTATTGCTGCATTATCATGGGAGACTGTATTTAGAGGATATTCTAAAAGTTGCTCGGCAACTGAGGAGGAAAACTAACAAATATAATACCACAGTGGCAACACTGAAGCCCAGTGTTACGACTCATATGATTCGATATTTAGCATACTGGGGAAGACTGAAGTGGCAGAAGGGAGGGAGAATGATGCTTTATGCCAAATACAGTTTTAGCCATTTGTATTACCAATAGCTTGGGAAGCTTCCAGTGAAAATGGATAAATCTTGCAAGAACTGAAGTGCAAAATGGTAACAGTGGGTGTCTGCTTTATAATGATCAGTCCCAAGAACAGAATGACATCACTGTAAAGGCTTATTTATATGTAGCAAGAAAAAAACATACTTCGCTGTGAAGATCATGGAAATTTTTAAATGACATTTTCATGCTAGAACCTGCATTCAACTAATTTGAAACTAATTTCAAAACATCTCAGTATCCTAGAAGACAATTCCTGACACAATTGGATGTTGAATATTACTAATTCTCTGGGTTTCAGCTGGGATAGAGTTAACTGTCTTCCTAGTAGCTGGTACAGTGCTATGTTTTGAGTTCAGTATGCAAAGAATGTTGATAACACTGATGTTTTCAGTTGTTGCTCAGTAGTGTTTAGTCTAAAGTCAAGGATTTTTCAGCTTCTTATGCCCAGCCAACAAGCAGGCTGGAGGGGCACAAGAAGTTGGGAGGGGACACAGCCAGGGCAGCTGACCCAAAGTGGCCAACGGTGTATTCCATACCATGGGACGTCACATCTAGTATAGGAACTAGGAAGTGGGGGCGGGGGGATCGCTGCCTGGGGAGTAACGGGGCATCGATCAGCGGGTGGTGAGCAATTACACTGTGCATCATTAGTACATTCCAATCCTTTTATTATTGTTGTTGTCATTTTATTAGTGTTATCATCATCATTATTAGTTTCTTCTTTTCTGTTCTATTAAACTGTTCTTATCTCAACCCATGAGTTTTACTTCTTTTCCTGATTTTCTCCCCCATCCCAGTGGGGGGGGGGGGGGGGGGGGGGGGGGCGGGGAGTGAGTGGGTGGCTGCGTGGTGCTTAGTTGCTGGCTGGGGTTAAACCACGACACTAATCAAAAAATGTTAATTTGGACATCATCCAGACTGAAAATGAAGACTCAGTCACAGCTCGGTAAAAAGCATCTGACAGGATTCTGCTCACTTAAGAAATGTGAACACATGAATTAGAAGACAAAATTAGATTGAGGTAATAGAATAAAAATTGAGAGGTTGGTAAAATATTCAGTGAATTATATAGAAAAGCCTAATGGTACACTTGATACAGAAGACCCCTTTTTACTTTTGAAAACAAACAGCTCTATTTTAGGAAGAAGGTAGATGCAACTCTGTAATGTTAGAAAACTAGGTTTAACCAAAGGAATAGTACAAAAATAGAGAAAATACAAAGTAAAAGTTAAGAATTGCAGAAAGCTGGATGATGGGGAAAAAAAGAACATAGGAAAAAAATATCTAAGGCTGGAAGATTTTGGTTAAATGGGTAAAGTCTGATAATGACATTGAAATGAATTAATGTACTTGAAATAGTGAAACTAACCTGTTGTGGTATATTGAAATGGAATAGATGTGTGCAATTACCAAAACTCAGCTGAGGATGAGCTAAGTTAAACATCTGTATCACACTTGTGATTGATAATGCAGTTAACACATGGAATGTAAATACTTTAAGAAAAGAATACATAAAAACATTGTATGGCAAATAACTGAATGAACATAAATGTTATGAAAAATGGAAAGGCATTAAAAAAACCCACCTAATTTTCAAAGATTTGTTTCTAAAGAGTGCCTTAAGAAGATCTTCAAAGCTGACATTTTGTTAGTTCTTTTTCAGAAAAATGAAAAACTTTTCTTTCAAGAGATCAAAAGAAAATTAACACTTTTTCCATGTGTTTCCATGTTTCAGAGTTTTCATCTTTACTTCAGTCCATGCAAAATAATGGAATGATTGAGAAACAGCTTGAATAATGAAGAACTGAAAGTGGGAAGTATAATTACTGACTCCTGAAAAGGCTTGATGGAAGATAAATCTTGCTAAGTTGGCTTGATATAATTTTTAATGTGATTTAGATTGGCTTATACAGGCAATGGTGTTTTATGTGATAGATTCCTGTAAGCACTTGTTTAAGATTTTGGTTGAGAAAATGGAAGGATGCTACGTCATGTTGAGGACCTTGAATAAAGAGAATTTATGATTAAGTTAGTAGTTTTAGCAATATTTGGGCTAATAATAGGTTTTTCAAACTATTATTTGGAACACTTTTCTCAGTGACCAGGAAGAAAACATAAAATGATTAAAAGTGATAGTGCAGCAACAGAGGTATGTGGGGGAATGATGAATAATGATTACAAAATTATAGTGGTGCTGATCCATAGTCAGTTCAATGTATGTGTGATGTTATGGCCAAAGGATAATACATTTTTAGGTGTTGAAACAGAAAATCTAAATTAGAGACGTTATTTGCACTTCATTTGTTACTTTTAGAGTCAAAGTAGAATAGATTGTTCAGTTTTGGAGTCATCAGCTCAAAAAAGATGCCAAGAAATTGAAACAGGTATATAAGGCTGTGACAGCAATGGAAAACACGTCTCATGGTGAAAGATAAGTATTCCACACTGAGTGTTAGCATAAAGAGCGTTAAGGATCAACTTGACCAAATACATAAGCATTTCCAGAGAAAACGTTAAAAAAAATATGCAGTGCTTGGGATTCAGTGTTACACACATTTTTTTTGCTTTACATTAAATTGGCATTTTCTACAGAAAGAGTAATTAGCCATCACAGAAACTACTAGGCTTTGCTCTGTTTTTTTCATCACTGGTGATTTTAAAATTAGAATTGGATTGATTTTTTTTTTTTTTCCAGAAGATGCTCTGGTGAAAAGTTAGGCATGCTGGGACCTATACTGTGCAAAAGACTGTGCTAGAGGACCACAGTGCCACTTATAGTCCTATTTTGAAGCAACTTGTAAAGAATATTCTACTAACGATATTCTTGAGGAAATTGACTAAATACAGTAATGTCGTTCCGGTGTTCAGTTAATAAAGTACAATGAGCTTTTGTCTGTACCTCTCCATAGCCTGTAGAATGGCTCGGCACCTGGAGAAGTAGGAGAGGTGTGAGGCCTGATTCTGCCATGCTGTGCTCCTTTTGTTAGAAAATGCTGTGTAGGATTGTTCTTTTTGTTTCTGGGGTCTAGTTTGTTGAAGCTGTCTGTCGTCCAACCAGAATGGGTGACTGGTGGTATTATTAACCTCACTTTCTCCAGACAGACTATGGCAGTGTGGAGCAAGGAGTATCCAATGAAGCTGTGCTGAGATAATGAGGAAGACCCATCTGTGCAGTGGCATGTGTAATTGAGCACTCTGCCTTCATAGCAATATGTGTCCTTACAAAAATAAAAAAGTTTCCATGGGTGTTACCATAGATTTAGCTGGATCAAGTTCAGTGTGGTGGGAGCTCTCACATAGATGAATCTTCAGCTGGTTCTGAAGTTTGTTAGCAGTATGCATGGCCTTTCTGAAGATGAAGGAAATTTACTGGAACCTTTCTATAAATGTTCTGATGCTTTGTCCTGTCACTGAGTGTGGCCATATCTCCTGGGGCAGATTTCCTTTCAGTACTTATCTGAGGCCTGTGAAAAGTAAAATGACATACTGTTCCTATGGGAATTCACAAAGCTGTTTACTTACTGGAAAATTCTACTTTGCAATTAAATCTCACTCAAATTATTTATCAAGCATATTTCCATCCCTCTCACTTATATTTTGCAGAAAAAGGAAGACACAAATCTGGATCCTTTGAATAAATTAGCATTTTTTTCAATAGCTCAATGAAATGATGCAGATTTAAACCATCTGTCCTTGCTGACTGTAAGGATGGAAACTGTCTGCAATTCACATACAAGACAGTTTAAAAAAGTGTCCTGTGCAGCATCAAACCTCCTAGATTTGTTGATGGAGGAAATTTTTCTGCTAGGATATAGGTAAGGTTTTGGTTTGGGGTTTTTTTTTTTTTAATCTTCTTTCTAACCAGTACTTGCAGTTAGACTTATAATTTGCCATGGTAAACATTTGGAGTCTTCTAGGAGGGTGGCTTTTTTCTTGTGAAATTTTTCACTTGGGAATAATTAAAGAGAAGCAAGCAAACCTTTCTTTGTGCTGTAAGCTAAGTTTTTAGGTAGGCACTTATAAGAATATGGCAATAGAAGTGGTAAAACCTCTCCTACCTTAAAAAGGTCTTGATTTCCACAATAGACATTTTAACTGGGTTTATGGTAACTTGCATGTTCTCTGCCCTTGATAAAATTCCATGTGTATTTATATACCAGAAACCTGAAGAAAACTTACAGGACTATGTGGCACTTTGATCTTCAGCAGTTTGTTAGCATATTTACATTTTGGTCCAACTGCCTTGGAGATCAGTAAGCTGACATAATACCAAAATTCTGTAGTGCTGAGTCAAATTGACAGGATTCAGGGTGATGTTTCTGAAACTATCAATTTTTATAAACTCTGCATAACTTAAAAATTAAACTGAAAGTTTTTGTTTCAAAAACTGTATTTACAAAACTATTTTATAAATATTCCAGTCAGAGAGACAGACAATTATACTATATTAATGTTATTAACATTGAGTAAAATGAAGAAAATATCTACAAAATAGAGGATGCTACAGCTTTTGTTGTTAGGATATCTCACAGCTGATTTTTCTAATTAGAGAAGGCATAAATAGTATTGACTCATAAGTAGCTAATATTTTTAATGGTTTATTATTAAGGAAATGCTGCTGTTGGAAGGGAAAAAAAAATCAGACCATACTTAACTAAAAATAGCACTCCTGTCACCTAGAAGTTTTGTAATACTTGACACTGAAAGCTCAAGTATTCCTTTTTTGATGGCGTGGTTTACTCTAATGTGGTTTACTGTAATGTGGTTTCATGATGAAAAGTATTGGCTGCTTTCAGTAATTTATATTTTCCATAACTGCCCTTAGTCTGGCAGGAAATTTCATGCTTTTTAAAGATGAAAAGGTTTTCCTTTTCATCCTTTGTGGATCAACAAGTCTTTAACAGATGAAAAAAAATCCCAACCAACCAACCCAAACCTACTTGCTTGAATTAGGCCTCTTGTGATTGGTAACCGTCAGGGATATTTTTGTGAATCACATGGGGTTCCCACTTAAGTTCTTCTTTGTTGCCTAATTGATGGGCAGACCAGCTATGCAGTAGGGCTTGAGCCACCACGCTGTGGCACTTTGTAATGGTGCTTATGATTGGGCACATTTGGGGCTGCATGTAATTATTCTGGCTCAGTAATATGCTGTCAGTACACTTCCTTGATGTGTAGATATGGTGGAAGGCACGAGGCAGTGATGAAGTGGAGAAAATAGATGCAGAAAATAAAGCCCCTTGCATACTTTCCAGGTTTATTTACTGAAGTCAGTTGTTGAAACTGCTCAAAAAAAGGCCTTTAATCTTGCCTTCATGAAACACTTTTCTGAAGTGAAGGAAGTGTGCAGGGTGGATTCCTCACAGTGCCGCACTTCTTCAAGGGGTTCGCTTATGATTTAGTCAGTCAGTTTAGATGGTTTAGAAGCAGACCATGCCACATTCTTTGTAAGGCTCCATCTATATATAACTGGATCTGATTTAAATGATGTTTTTTTTGTTTTGGTCTCACAGAAATCTGCAACGCAGGTAATATCAGTATAAAAACATTTAAATATACAGTGAAGGTGATTAGATCCATGTTTTCTACTAAAACTAAAGCATTTTTCATAAAATAGGTCAGGATCTTAGTACCATATAACACTTCCCTAGAAGAAACAGAGGAATCTGTTTTGCAACTCAGTAGGCTCTTTGCACATAAGTAGTAATGTACGGTACAGATTGGCATCATCACTGTTCCGTTCAGTCTGTGTCCTTTCATTTACAAAGGAAAGAAACAAGCAACAGAGTAATGCAGGATGTATGCCTTAGGAAGTTTGGACCTACTCTGTGACAGTTTGCTTCCTCCATAACATTGCAGGGGTTGTACATAACATACAGTTGTCTGTGATTTCTTACTATTTTCCACCTTGTGGAATACCATGAGATTGGTATGGTATTGAAGAAACAACTAGAATGTTATTTTACAGTTAATTTAACACTTGCATGGTGCTTTTACTGTTAATGAAAGACATTGTTGCCTTTTAACGCCTTTTAAGTTTGTTGTGTATCTCAAGTATTCTAATCAAATTTAATTTTTTATTTATATTTTAAGCTGAAGTACTGTAATTTTTGCCCTCATAAGTACGAATGGCTATTGGCACTTCTTATCTGTGGTACACTATCTTATTCTTGTGTTGTGTTGGTATAACTATTGATTTCAGAGTATAATAATAGTATGAGTCTTATATTTTTGATGTCTAGTCTTAAAAAGGGCAGAATGAGAAACAAAGGCTCTCTGCAAGCATTGCAAAGAAGGAAAGAACAATTACTGCAAAAATAGCTTCTGCATAATCCTGCCATTATCAGAAGAGAGAATAAAGACCTGTGCCAGAGTCTTCCTTTTGGCAGATGGGGCCGTATGCTGCCCATGTAGCTCTTATGTCCTTGCTGTCATCCTTGTACCTCTCTTCCCTGACTGAATTGTCTAAAATAGGCATGAATCAGATGACAAAACTTCTACAATAAAAAAGTAGATGATGAACACCTTTCCTGTGGCTTACTGTTCTCTCTTGTGCTGGTTCAGAGTCTAAGTGTATTGATATGAAAATAGAGGAAACTGGTCTTTCTTCCTTTGGTTGGCTTCTTCATTTGAGAAGCTCATCCAAAATCCACTGACTTTGTTGGGAGTCTTTCACCTTTTGTTACCAGCTGTTAAGCTATTCCACAAGTCAAGTGAAAATATTGTATTGATTAATCCATTGATAATTCTCATACTCTGTATTAACCTGATATTTACTTTCAGTCTGAAGATACTGTTCACGTGCTTTGTGAGAGAGAATGAGAAATTTAAAACCAGCTTTATCACTAACTTTCAGGTAGTTCTATTTTTACTTTCCTTGCTATGCTTTACATATTTACCCACTGTATCGCATTGAATCACCAGAGTCATTACTCCTGCATTTTTATTTTTTTTTTAAGGGAGAGGAATGTCTGGCAAGGGAAAGTTGGAAGATGCTTCTGTAAATAACCATTTTGATTTCAAATCCTAACCTTTAGGAAGGTTAGAAGGAAATTGAAAAATAAGATACAACTTTCTGAACAGAATGGATGTTACTGTTGTATTTGCTAAAATGCTGCAAAGATTTTTTTTTTTTTCTCTTAAAAAAAACAAACCCACACCAAAAACATTTCACGGTTACTGCATGACCTTGTATGTATGAAAGTCAATGCTGATTAAACCATAGTTGAGAAATAAGATTTCTCTTTCTAAAGGATGTTATAACATTATCTGGTTTAAAATTATGTTTGTAAAATAGACTTTAACTGGATATGTATAATTACTTCTTTTTTTTGCCCATAAAGTACTCATTTTGCACTTTAATGTTAATTTTATATAGTATTAAATAAACTCTGGCATATTTTACTACATGTGGATTAAACTAACTTAAACTAACTCTTTTACAGATAAGTACAAAGGCAGTAGTAACCTGCTGCAGGTAGAACAGTGTGTGAAATAGCCATGCAAGATGCTAGCAGAAATGATCTGATTCATTAATATGTTTCCCAAATATATAATACCCAAATATATACATATACTTCTTTTTTAAAGGAAGAATTAAAACATCAGTTGTATGCTGCCATAAGCATAGGGGAGTCTTCCCCTTTCTGTGTTGCCTAATGCTGCAATAAGAATCAGTTTGTTTCCTGGAGTAATCCATCACGTTGATTTACAAGTGCTGCTACCGTCTGTATTATGCTAATAGGAAGCTCATGGCATCTGTCCTTGTGCTGAAAGCAAGCCAGCAGCATAAAACACATGATTACTAGATGATGTACAATCAGTGGATAAGGGAGGGGAAGGCTGGGCAAGATTCTGGACAATTTCTGGATCTTAGTCAATGAGCTAGATGACTTGATTCTTTTTTCATAAAAATGCCTCTCATCTCCTGGGTGAGACTATGCAGTTCCTGCATGTTCACATCGATCACAGTGTATTGCACGTTCTTGACTGCATTGCAAACCAAGCAGGAAAATTTTAATTGGTTGGTTGTTTCTTTCCTACTGCTATGTGTGTCCCTGCTTTCCGCATGGGCCCAGCAAAAACTGCCATACTTAGCTCTAGCCTCTTCACTAATCACTGTGAAGATGGATGAAAGCTGTTGTGCAGAATTCTCCTTTGAATCCTATTCTATTCTACTTCCTGCTGGTTTAATGAATGGAGAATTTGATTTCTGAAATGGAGAATTTGATTTCTGCAATGAAGAATTTGATTGAGTCATCCCTAAGGCAAATCTTTCTCAAATCTCTCTTCTTTTGCTCCCCTTGTGGAATTTTATTTCCTCCTAAATTCAAGATCTTTGTATCTTATGTGAATGGGAAGCTGCATGTTACTTCTCTTTGTCTTCTGTCATTTCTCCACCTTTATCTCTATAAAAGACTCTAATTTTAAGTTGGAATGTGTTTGGTTTTTTTCAGTTGAAGGTCTGTTCAGAAAAGCCTTTTTCAAACAACACTGTGCAAAATGCTAAATAACATTTTAGAGGACCTTATTTTAAGTTTCTTTTAAACTATTAAGGCCATTAGTCACTTCTGGATTCTGAATGATACCTGGTTGATACAATGAGAGCAGAGGCTGCTAAGACCGTTAGACCCTGAAGTGGGAGGTTCATTGTTCGAAGTTCTGTCTGTTCTTTCAAAACTGGTCCTGATGCAGTATGTCCCTGCAGTAAATAAATGGCAGGATTAAAATATGCTTGCTGCTTCTTTGCGTAATCCATATTTACAGAAAGAAGTCAGAAATGTTAGCTACCTTTTTGAGAACTGGAAACTGCAGGAGCTTGGTATGCCAGCATATGCCTGTATGAGTGCAAGGCCTCTAAGAATTGTTCAGTATCCTAATGACCACTTGACCAAGAAAGTGTCCTTCTCTTTTAGGCATTTCTTGTGTAGACAGGCACACTTTGAACCTGAATTTTTGGATGATTGCCCCTGTCAGCATCTGATTTTGTAGCTTAAGTGATGTGTTTTGAGTGGTTTTTGAGTGTTTTGATACGACTCCATCATTTTAAATATCTATTTCTCTTAGTAGGCTGTAAAAGGGGGGGGATTCTCTTTAAGGACATCTAATGGGTTAGTAGAATTTGTAATCTCTTACTGTTCCTAGGAGCAGTAGTGAATTACTGAGGATTACAACCCATGGGTTTGCCTTTTCCAAGTAACATTGTTTGGTGGTTAGGGTTTAGGGTATCATCCTCCCACAGTGTTTGTGATCAGCAAGAAATAATGCAAATAGGACAACATTTGCCAGTACCAATGGCAAAAAGCCTGAGATAAATGTGACTGACTGTGACACAGAGATTTCTTAATAATGTATGCCATGGCTGTGCTGTACACTGTAAAAACTTAGGCAATTTCATATAGCTGACAGCTTGTTTAATCTAGATTCCCTTTTTCTGGGAATTAATTTGTATAGTCCCATGATGAGAAAATGTCTTGTTTTGCAGAAACTAGTCTGCTCAAAATATCTGCAACTTATATAGCAACAGGACGGAAACTTCAGGAGATGAATTCTTTTTGATTTCAACTATAAATTGGATTTACTCATCAAAGTTACAGGTGTTATGTTCTGTAACAAAACTTGCGCTTTGAATTTCTGTCCAACAGCCAGGGAGTACTTAATTCTTTATAATGCAAACAAGTACACCTAAAGACGGCAAAGTTTTTTTGGAAAGTAGATGTTTGTCTGCCCTCTATTTAGTCATCTCTCCATTTAGCTCAACTTTCTTGAGAATTCTGGGACCAGTTAATTTTATGGTAGGAATCAGCTAAAGCATATGTGTATTCCTCAAGTAGTATTTTGAAAACATGGCTAGAAATAGTACAGTTAAAATCAAATGCAGAAACTCAGGAAGCAGTTCATTATATTTTGGGAAATATTCTTAGTAAACTGTTAAAGGCCGGGAAGTTTAGTAAGATCCCATTGTGGTTATGTAACTTACTTTTCTAATGAAATTGAGAAATCTCGAGCTGCAGCTAAAGATTGAAGTTAAAGCATTGGAACATTTTTTTTTTAGTTCATATAGAAATACTTTGGATGTTTTTGAAGGAAATCATGTTGATCCTTTTAATTTGAAAAACCAATCTTTTCCATGCAAAGTTTCAGAACTAACCCAAAACTTGAACTTTTCTCATGAATGAAACCATACTTTCTAACCTTCCTGGTGTTTCAGCCTTCCATATTTGGATAAAACCATCTAGAGATGTGTGAAGGTGATCTGTCATCTGTCAGATGCTATTTACTAATTTTTGCAGGACAATGTATTAAAGCAGTTTAGTTAACATTAAGACACAGGACATACATATAGGAAGACTGAAGGAGATGATTACATGATTCCAACTGGATTAAATGGCATAAGAAAAATAAGCACTTTCTCTCTGAACTCTCTACTCCAATGCTGCAAAAAAAAAAGAGGAGGATGGAATTGTTTTGGGCTTATGGAACTGTTCCCAAGGCTCAGGCTGGCTGAAAATTATGAAAAGATTGCTGCAAGTAACAAACTTAGGTAAAAATGGGTACTACAGTAAGGTATCATCAATATCTACTGGGATCTGGCACATTAGAATCGTTATTGGATTCCTAATTCATTTATCCTCATTTTGTATGTGATTTAGCAAGAAGCTTGAAAACAAACTTGAGCATCACCTACATGTAATTTATTAGTTTGTTAAGAGGAGAAAAGATGCTTTTGGATGAAAAACATGTACTTATTAGATGTATGTATTTTTAGGAACCTGAGAACTAAATGTGGATGTGACTTGTACTCTATTTTTTTTAAGAATAACTACTTATTTGATGAAAAAGAAAAAAGTTTTATTGTCATATGACTTGTAGTTTTATATTTCATTATCATGTTTAAATAATTGGTGATAAAAAGTATAACAATTTAGATCTTTCTATAATATTTGTTTGTATCACAACAAATAAAGTAACTATTTTCCTCATTCTTTTATTTATTATATCCTCTCATTGACAAATTGCACCTTATTAGACAATATCTGGAATCTTCAAAGCATCAAAAACGTATGAAAAGATGTACGAATAAAGCAGCTTGCTTACTTTATCACTCTTAGATTTTGACTTGAGTGGCTGGCATTACTGCAGTTCTTTTGGGGTCAGAACAATCAAAAAAAAAACCCAAACAAAAGTCCATATTCTTGAATTCTATCAAGTGTAATGCTAATGGCATAAGTAGCATTACACGTCATCACTCAGTACAGAATTTGGGCTTTTCCTGAGAGAGAACATGGGAAGTGTTTTGCTGAAGCTGCAAATATTTTTCACAATAGGTATTTACAGAATACCTTAAGAGTAACAGATGTGTAATATAACAAATCTTGTTTTCTGGAGGAAGTGCTCTTGTTTCAAGAGCATAGAGATGAAACTTTTGGGTTTTTTTAATTTGGTGCATGAAAGGGCATGTGAAGACAGGAGAATCCATAAATAATGCTAAGGTCCTAGGCAGCCTGCCATTCTGACAGCATATTTTATAAACAACCATAAATAACACTCACTGCAGCATATCGGAGACAATTATACTATGCTATCAGCACCATTGCTCTGATTTACTGGGGTCTTTGAAGAAAATAAATACTCACCTGTCATGCTAAACTGCAAAGTTCTAATATGGTTGATATTTTTTCCTCTCATTTCATTATGTTTGGATCTTGTTTTCTGTGATTTTCTGCTTGTTTTGTGTTTCAAAATACAGTCAAGAATGAACTTAGGTAATATTTTTTTTAATCAAAACGCCTGAATGGCTGAAACAGTATAGGTACAAATCCTATGGTACTGCTAAATAAGAATAACGCTCTTATGAAAAGAGTACCTGTTTTCCTTCTGGCTCTTCTGAGAAAAATCCTTTTGTTTTGGAAGTGTCTCAAGGAGCAGTAGCAAAATAACACAGGATTAGAAGGATAATGGGAAAGTGGAGGGGGGAGGGGCGGAGGACAGAAGGATTCCCAAGAAAAGGTTATTAGGTGTGTGTTTCTGTGACGCACTACAGTAAGGCTTGAGTGTCTTTCTAGAGGAAAAGTGATGTGACACGACAAATGGCACAGTAGATTGGCTGGTAGCTTCTGCAGCAACAGATGCCAAATAGTTTAACTGACAAAGGGGTGACCCTACAAAAGTTTTCTAGTAAGGGTTGCATTATATAGGGCACAAATCCCTACTGGAAATTAGTCAAAATTAGAGCAAACAACAGTGTTGGGAACCTTATTATTTTTCAACCGTAAGTAGAAATGTCTAGCCCTGCTACCCTGGATATCTGGTACTTTGAGACCCACTGATCCTGTATAATTTTTTAGAGGAAAAAGGGGGTGGGAATTCTGACATATTTTCCTGGGTGAAGAGGTCAAACAAAGGTTTAGAAGTTACACATGGCATGGTGATCCAACAAGTGATGTTCATACCCTCATTTTTTCTAGTGTTAGGGCCATGTAGGCTTGACTTTATTGGGATATGTCGTCTTTGCCATCTGTGTGAAGCTTGTGAAGGTATACTTCAGCTATGCATAGGTGTCATAGGTGCTGGCACAACATATCCTTGACAGCCTAGGCCTGAGCCTGTGACTACCTACCCAGGGTTTTGGCTTGGTGTATGCTGAAGGTCTTAAGGCCATTCAGTGTGATGGTGTCTGCTGTTTTTGTTTTGTTGGGGGTGTGAGGGGTGGGTTTTTGTTTCTTTGTTTGTTTCTGTACTGGTTTTATTAAAATTACCTCTCATGTCTAGATGAATCACAACTACAGAGTAGGTATAGCCTTGGAAATTTAAGAGGTCAGAGCTCCTAAACCACTTGCTTATTAAGCATCCTGCAGCACTTCTTAACAACAAAATGCTTGACCTGATAGCCTGGCCAGAACACAAGTTAAACAATTTGTTTGGTGGACTTCCAGTTCCACAGACTGATGTAGTCTTTGGCCAAGGTTTTGAAAAGCCCTTTAATGTCATACGTAATTTGAAAGTGGTATTTCTCAGATGAATTAACTGTATTCTGTAGGTCACAAAGCTTTTGAAGAAGGGTTTTGGAAAACTCTGAAGAGTATTATCTAATTCCACTGTATTTCAAAGCTGGTGCTGTTCTTCTGGAATAAAAAAAAATAATAATAATAAAAAAAAAAGAAACAAAATTATTTAGCTAGCTCGCAGCAGGCAAAACTTAGAAAGCAGAATTTCATGATTTATGGACACTTTTGACAAGATGATCTTCTGTCTTGCAGGAAGTATGTGTCAGTAAGAAGTATATTTCAGCAAATTAATGCAAATACATAGTTATTAGATCATAGCCATCTGGAGTAGAAGCAATATTGCATTGAAAGTTTCATAAGATGAATTTTGTGTGTAATGGATAGTGGGTTACTCTAAACTGTCTGGTTTGTACAAAAGTGCCTGTATTTTCTGAAGTTTGAGCATTCTTGTAAATGTAAAACAATTATTTCACTTTGTAAATGAATAATCATAAAACATTTCCTTGCAAATATTGCTTACTTTATCACTTGCCAAACATGTTCATTTCTTCCTAATTATTTATTTTACATCTATTTCAGATTTCTCCAGTCCCAGTAAAATATTTGGAGTACAGGCTTATTAGAATAAACACCTACTAAAAACACTATTTGAGGAATGATGGTGCTGGAAGTTAGTTTGACCAATGAAATAGGACAGATTCACGTACCTTGATAAAGAGGAATCCTAGATAATTATCAAGGGCTTGTTCTTTTGGATTCCTCTGTGATTACAAAAGAAACCTGTCAGTTCTTCTGATAAGTAAAAGGCTTGGCTGTTTCTTGGCTTTGCATGCTGTTTGTTTACAAAACAGACCAATATAAATTGACAATATGTAGGATTTTTTTTTGAAAACTCACAGGATTTATGATTAAAGAGCTTGTGCTGTGCTTTTTTCATTCTGCGTGCTGCTGTGTGCACTAGAATGCTAGCTTGCAATTGTGCAAGATATTCCCATAGGATTTTTCCAGTATACTCAGTGTTTAATCTTTTATAAGACTCTTCCAGCAGATGGCTTCTGCATTGGGCATATTCATTGTAATTTCTGTGAACACAAACATTTCATCACTTATCTCTGAAACAAATCCAGAGTTCCATACTGCTTTCTACTGAAGCTTCTAATTTAAGGACACTTTTGACAACTTCTTACTTCCCAAATGGCTCTTTGTGTGTTGAAGTCCAGCAGCTGACCTTTTGTTGAAATAAAATCCAGATGCAACTCAGCTGAAAATTAGTTGTCAGAAGTAACTGAATAGAATCCAGCCCTCACTGGCTTCACTGGTTCACTGGACTACATCTAGATAAACTAATTCAGATTGGATAGGTGCAGATTCGCTAGGTCAAAAATAATAAAAAAACCCCCACAGGCAGACAATTGCCATTCTCTGTAGAATCTAAAAGTCCAAATCTGAAACCCATACTGCTAAAAATTATTTAAGTTATTAAACTTAATACTAGGAAACCTTAGGAGAAAGATGTGATTTTTGTATAGATACAAAAAAGAAGCTCTCTTACTTACATCCTTCTAATATATATTTTTTTTCCCTTTCCCTGATTATGGCATATGATTCAGGGAAAAATGATTCTAAAAACAATCTCTCTTTGTTATACTGATGTGAATGATGTTCTAGTGAAAATTATGTGTTAAGGTATGGTGTTGCCTAGCAAAAATGTCAGAACTGCCTGTGGGAAGTGCAAATCATTGAAGAAATTTATTGTAATTTTTTTGACAGATGAATTCCAGAGAAGAGAAGAAATGTTGACGAAGGAAAAAGGACAATCAAGTGCCTGTCTTTATATAGCACTATATTTTGGCTCAGGCATTTCTTCAGAACCAGGGTTACTTGGCTGATGTTTAATTAGATGTTAAAAAAATAGGTTGCAATTCCAAATCGATGCCATTTTACAACAATGACTGGAAACTAGTAATCGCCTCCATTCCATAATTGAAAATATAAGGAGTGCTCTCTGACTTTTGTTATGTGCCATAACTGCTTGTGGCGAACACCAAACCTCTGCTCTGGCTGTGATACAAAATACCAAGCAAGCACTGGTCAGTACGTGGCACAGTACAGATGTATGCAGAGACAGAAACTTAGATCCTAGAGCAGTGTAGCTGCTGTAGAGTAGGCGTTTTGGCATACTGGTGTAGCTGGGTTAGTTTGTGTCTGGCAGTAGCTCAGGGAATCCTTTGCTCATCTTCATCGTGTGATGTAGACAGGCACCAGAGTTAGGGTTTTGGTCATAGTTTGTTTTGTAATAATGTGGACTCAGCTCATTGACTTTGAATTATAGGAGCATTCACATATGCAGAACAACCTAGACTCTGAAACATGAACCCTGTGTTGGCTGTGCTGGTCCAGGAATTTACGTTTATTTCATTCAGAGACTTGCTACTTGAGTCTTGTCTTCAGTAGTTCTGCACCATTTTAACATCTGTTGAGAATCTGGCTCACCTGAATGATTATAATGGAGAAGTCTAGTTCAGTAGGTTTTCAATTTGAGGAGAAAACCCCACTACCCTGAAGGTTGTTCAGGGAAAATTCCTGATTTCTAGTTATGTATTGACAACAAGGAAGTTCAGGACTGAAAATATTTCAAACTCCACATAGCCAGTCAATCAATCAATCACCTGTTAGTTAAAGACAGGTAATACATATAGACAACATACTATCCCCCTCAGATAGCAGAATTCAGAGGTACCTGTGAAGTTGGGGATAATATACAGATAACAGAAAGTTGTATGATATTTTTTTCTCTCTGCCCATGTTTCAGTCTTCATGTTTTAAATTTGACAGAATTGTCTTAGTATTGTACTGATGTCTGCAATATAGTTCAATCTCAGGATGACTTTTGCATGATTTTGGATGCAATTTAGGTTAGACAAATAAAGCAAGCTGTACTTAGAAATACTTAAATGTAGTATTTTGTAATCTTAATATTCGTGTACTAATGATTAAGCAGAAGATATAGTTCTGGTTATTATAAGCATGTGCATTACTGGCAATATTATTAGAGCCATTAAACTCTTGGTAAAATGGAATAAATTAAATTAGTGTTTGTTCAGTTTTCCTTGTGTGCTCAGACTCTAAATTTAGCATATTTTAAAGCCTTATTAAATTTTCTTGCTGTTAATATTACTGAAGTTGAAGAAGTAGAAATGTCAAATTATACTCATTTACCCTTGCTAATAAAACCTAAATGTATTCACATTATGGTAGGAATGCAATAACTGTGTATGCTAGTAGCAGTTTTTCCTTACTAATTCTCATTGTTTTGGTTATAAAGATTCAAGAGGGTCTTGCCCCAGATGTCTTTGTTCAACATATTTTATTTATGATGGATCTTTTCCATATTCAAAACTGGATGTAGACTTCTTAAAATATTGCATTGTTATTTCATCCCAAGAAATAAGAAAAATTTGTGAAAGCCTTTTTTTTTTTTTTAAACTATATTTTTGCAAGCCTAAATGCTTAGTAGACTAGTAAAATTATGGTACTTACAGAATTATATTTAATGTCAATCTTTTAAAGTTTATTTCTGCTTTTCAGCTACTTTTCTTTTGCTTAATAATAGCATGAATAGAGTTTGACAGTTTGCTAATTTTGCAAGAGTTGCATATAGAAGTTAAGTTTATCAACCTTTTAAAATTTTATTTTAGTGGATTAAGCAGGATCATGAAGTAGAGGGTAGTCAAGGAATTCTGTAATCTTACCCAGAGCACCCTAGGTTGTGTTCTTTATTTTTACTACAGCAGTGTCAGAGGATCCTATTTTTTCAGGAAAATCTTGCAAGAGAGTGAGGCTGGCAAGGTGTGGCAGGAGAAAACAGAAGAGAGTGGCTGAAATATACTTGATTTAGACAAATAGAATCCCTTTTTGATTCTGCCTATATTGGGTACCTGCATTACACAGCAAACTTATGTTTTGTGTTACTTTTAGTCCCTTTCTAGTTTTCCTTGCAGAAAAGCCCCTTCAAAGAATCAGGAGACACTTGTAGCAAGTTAGTATGTGGTTTCTTTACTGCCTCCCACCCCTCAACTTCTTTTAGATGTACTTATCCTGGTTTACAGAATTTGTGGATAATGTGGGACATCAGTATTAGCCATGTTGATGTAATGTGAGATTTCTGTGTATTGCTAACCTCCACTGAATCTTGGAAGAAGTGTTTTTCCAATTGAGTGTCCCTTTCATGCAGCACTTTCTACTGTTTTATTGGTGCCTGTCATTGCATGATCTGATTGTCGTCGCTCTGTTATGCCTGTCCCCTCTAACTTCTTACCAGTTTAAATTTATAGAGAGGCCAAGAAGGCTTTTGAGGGTTAAAAACTCCACACTGCTCTCTAGAGGAAAGAAAACCTGCAGTGGATTGGCTTTTCTTTCTGAATTAGGGGAAGCCTCTGGGAAAACTCTTCCCCGAGTATCTTTTTTTGGTTTTTTGTTTTTTTGTTTTTTGTTTTTTTTTGTTTGGTTGGTTTTTTTTGTTTTTTGTTTTTTTGTTGGTTTTTTTTTTACTTTTAGGCAGGTTTTTATGTAAAGTAATGAGAATCTAAGTACTGATGCAGGAAATACCTTGAAAGAGAAGGATGCCTACAATTGAGTCTGTAAGGGTGAAGCTGAAGGGTTTAAAGGAGCACCAGTAACAAAGCAAGGCATGACCATGGCCCTTTCTAAAGCACCCTCCTATGAAGGGGATGAGCCCCACAGTGGATTCTTTGACCCAAATGACAACCCCTTCTCAGAGGAGTAAAAAGTTACAAGACCTTATGATGCTGTTAATGAAACATTGGGTATTTCTAAAGCAAATCCTTTATTGTTCATTGCTACTCAGGTCACTTTAAAAATAAAAGGTGGAGGAATGAAAGAAGGGGAAAGATGGTGAATTGCACAACCAAAGGTGCTGTGAGACCTGTGACTGCCAATGTGCAATGTCCTGCTGCAGCATCCAAACACGCAGGGTGTGTGAAATACTGACATTAACTGCTTGGTTAAACTAAAATAGACTGGGCAGTGATACCAATTGCTGGTAGAACTGGCAGAATAGGTCCAATAAGCAGGGATAATTTTGAGACATGAGCAGAAGGTGAAAAGTGATATCAAAAAGAAGAAGGGGGAAAAAAAAGCAGGTTTTTAAATAGAGCAATATGTACTGCTCTCAGAATGTGAATAGTTCTAACTGCACTGGGATAGAGTTAACTCTGAACGTCAGAAGTTAACTCTATAATAAGTGTTTTTAATTGTCTTGGTTTAACCCCAGCCAGCAACTAAGCACCACGCAGCTGCTCACTCACTCCCCCCAACACCCAGTGGGATGGGGGAGAAAAATTGGGAAAAGAAGTAAAACTTGTGGGTTGAGATAAGAATGGTTTAATAGAACAGAAAAGAAGAAATTAATAATGATAATGATAACACTAATAAAATGACAACAGCAATAATGAAAGGATTGGAATGTACAAATGATGCGCAGGGCAATTGCTCACCACCCGCCGACCAACACCCAGCCAGTCCCCGAGCGGTGATTCCCCACCCCCACTTCCCAGTTCCTATACTAGATGGGACATCCCATGGTATGGAATACACCGTTGGCTACTTTGGGTCAGCTGCCCTGGCTGTGTCCTGTGCCAACTTCTTGCGCCCCTCCAGCTTTCTCGCTGGCTGGGCATGAGAAGCTGAAAAATCCTTGACTTTAGTCTAAACACTACTGAGCAACAACTGAAAACATCAGTGTGTTATCAACATTCTTCACATACTGAACTCAAAACATAGCACTGTACCAGCTACTAGGAAGACAGTTAACTCTATCCCAGCTGAAACCAGGACATTAAGTCGTGTTAAAAAGTGTGCCTTTGAAATGTAAATGAGAAGGAAAAAAAAAGGAATGGTGAAATCTATGTACAAGTATCATGACTACTATCAACATTAAAATGAAGTTTGTTATAAAGGAGAGATGGAACCAAAGTTTAACAAACAAGAATAGAAGAACAATAAACAGTTTTTAAGAATATTGAGTAAAATTTACTAAAGAACAATAAAGCAGTTAGTAACAGACATTTCAGAAACAAACATACTAAATAGCCTTAATAGGACCGGAAAATGTTATGGTGGGAGATGCTTTATGTTGGATAACTAAGGTAGGTAGGTGTCGATTAAATGTCTTAACTATTTTTCTCTTCCATTGGTATCACAGAAGAGTAAGTACTCCATTCCAACCATTTGGTGATCATTAATTATATATTTTTTAACTTTGTGTTAGCTGGTTTTCTTTTTGTTTTATTAGCTAATATGCATATTTGAAAAAAAAAAAACCTATAAGGGCTTTTCCAGGTCAATTGTTATGGCTGAAGTTAAAATCAGAGAAAAATGTGCCTAAGAAATAGGTAATAAGGAAAAATAGATCCAGTTTCAGGTGTTTCTATATCCAAACAAGAGCAACCTTGTTACCCTTGGGTGAGGACAGATGTTCCTCCTATTATTAATAATGATAATAATTTTTAGATTACCAATATACAAAGCCTATTTTTGTAAAATTTTATATATAATCTATAAGCGTATGAAATTTGTTTCCGAAACAATATTTTTAGAGCTGTATGAAGCAATGACTAATTGATCAATTATTTAAAAAAAAAAGTTTACTGTTTGAGAGTGTATTTTAAAAAAAAAAAAAAGTCATACTAGCAATTGTAGCTCTGTAACACCAGGACGTCACTTTGTGCTGTCCTGGGGATGTTTTAAAACATACAGGGATTAACAAATGGTGTGGAAGTTCTCAATTATGGAAATATCAAAACACTACATATGCATACGGTATTTAATCACTTTTGAATTTGATAGAAGCAGTTCTTTTTATTACAAAGGGTCTAATTTGGTAATTTTGAAAACATGTTATAGTGTTTCTGAGATATGTATCTATGAGAATGAGCTACTCGCAAAATTAAATGTTCCAAACTGTCTCTAGAGAAGCTGCCAGCAAACAGCAGCTTACTGTATGCATGATATATATGAAGGTAGTTGTTTTCAAACTTCAGGCAATTTCTTAGATCAAAATTTGGCCAAATGTGATTGTGGAGTTGGTGTTTTCTAATCAACCTATAATTGTATATGTGGAAACTATTTATGTCTGTATATTTACTTGGTGCTTAGAAATTGTTATAAACTACCTTATTAATTATGACCTGCCTCATAATAGGTGCTTATGTTTAAAGGTGTGATTTTAATTATACTGCAACCCTTAAAAGTAACCCTGTGGTTTGCAATAACTGCAGGAATTTTAAGCTTAACTTTACAACCTATAGTTGTAAGTTCTACAGTCATAATGTTTTTGCTGATTGTGAAAATTGCATTGGCTATAAAAATCAATCACTAAGCAGGTGAACTAATGGCCATGCACCGTGATAATGAAATGTGAGCCTCACTTAGACCTGTGGAGGTTGTTATGAGACAAGACTAGACAGGAAAAAACAAGCACACCAGGAAGATTTGTTGCTTGGTTTTGATCCAGAATCCTGAGGGGTTGTAGAGTTTGCAACATTTTTGCTGCACTCCTGAGTGGTGGCCTGTGGTTCAGTAACTATGAAGAGGGGATTAGAAGCTCAGTATTTTTCCCATTGGCAGTAGAAGGCCATAGGTTTGCATTGTCCTGGAGATCAGGGCCCCAGCAGCTGTCTTGGTTTGTGTTGGCCAGAGCTGGTTGGGACTTTTGTCCTGCGTCCAGCAGCCTCGTGCCTGTGGCCACCCCAGCTACAGCTTCAGCTCTGAGAGTGCCAGGGCTGGGAAACAGCTGTCAGCCCTGGGATGTGGGTGCTCCACAGCTCCGGGGGTCAGTGGGTGAAAACCCACATCCTGGTGTCAGCTGAGGCTGGGGAAGGCACACGGCCACTTGCCACGCAGTGCCTGGCATCCAGGGGAAAGGAAGCAGAAAGTAGTAAGAACGTGTAAAATCTAACCTAACCGTAACCAAGACTCCCCGTCCCAGGGAAGAGACCTTCCTTCCTTCCCTGCCCCTTCCCCCATCCTGTAAACACCATATTCATGCTGGCAAAGACCTCAGCATACTAATGACTCATCTGTTTGAACACTGGGGTGGTTAGCCTCTATGGTGCTCTGGCTTATTCTTCTAGCAGAATTTGAAGCAACTTGATTAAGTGTGGTTTAGGCAGTTCGTCAAAAGCTCCGGTTGTAACCTTGTGGTATTGTAAATATGTCTTGATGCAATTACTTTATTTTTTATTTTTCCCTAAGCATTGCCTTAAACTTATAGGAAATGCAGCATAGACTGGCAGGGTAAACATACTACCTTAGGTGTCTGGAAGGGGGAAAGTTCTGTTAGGGTGACAGATCATAACCCAAGTCATTCTTTATCCTGTATATACATTGAAAACTTTCCCCAACTCTTGAAATTGACTTTTTTGCCATTCTGGCTTATGGAGGATTAACTTTAAGTAACTACTTGGATGTACAATTCCCCGATGAGTTAAATATGCACATAGGGGTTCTTATGGCTTACAGAATGCTATCAACAGAAGTGCCCGAGACTTTAATGGCATGCATGGTACACATTATACTCTTAATTGCCGTTCTGTGCTGCTGTGGACAGATGCTTCTCTGTAGTTTCTGACTGAGGAAAATTTATCTTGGTAAGAAGTGGCCAGGTTTATTGCTTGGTGTCCTTCCTCAGGTAGCAGTTCTGGTTCTTCCCTGAACATACCTTCCTTAGAACAAATATCTTGTGTATACTACTAAGTTTTAACTTTTTAAAGGATGATTGAACAGCTGACAGTGGAAACATCTACTTTTGGTCTAGCATCAAAACTCAAAATAATAGAAAACTTGAAGTAATTCACAAGACAAGTTCAAGAATTGATTTACTGTTTGAAGAATGCATTGAAATGTTTGAGTCCACTTTATTAGGAGGATTGGGTCTCATAACTGCTGTTTTATTAGGTGGATTTGTGTTCAAATACGACAGAGGTCTCGAGTGTAATTTCAGGGTGTTATTTAAGCATGTGCTTAAAATGAGTCTTTCCCAAATAGTTATGCTTTCCTAAATAACCTTGCATGTTGTTTAATGTAGAAAGAAAGAAGGAATAATTTTTAACAACTTCAGGCTTATTTTCTGTTTTTAAGGTGAAACTCAAATTTTTGGGAGGCTTCTTCACTGATAGCTCAAGTCTGCAAGAAAATGAAGGATGTCTCCTTCTTTTGCACTGCTGTGATTCAGAAACATGAGTCTGTATGGGGGTATGTATTTATTTTACAGGAAGTCTTTTTTTTTTTTTTGTCCTGATCCATCATGCCCCAGTCAGACATGTCCCTTCCTTTCATCTGTAGCTCTCTGGCTGACAGCTGTTCTGGAAAGCACGGTGAACAGCAGGGCTGGAACAAGGAGATGAAATTGAGATTTCCATTTCCATTTCCCCTCAAAGATTGCATTGTTATGTAAGAGGTTTCTTTAAGTTTTCACCTCTCCTTATTTTCTGCAAAATGAAAGAAAATGGGTCATTAGGATGCCTGTGTCCGGGTCCTGAGGGCACTAATAGGCCTTAATGGCCATGAGGAGCCTCACCTGGGGCCTCCCGACCCCAGAGCCTGCCCAGCACCTGCTAACTGAGCCCTGGGCCTCCAGCGCCTGCCTCAGCTGTGCCCGCAGCAGTAGGGTCTCCAGCTTGGCCAGCCCCAGGGCCCGGACCCCAGCCCCAGGGCGGCTTCCCAGCTTGAGCTCATCTCCACGGACCTGCTCAGCGGTCGCCGCACCGCAGCCCAACCCTGACCCACAGAATGACTTCCCAGCTTCACCTCGGACCTCCCTCACTGCTGTCTTGTGGCCTGGGCTGGCAGCAGGAGCCAGCCACTGTCTCTGGGCCTGCCCTGCCTGCTGTGCTCCCTGCCCCAAGGGAGCTGGCAGCCATCGCTGTGCCCTGGCAGCACGGGTGTTTGCAGCCCTGACCCACTGCACCGCCTGCTGCTCTAAGCACAAAGGTAAATTGTTAAATATTATCATGCATTTAGTCAGAGAATGTGGTATAGGAGAGAGTTTGGTTTGTGGAGATTCACTCAGTTACCATTTGAATATTAGCAGCTATGTTAAAGTCAAACAAATGTATTACCAGCTAGCTATACATTTAGTGAAACTTAAAAATATTTTCACTCGTGGGCTTGTGATTGTACGACAAATATGCTAACCGAGGCCCTGGCATGCAGGGAGTGTTTTTTTAGAGGGATTAATTAATGTGAGGATAGTATTCTTCCTGGTGGAGGAGAAAGCCGATTTATAGCTGCTGGAATTGGTGTCAGCCAAGGAATACATTATCTGTTTGCAGATCAGCAAAGCGTGTTATGCTGTTAGGTCAGGAGTGTCCAACTTCATCCCCCCAGTACTAAACGCTTTAATTAGAGGAACCTTCCTGAAACTTTGGGCATCCTGAAATTTGCTTTAGGGTGGCATGAATCTGCAGCATCCTAAATGAAATAAGTTCTAGAGTTCTGGTTTCCTAGATGAAAAAGAAATTTCTCAAAGCAGTGAATCACAATTAATGAAGAACCATGCAACAGTTATTGACAATCCCTTCAGAACATGCTGCACAGCTGCAAGATACTTTCTTCTTCTAATAAGGCCTATTGAGAACCTGATATTAGGTTCTATCTGAAGGACCTTCTTGCTTTATTAATCTCATTATGACCGCTTGAATTGCAACATCCTCTGTAATGATTAAAACATTTGACTCCCAAGTGTGACATTATAAGGAGGATGGAGTTCATAGAATAAGGCATTGTATCATTCTGCAAAGCCTGTCGGCAAATGGAAATATAAATCAAACTCCTCAGTGTAATTTCCCTACTGTTTCCCAAACTCAGAAATTTTTCATACATACCTATATATGCAGGTTTCCAAATCTAACTAAGAATCCTCTCGTGGAAGATGTGTTTTTGCATATTTAAATCTTAAAAATTATAGATGCCTTGAGCACCAATTTTAAAAGGAGTATGGTTTACTTAGAGTTATGTGAATTGTCAAGCTAAAATTGACCACTTGTAATGTAGGTTGCCCTTCTTTTCCTGCCGTGTGTATATTTTGGGGAAGGATTAGGGCTGAGTGTACTAGCCAAATTCCAGTTTGACAAATTATGTATTTTCTCTTGTTCTCTGCACTTCTCCTGTACTTGAAAGTTTATAAACTGTTCTTCATTTTCTTGAATGTACCATTGCTCAGTGGGAGGATATAATTAAATATGTATTCAGAAATATGTTTTCATTAAAAAAATCTTCATATTTCATTCAAAAAACTAAACAATCCTGTATGAAATTTGGAATCCATCTTGTTTGTAAGTGATAAAGCCAAACAAAAGAAGGATAGGAAATAAAATTTAATTCCGTCACTTTTTCTTCTGCAGGAAACTTGAGGGAGAGAAACTCTGCCATTCTTCAGCATGATGATCTAGCATAAAAAAACATAATGCATGTTGGTCAAGCAATCCTGAGGTATGAAGTGAGTTAGTAACTGGAACTGAGAATAATCATTTTACTTCAGGTCTTCCTTGTCTGTTTTTTTCAACTGGGTGGTGGGGGTTATGTTATTTCCCATAGAATTATTTAAAACAGTGTTTTCCTGGTTCAAAAGAAATTTCTGTGGGTACCGTTGCTGCCTTAAAAACCTTCAGCCTTGGCTCTACTCAGCATGAGTTTCTGCCAGCAGTTCATCTGTCCCAGACCCAAAAACCCAGTGACTTCAATTAACTGCATATTCAGTTTCTTCTTTACACTCTCCTTTTCGGTCTAATTACCTGTCTAATGGATACATCCAATTCCCCAAGCTATGTGTTGTTTCCTAATCTTGGTGAAAGCAGGATGGGAGCATAACAGAATAGTTTATAATTAGGGAAAAAAAAGGTTGATATTTGAATGCAACTTGGAAAAAAAATGGAGAAACTCCTGCTTTTTAAACCTCCTGGGATTTATTCCCCAGGTAGTCAGGGAACCTGAGGGATATTTGTTTTGAGTAAAATTGTCTACAAGGGGCTTTGTCTAGGGCTAGAAACCTGCTGTCCTTTCAGACAGACTTCTTTCCAAATTACCTTTCTACTGCTATTTTGACTTTGAATGTGTCAAATCTTGCTCAGACTTTTGCCTTTGCCTTGTTATTTGCAGTAATTCTGCTGTTCAAAAATATTAAGGGGGGCAAAGAAGTATTTTCAAGCTCCGAGTAGATAAATGGAATCTAATTATCAATGAGGTAGAGAAAACACCATTCAGACATTGTCTGCACTCCTGAGCATTTCATACTGTATGTATTAGAAAAGAATGCAAAAGATACTTCCTTTCCCCTCCTGCCCCTGATTACTAAGCTAAAAACACAGAACCTAAAGGATAGACTGTGCTCAACTATTGCACAAATGCTAGAAAAAATGCTGAGATATACTGAGAGATATGTTCTGAGGGTCATTTTTACTATTAATTATTTGTTTTATAAGGTCCCTTTCCTATGATGTTATTTGAGAGCATCTTATGCAGTGAACTAAAAATCGTTTATTTATTGCATGAAGAGATTGTGAGCTTTGGGAAGCTGTATGGTTTGGTAATTATATCATTGTCATTCAGTTGTCAAGCTAACTGAATTTTCCGCTTGGTCTAGGATTGGGTAGAATTTGTTCTCATTAGTCTTAATAAAAAAGAGCCAACGGTTGCACCAGGAGGGATCATATTCTTCTTAATGTTCTTTGAAAACATAACTGCTTCAGGTCATTGCAATACATGTGTGTGATACAGTGATAAAATATTTATGTAAATTGGGCTAAGGCTAGCTGTTTTGGTTTGGGACATTGACTCAAATGTCAACAGTGAGCCTGACTTCCATATGTCTGCATAATTTTCATGTTCCATTTTAATTTCCTCCTTACTATTAAAGGAAGTTCTGCTTTATCCTGTAGTATAGAAATTCATACATGATATATAAGGCAGGCTTAGTCTTGTCAAGAAGATGAGAAAGCTGTTGTTTGGGTTGTAGGGGAAAGTTTTCAGAAGGAAACTCATGGATGGCATAAGGGGGTCTAAGTTTCATTTTCTTGTTCTTGTTGCTGAGTAGTCTGTTCAACCTAAAGTTATAACTGCACTAATGCAAAATTAGGGTGATAAGTCCTCTTACACCTTGTGGTTTGAAAAAAAGAGGGACTCTAGCCTCAAAATCACTTATTGCTGGATTAATGTTTTTCTCAAGAGTCCGAAAGATTATGACCTTTTGACATACGTCCTAGAAGTTGATGATATATCTAGTCAGTGACCGAAATAGATCAATCTGAGCAATCCAAGGTGTGTTGATCTGGTTGTATGGAAGTGGATATATATTAAAATTGTAAGTGTAATATTTGCTTACTTTATTGTGTCTTGGAATCTTTTATCTGATATGATCAGACATGGTAGATGAGGGAATTTTAATTTATAATCTCAAGAAAACAAATAATTAAAATGGAGAAATGAAATTATTCCATGCATTAGTTTTGAATGCTGAACAAGATCTTACATAGTGCTATTTTTATTCTATTCATACAGTAAGATCTCTCTTCAAAAAGTTTTCGGGTGTTTCATTGCCCATGGTTGGTTCTTTTTGTGCCAAAAGCTGCTACAAGCCATCAGCTGCTACACGCCATCAGCTGCTACAGACTCTTTTCTGTAAGATATTACTTTAGTTAGCTTTTTTATTTCAAACAATATAGGCTGGTTTTGTATCAATAGGGCTCTACTTATAGTTTGTTACTGTCTTTAATGATTGTTTAGTCCTTACCAAAATACTGAAGTTACTAGAAGTACAAACATGCTTGTAAGTGGACAGAGTACCTTGGAAATATTGAAAGAGTATAATGTATATATATAACATAGTTTTCTGTGCCTGTAATAAAATGTAGTAGAAGTGTTGATACAGTGCCATTATAAGACAGTGCTAGATACCAGAGGCACACAGCCTGATTTCCTATTTAGCTAATTCTATTAGATAAGTAGTTGTGGGCTTGTGCCAAGTGTTCCATAGACAGTGCTATAACTCCTCCAAGGCTGGAAACCACAATTTCTGTACCTTAATTTGTTTGAACTACGAAAGTCCCACTTGAAAATCTTCCCCAAAGGGTGCTTTTTTTTTTTTTAATTGAGGGTATAATTTATCTAACTTGTATTTCTCAATATTACTGCATTAAAGACAATCTAGGAGTCTAAAAAGACAAGAATAATAAAGCTGATGCTGAGAAAAGGAGCGAAGTCCATGTGTTTTGTTTGTATATACATGATACTGGTATTCAGATGAAGTATTTGCCAAACTGTAATCCATTATAAACCTTTGAAAATGGACCTCAAAAATCTTCTTCAAATAAAGATAAAAACCCCCAAACCAACACCCCCCACCCCACCCCCCGATCCTTCCTGACAACACTGCAAACATCAATGCATAGGAGATACTTACGTTTCATGTTGAAGTAGCTTTACTTGTGGGAGACTGTGTAGATTGTAAGCCTTTCATTGTCCAGGAAAACCATATTTAACATTCCAGGTATATTTCTGCTGGTTTAGGGCTGAGTTTCTGCAAGTGCTGTCAGTGATGGGAGGAGCACATGGGTAGAATGGCTTTTTTTCTGTTACTTCTCTAAGGATTGTTTTCGTTTGCTGTAGTAGTCTGCTTTATATTAGATCATGGAAGTAAATGTACTTTTAGCAAGAAAAATATGATCATTCAATCTGTTGAATTGTTCATTTTTTGAGTTATACTTTCCTTAGAGAGAGAGATAAGCCTTACAAGATAAGACTTACGTTGGTAATGTCACAACGGAGTGCCATTCATTGTAAGGCAGGAATAAGGTAATGACCACCAAGAGAAAATTAATGAACAAAAGGGTGTTGTTGGCATTTTATAGTTATTTGAAAAGCCTTCTTAATAAGAAAATTAATAGCTGTAGTACTTTTATCTGAGGCTGATGAGACCACACAATGTTTTATTCTAAAAGTTTAAAGTTGTGTGTATTGAAACATATGGGTCCTCATTGTTTGCAAATGGTTTACTTGCACTTGCGAGGCTTTGCTGTGTACATAGTTACATATACAATATTTTGACATTGTTAAGACAGCAAACGTTCTACCTAAATGTGCAATTTGCATTTTAAAATTGCTTGGAGGAAAATGCGGGTTTTTAATACTGATCTCTCTATATATCTTTCTATCTCTGTATGCAGCATGACTGTCAACATGCTAGTTTGTATTTGCCAAATAATGATGCTTTCCTATTAAAGAATAGACTTGGGACCTAAATAACATTTTTTTTTTATGAAGTCAATTAGTCAGAAGTTAGCAAAAATTGAAAAAGTTTGCCCACACATTTTTGTTTGTTCCTATTTATATATAGGCATTAGAATACAGTCTTGGGTCACAAAAATCATAGGACTGGGGAGATCTTGATCTCGCCTAATTTCAGCCATGGGCCCAAAATTAAATCAGCTCTACTGTGCATTCCTAAAAAATATTTATCTAGCCTTTTCATAAATGTTTGCAGTATGGAGAGTCAAAAACCTTACCTGTCAGGCTGTGATCTTGTACTTTTTTTTTCATTAGGATGGCTGTTTTACTTAGTCCAAAAGCTTGCTCACTTGTAACACAACGCTGATTACGTTCCATCTTACTGATCTATATGTGTATCTGAGTTTACTGCATGCTATTTCAAACTTTCATGTCAAGACAGAATTATTAATTTCTGAGGTGATCACCAATAGAAGGATTAAGTTTTTTGTTAATTTTGATACACTTTTCCAGTCCCTCTGTAATTTAAGAAGCTGATATAGATATCTTATAAATTAAGGAGTTACAAAGTCAGAAATATCCAATAATGCTGACTCTTACATTTAAGACATTTAGGACCCTTTTAGAGTTTTTCCCCCACTCCCAAAGTAGTTCTTCTACTGAAAGATGTGAGTGCTCAGTTCTTCCGCAAATCACTCTAAGCTCTCAAAGTCTGCGTATTTAGAAAATGAATAGGCAACTAATGTCTAACTTGGAAGAAGTGACACCCACCTTGTGACTTCAGAGGTAGTATTGGTGCCAGAGCTATATATTTGGTTTGTACTCTGCTGCCTAAATTGAAAGAGTACAGCCAGGAGGTAATTATGGTCTACATACAACATCTTGGAGGTGGGAGCTCATTCTGACTCCCTTTCTGTTATGGTCCCTTTGGGTATGGGCAAGGTGCAGTCTTTTTTTTTTTTTTGAACTTGTGTAGTACAATGTCAGTCTACTCCAGGTCACAACAGTTTTCTGAGAGTGTGCACGCTGGTTTTGCAGTATGATCCAAAACTGTCTGCCATAGTAGAAAAGTAGATTATACTGCATCCCTCTGATTAAACTCCTGGGTAAACAGGGTGGAATATTGAACTCTTCACCCAAGTTTCTATGGAGCTTTTCTGACAGGAGAAAGCTTAAGCAACGAGCTCTGTTCAGGCTCTGGAAAGGACTACACTTGGTGTGAAGACGGGTACCCTGGCTTATCTCCTGAGCCTGTGTCCCCCAACACAGTAAGTCTGTATCTTCTGTGTATTCATTTCTTGTGACTCCTCTTATATCCTCCTTCCTTGCAGCTCTTCATTCATTCATCTCAAAATCCTTTAGACACATGCTCTGTTTACGTTGTCAGTGGTTCCCCGTGCCAGCCTCCAACACTGCTCTCTCAGGCCTGTTTCTCCAGCTCTGAGGGTGACTGGAGATCAGCTCGTTCCCCATTGCAGCTCTTACTAGACCTCTCCTTGCATCTCCCATGTTATGGAACGATCTGTGTCCCTTCTAGTTCCTTCTGCTATTGTCCTTATGTGTTTTTGTCCAAGATGTAATTTGAATTAGATTGCATGGCACCTGAAAGAGTTATGATCGCAGCATGACAAAAGTTCAGCTTTCATGTGGTAATTGTTCCTCAGCATCTGCATAACTAACTAAATTTAGGTATTCACATTCTAACGTCATGAATATATATGCCAGGTAGGGCTGACTTCTGCTTTTCTTAAACTACCATTAAGTTCCATGCGATTAAGGAGGACAGGATCTAACTGTTAATGTAATTTGTAGTCCCTTTGGGGCAATAAACAGACATTTTTAGTTAACTCCACCTGTTTTCACTTCTGTATCCTTGTGATTATTCTGAAGGAGAGGAGAGTAAGATGTGGTAAAAGCCATCAGAATTGTAGTGCTTGATTGGCTGCTTCTGTAGGTTTGTTCTTCACTTATCTGCTCATGTAAATAGCCACTAAGAGCTCTATTAAAAAGTTCTTTGATCAGGGTCAAAGAATAATCAAAGCCAGCAAAAAAAGTTGAATTGGCAACCAGATGCTTGGGAGAAATGAGCACCATTTGGCTGTGAACTACCTTTAACCAAGATTTAATTACAATATTCATTACTTAAGAGACTAGGAAAATTCAATATGACAATCTTAAGGGACCAATAGGAATAAAATAATGAATGAAAAATTCTAAACAATCAGCCAAGTGAGAGAGTATATCTATATCAGTGAAGCTTTCATAATTATAAGTAATTTAATTTCAAAAATGTGATTGTTTTGTGTAGCCATTGGAGAAAAATGATAAAAAGAGAAACCACTGAAAAAACACTGAAATATGTCTGCTTGTGCTCCTGCTGGATGATGAAGATGGCTATACTGTTAATTATGAGTGCTTTCTGCTAATTTATGTCAATTGTACATATATCTTGCTGTAATCACTATAACTTTTTATTCCTTATTGGCCCAGTTCCATTGCTATCACACCATGTTAAATCCCAACCCATCTGGTAAGTGACAGAAGACCCAAAGGTCAAAGGGCTGCTTTTGCAAAATATACCTGATGCCTGATCATAACTTCCTTCCTTGCAAATTACAGATAGTTATTACTTGCTTTTGGTTTAAAGCAGGTAATTTACATGTGAGTCACTTGGATTCTGCAGCAGAAGAATATTTTGAGTTTTAATTAAATTATAATTTCTGCAGAATTTGTTTTAATCTTTGCTTCATGATAGCAAATACATCTTAATAAACTGTGTATCAGATCTGGGCACTTCATATAACTTATAAAACTCACCCAGGGGTTCAAGTGTCAAGTAGTTGTTTTCCAAATGTCAGCAATTTCTGAAACTGCATTTATCCTGGCATTAATATTTTTATTTGCGCTATTCTGTGAGATACTGACATTTAATCCATTACTGTATATTAAAGCCACACCTTTTGTAGATAATATTGTATTGCCACTGAATGGGTTGCAGGTGCTGTTTCCTGCTGTTACTTATATCAAACTGCTGAAATTGTCATCACCTGTAAACAGCTTAGGCCTTTCTAAATTACCCTCATTGATCTCAGTGAGGTTTATGGTAACTCATGGAAAAGAACAAAAGATACTACTTTTTAAGACAATATTTTCAGGATCATCTTTACAGCTTGCTACCCCATCTACTTTTTTTCTATTTTATAGACTTTACATTTTTTTCCTACATTACAATAGCATAAGTACATTTTGAAGGCTGAAATATGTATTTAAAAAACACATTTCCTTCCCATCTAAAAGATATTGTTATTTATCATTTCTGAAATGACAAGCTTTCACGTAACATTGTTTTATCAGTCAGTTTAGCTAATCTCTTGAGGATGTAATTTACTATTCATACTGTAAAAGGCATTTTCTTTTCTGTGTTATATACATATGTGTGTAAGAATAATGTAGTCCTGTGACTGCTATTATCTCTTTTTTTCATTGTTAAGTGTTTCATTTACTACTATATGTCCCTAAGGAGCAAGACTGTTTAGTTTCATTTGATTGGATTTTAAAATCTATTTGATGAATAAGGTCCACTGAGGCACACCTCTGATGTGAATTGAGTTCTACAGAAAGTACTGGGGATTCAAAGAAATGTAATAAGATAATTCTTTTTGCAAAGCCTGTTCCTAAAAATGCGCTAGATTTAACCTAAAACCAGAAGAAACACAGAAACTAAATATTTTTCCCAACATGTTTTCCGCAACAATGGCATACAGAATAGAATCATAGAATCATTATAGGTTGGAAAAGACCTTCAAGATCATTGAGTCCAACCATCATCCATGTCCACTAAACCATGTTATGGAGTATCATAGAATCATTTAGGTTGGAAAAGACCTTCAAGTTCATCGAGTCCAACCATCATCCATGCCCACTAAACCATGTCCTGAAGTGCCTTGTCTATGGGCTTTTTGAATACCTCCAGGGATGGTGACTCTACCACTTCCCTGGGCAGCCTATTCCAATGTCTGAAAACCCTCTCAGTAAAGAAATTTTTCCTAATATCTAACCTAAACCTCCCTTGCCTCAACTTGAGGCCATTTCCCCTCATCCTATCTCCAGCCACCTGACCGAAGAGACCAGCACCCACCTCACTACAACCCCGCTTCAAGTAGTTGTAGAGAGCGGTAAGGTCTCCCCTCAGCTTCCTCTTCTCCAGGCTAAACAGCCCCAGCTCCCTCAGTTGCTCCTCAGAAGACTTGTGCTCCAGGCCACTCGCCAACTTGGTATATCTTCTTTAAAGTCAAGTCCATACTTTTATGCTCCACTATAAATCTGCTTTAGTCAAAGAAGGAAGGGATGTGGGCAGAATATGAAGAAGTGATAAACCCAAGTAATTTTTAATGAAGTCATTAGATTGTTGTGCTTTGAAGCAAATATATGCAATGAAAAGTCCTGAAGTCATGTGCTCTTGGCTGTATAACTGTCAATAGCACTTCACTTGTGAAAAACTATAAAGTGTCTATATCTTCCCCACAGCCAAATATCAATCTAGATTATAAATAACACAAAAGCAAAACTTGGACCCAAATATGGATTCAGCAGTCTCTCTGAACAGGAGTTGTCTGTAAAAAATAGATCTTGGATTAGACTTGGCAGCTTGACTAAAGATTTTGTGGGCCTCTATGTACAGAGCCTAAATGATATGAACATTTTTCCAAATATGTTGCATTATACATGTGCACTAACCTGTATATATGCGTTAAAATGTGGTAGTTTATTTGCTTTTATTCATGTTATTTTGCGTCAATAATTTAATCTATTAAAAATAAAAAGCACTTCACTCATTTTGAAGAAAGTAGCATTTTTATGAATAAATTCCATCAAGATGTTTAATGGAAGAAATCAGGGTGTATATTATTCAGAAATTAGGCTAAGAATATTTTTCAGATAATATGTATATGAGATAGGAGGAAGATGGAATAGAGGATGACTACTTAAGACTGAGTTTCCATTAGCAATATTATGATACCCATCTAACCTATGTCTTTACTTCCATATTATCCATGTGCAAAACATTAGTACCTCTCAAGGTATTAACAATAGCATTACTTATTGTAAATGATGTCAGGAATTCTGGAAGAAAGCAGAAAAAGCATTTATTTCTAAAAGCAAAAAAATTGCTCTGACATGTTCAAAGAGGACAGGTATCTAGTCAAGAGAACAGGAAACTGAAACTTAACAGACTTGAGGGTATTTGTGTTAATGAAACAAAAAGAGATGACAAGGCTTAGTCACAAGTTCATTAACTTGATATTTAAAAGAAAATACATTATAAGGAAAAGAAACATAAAACCAGTTAAATTGAGAAGGTGGGTTTGTCATCCTGCAGTGGGGTATTGAAGGCAATCTTGGGAGAATAATAGATTTTCCTAAGTGGAGAAGCAGATCTCTTTCTGGAGAAAGGAAATGTCTTTTGGCACAGATTAAAAAATATATACTTTTTTTTTTTTTTTCCTCCTGGGAACTTTTAAGCATGGTGGAAAAACTTTAGATGGGACAAGAATGAGCCAGGAGATTATTTTTCCCTAGTCCCTCTACTTTCAAAGTTTGAAAAGAGCTCTGAATCATGTTATGTCAAACTGTGCACAATGGCACAGACTCAGCTTTTGTTTGTGCTCAGTGTGGCCTTTGTATGCAAACACAGATCTGTCAGTTAATGTTGACTTCCATCAATATGTTATCTAAGATCCATGCCAGCAGTATCTCCACAACAGCATGAGAGACCAAAAGTCTGTCTATCACAGCTTCTAAGTCTGGTAGTGGAGTACAGTGATACTGTCTGAGGCCCTAGCTGTAGACTTGCATGTCCTCCCATTACACTCGGTGGGACCAATGCTGTGGTTGTCTAAATTCTGAAGTTACCTCCCTGAAAATAAAGCTGTAAGATATAGATGTCATAAAAGTCTTAATGAAGTTTCAAAAGTTAAATTGAAACCTTACAGTGACAAAGATTTACCTTAGAATTCCTACTTATTCATAGTAGTGAGCAGAATTTCTTTGGACAGTAGAGAATAACCTTCTTGTTCCTTTGATAGGAAGAAAGAGTCATTTAAAAATAATAATTAAACAAAAAAAGTCTTGCTACTTTGCCAAGGACAAGTCACAGTGGACATAAAATTCCTTAAGGCCTATTGTGCGTCGTATCTTTCAATGAAATGTTTTGACCAAAACCTCATGAATTCCTTTATTATTTCTCTATCAAAACTAGAAACAGACACAATTACAATTATTTTGTCTATACTTCATTTCCACAATGAGGTAACGTAATTTATAGTGTTTCACGTACAGTGAAACAATGCATGAAAATGTATGTGTTCAAGAAATTTTGAAGGAGGTACATTTGATCAGAAGATAGATGATGTGCAAGTTTTATTTTCTAAATTAGCTCTCTCTGCTATGTTTAGCTTTATGTACATCACATTCCCAAACTGCATTGCTTAATATTTTGTTTTCATTTATTATTGAAGAATAATAAATGCTTTCTAATAGTTTTAGATTCTAGTAAACAAGATCTTCCAAACTATAGGTTTTAAGTTCATTGTAATTTAGTTGGCTGAAACTGGAAACAAAGATGACTTTTATGTTATCTATTACAAAGCTCTTCAGTATGGATACATACCATGGATGCCTATTAGAAATAATCTTTTAAAGTTGTGCAATAGTTTTTCCATTAGAAAATTAATTTGCTCAAAAGCTGAAACTTCTGCAGGAACTTAATGTTTTTGGTAATTTTCATGTGGGAAACATGGTTTCAACCTTTGCTTTTGTTTTTAGAGGCTGCCATTTTTTGCATTTCATTTTGAGTTGTATATTGCAGTGGATAATGTTTGAAATCTAAAGCAAACAATGTCATAAGCATTTAATGGTAACATTATAGAATGGTATTTATCTACATAGCATATTTAACTGTCATTTCTTAATTAATTTCCGCTAAATGAAGATTATTTAGAATTCTTAAGCTGAAATTCATTCAGGGAGTTTACATTTCTCTTCTGGCTCAGAAAAACAATAAAATATTCAAAACATTGGAAATATCCACATACCAAACAGCAGCTTTATGTGATCTGCTTCTCGTGTTTTCCACAGAACACTTAGGAGCCCTGGTAAAGAGCATCTCATTCTTCTAACTGCTGTAGAAACATGGAACAGAAATGGTCTGAGACCTCAGGTGTTTACATCATAAGAAATATCCTACAATAAGGTAAATTATCTTCTGTGCATCCTCAGTGCTTTACTGTTAGAATGTAGTGTGTGAAATATCACTGTTTTACTATTAAAGTATTACTAAGATTTGGCTCAAAAGTTAACTTGCTAATTTGTGGAGAATTAGCAGGTAGTTTCACTGACAGTGAATTCCCTTCAGTTTTGTCAAACAGTTCCAACATAAAACAAGGGGTGCTTTTAAATACTGGGAGAATGCAAACTGAAAAGCTGCATCCTGTGGTTTTGCACAAATAAATAAATGTTTGCTATACTTTGTGTTACTCAGTTTTATAGGTGTAGTAAGACTGAGATAACACAACCTAAATATATGAAAGCTTTACTAGCGCAATACCTCTCTCTCAAATGCAAAGTCCAAGCATGTACTTCATGTTATGTTATATTTTGTATTTTTTCTCCACTTGGGCTTACCGTAAGTATTTATTAGGTGTTTTCAAGGCATATTAACATATAGTTGAGGCACATTTGCAACTGCTATCATATTGATAACTGAAGAAAAGGCATCATTATTACCTGGGATGTATTTAGCAAGGTGCAATACTAAATGTGTAGAATGGAGATTCTCATTCCCATTCATGTATGAGAAATGATTGCTCCAATGTACTGGCCAGCTCTACACTGGGGGAAAAAAAAAAAAAAAAAAAGAGTGCTTCATAAAAAAAAAATGTAGGATGTGTCCTAGTTTCAGCTGGGATAGAGTTAACTGTCTTCCTAGTAGCTGGTACAGTGCTATGTTTTGAGTTCAGTATGCGAAGAATGTTGATAACACTGATGTTTTCAGTTGTTGCTCAGTAGTGCTTAAACTAAAGTCAAGGATTTTTCAGCTTCTCACGCCCAGCCAGCGAGAAAGCTGGAGGGGCGCAAGAAGTTGGTACAGGACACAGCCAGGTCAGCTGACCCAAAGTGGCCAACGGTGTATTCCATACCATGGGATGTCACATCTAGTATAGAACCTGAGGGGATTGGGGGGTGGGGGGAATTGCCGCTCGGGGACTGGCTGGGTGTTGGTTGGCGGGTGGTGAGCAATTGCCCTGCGCATCATTTGTACATTCCAATCCTTTCATTATTGCTGTTGTCATTTTATTAGTGTTATCATTATCATTATTAATTTCTTCTTTTCTGTTCTATTAAACCATTCTTATCTCAACCCAGGAGGTTTACTTCTTTTTCCCTATTTTCTCCCCCATCCCACTGGGGCGGGGAGGGGGAGGGAGTGAGCGAGCAGTCGTGTGGTGCTTAGTTGCTGACTGGGGTTAAACCACAAGAGATGTCTGTGAGCAGCACTGTGTTCAGTGTTTCATAATGGACAACTATGAAACGAAATATTTAAAATATATACATGAGACTAGAATAGTTTAACAACTTAAACTACGTCACAAAATTTATGCACTCCCTCTATTCATAAAGGAGTCACCAGAATTTAAGTGGATTTCGAAATTTTATGAAATGGTCATGTCTGCCTAATGGGAATAGCCTGGACTTTATGGCCCAATATACCTCTCTATGTTTGGGCCCGATACTATCTACTTATTTCACAGTTTGTATTGCTTACTAGTGTGAAGAATTCCAAGCCTTGCTTCTGTCTGAACATTTCTTATAACCTGTGTTTGCATTCAAGATTCATCTCCTTTCCTTATATGCTCCAAGTTGAAATATTCTTTCACCTTTTTTCCTTATATGCTCCCAGATCAAATATTCTTTGTCCCAATCATCCTATAAGCTAGAATCTGCAGTAGTAATAATATAGCCTTTGCTCTGTCTAAAGAGCAAAGAATTCTACAAGCTATGGAATTCTAACACAAGATGATTTAAAATAATAAAATAGTATGAAGACAAAGCTAATTGATAAACTAGAATAAATCTCATCATTGATATGATAAAATGGTCATGAGAACAACTGGTACATAGGCCAAAATTAAAGTAGAAATTTTTTCAATGTATTTCAGTAGAACTCCTTGTACACTGTGTTTTCCTCTACAGACAATAATGATTTCTCTTCCCTGTCACCAAGCGTATAAATTCTGTGTAATACCAACAGTTAAGTTTCAACCCTAGGTGATGCATATCACATGGATTATTACTAGGTGAGCTTAGTTGTACATGATTTTCAAAAGTGTGATAGTATTTTCATTCCTTAGTGGAATGACTTTGTGTGGAGCATCCACAGTTGCATGGTTTAGGAAATTTCATAAGGTAACCAAGTGGAATTACTTTAGGTTGAGTTGAATCTCTGGTCTATCATTAGTTTAGAAGTGCTACCATTTTTTACTTTACTGTATATTGTTTTGGTAGGAAATTGTATACTTTTTTTTTTTTTGCAAATGCAGGTATTTGTGGTCATAATTTTAGATTAATAGTGTCTGCTAGAAGCTTGAAGAATTTGACCTGAGATCAGATAAGACACTTTTGTTGAAGAAGTTTAGGACTGTATCTTAAAATATTTTGAATGATTCCCACAGACTACGTAACAGCTAGGTGTTGCTATTTTCAGTCTCATTTGTAGATAGATGCTGGAGTTATGTTATCACTGTTATGCTTTTCACTTATGGCTTGCAGTTGACAATATTAATGATTTTGATTCCATCCAGATGTCCGGCTGAGAAATATGGCCTGCGTATTCCCTGATGGTGTTGTCTTCTGTGCTGCAACAGGACTGCAAAATCACATCCACTGGGAAGGGAGGGTGGTTGTGATTGATGACTCAGAAACAAACAAAAAAAAATGCACATTTCTATCATATGAGGCATTTTCTGCAAAGTGGGAGAAGCATTTATTTCATTGTGCAAGGACTGTGAAACCTTTTCTGAGATTTTGTGTACGGTCTGATTACCTGTGTACAAGAACGCTCATTCCAGTTGGAATAACTGTTGTGTGTGGAGGAGCGGCTTGAGCTGGAAGTGCTTTCAAGGAAAGGGAGACCTGAGTCTATGAGAAAAGATGAAAGTCTGGCTTATTTAGGCTTGGAGAAGTGTTTGCATGCTAATATGTCATTGCCTTCTATAAGGCATTAAGAGGCAGGAAGGAGGAGAGAGGGGTTCATGTGTTTGTATGCCTGTTTAGGCAAAAGTCTAGTTTGCAGTGTAAGGATGAAGTAATTTACTTTCAAACATTCATGCCTAGGTTGGAAATTTTAAGTATATGTCTGCTAACATGTTACCATAATGATACACTCAATACTCCTCTGAGAGTTGGAGGAAGGATTATGTTACAAAACTGTTAGTGGTAGTCATGGCCTCTAACTTAAATTTATGAAATATGAATGGTTTGGGGTGGGATTTTTTTTTTATTTTTTTTTTATACCACTGTTATCTGAGAGAAATAAGATTGTTCCTTCAATTTGTGTATAGTGGCTTTACAGTTCTGCTGATCAGTGCTAAGGGAGAGTGGTTTTTTAGCTTGATTGTTTTGACCCATTAAATATTTTTATTGCATTTTGGTAATGTAAAATATAAATTATTGACAAGCCCTTGATTTTCTGTCCTACTTAAGTCTTTTGAGTAATCTCATATTAAGGAATTCTAAAGATTTTTTTAAAATCCATTGTTCTTAAATTTCTGTCATTCACTTTCTGGAAGTGTTTTCATATTGCTGTGATCTGTGCAAACTGTATAAGCTATGTCTTTACCTTGAGAATTTTTGTGGAGGCTACATTCCTGAGAGCATTTCAGTCACCTCTTAACTGTTGCATGAAAGCTGAGTATACAGTGCTCCTCTAGTATCACAGATTCTTCATCTGACAATGAAGCTGTTTCTTAGGGTAAATTATAATGGTTTGAGAGTTTTACAGATTAGCTGGATGTTATTCGCTCTAACACTATTGGAGAATACAAATTACATCGTTTGAAGTGACTGTTTCCATTTTCTTGCCTCCAGGGTCAATCAGTACTTTGGGCCCACTTGATACCACTTACCGAAAATTCTTTCTGAGAGTGGTTCACTTGTCATTGAGATAGAAGGTTTGAAAAGCTGCACAAAACCAAGCACTTTTCAGAGATTCTGTATTAAATTTGGGAAGTGGTTTTTCATTAAATAAAACAGTATATTTAAGTACGAGATAGCAAACTGGGAATTTATGCCTCTTAATTCACTACATATCATACTTGAGATCACCATTCTACATTGAAATCTGTATGTGTGGACATATGTCTTCATAAGTTCCAACAGAAACCAAGGGGAATGTCACTTATCTTTTCTGGATATGTAGAGTTTAGTTTTAGCATCCAGTGATGTGCTGAATCACCTTTATAATAAACAGAGACAAAACAAAGTATTCATTCTGACGTTTTCCTTCTGATATACTGTCGAATGTATTGTACTTACAGGTAGAAAGCCTTTTATGTTAATGTACATGATTACATGTATACTGGCATTGGTCATATTTCTGTTTTTTTCTGAGTTTGTAAATCACTGTTCTTTAGTGGGATCATGTAGCTAAGAACACTCTGGAAATATGAGATTAAAAAATTACGGATTTTTTTTGTTATTGTTCTTGGTTTTTATAAATCTTTGAATTAATCTTAATTCAGCAAGGTTTTAAGTTCATTCCTGCAAGTTTCCAAACAAGACAGATCACTCATCTTCATACTGAAGGCTGAATAGATGTAACTGAGTAACAATGGCTACTGGGCTCTTTATAGGATGATACACCAAATAACAGTGCAATTTTCATGTAGTAGCAACTGGTTTTGTGTGATGTCCCTGCAAGCAGAATAAACTTACTACTACTACATGGGTGATGATATGAATCCATGTGTGTCAGTTTGATAAAACACATGTAATAAAATCTGACTGGATTTCTAAACTGAACTAGCAGCAGCAAAATCAACCAGCAACACAACCACTTTAAAAAGGGATAAATAGGGAAGATCTTGCTGAGAGATGCTACTGTCCTGGTTTCAGCTGGGATAGAGTTAATTGTATTTCTAGTAGCTGGTATAGTGTTATGTCTTGGATTTAGTATGAGAAGAATGTTGATAATACACTGATGTTCTCAGTTCTTCCTAAGTAATGTTTAGTCTAAAGGCAAGGATTTTTCAGCTTCTTATGCCCAGCCAGCAAGAAGGCTGGAGGGGCACGAGAAGTTGGGAGGGGACACAGTCAGGACAGCTGACCCAAATTGGCCCAAGGAATATTCCATACCATGTGATGTCATGCCCAGTATATAAACTGGGGGGAGTTTGCCTGGGGGGATTGCTGCTTGTGAACTAACTGAGCATTGGTTGGTGAGTGGTGAACAATTGCATTGTGCATTGCTTGTTTGTATATCCTTTTATTATTATTATTGTAATTTTATTATTGTTATTGTTATCATTATTAGTTTCTTATTTTGTGTTCTATTAAACTGTTCTTATCTCAACCTGTGAGTTTTAATTTTTCTGATTATCATCCCCATACCACTGGAGGGGCAGGGTGGGAGTGAGTGAGCGGCTGCCTGGTGCTTAGTTGCTGGCTGGGATTAACCGCGACAGATACAAATTTTCATCAGGGCCCTCTGGGATAGCTGTACTGGTAACAACGTTGCATTTCAGTAGATGCACGAGATTTAGATACTGCATTTCTATAAGTACACACATATGCAACACATGGAGACAAGGGCGTCCAACTGTGGTCTGCTTGTAGAATACTAATACCCAATGTAGATTCCTCCTTTGATTACCATTACTTCTCCTTGGAGATGAATTAAGTTGCAACTGTATAGGAGCTTGTTTGAACATATAAATTAGCATGAACTTTGGTAAGATACACATATAAAGTATACTAGTTCTTTATCAATATTCATGCCACTATACTGTGTTAAATTTAAGCTACTTTCAAAGTTCATTATATTAATCAGTAAAAAAGCACTCTTTTCTGGATTAAGAGTAGTTTCATGTGTGAATAATTTGTAACAGCATATGCATAAGCAAGTATGTACATAAGATTACTTTTTGATTCAGAGTATCAGTGCAGGCATTTTACCTGGTTTTTCTTTGTAGATTGTCTTTGAAGTTGTCTTTGGGTTTACCACAAGACTACCGCTATGTTTCTGTACTTGATCATTTATTCTGTTACTAATTGTACTAAAAATTGCTTTTGTCTTTTTTTTTTTAATGTTAAAATAATGAATGGCTTCACTAACTCATACATTAAAAAAAAAAAAAAAAAGCCCCATTGGGCTCAAAGGTGGGGATTTGGCTGGTCCTAATGAAATACAGGTGCTGGGTTGTACTAATCTGATATATTGCAAATTCCCCCTCATACTACTGAAGACCACAAGCAAAACTAGCAAATGGGGCAAGCAGAAGAGCATAGAAATCAGGACTAGCAATGGTTCAACAAATTTTTAATCTGAAACTCACTGAGAATATGAGTGAACCTATGGCCACTCCACTGCTTTGAGTTTCTTATGTCAGAATAGTTCACTGACTCTTCTCTGCAAAAAGACAGATATGGACTAGGAAACATGAAGAGTTGTTTTCAGTAGCCCGAAGACAACTGTGGTAGAATGAGAAAAAGGAAAGGAGATGCCCAGATTCTTAAGTATATCATTAATGACTTCATGGACTTCTAATGTGTATAGTTGTTTATATGGAGAATAGCCAAAATTGACAGAATTTTCATTGAAAAAGAAAAACTTATGGAGCTTCACAACTGCCTGATATATGCCTGTATATAAATGTCATTCAGGCACTATACAGAAATGAGAGTAGGAATTCAATGAGGGCACAAATTTATGGCAGAAAGTCATGACCCCTTAATGCCTAGCAGACTAGAGGATAATGAATTTTCTGCAGTGAAAGCCACTGCACCCAGTGGAATAGATAGCGGCATACTGTCCCATGTCCCATCTTACCATTTGTAATATATGTTGCAGTTTCAATGGAGGCATCTATTTTTAGGTTCTCTGTAAATGTGAGTACTATTTCAAAGGGTAAATGTGCAAGTATTTGTTTTACTGGTGCAGTGGAATATGAAAGCGTAGGAACCAGTCAGTACTGTATGTAATAAAATGTAGTATGTAATAAAATGTAGTCTAACATCCATGTCTTGTCAAAAGACTGTATCGTTCTTTTTCTCCATTTGACTCAGTGCAGTGATTTATTTTTCATTATTTTATCTCATGTTTGTCAGATTTTTATTAGATTTATGACTGCAAAGAAGTTTTGCAGTCCTTGGGCTGAAAACAGGCGTAAAAGCAATTTTTTTCACTTATTGTGAGAAAATGGATGCAAATTATTAAAAGAGGTTTAGTTACAACTTTGCTGCATTTACTAGTAAACTCTAAAATATTATCTTTATCTGAGAAATATTATGCATCTGTAGAACAGCAGGAATATATAGGTAAGTTAAATAAAATTGCTATGTTCAGGATTTTAGAGTTTCCAAAACAGGTCCAGGCTTAGAGACAGACTTTTAAAGTGTAAAAAAAAAAAAAAAAAAAAAAAAAGAAGTGGGAAGTGTTGCATGAAGAATAATTCCCATCACCATCCCAAATCTATGTGGTATATGTTTACTACAAATCAAAATAAATTCCTTGCAGATACTTTCCTCTTTAATATGCAGGATTAATTCCAGATGACTCTAAATAACAATGTGAATATTAAGATGTCACACAACTAAATGTTGCTATAAGAATGATATGTATGCTTTAAGAATGTTTACAGTGTTTTACTGTGCTTATATCTGTAGATTTTTCAGGAAAGGATTCTAGTATTTGGCCAAAGTCTCATTTCATATTTCCACATCAGCTGAGTAACTGTTTTTTGGCCTTCTCCAAGGTGAGTTTTGTGCAAGTTTTAACCTGCATGCATTTTTGATACATTTGGAAATTGACTTTCATTTCCTGCATGCCTAAAATAATTCCATGTCTTGTTAGATTAATGCCATACATCATATTTACCTTAATAAGTTAAGAAAATGTCTTCAGAAATGTCTCCCTTAGAGCTAAAACTGGAATTGGGTCTTAAAGATTAATCAGTTAGTGGGTAACTTGCATTACATAAGGTGGAAATGCAGGCTGGAAATAATAATTTTTAAAACAGCATAGTTATCCTGTGATATGATGTATTTCCATATGTTAATAATCTTTGATTTTAAACACGGATGATTGCCACTGGGGCTAGCACGTGAAGCCTATTTTTGGTTTCTTTGGAATATATTATTGAATTTAAATGCAATTAAAAAACTCTTAATCTGTCACCTTCTATGATTTCCTGCTCTGCCTTGCAATTGTGTTAAATAACATGCATGCTGGTGGCAGAGATTGGGCAACTGTTTTTCCCAAAATACTTTATGCAATAATTTTTCATTGGTTTGTTGTTTTACTTACCCAGATGCAAATATGGGTATATAACCAAATGATACCCTCTCAGGCTTTTTCATGGTTCTTATGGAGAACAGTAAAGGAAAAGACTGATATTTTTTTTCAGTGAAAGACACCCTGCAGAATGGAGACATGGGTCTAAGTTCTATAGAACTAAATGTAAGTTAAAATTTTAAACGTAAAATGTCTGTTATTTCAGCTAAATCAACAGGCTTGAAGCCATGTGCTCATATGAAATACACGATATGAATTGCACAGAAGACACAGGTGTTGGCAAGTTTCATCCTGTAATGGATAGCAAGGGTTAAGAACAATAATCCCCTCCCTGTAAACTAAAGTTTAAGCTCAACCTAACCCCAAGTTGAAACAAAAAGCTAGTAGAAGCAGTAGAAATTTGTGTTTTCAACTTACATCAACATAAGGCTCATAGATTTAAAATACTTTCTTGAGCCCTTGCCGTAGTTCCAGTTCAGATCTGTAGTAGACTACAGAAAGGAGTTCCGTGTGAGAATTGTGTGGTAAGTATGTGATAGCCCCCATACCTTCCTTAACGATTAGGTGTTCACTTGAATTTAGCCTGCGTGACCCATGCTGCCTGGCCAGAAGGAAGAAAAATGAGTAAATATTTTCAGTACCTCTCATAATGCTGTACTGTCAAAGACGATAATCAGGATTTTGCAAGTGCAATCTGGCATATGGAATATGGTGTCCAACATGCTTAGCTGCAGGCACTGTTGAAATGTTGCATGTATTTAGATGTGAGATGTCTGTCTGTCACTATATCTTCACATCCAAGGAGAAGTTTCCACTGACATGAATGGAAGTATTCAGAGAAACTAAGGTCCCAATTAAAAGTTGAGTCCTTGCAAGGAAACTCCTTGATTTTCTTGAGATCAGAGATTAAATTCTGGTACCTTGGATACTAATTCAAGAAAATATCCTTATTGGGGATGTTAGTAAGGTGTTTAATCCCACCCTTAGAAGCATCTGTGTAAGGTTTTTTTCATATGTAAGGAGCTTGCATGATTATTGTACTATTGAACTAGTTTTTGTTAATAATCTTGCCTAAAGTGTATTTGTCTGACGCTGTCCTCACATCTGCAGACTTGATGGTGTTCATTTTACTGTGTTCATTTTGCTGTGGTGAGATTGTGACATATGTTTTCCTGTCCACTGCATTCTTGTGATGCTATCAGTGAGATAAATTTATCTTAACTTCCCTTGCAAAACTAGTGCATGCGGGGGATGTTCTCCATCAGACCTGGATTTTATCTACAAGTTGAAAAGAATAAAAATATAGCACTTAAAAGCACTGTTTGCCTTCTCAAAGGGCTGCAGGAAGCCTCTTTGTAGAAATTGTAAAGCTTTTCAAACAGCTTTTTAAAGCTTTTGTGTGTGTGTGTGCGTGTGTGTGAGGACTTTGTCCTCCTGGTTCCTTTATGTAAAAAGCAGGCTGTGTAAAACAGGAAAAAAATGCTTTAAAAGTTTTACTGCAATGTATTTCTTCACCTAGGAGCATGGAGGACATTATTATATCCTTTTTGTTTTGCTCCTTTATCTTTCACAATACATTCCCTGGTCCTTGGGCTCTGTCAGAAGGAGTGGTGACGTTCTTGAGATGCATCCTGCCAATACTGGGTCAGATGGTTAATAGCGTTAGCTTGGGGAAACCATGCTGCCTGTTTCTTATACCTGTTTTGCATTTATATGAGCCATTGTTCTGTGTGGTTGAAAGAAGAGCCCCAGCTGAAAAATACCTCACTTGCAAAGCATTCAAACAGTTTTAAACAAGCATTTGGCTGGTTTTCAGACTGTATCCTTCTGTAATTTCTGTCCTTCAGGGAGGGGGGAAGGTTCTCCTGTATAATTATAGCTGTCATTTTGGAGCAATGCAAGGATAACTATGGGGGGAAAATCCTTTCTACAGAATACATATAAAAGCAAAATATATTTTGAAACAGATATGTGTGGATGTTTTTTTTTTTTCTCAATTCTCTGTAGGAATACCAACATAATTTGGAAAATATTATATGAAATTAGAATAATGTAATGTGTATTCATACAGTGTTCCCTAATTGGTCCCTGCCAAATTATACTGTGCAATTACAGATTTATTCATTCTGGAATAAAACTTAAGAATTGCTAATCCACCAGTTTCGCATCAGAAACTGGTAATATATTTTCTTTATTTTATGATTACATATTTCCGATTACACTTGACAAATATTTTGCAAGGACAGCATGACTTCCAATTATCCACAACCCTGAGCAGATGAAAGAATTGTAGACTGCTAAAAGCCATGGAATGAAGAGCTTTTGAGAGGCAAAGAGACATTTTTCAGAATATAAAAGTTATCAAAGATAGAAATTATGTATGTGGTATATCTAAAAGCTGAGAGTGATCTATAGTGGTAAATACTTTTACCAGTTCAGGAATGGACTTAGTTCTAAAGCTGGGAGCTTTCTGTCTGTCCTAGACCACCTTTTCTGCTAACTAGCAATAACAATATCAAAAAGGAATTCCTCCCACCCCCTAACCAGGATATAAGAAAGCAGGCTTTGTCTTAGCTTCTGTTGCTTTTCCATGATCATCAGTTCAAAGGATTTTTTTTCTGATCAGCTAAGATTTTTTAACCATTTGTGGACTGCAGTTGCTTAACCTTGTCATGAGGCCTTACCCCACATAGTTGTAATTGTAAAAAAATTATGGAGGAAAGGTCTTTCAGTAGTAGCAGTGAACGGCATCTAAATCTTCTGTTTTGAATACCTATCTTAGTATCTATGGCCATAGTCAATGGGGAAGGAAGAGGGCCCTGCTTCAAAGGATGATTCAGAGCACATAGTTTTCTCTTTGAAATGTTCTTTGGAGAAAGCATTGTCTTTCATTATGGCAGAATTAATTAGGGTTACTAATCTCCTAATCTAGTAGCATCAATGCCCTCTGATAGCTTGCAGAAATCATTTCAAAAGCAGAGAAAATTTAAGGGGGAGAAAAGTAATTTACAGGCAGAAACTAGGCTTGCAGTGTAAGTGACAGGAACACCTCAGTCGTTGTGCCAAAACTGTGATTGAATTTGGGTTTTTCTCAATTCATCTTCATGTCACTATGGATATATATGCTTTATTATACACAATGGACATCACTTTACTTATCTTCAGCATATAGTTTTTATGTGACACGTCCTAGAAAAGAAAATGATTGGGCATGATTTAAAGTGGGCATGATTGTGGGGAGTGAAGCTGAACGTCACGGGGGGGATCATGGTTATATTAGGTATAAGAATGAGAACTTCAGCAGGACCATCTTATATTTCCATAAAAATTTAAAAAAAAGTGAAAAGTCAGTGTAAGACCAAGTATGGAAAGATAATCAACTCTGTTCCCCTTTTTATTTTTTACCCATTTTCTGCAAGCACATGTTCATGCTATCCTGGGAATTTGGGTGAGCCCTTTTAAGCAATCACCACCACAGAGTTGGAAATTTTTGCCCCTTAGCTGAGATATGATGAGTTTCATATACAGTCTTAGTCTGTTGCAAATGCCAGGCAGCTTTGTCTTCATAGGGGTAACTTCTAAAGAGAAGCAAGCTTGTTTGCTTGGTATGACATTAATGTTCCACTAGCTGTTGAAATATCTCTGAGAGAAGAGAAGGGAATGGCAGTTGAAATGTAAATAAAATGCTGTTATAATCACTAATCTCCTTAGGATAATCAGATAAGAGAAAAGAGAAGAAACATACAGAGAACAATACTTGGAGAAAACAGTTCATCCCACTTTGTCTTTTTATTCATACTGGTGGGCACAGTCACCACCAAAGCTACATTTTTCACCTACAAATCCATGGGCTCACAAAACAACTGAAAACAGAGCAAAAATTAGTTTCCTGCCTGTATGTTTCCAGCCTTGCATCTGAAATGCCTTGCATCAAGATGCAGCTTTATGGTCAGGTTGTACGTACATTCATTTGGTCCATAGAGTTTAAAATCAGTATCATGCTGGCTACTATCTGCCCCTGAGGGTACAGTGGAAGAACAGATAACTGCTTTTTGATTAACGCTATCAGGGTTGTGTTGATGCAATTTACTACAACAGTGTAGTCTGAGACTAAAATATTCACTGAAAAGCTGTTTCGCATTATGTAAGAATATCAGTATGCTTACATAAAACAAATGAAAAATATAAATTTCAAAGAAATTAGTCTTAGTTCCATGAAGGCTTTCACAAAGTACTATGGCTCTGAGTTATTTGGAGGAGCTTCAAATAAGCTTTACATATTTGTAAAATATGTGTCTTTATGTATTTTAAGCTTTATTTGATCCTTTACTGCATGATCTCTATTTGTCATTTTCTTCCACAGCTTCCTAGGAAGCTGTTGAGATCAGAACAGAAGTGTTAATTGGAGGCAACCCAAAGGTGGAACTTATATTCTAATAGCATAACTTTATTTGATCTTGAAGGAATCATACTATATTCTGAGGCCATAGAAAGTCAGAATCTCCTAACTCTTAACTTATCAAATATGGTTTGGAGAACAAATACTGTGAAGAGTGGTAGGATCCTGATAATAATACTAATACTCTTTAATGTTTTATCAAACAAGGTTTTTGATCTCAGTTTTTGATCCAGCAGGAAACAATTTATTTTTAGAGTTCATTATAGAATTTTGGGGAAACAAAAGAGATCTTATCTTTCCGGAGTACAGTAAAGAATTGGGTATGATGTTTCATTGAGAGGATGTTTTTGTACAGCACTTAAAAGGAATGTAAAATGCTGGCTGGCTAACGCCTTTGGGAGAGGAAGCTGGTGACAAGTGTGTTCCTCAGGGACCCATTTTGGGTTCAGTGTTCCAGAGAAGCATTTCATAACTCTGCATGAAGTACCAGGCTCTGTATATTTTCAGGCCACTTAGGAAGGAGGCATGTCAGGAGTTGCATTCTATTTTGAAACTTCATGATGTGTTGATCTTAGCTGTGTAGAGTAAGTAATCTTTCATTTCCAACTGGCAACATCTTTTTTTGTAGAGCAGCAGTTTCATGTTAGTATGTAACAGGTACCTTTTCACTGTCTTTTGTACGGTACTTTATCACAGTGGGATTCTTTATCACTTGGTCTTTTTTCCACTTCATTTCTCTTTTACTTTTGTATTATGTCTTTCTGTATCTTTTCTGTCCTTCTTTTCTCCTTCCCACTGGTCTTAATCCTTGTAGAATTCATCGGTCTTTGTTTCCTCTATTGACAATACGTAGAGGGCTGTTCTATCAGAGCGTGGACCAGTACCACTGAAGATGATGGAGATCTTTTCATTGAATTCAGTGAGCACAATTCAAAATTGAAGCCTCAACAGTGCAAAGGGATATACAAAGGGACAATACCTTTGGGTCTTACCAATACCTAGTTCATGGTATCTACTGCATGAAATGTCAATCTTTTGAGGTACTATTTTGTAGGCACTTATAAATAGTGCCACTAGCAGCAGGCTAGCTGGTATGGCCAAACACAAACAACTATATGAGGGAGAGAAAACTGAGTAGCAGACAGATTATGTGCACCTTTTAAATGCCCTCAGGCTCATAGTACTTAATTTCTTTTCTTAATCTCTGTTACACCTTATCCTGGCTTTGGCTGGGATAAAGTTAATTTTCTTCTTAGTTGCTGGTACAGTGTGTTTTGGATTTAGTGTGAGAGCAATGTTGGTAACACACTGATGTTTTAGTTTTTGCTAAGTAGCGCTTATCCTAAGTGAAGGATTTTTCAGTTTCCCATGCTCTGCCAGCAAGCAGGTGCACAAGAAGCTGGGAGGGAACACAGCCAGGACAGCTGACCTGAACTAGCCAAAGGGATATTCCATAGCATTGATCGTCATGCTCGGTATATAAACTGGGGGCTGCTTGGGCATCAGCCAGCAGGTGGTGAGCAATTGCATTGTGCATCACTTGTCTTTTCTTGTCGTCCGTCCCCCCCCCACCTTTCTTTTTGTTATGTTGCTTTTCATTACAATTATTATTATATTTTACTATTATTGTTAGTATTATATTTTATTTTACTTTAGTTATTAAATCATTCTTACCTCATCCCATAAGTTTTACTTTTTTTTTATTTTCCATTTTCCTTCCCATCCCACTGGGAAAGAGGAGGAGTGAGCAGCTGCATGGTGCTTTGCTGGCTGGGGTTAAATCATGACACACCTGTGTGAAGATGGGTAGTTGACAGAGAAGAATCCTGTACCTATAAACAAAATTTGAAACAAAATGCTGAAGTTTATGCCAAAGTATTTTCCTTATAATTTTTTTCATGTGGTAAAGAGATTAAGTTATACTGAAAAATGTTGCAAATTTTTGAAAGCAACCACATTGGGTTTTCAACTAGTGGAAATGAATGAAGTTTCACAAATTTCAAAAGGGCTAGGGATATTTATACCAGCTGAGGTTTTGTGACAAGATTATCATTTATATAACAGCTTCTGAATGTTTAGTTTGTACTAAAGAAAAACAGCTTCATCCTGTGTTCATAAAGAGTTTCTGTACTATAAATCATCAACTGGTCCGAAAAAACAGTAATTATTTTATACTAAATGTCTAATTTTTCTGCAGTAGAGGAATTTAAACCTATAGACTAGCAAATATGTAAACAGTAGAATATCAATAAGTGGATGTTCTGGAACAAACAGCCTTTTTAGGAACTAAGAAACAACACCTCTGCCTTAAATGTAGGCTTATGGCTGTTAGAATCACGTCATTTCTCAGACTGGTTGATTATCAAATGTTGTGGTTTTGTTAAGGAATTTCTCTGTTGTAACTTGCCTTTTTTTTCTCCCCCCCCCCCCCCCCCCCCCCCCCGTGTGGATGGAAGGTAAAAGAACCATAATGTTTAAGGCAATTAAGTAAACCACCTACAGCTAATATAGACAATGATCAGAAGTTAATCACAAAATGAGAGGGAACTTGCTCAGAAAATGGAAGCTAAATCTCTCTATGTATAAAAGAAGAGCTGGATGAGGTCACAGATCACAGATATATAGGGCAAAACAGTGTGTTTAATTCAGAAAGGAAAAAAAAAAAAGTTTGGTTGAAAGAAATCTGTCTGAGTCCAAATCTGGAAAACTATTTTTACCATTTATCTTTCACAGTGTTTCTCCTCTGTGCCCTTACCCTTGTACCATACTAGTCTGGCAGCCCAGAATGTACTTGAAATGCCTTCCCTCGCTGCCTAAAATGATAGCTTTTATTTCAGGACTTGGCTTATTATTATTTGATCCTATAACCCCTTAAGGCCAGCATTAGCAGTTGGTGTCAGGAAATCCCAATTCCCAGTGCCAAGGGGTTAATTGCTTTTTACCGTTTGATCTTTTTATACCTACTTTATATGCTACCTGACCCTTTTACCATCTATAGGAAGTACACATACTTTTCCTTGCTGGCCTACTTCCTGAATCTCCCCATAGCTTTCCCCACTGCTGCCTTGCCAATTTTACATTACATATTTTCCAAGCAAAAAATTGCAGTTGACCTGATTTTTTCCTTTTTATGCTTTCCAGTTTTTCTGGCAGAAAAGATGCAGTGTACTGTCATTGTATTTCTAGGAACTGAAATAGATAGATAGGATGGACACATGATATAATTAAAAACAAAAAAAGTTGAATATGTATAAAGTTATTAAATTGGACTGTTCATGCATTAAATTTGAATAGCTTTGTTTCATAACAAAAATTTTTTATGACTTTTTAACCAATAGAGCTAAAGTGTGTGGGATCGGGGGGAGGAAGACCTCAAAACTAAATCAAGTTTTCTCATATTTTATTGCTAAGTTAAGTAATCCTATCTCCAAGCAAACCAGATGATCACATCTGTCAGAAGTATATGCCTTGTCAAGGCTTACCTTACATTAATTGAAAACTTCTTTTTGTCACGGGGTTACAAGCATAATACATCAATTTCTTTAGGGCTGCTTGGTTTAAAATAGCAATTTTATTTATATTTTCTTCATATTCCACAAAGCTCGCAATCAAGCTGATGTTCTGTCATAGTTTACTTTTTGAAATATTTGCAACAATTTGTAGGCAATTAATTTTTTTGTGACATGCTTCAGTTTTCTTAAGAAAGTGACAAAATATTCAAAATAACTGAGAAAATTTAAAAAAACCCTATTTCATAGATTTTAATGGTTACAATTCTGAGAAATACTTACCTCCTGGATTTTTAAAGCCTTTGAAACTTTAATGTGCCACTCCAACTTTCAGATTTTGTAAATAACTCTATCAACTAGTAAAGTAAAACAACATAAATATGGAGGAAACTTGAATAGTGTATCTGTAGGTGAATATCATGTCTTCGGTATTAAAAAGTAGTTTAGTTGGGAAAAAAAGTTCTACCGCCACTAGAAATTACACACGTACCAGTGTATCTGTGTCGCAATAAATTGGTCTCAATTTTCAATTTTTCTTCCAGTTTGTGATTTTATTAAATTTCTTCCATGAGGATTATTTGGTCTGACAGAATAGGAAGTCGGACATCAAGATCTTCCTCTAGCAGGGTGTTTAGGTCTTGTCACTAGTCTTTCAGGCTACCTATTTTTCACAACAGCAGTAGATATTTGATTCTCTTGAAAACCTTAGTCATATTCAGGTTTATAAAAATGTATTTCTAAGTTAGAAAATCATTTTTTAGGAGGAGGTGAAAGGCAGAGAAAGAAGCATACAAAAACCTAGTGCATTCATGTGAGATTTATTGACTTCAGAAAATAGATTAAAAATAAGAGTAAAGTTTTAGCTTTTGAGGATCATGATGTGTTTAAAAGCTTAGCTGTATTGTGTTAGTTCTTTGAAACATATTCAGTAAGACTGTGTAGGTCTTTCAAAATGTAACTTGAAGCAAAATTTACATGCTCTTGAATTTTAGTATGAAGATAAAAACCTGCAAAGATCGTTTGAATATCCACATGGGAGTTACGAACGTCACAGACCCTTCTGCTGGTGATTTTTGCCTATTTTGTGTTCATTTATCTCCTCCTCAGCTACAGTTTGCTTCCTCTGCAGGGAAAGAAACTAATGCTTTATCACCTTAGAGGAGGCCATTGTTTTGTCTTGGCACTTGCCTTTAAGAGGCCACAAAGAACATCTTTTCAGTGATGCAATTGTCTGTCCTCTCTGAAGTGCTGACCTTTCTTCCAGCTCTTGTTCAATGGTCAGAGTGCATGGATTCTCATTCAGGTGCTGGTGTGCTAAATCCTTCTACCTCTAGGACTGAATGGTGCCTTAAAGAGCATATGGCCCTTGTAGGCAGTTGGGAATTTCATTAAGCTTGCGTACTGCCTGCAGCACATTCTGTCTTTAAAAGGCGCAAGACTCTATATAGAATCATAGAATCATTTAGGTTGGAAAAGACCTTCAAGATCATTGAGTCCAAACATCACCCATGCCCACTAAACCATGTCCTGAAGTACCCCGTCTACGCACTTTTTGAATACTTCCAGGGATGGCGAATCAACCACATCTCTGGGCAGCCTATTCCAATGTCTGACAACCCTCTCAGTAAAATTTTTTTTCCTAATATCTAACCTAAATCTCCCTTGCCACAATTTGAGGCCATTTCCTCTTGTCCTATCTCCAGCCACCTGACAGAAGAGACCAGCACCCACCTCACTACACCCTCCTCTGAGGTAGTTGTAGAGAGCGATAAAGTGTCTCCTCAGCCTCCTCTTTTCTAGACTAAACAGCCCCAGTTCCCTCACCCACTCCTCATAAGACTTGTGCTCCAGGCCCCTCACCAACTTGGTTGCCCTTCTCTGGACATGTTCCACCAACTCAATGTCTTTCCTGTAGTGAGGGGCCCAAAAGCTGAACACAGTACTCGAGGTGTGGCCTCACCAATGCTGAGTACATGGGAACAATCATCACCCTGCTCCTGTTGGCTGCACTGTTTCTGATAGAGGCCAGGATGCTGTTGGCCTTCTTGGCCACCTGGGCACACTGCTGGCTCATATCCAGCCAGCTGTCAACCAGCACCCCCAGGTCTTTCTCTGCCGGGCAGCTTCCCAGCCACTCTTCCCCAAGCCTGTAGCACTGCATGGGGTTGCTGTGACCCAAGTGCAGGACCTGGCACTTGGCCTTGTTGAACTTCATATGATTGGCCTCAGCCCATTGATCCAGCCTGTCCAGATCCCTCTGTAGAGCCTCCCTACCTTCAAGCAGATCGACCCTGCCTCCCAACTTGGTGTCATCTGCAAACTTGCTGAGGGTGCACTCAATTCCCTCATCCAATTCATTTATAAAGTTATTAAACAGAACTGGCCCCAATACTCAGCCCTGGGGAACACCACTTGTGACCAACTGGATTTCACCCCATTCACCACAACCCTCTGGGCTCGTCCATCCAGCCAGTTTTCCACCCAGCGAAGAGCACGCTTATCCAAGCCATGAGACGCCAGCTTCTCAAGGAGTATGCCATGAGAGACAGTGTCAAAGGCCTTGCTGAAGTCCAGGAAGATAACATCCACAGCCTTTCCCTCATCCACTAGGCAGGTCCCCTGGTCATAGAAGGAGATCAGGTTGGTCAAGCAGGACCTGCCTTTCGTAAACCCATGCTGACTGGGCCTGTTCCCCTGCTTGTCCTAGACTTGCCACATGAGTGCTCTCAAGACATACTGTTCCATAATCTTCCCCAGTACCGAGGGCAGGCTGACAGGCCCGTAGTTCCCCGGATCCTCCCTCCAATCCTTCTTGTAAATGGGAGTCACATTGGCAAGCCTCCAGTCCTCTGGGACCTCCCCTGTTGACCAGGATCGCTGATGATAGAGAGTGGCTTGGCAAGGACCTCCACCATTTCCCTCAGTACTCTTGGATGGATCCCATCAGGTCCCATAGATTTCTGAGTGTCCAGATGGCATAGTAGGTCACTAACTATTTCCTGGATTAAGGGGGTATATTCTGCTCTTCATCCTCACCTTCCAGCTCAGGGGGTGGAGTACCCTGAGGATAGCTGGTCTCCCTATTAAAGGCTGAGGCAAAAAAGGCATTAAGTACCTCGGCCTTTTCCTCATCTCTGGTGGCTATGTTCCCTTCTGTATCCATTAAAGGATAGATATTCTCCTTGGGATTCTTTTTACTGTTAACATATTTGTAAAAACATTTTTTGTTGTCCCTTACAATAGTGGCCAGATTTACTTCTAGCTGAGCTTTTGCCTTTCTAATTTTCTCTCTGTATGATCTAACAAGATCCCTGTACTCCTCCCAAGTTGCTTGCCCTTTCTTCCAGAGGTGGTAAACTCTTCTTTTTTTCTTGATTCCTAGCAAAAGCTCCCTGTTCATCCAGGCCAGTCGTTTTCCTCAGCGGTTCAACTTGCGGCACGTGGGAATAGCCTGGTCCTGAGCCATTAAGATTTCCTTCTTAAAGACTGCCCATCCCTCCTGGACCCCTTTGCCTTTCAGGACTGTCTCCCAAGGGACTCTCTCAACCAGTGTCCTGAAGAGGCCAAAGTTTGCCCTCTGGAAGTCCATAGTGGTGGTTGTGCTGACCACCTTCCTTGCCTCACCAAGAATTGAGAATTCTATCATTTCATGGTCGCTAAGCCCAAGACGGCCTCCGACCATCACACCTCCCACCAGTCCTTCCCTGTTCGTAAACAACAGATCTAGCAAGGCTCCTCCCCTGGCTGGCTCACCTACCAGCTGTGTCAGGAAGTTATCTTCCACACACTCCAGGAACCTCCTAGATTGTTTACTCACTGCTGTGTTGCATTTCCAGCAGATGTCTGGAAAGTTAAAGTCCCCCACGAGGACAAGGGCACACGATTCTGACACTACTGCCAGCCACTTGTAGAATGATTCATCCGTCTCTTCAACCTGGTCGGGCGGTCTATAACAGACTACCAGCACAATATCTGCCTTATTGGCTTTCCTTCTCATCCTCACCCATAAGCACTCCACCTTGTCATCAGAATCGCGTAGCTCTGTACAGCCAAAACAGTCCCTAACGTAGAGAGCCACCCCATCACCTCTCCTTCCTTGCCTATCCCTTCTGAAGAGCTTATAGCCATCCACTGCAGCACTCCAGTCACAGGAGTCATTCCACCATGTTTCTGTGATGGCGACTAAGTCATAACTATCCTGCTGCACGATGGCTTCCAGCTCCTCCTGTTTATTGCCCATGCTGCGTGCATTGGCATAGATGCATTTGAGCTGGGTTATTGAATCCACCCCCAATGTTGGCATGCTGCCCCCAGGCTCATCTCTGGTGCGCCTAGTTTTATCCCTTACCCCCTTCAAACCTAGTTGAAAGCCCTCTCTATGAGCCCTGCCATCTCATGAGTGAGGGTTCTTTTACCCCTTTGAGATAGCTGGATGCCATCTGTCGCTAGCAAGCCTGGTGCTGTGTAAAGCTCCCATGATCAAAAACCCCAATATTCCACCGACAGCACTAGCCTCTGAGCCATGTATTAACCAGGTGTGTTTTCCTGTTCCTTTCAGTGTATTTCCCTGCCACTGAAGGGATTGAGGAAAATACTACCTGTGCTCCCAATCCTTCCAGTAATCATCCCAGTGCCCTGAAATCACTTTTGATTGCCTTTGGATTTCTCTCTGCAATCTCGTCGCTGCCAACCTGCACAACCAGCAATGGGTAATAATCAGAGGTCCGAACCAGACCAGGGAGTTTCCTGGTGATGTCTTTTACCCGGGCCCCAGGGAGGCAGCAGACTTCCCTGTGGGATGGGTCAGGTCTGCATATTGGGCCCTCTGTCCCCCTCAGAAGGGAATCGCCTATGACAATTACTCTCCTTTTTCTTTTTTCAGAGGATGTGAGAATGCGTGGGGCTGCCCGACTGAGCCTAGGCACCTCCCTAGATAGGGCTTCGTCTACAGCCTGATCTTCACTGACCTGGTCCTCAAATTCCAGAGCCCACTGCCTGCTGTGTAGGGGCAACTGGGAAGGTGAGGGAGATCTGGAGGGGATTCGCCTGCCTCCCCAAGCAGGGACCTGTATCCATTCCCTTGCATCTCTTAGGTCCCCTCCTGCCTGGTGGCAAGAGGGCAGGGGAACCTCCGCTTCTTGCGGAGCCTCCGTCTGCTGCCTCTGCCTCAGGGATGGTAGGTGTGGGCCCACCAATCGATCTCCCTCTCACACTCTCCGATACTCCTCTACCTTTCCACTTCCTCCTTCAGCTCTACCACCAGGCTGAGCAGATCATTCACCTGGTCACACTTCACACAAGAGGTGTCCCTGCTGCCCTCCGTCATCAGTGATAGACTCAGGCACTCCCCGCAGCTGGAGGCCTGGACAGCAGCATGTTTACATGGGAGCTCTGTCTGCGTTGCCACATTTCTCCTAGCAATGGTTTTCACCCAAGTGGCAACCATACCTGGGGCTCCCTCTGGGCCGATGCCCACCGCTTGAGTAGCCTTCTCGAGCTGGGAAGAGGAAGAGGGGCAGCTGCGCCCGACCTGCTGCACTCCCTGCCTGTGCGAACTGCCGTGCGAACTGCCGCGCCACGCCCTTCTTCATGTGCCACGCCCTTCCTGACACACCACACCCTTCCTGACGTGCCACGCCCTGTTTGCCCACCCCGTCCGACGCGCTCCTCAGCGCCATTTAAATCTCCTGCAGTTGCCCCTGGCAATGCCCACGCTGCATCGGCCTCTCGAGAGAGACCTGCCGGCTCTGGGCGGGTCCCTCTGCTCTTCCCTCGGGCTTCTGGGCCTCGGGAACCTCCCTGTCCGCCTCAATCTAGCGCTTAGCCGTCCACTTACTGTTGCCTCTACTGGCCTCGCCGCTGACTGAATGAATATAGTAAGGTCCTCTCCATTTTGGCTACTTCACAGTATGAGACTGCAGGAAGAAATGTGGTCTTAATGTATGTGGGATGGCCTGGTCCTGCTGACCATTGTTTTTCACTATGTCTCAGGATGTTGCATGAGTAAAGTCAGAACTGGATCCTCCCTAACTAAGATAGAAGTAAAGCATTTTATTATTACTTACGTGTTTCTAAAAAAAGAAGAAATTGTCAAAATAAACTAGTGATTTTTTTGGAAGTAGGCAACCTGTGGTGTTGGTAGGTACATTTAATATTTTCCATACATTCTAACAGTGTCTGGAAGTAGACTCATTCCGTGAGAAAGCAACAAAAACCCAAGCCCTATCTTAGAGCCATTTCTGACAACCAGCAGCAAATAGTACCTCATGCATTTGTTCATAAACAATGGTTGCCTTAGCAATGGGTCAAGAATCAGGCTTCTAGTACCTTTCTCATTCATTATCCAGACTTTTACCTCGATACATAGTGATAACTAACGTAATTTCCCTTAGAAACCTATAAGCTTTGCTGTTAGAAGTGAAATTGCTGAATCGTCACATCCTTTGTAGGTGTCAGTATCTTTTCTCCTCAAAATGCAAACTGAGAAGTACAGTTGGTAGGAAAAACATGGGGAAAATAAAATGTTTCATTTCAACTTCTTGATGCAATATTTCATATCTTTCATGTTGACGTAGCTCAACAAAATTGTGTATTAATTTTTTTTGCAAAGGGCAAACTTAAGATTTTGTTTTCTAGAAATGATATAAACTGGTCTGAAACGTTGCAACAAAAGTTACAGTTGAGAGCTTTTTGGACTGACAAAGCCAAAACATAGCAAGAACGATGACTGAGTTGTTTACCAGAAATGTCTTCCTCCATCCCCAGGTTGTTTATTCAGTGGCACGGAGCTCTACCTTTTCAGAAAGCTGAATATAGGTAGCAATTTGTGAAGTGGTTGGGAAAGCTTTCTGTGAGTTCAGGGAGTTATCAGAGGTGGATACCCATCCCACTGGGCTTCTGGCTCTTAGCTAAACCAGAGTTGCAAATGGATTTATGTTAAACTATCCTCTGAATAAATGGCAACAAGTCTGAGCCTCTGAATGACCTACTTTTCTCATCTCTTTACCCTTCATATGAGGAAACAATACAGAAAATGCTGCTGGGTTGAGGAAAAGGGTAGCTGAGGTGCAAACCGCTTCCTTTGCATGTTTAATCTGCTGTCGTAGTTTAACCCCAGCCAGCAACTAAGCACCACGCAGCTGCTCACTCACTACACCTCATCCAGTGGGATGGGGGAGAAAATCGGGAAAAAGAAGTAAACCTCCTGGGTTGAGACAAGAATGGTTTAATAGAACACAAAAGAAGAAACTAATAATGATAGTGATAACACTAATAAGATGACAACAGTAGTAATAAAAGGATTGGAATGTACAAATGATGTGCAGGGCAATTGCTCACTACCCGCCGACCAACACCCAGCTAGTCCCCGAGCGACGATTCCCCGCCCCCACTTCCCAGTTCCTATACTAGATGTGACATCCCATGGTATGGAATACACCGTTGGCCACTTTGGGTCAGCTGCCCTGGCTGTGTCGTGTGCCAACTTCTTGTGCCCCTCCAGCTTTCTCAATGGCTGGGCATAAGAAGCTGAAAAATCCTTGACTATAGTCTAAACACTACTGAGCAACAACTGAAAACATCAGTGTTATCAACATTCTTTGCATACTGAACTCAAAACATAGCACTGTCCCAGCTGCTAGGAAGACAGTTAACTCTATCCCAGCTGAAACCAGGACATTTGCTCTTCTGACTAATTTGTTGGACCTTCATATAAGGATTTTATTTATTTATTTATTTATTTTTGCCACGGTAGCAAATTGCAAGTTACATGATCAAGGCACTTACCAAAATCTCCGAGTTTCTGTGTGCTTGAAAGCCAAGGACAAACCTACAGGATTTCCATGGACTATAAACCTCTTTATTGTGTGCCACATTTACACTATCAAGCTATTACCTGAAGTGTCTTCTAGCTATTCTACTTTTAAACTTGACTGTGACCTTTTATTATTTTCATTCCCATGACCTCTTTGCCCCTCTTGTCCAATTTGAAGTATGTCATATCTGTCTGGCACCAAATGGTTCCAGTACTCAGGAGCTTGACTAAATGTTACAAAATAAGAGCAGCTAATTAAAAATCTGTAGTATTGACATCTGTTTAATATATGCAATATTTCCAGAACTTGATAGCAGACCACCTTACAGTAGCAGGGGTCTAAGTCAGACTGATTAAATAAAGTAATAATGAAGTATAGTGAAATGGTTGTAAACTTGGAGCTGTTCCAAATGGAGTCATAAAGTGTACTAATTGGTTCTGAGAATTGGAATGCAGTAAAATTCAAATTTTACAACAGTGACTATTATACAGTGGAATTAACTTGGCTACTCTGGAGGTTTTAAACATACCTAGCCATTAAGAGGCAAAGTCATAAGATTATTGGGATTTTACTCGACTAACAGAGAGATTGACATGTCCATTTTCATTGTTGAAGATTAAGATAACAAGAAGAACTTAATTAACATATTTAGTTAAATGAGGGGAATGTACAAAGCTATTTGTTTTAACAAATTAGTAGTACCTACAGGCTTGATTAGGTAACATGTTGGAACATTACCAAAAAGTAGTGATTTGAGTCGCTTGTTAATAGATCAAAATATATTTAATTAGTTGTACTACCATTATTTAATGAAAGTTACAGAGCACCTTAATTTCATTAAATTCATTAAGTTAATAAGAAGTATAGAGATTACTGCTTTGATAGTGTTGAAACATCCATAATTTTTAAGACCATAAAATACAAGCAAAATCATTTGGCACCAAACAATGAAATGCACCACAAATGCCAAATCTATTTAATATATTTCTGTAGATTCCAAACTAAAAGGAATTGTTAAAGGGTTTCTACTTCAGTGGCTACTGTTACTTGAGGTACTCCATTTTCTGTGGCAGCCACTTCTCAATGCATTCAAAACTTTTTTCTACTAAAGTTGGTTTTTTTTATATTGCTGGGGATTGATATGTCATTTTTTATTACAACCTAATGAAAATGTTACCATTTATGTAATCCTTTCCCTATCTGTTAGATAATGATTATTGGAATCTGAAAATGACAGACAAGTCAGTAAGTCATGGTTATGCCAATCCACTATAGTAGGTTTTACCAGCTTAGACCACTGCCTGCCCAGTCCTATATCCTTTCTAATGATGGGAAGTACAGGCTTGGAAGGAAAACAACAAAGTACTTGACAGTTATACTGAAAGAGGTAGATAGGGAGCATTTGGTTGCTCCCCTGTTTATTCTCTGAGTCTGTTCTAATCTGAACTAATTCTCTAACATGAAATTCAGTGTTAGTAGTTTAATTAAAGCCAGCTCTGTTCTGTCCAGTTTGTCCTGGTGGGTAGCTCAGCATTGTGCTGAGTGAGCGGAGTATGGAACAGAACTCTGCTGGACTTTACAGGATCTGTTATCTGTAGAGGCGTCTCCTACTAATAACCTGTTTCTGAATGCACAGAAGCTGTCAGGTATGGAGAAAATACATGTTGCAGAAGGAAGGCAAGTAGTAGATGCAAGCAAGGTCTTTTTCTTTAAGTCTCTGAATTGTCTATATCTGAAGTAAAACAATTTAGAAGAACTCATTTTAAAAGATGAATCATAAAAGTTAAAAAGTAAAAGCTGAAAAGAGGTAGGCACTGCATGAGTTGTCTTCTGAAGTTGTACTGAAGCAAGTGAAAAGATAGCTGTAATAGACAATTTCCATTAATAATTCAATTGGAAACAGGTGCAAGAGTTGAAGTATTTAAACTGCACAAAGATGTTGTTAGTTTAGTATCAATCAACAGCTGTGGAGTAATTGCCCTTTAAAAATGTAGTTACAAAATTGTTGGCAACAATAACAATAAGCCAAATCTATGACAATGTTGTTAATTCGATACTTGGATCACCAACAGATGCTCAGAAAAGCAGGTTTTCCATTGATAACTGAATCTGTGGGTAGCTTTTTTGCAAACATGTTATTGTAGAAATGATCAGCTAATAAAGTGTGTTGATTTAGTCTGCTAAATTTAGTAAAAGCTTACCTTTTAACTGCACTAAACTGTCAGCATAATATGTGAAAGAAAACCTTGTGCTTGAGCCATTTGTTTTTAAAATAAAAAGCTTATATGATGCTTATAAGATTCTTAAGAGGTGCTGAGGTAGCAGATGCAAAATTGTTGTTAACACTGTCATGCAGTGTACCGTCAGAAAATATAATATAGAGCTGGACAGCATCTGTTGTCTCTATGTGTGAATAAAAAAGAGAAATGCAAGTTTATTGAGCTGTTTATTGAAAAGTCTGGAAGTAAACTATAAGCTTTAGAGTGTGAATTATTTTAAAGTATGTAGTTAAAAAGGCTTCTGGAGGAATTCTACAGGATGTCAGGAGAAAAGCATGTTGTCAAGACCTCAAATGTTTTTCAGCAATTTGATCACTAGAAATTAAACACAGGAGCTTAGTGGGGGAAAATGGGGTAGCAGTGACCTTTTTAGCGAAAAGATGCATTGTAATCAACTAAACCTTGTCCTCTTATTACAAACTGAAACCTATGCTTTTGTCTGCTTGTCTGGCACTAAAATGGAAGAGGAGAACATTGGTTAATTTGAAATGCATAATTTTATTGCTGGTTTGTTAGTATGTCATAGAGGTAAGTATAGTAATAAGGTGATTGGAAGAACCATTCATTAGTTTTCTGAGAAACCCGAATAGTCAAGGTGTTAAGTCTAAGCTGTGCAAAACTTTATTGAAGCTGGAGTTATCTTTGATAGGATATAGGTTGATTTACTGTTAAGAATGTGTAGAACAAAGCAACTGTTAGGTATTCTGTAGTATCCTAAGCCAGAAAGTATTGTTTCATTTCCAACTTGAAACTATCTACACAAACTTGTAAACTAGTATGAAGTAGAAAAGACATGATTATAGGAAATAATGTTTCATTTTACATTAAATGCTGCTGGTCTTGCACTGTCCTAGTCATCAAGATAAAAGCTTAGTGCTGAGATCCTGTTTCATTTGATTTCAAAAATAACCTCTCTAGAACAGGGTGTTAAGATTTCAAACTAGCGGGTTCCCCAGGATTGTGGTGGTGTTCTGGGTGCCATTCTTCTGGGAAAACTGAGAAACCAATTGCTGTCATATTTTCACCTCAGTGCTAAGAAATGTTGAGAAAGCTGTTTAGGAGCACTCTTCTGTAACCTTCATTTGTTTCTCACTAAGAGTACACTGCCTGGCCTAAACCGTCATTTGTCCTGAGGCTGTGTAAACAGCTTTCTGTGTCTTGACTGTGAGGTTTACCAGAGCTGCATCAGGAACAAATCATCTTTTTGTAATGATTAGATTTATTATTTTAGAAGAGCAACTGGAGAAAGATGTTTCTTGTAGAGTTTACAGGAAGCCTTCTCAGTTTCCTCTCACCTTGCCATCTGCAGAACAAAATGGCAGTGATTGCTGAAATTAATTTCTTGTTCCCATTCTGCTTTTTAGAGTTTCATGACAATTTATTCTATGAACAAACAGAACAACTTTGAATATAAATGCAACATTTGAATATATTCTTAATCAGTTTATTTTTTTCTTTCCAATTTCAGGTGATATTAATATAATTTTTTGGATTTATATTTAAATTGCATTATTTGGGGATGTTCCTGAAATTAGGACTAACTTTCCTTTAAAATGTAGATAAATCACTTTAAATTTTTGGAAAAACAGGCTTAAATTGTATCATTAATTCCTCTTTCTCAACCTATCTTACTTTACATCTCTTATAAGACATATAGTAGTTCAATGGCACATACTGGTTTCTTCTTTTGCTTGTTTAAAAAGAATTTTTGCTAGCATAATCCTACTTAGTTTAGCATATTAATCTGACTACAGGAATTACAGGATATTATTATAATACTTTAAATGTTATCAAATTTTGAACATTTAAAATAAAATGTCATTGTGCATTATTCCCAGTTTTTAATTTTTGGTAAAATGCATCAATAGTTTCTACGATACCAAAGCAAGGATCCATGAACTTAGTCTTTGCAGATATGTTCATGGCTTCTCCCAGTTACTCCATTTGGATCATCAGGTGAATACAGCTGTAGGAGAAAAAAGGTCAGGTAGTATTTGGGTAAATATCAGTGAAGAAAAGGGACAGAAAGAATTAAATCTGAATTTCTAATCTCAATGTTAAGTTAGTTTGAAGCTGGTTTTACAAGAGTGTACATCAAAAATGTAAAGACATTAATAATATTAACAAAATTTTGCTGGTGTTGATGGTGCCATGGTAGTTGCGTACAAACAGAGCAGGACTTGTTTCTGGTTTTTGAGGGAATGTAATTTGAACAGGAATTTGTTTTTTGCTTACTGGCTGAATGAAAATATGTACGAGGTGTAAAATCAGTTAGTTATCATAAAGGATTTTCAAGCATTATAGCTAAATAATCCTTCTTTGGACTGTTAAATTTCAGCAGCTTTATTTCATCTAATTCTGCAAAATAAACTCTACAGTTTTGAAGAAAAAGCTGGGGAAATGCTTCTCTATATTTCAAAGAAGGATGCTGTTTTTCTTCTTTCTGATCACTTCTTATCTTCTATCCCCCACTTTTGTCTTCTTTTTCCTCTCAGGCTACAGATACAGTGCAGAATAGCGATGAGGCAAAATTCAGCATAAATTAAGGCAGTCATTTGCAGATAACTGCTTTGGTCTCTAATCAGCCAAAGAGTGTTTATTTTCAGTAGATGAAATTGATTCTATTCCATTCCCTGTAGATTCCATATAAGCCAATATCTGTTCTCTCTTTTTTTTTTTCTTTTCTTTTTTTTTCTTTCAAGCATGCCTTGGTGTTACGTTCTCTTCCATCACTAGAGAAAGAGTATAGCTTCTTTTGTTTCTCTCTTTCCTGTTAAAGATATTTAGTGGAAGTTTAAGGATTCAGGGCAGCTACTAAAACTGCAAAGATCATGCATAAGCCTTGCATTTGCCTTCCATCCATATTTCACAAATATAAGATACTTCACATTATGAAGAGGTATGAGTTGTGGAGCTCTGCTCTTATCTGTTATGGAATACAAGCCAGTTTGGAAAAATTTGAGTTTAGCAAACATTTTGTGACAAGATATTGGAATTAGGAGGAGGAACAAAAAACAACACTTTTTTTTCTTCATTTCTCAGACCCTCTGAATCTTCCTTTACTGTAGGGAAGACACCCTGGGTAGTATTGTTCTGTACCTGCCTAGAGGCCTTTGCTGTCCTGTGGTATTTCCGTTATTTTTTTTATACGTACAAAATGAAGATTGACGATAATTCCCCCCCAATCTAGTTGATCTTTCCTGTGCATTTCTACAGCGCCAAGCACAGCAGAATTCCTGTCTCAGTTAAGGACTGTGTGTGTTACTGTCATCCATAAGTTTTCAAACAGACTCTAAATTATTCGCTTCCTAGAAAAACCTCTCTGTCCTCTAGCGTAGTTTAAAAAAGGGATAATATTTTGATGTATTTGCATAATATTTTTCCTCTTCAGGACACATGTTTTCATGTAAGTGCTACGAGAAGGTAAAAACTTGCAAGTTTCAGCCTAAATCCTTGTTATGGTCTTGCATGGCACCGGGGTTTGGTTTTGGTGGCAGGGGAGGGGCCGCAGGGGAGTCTCCTGTGGGAAGCTGCTGGAAGCTTCCCCGGCTCCAAGCCGGACCCACCTCTGGCCCAGGCCGAGCCCGTCAGCGACGGTGGTAGCGCCTCTGGGAGAACAGATTTGGGAAGGGGAACGTGCAGTCAGTAGGGGGACTGGAATGTGAGAGGAACCCCTCTGCAGATACCGAGGGCAGTGAGGAAGGAGGGGCGCCTGAGGAGGTGGATGCCCCCGCAGCCCGTGGGGAGACGGCAGGCTGTGTCCCCCCGGCCCATGGAGGGGAGCAGGGGAGCGGAGGCCCCCAAGATGGCCGTGACTCCATGGGGAAGCTCGCGCTGGAGCAGCGTGTGACTGAAGAGCGGCCCGCGGAAAGGACCCACGCCAGGGAAGTTCGTGGAGGACTGGCTGTCTCCCGTGGCGGAGCAGGGGCCAAGTGAGGAGTCCTCCTCCCCCTGAGGAGGAAGGAGCGGCAGAGACCAGGTGTGGGGAGCTGACCCCAACCCCCATCCCCTGTTCCCCTGCACCGCCGGGGGGAGGAGGGAGAGAGAACCGGGAGTGGGGTTGAGGCGGGAAGGAGGGAGGGGTGGGGGGAAGGTGTTCTCAGGTTTGGGTTTGCTTCCTAATACCCTTGGTTTGTTTTGACTTGTAGTAAATTTGGTTTTGTTTCTTCCCCAAGTTGCGCCTGTCTTTTGCGTGCGACCGTAAGAGGTGAGTGATCCCTCCCAGTCCTTATCTCGACCCACGAGCCTGCCTTTCTATTTTCTCCTCATCCTACTGGGGTGGGGGGAGTGGGGGAGTGGGCGAGCAGCTGCGTGTTGCTTTGTTACTGGCTGGGCTGAAACGACAACAATCCGGAATTACAATCAAATTAAGAAACCAAGTGGATTCTCTTTCATGAGATAATTCAATCTGTCATCACAAGAAAAAAATATGAATCGTAATCTAGTGCCCTAAATCTTTCCATGATAAACAGCAGGACAGACACAGTAACTACAGTTGACAGATACTCAGTTATTAAAGTAATTTGAATGTTTTTGTGGTGTGCACTAACAGATTTACAGTTATGATGAAATAAATAAATATAACAATTTTAGTAGTCAAGATTTCATTCTATAGGCTTTAGATGCTCTACAGGTAATTACTACGTCTACCTGTCAGTGATGGTGTGATGTGATGGAAAGCCTAATTTATAGAAGGGGTCTTGTGAATTTCTCGAGAAAGTTTCAAGAATGAAGATGCAGGAAGAAAAAGCTGGCTTTGCACATAAATGGACTTTGAGTCCTCTTTTCTATTTCTCTTTGGGGAGTTTGTAGGACACTTGCTAGAAATCACTACTGCTTTGCAGCTGGTATTATGGTTGTAAAGTAGGTACCTGCTTGAATGAGAGGTCAGAAACAGCTGGAAGTTAGTGTTCATTTTCACTTGCTCTCTTTTTACACAGGATTGTGTTGATGCAAAAAAAATATGTCTGAACAAGGAGCTTTATGGATACCTTAAAATTTGAATGTGGAAAAATTCTAGTTACTTACGGTTCTGATTTTCGAAGACTTCTGATTTTTGAGCAAATACACGTGGTACTCCTTTAAAGGAAGCATAGAGAAAAATGGGAATGTTTATTGTCTCCTATTCTGAGCAAATGCTGAAAGGATAAAATATCAGGTGAATTGTATATATTAAAACACATTTTTATTGATACATCACAATCCAATTTCAGTAATATATGTTATATTAATTCATTTACATCATCATTAAATTAATTTGCTAGTTTTTTATGTTTAGTTAAAACTATGAAATGAAAGAAAGAACTACAACAACTGGGACAGGAAGAAAATTTGTGTTTTCCTGCCCTAGGATGAAATTCTCTTTCTCCTCTTACTCTTTGTGAGCTTGCTTGAGTAGCATAGAATGAAAACTAAAATTGCTCTTCAAATCATTTACATTTCTTCCTTTCTTCACTATATTTTCTTCCCAGAATCTGTCATCTAAGGTGTTTCCTCAGTTCTTCATAAATACATCATCTTCACACCTTCATGTAAGACAGTTGTCTCCTTTCCTTACTTCCATAAGTATTTTTCTTTTTAGCCCTACAAAATTCAGCTCCTTACCCATTTTCTCTTGCTTAGATTCCTTTTCTACTGTCTGATGTGAGCATTTCTATGCTATTTGATTAGTATTCTTGGCAAACTTTCTTAACTTTGCAATTACACTGGGAGAATGTCATTGTCGCTTTTTTTGGCTCTTCTATCTTTAACCTCACATTTATTGGAATGTCATTCTGAACAGTCTGGTTTTGTTATGATGTATCATTATACACTGTTTTTATTTACCAAGACATACCTCACAGTTTTATATGTAGCTTTTAATAGGTGATCAGCCATAGTAACCCTCCAGTTAACTGAATTGATTGTTTCAGGAATTAAACATCGTAATTATGTATTCAACTTGAAGTTCTCCTGTTTTGCTCTGTACTACTACTGTGAAGAGGGATGCAGATGATTTTGGATAGCCATGTTGAAGAAGTGAGTTTTAGTTAAGCTCACATGACTGAGGCTTTTGATCATTATGGCCTGATGGATGCTATATGGGATCTTCTGTGACTGGCAGTGAACAACTTTAAAATGCTTGTAGGAATTTGTAGACACTAGGACAGACATGAGAAAAATGGCAAGTTGCTTCTAAACTTTCCTTTTGTGCCAACAGGCTTTAGAGTCTACTGAAGTCATACCCCAAATATGCTGAAGCTCTGATCATAGAATTGTAGAACAGCCCAGGTTGGAAGGGACCCTGAAAGGTCATCTGGTCTAACCTTTTGTAGAAAAAGGAGCCTAGGTGGGATTATCTAATGCCTTGTCCAGTTGCGTCTTGGAAACCTCCAGGGATGGGGACTCTACCATGTCCCTGTGGAGGTTGTTCCAGTGACTGATTGTTCTCACTCTAAAAAATTTATTTCTTATATCAAGATGAAATCTCTCCTGGTGTAACTTGTACACATTGCCCCTTGTTCTCTCCATGTGGCACCTTTTGGCAAGAGACTCTCCATTCTTCTTGAAGCCACCATTTAAGTACTAGCAAACTGTGATGTGTTGCCCCCTAAGCCTTCTCTTCTCCAGGGTGAAAAGTCCTAACTCCTCAGTCTTTCCTCAAAGGGCAGTTTCTCCAGCCCTTTGGTAATCTTTGTGGCCCTCCTTTGGACCCTATCCAGTCTTTCTTGAATTGTGGGGACCAGAACCAGACATAGTACTCCAGGTGTGGCCTGACAAGTGGGGTCAACTGTCTATATTCTCATTGTTGACTTGCTGAAGTAGATTGTGGTGTTGTCATGTTTCTATTGTGAGAGGTGAGTGATAAATATGCTTATAATTACTTGTTATGAGAAAAAAGTTTATAACCTTATTTCTCAACATAAGTCTATCTAACTTGGTTTCCAAAACCAGAACTATTTTCAGTTATGAAGTACATATAAATTCTGCACTATAACTGGGTCATATATGTGTGTGAGAGGGGAATAATGTAGTAAGTACAAAAATAAATTTATAGCACCTAGATTGTGTGGTGACTGCTGCTCCATAAATATCTTCAACAAAAATTAACATATTTCAGGTGTAAGTGGAAATATATCTGCAAATGAAGGGACGTGACCAAAAATAAAAGTGGAGGAGCCTGTCTAATGAGAAAATACTGGAGAGGGTAGAAACTGCATGGCTTCACAATCCCATGTCCCAGCACGGTTAGAAAAGTAAATAAAACTAGAGAGGAGTTATCACAATGGTCAACATTAATCTTCCTTGAAAGACCCATTTCTAGTGCCATGGAATGGCTTTGTATTCCAGCAGCACTGGGGCAATCACCACCATTACTGATAAATCAGATCAGCCTACAAGGTCAGTCTCCTTTGTGATGAAATCTCTTTGCACCTAAAGGAGCAAATGTTCCAAACTTTATTTCTTTTACAAAGTCATACTTTATTGCTGAATCAAACATTTGACTTTGGAGTTATTAGTTGAGTGGGATTGTCTGAATCCTCTCCAGATTTCACTCTGAAAGAATGTGGAACATCAAAAGATAAAAACACTGGATTTCTGATACTTAAGGTTGTTTTTATAAGCTCATAAACAGCCAAACAAAATTGCCCTAAAAATAGCTGCCTAGGCTTGAACCAGTTATGAGTTTGTTAATGTTTAGCACCAAAGCAATAATAGACAAAAGGAACACAGGCAGGAAAAGAGAGAAAATTAGAGCTGAGAGAGACAAAACAATGCTTTCTTAATTGAGAAAAAGAGAAAAGAAGATCACTTTCAGAACTTAGTTTAGAAGAATAAAATTTAGAGATGTGTTGCACTATCATTTAAAGAATCTAAACTTTACCACGATATATCATTTATTAACAAGATGCAGGATTAACATTATGTTGTACTATTCATATGTACTTTGGATTGTATCAGATCAGTTTTTCTTTCAACATGCATGCAAAAGGAATTCTAAAATGTATTCACAGCTTTTTTTTTTTTTTTTAATGTATTTAAGTTTTTCAGTGTAATGAGTAGTAAATGACAGGTCCAAGATGAGAGATGCTTGTTTATGAGGTTTGGGGTCTTTCTGTTTCATTGGGTTTTTTCTTTCCATTTTTTTCCTTAGAGAGGGGAGTTATATTTGTGGCTGACTCATATGATATTACTATCATTATTAATGCTGCCACATATGTCTATGGGGCACGACCTCAGTGGCCCATCTAATAAGTATGTATATGTGTCTATACATATATATGGGTTACTTTTCTAGCAGATGTTTCTACTATCTTGGATAGGCCAAACCCTTTTTTCCTTTATTTTTCCCTTTCATTTTGGATACACATAATATACTAGGTAGCACATATAGCTCGTTTGCTGTTTGCTAAATTTGCCTGTTTTGTATATTCAGTACTATTTAGCTAGTCAGTGAGCAGATTTGGTTTTTTCTTTATTCCTCCTCAAAACAAATAATCCACTGACAGAAGCTTAGTACTTGATCTGAAATTGGATGGACAGAATCACCCACACCCAAACACTAGCTTTTTAGTTCCTGTCAGCTTTTGGCCTTCGTTTAATCAATATATTTAGCAGTAATACAGGATGAAGTGATCAGGACTTCACTGGCCAGTATACAACAATTCTGTATATGGAATTTGTAAAATTAAGAATTGATTTTGTTCCAGTGTGGAATGTTTAAAATAAATTAATTAAAAGGTTGATCTGCACTGTGGAAAACTCTGATTGAGATACTATTACCTAGATTCAGACCAGGGGTTTTTTTCTTCCCAGATTATAGTGAGAAAGTTAAACACCACAAGGACAGGTTTAACTTTAGAGAACACTCAAGGTGGTGATGGGGAGTCTTTGTTTTTGGAGTGAATTTCGTATGACTGGAAGTATCCTGCCTGGCTTACACAAGGATTTTTAATTTTTGGCATCAGGACTAGTAATACATATTTGAAAAATGTATTATTGCTTTGTAACATAATAGTCCAGACATACAAGTGAAAAGAGAGTTACAGAATGTCAGGAATCTCCTATGACCATTCCCTTTGTGAATTATTTTTTTTTCTTTTACAAAGTTACATTTGCAAAGTCAGCTCAAATAACAAAACTTTTTGCAATAACTTTATAATTAAAAATGTTGCCTATAATAAACTGCTGTTTACTTACCTGCTTTTCTATTGTTTAATGCATGTTTTTTCATCATGTATTTGGTAAAATATTTAAAAGTAACTCAGGAGAATAACTTTCCCAATTAACTCATATACAATTCTGCTTTTCACATATTAATTTTCAAATGTTTGTTCAGTAACTTTGTGTCCTTCAACAAATGGAAAGAACAAGCTAAACTGTCCTAAAGCATCTTGCAGCCCAGTGCTCAATCTGAACATTAGAAATACTCATTCAGAGTACAGGGCTTAGTTAAGCTGTACTATCTCCTAAGGTATGGGATCTGTCCTCAGGGATTCAAGTATGTAATTTCAGTTAACCCATATGAAGAAGTTGCTAAAATAGATGGTGTTTTTGTCCAGGAGAATGTGTGCTGCTTTGTTTCCAATCTAATGGACAGACCACACCTGAAGTATAGTTTCTATTTAAAATAATTATTTAAGGCTTTGAAAGAATGACTAATGAATCTGTTGCATAAAAGAATAGTGTTAATGTTTTAAAAAGAATATTATAAAGATGGCAATTTAGCCTTTTTTTTTCTCGTCAAGCATCAAATAATTTTCAAGTTGTATGCTACTAATTCTATCCCTTAACATAGACATACTAAAAAGCATGAGCCAGAAGTTTGGAGTTTGGTTGTTGTGTTTGTATTTTGCTTTTGGAGCTTTTTTCAGTGGGGGTGTGTGTGTGTGTGTTTTTCTTCAGGTTTTGGTGTTGTGATGGTTTGTTTTGGGTTTTGTTGTGTTTTGTTTTGGTTTGGTTTTTTTTTTTAAGAGAACAACTAAAGGTCACTGTAGCAATAAATTAAAGTTTGTTCCTACAGAACAATTTAAATAGCTAACTCCTTGCCTCCCTCCCTTTGTTCTGTACATTCCAGTTATACATACAGTATTTCAGCACAGCCAGAAGTCAAACAAAAAGGTCACTACCTTGGTTACTTGTGTTCTGGTCCACCATCCAGTAGGTCTGCCTGCTGCATTACATTGTCAAAGTTAGCCTTTCTACTGACGAGCATATTGATTTCCTGATTAATGTACCTCTGTTTTATTGGTGTTTACTACAGGAGACATAATTTTAATGTTTGTATGATCAATAGCTCCATCAACCCCAAGAATTCCTACTGTTAGCCTGCATAGCTCTAACTATGGGGACTTGTGTTTTTCTTGATAAATACTACAGGGAAGTTGTAAACATTAGAAAAGCAAAGAAAATTGATGTTCTCTGTACATTCCTATTGTATTTCACCCCTAGGAGAGAATGCAAAAAATTTCAAGTAATTCTCTGTAGGAAAGGCAACCAACAGGTACTAGCTCTCTGGGCTGGAATATAAATGTACGGGAAGTAATTAGTTTTAGAATTCCCACTGTGTAGTCACTTCATCTCAAATGTGTAAATACCCATAAGAGAAATTATGGCTTTTATTCAGTTTTAGATTAAGAAATGACATTTTAAATACCCTTAGTTAACTTCATTAGAGGAATGGAATTCTGTGGCTGTCATAGATGCTTCTAGACTTGCAGCTGTCCATAAATTACGCAAGGTACCTGAAGGCATCTACTTAAAATGTAGCTGAAGCAGGTTTTGTTCTCAGAATTGTAATGGGCTTTACAATCTCCTGCTTGTTGCCAAAGTTTCTTTTCTTGGTCCTGCTTGCCCACCTGCCCTGTTTTTGCCTTTTAAAAGCAGAGAAAGAAAAGAAGTGACTTATTGTTTTCCACTCAGATAAAGTAGTAAACTTAAATTGCCACTTTTTTGTTAAGCTTTGAAATTAGATAATCAGGAGAGTGACAATAAATTGCGCCATTTACCAGAAATTTTGTCTAGATATTTTTCAGATTAGATACCTTCATTTCATTAAAGTTTAGATTCCCCTTTGGTGAGCTGGTTTACTTGATAATCTGAAGGAGGTATCTCAATGGCATTTCTCAGTATCTGAGAATGTTCTTGTGTTTGAAAATTCTCATGAAGAGCATAATTTTGTATGAATGCCCTGGTTAAATCAGTGCTGGGTTATCCTTACAAAGACAGGAAGATGAGGGCTATTTATCAGGTAATTTATGCATTATATAGCTTACATCCGGTTCTTTCAATCAGGGATCACAACAAAGGTTATGTATCTTGAGAGACTGAGTACCTGCCATTAATTAAGAAAACAGAATGATGAAGTGAAAGCTATTGCAAATTCCCCATCTGATGAAAAGCAGGTACTGTTCCCTAAACTTTTTGTGAATAAGAAATGAAATTACTAAAAAAATCCAATAGTTTCCAAGCATACAAGTTAAGTGTTTTGATCTTCCAGTACAAATTCCAGACACTGGAGTGTTTATCACCTGCTGCCAACATTGACATATCCCAGTGGATGAACTTTTAAAGCAAAAAGAATATTAGTGCAATGATTAAACCCACTAAAATTAGGGCTATGAAGATTGCTGTATAAGGTGCTAGTGTTAGGCAGCTAAATACATAGTATGGTATACAGAACTAGACAGAAATGAGGTCAGTAATGAAGGCTTAGTTAGGCATTGGTTTCCTATATTTGTCCATGGAACTGTCTTCAGATATGCCTATATTCCTGAAATAATTCACCAAACTGATGTCATACAAACCTAGAGCTATTTCTGCCTCTGAAAGTTCATGTAGCAGTAGTGAATGTTTGGCTAAAACAATAATAGAATGTTACAAGTAGGTGCTGCTCCTCTATGGTTGATTTTAACAGCATATTAATTATTCCACTTGCAGCAAGCCAGCTAGTTTTGAGTCATAGCTTTCAAGTGATTGTTTTAACTGTTGGAAATTCTTTAAAGCCACAGGGTTCCCTGAGGGGATGCTGATGCTGCCTTTTATGTCAGTGACTTTGGGTCCCAAATTCAGTTTCTTTCTCCTCTCTTGTTGAGTAGAGACTTGCTGTTCTGAGGTTTCGCTAATTTGTTTTGAGCACTGTGGGATTCTCAACTCTTCCTAACAGGCTGCCAGGGGATTGCAGTCACCTACATTCTGGGCCATAGTAGGGCAAATGGAGTTACAGGGGGACATGGCAGTTGATGAAGCACTATCTAGGTAATGTATATATTCATACTCCAGTTCAGGTTGGGTTCTTTAGGTTCACCAATGGAAACATCTGTGTGACAACTTAAGCTTTAAACTAAAGGATTGTAGTGCTGTAAATGCTGGCTTTGATTAGATATTTGGTTCTAATTTTGTGTTTTCTTTATAAATTGTTTGAGTGTATGAAATATTCATTACCTAATAAACTTAAGTGCATGTGTCTGTGTACATCCACTTTTTTTGTTAAGTAAAGGACTTTACTGTTTCAGATAAAAATGTATGTATTAATGTAGAGTGACTGAGTTCGAGTTTAAGCAATGACCCTTTTTGGCCTTAGGCATCTTATTTAACTTCCTTGTGATTTATATAATTTTGTGTTACATGAGGGTAATTTTGTCCCCATTTAATCCTGAAACAAAAAACCTGCTTGGGTAAGTACAAAATTAATATTACAGAATTATTTTTTTTCACTGTTTCACCTTGCCCCTTTTTTATTATCCCCTCCAACATAGGTACCAATCAGATTTAATAGAAGAAACGAGCTGCCTTTTTTCATGAAGGAGAATAATACTCCCTTACAAACAGTTCCAGCAGAATTCAGGAAAAACAGTACTTAACTTTCATTTTCAGCATTGGTCATTTATCCATCTTTTAGCCTCAGGGTTCTCCACAATTCATCTTTCACTTTTTTTCTCTTTTTTAAGCAATCACTATAGCAACCTAATGTTATCTGCTGAGCAGAGCACACAGAGGGGCAGATACCCATACATGCAGCATAAGATTAAGAACAAAAAAAGAAAGAGCCAGGTAGACCACTGAGGTACTATATTAGCCTGTCACATCGAAGATCTGAGCCCAAGCTGCAGTTTTTGTTTTTAAGTGGGGACAAATTTTAAGATGTCATCCACCTTAGGAGACATTTCAACTTGATTGGTTGTTTCTCTTGTAAAGGAAGTCTCTGGCTGAAATAAGTAGTGTAGCTGGTGGATTCTATGACATATAAGAGCTGTATGAAAAATTGATCAGGTTTTAAACGCTATTTCCTTTTATTTGTGAACAATGCAGTAGCACAGGTATTGTAGGGGTAAAATTCTGCATGACTCTTGACAGCTGTGTTTAGCCCAGGAAAGATGTGTGGGGACAATATCAGTTGAGGAAAGGCAGGCTTTAGATAGGTTTTAGGTAAAGGCTTGGATTTGAACTTAACTAAAAAGCTCCACTGAATCTGACAGACCGTGTCAACCTTTGAAACTTGCAGTATCTTAATACATGAATTTCAATTACTCAGTTCTTCCATCTCTATTCTTGTTGATTAGTCCTTAAGTAATATGAATTGTAACGAAAGGCTGCATTGGAATTGAGTAGCATCCAAAGGACAAAGCATTGCTGCACATCTCAGCCCCAAATTAGCGGAGTTAATGAAGCAGTAACAGCTGTTGTATGAATGAATCACTTCAGGAAAAGCTGCATCTAACTCACCCCCTCGGTATTCCTGTGTTTTCATCTCTATTCAGGAGCAATGTAGTCAGTGTTTTAATTACATGCTTTCCTGTCCCACCTCTTCTCCTGCTGGACAACAGAGGACTTTCTATCCATGGATGTCCCAGGTTTGTTCTTACAGCTCTGTACTGATCAGTCTACTTCTTTCTATGTGGTTTGTGCCAGCGAAAGCAGCGCTAAGAGCAGGGAAAGGTCAGAGCTCAGCTACTCTGCGCTTAAACTCAATGAATAGTTGGTTATAGTCAAGGATTTTGGTTTCACATGTCTTATTAGTGCAAAACAAATACCTGAAAGCTTCTATATAATATGTGACAAGAAAGAGGAATGTTAATTTGCTCCATCTGCTGTTCTGGGCTAATAAGTACCCCCTTGTCTCTGTGGTGCCAATTCTCTCTGCAACTGGAAAAGTGCAAAGAGCACATTTTTCACTTCTTATTGTGAAAGAGGGGACATGTTTTAAATAACACTTTTCAAGAAATGCCATTTACTTGCTTTCATGATGGGTGTCAGAACTCTGCCTGTACGCATGCCTCAATTGCAAAGTAAGGTTAATTGCATGTCATCCTTCACCTTCTGAATAGACGTTATTTTACATTGATTTATACTGGTATTTTTACTGATGGAGGTCATTGTATTCTTCAGCTCAGCAGTTGTCAATTTACTTTTTCTGTCCTCACTCCAGGCTCTAAAAGGGCTAGACAACATAGTGAAATTCTCTCTCAGTCTTCTGGAGTGGCAATGCATGCATCTGCCTATACTGGGTGTTATTATCAGGGGAATGGTCTGACTTGGCTATTTGTTTTGTGGTTCATGAGATGGGTGTGTGCATCCAAGTTGGGCCATACAGAGGATTTGGAGGAGAGGCTCTACTTCCTTTCAGAGGGTGTAAGGCCCTGCTAGGTGCTTTCTCTACAGTACACGAATGTGATGGCTTCCACTCCACATGTCCAGCATGGGTGATTGGCACATGGATCAGGAAGTGAAGGTGGTAGGTATTTCACTATGAATGCTTTAGCAGGTGGCAATGTGGAGGAGGTGATAACAAGGAGACAAATGAGTGAGGCTTGAAAGGTCTATTATTGACAACTTTAGTCACTTTTTTCTTCTTACTTTGAGCCTTAGCTACGTGCTCTCCTGCCACATATTGGAGCTCTCAAGACTCATGTCTTGCTCAAACCATGAGCTTTGTTTCTCAGTTTTGTCCTCCAGGCCTGTAAGGAGAGAGTTTATGTTAATTTAGTGTAATTCCTCATCCCTGTGCTCTTGTGACAAAATGTGTGGACTGAAAAACATTTGCAGGGTGGGGATGTTAGGAGTACCTTGGTTGTAGGAGGAAAAAAAAAAAGTTCTGTACCCCCAAAAGGCTACTTTTTCTTTGTATTTCAGAGAAGGGGGAAAATTTCATGGTGGAGAGATCATACAATTCAAGTAAGTAGGATGACTGTATCAGCTGATGTTTTACAGGGACATAAATAGTTCATTGAAAGCAGACATCAGCTTACATTAACATAAAGAAGCTTTGTTCACAACTGTTAGCTTCTAGGTGTTCCATTCTCTAGCAAGTAGAAAATGAAGCTACAAATTTGGCAATAGCAGAATAAATACAATCTTTGCTTTTAAAACCTTTTAAACCTAAGGTAGAGAAGGGAGGGTGGTCAAAATACACCCAAGCACTTAAGTACAGGTTTTATAACCCTACACCCCTCATCCTGCAGGAAAATCTGTATACCAAAAAGTCCATCTTACTATTAAAATGAAATTTCTCTTCCAAATCTAAGGAATCGAGTAAGACTTAAATGTTTTTCTGACGCTTCCTTATCCTAAATGATAGGGGGAATTTGGACTGCTGGCAATAGCCTGTTGTATTTGAAAATAGTTTTGTTCTACTCCACCCTATTTAAAAACAACATATCAAGTTCCTCAGTCTCTGCTTTCAACCCAGTTATCGTATGCTTTTAATTGAACATATGAAATCAATATCAATTTAGCAGAGAACTAAGAATCTATGAGTTGAACAGTAGGTGTCTGATGTGAACAGTAGGCATTTGATGAGTAGCCTTTTAAGGGTAGATACCCAAAGTTCAAATGTTTTTAAAACAGAATGCAACAAGCTATAAATGCCCTTATGAAAGGTGGAGAGAGAAAGGGGTGCTGATTCAGTGGCAGGGTCAGTTTAGATTGCTTTTTCTGCTGAACTTTGGTCCCTAATTTTTACCCTTGCAGCTGAAATTGCTGTGGAAACTTATAAGGATAAACAATATTGAAACTTTCAAGTGTGATTTAGTGTTACCAGGGTAACCAATTGTAATTAATTTTGAGCACCAGCTGGCTTGTGATGAGCATCAAACCTGACAAAGTCCCTCAGAAAGACTATTTCCCATTTTCTTGGCTGCAGTAAAAAGAATATGAGAAATTTCTTTAAATAAAGAATCTACAACAACAAATCAAGTCACAGCTTTTATATTGATCAGTTAAAAAGATCAAGGAATAGTTTCCAGATGTAGATGCGCAGAAATGTGTAGCAAAACATCAGGAATTATGAATTCTAACTTGATGAGCCAGGGAGACTGGTTAAAAAATATGATCCTTTAGGGTCATATTTTCAATTTTTTCTTTCATCCCATAGCACTAGAAATGTTTTCTTTCATTGCTAGTTTTTCTTGAATCGAGTTATTGCATAACTTCTGGACTCCATCATCTAACATTTTGGACAGACATAGTAAATATCCAAAAACTTAGCAATATAAATAAGTTCTCTTCAAAAGAGTGAAGCAGAAAAAGAATGGGGGCAGGTTTCATAATCTTTGTGTTCAACTAAAAGCACAGAAAAATACAGAGTGCCTGAATATTTAGAAATGAGCTAAGTTACTGACATGGCTTGATCATTTTGCTCTCTGAATGTCAGCTTTGGTCTGGAGAGCTTGAGTTATTCTATACATTGGCATAATACAACATCAAAGCAATCACAAGTGGAGTGTTTTTTCCTTTATTTTTAAAAGGGAAGGTATTCTGATCCCAAAGATTGCCAATGCTTTATGTGAAAATAAATATCCTATCTTAAATTAAGAAGTTATTAAGTAAGTAAAATTGCTCAATTTTTCTTTTGGTTTTGATGCTGATCTCCTTAATCACAGCTGAAAGCTAAAACATTACTTCTGCTTAAGGAACGTCATTGAAAAAGAAATTAATTTCCCAATCCTACAAACGCAAGCAGTGCTGTACTGGATCTATATGTCCAAGTCAAAATTTAGAGTTTCAGGTAACTAAGAGTGAATAAGCATGTTTACTACTTTAGCCCTGTACAAGATGTTATAATCTGGGATGACCCTGATTCTAACCTCGTTTATGACAGAGTATATCCACTGGAAACTAATGAATGATACTAATAGTATGGAAGTCAGTGAAACTGTAGCTGAATTATTGCAGAATAACTGAGATAAAAACTTGTCCTATTTAATGTTTTACTTGGCACAATATGTCCCTAATGAGCCATGTTCTTCTGTCTTTAATTTTGCTGGGTAGGACTTTGATAGTGGAAAGTTAATTTACACAAAAAGGTGATGTTCTTAGCGTAGAGAGGCAATTGCAAACACTCATTCCACAGGCAAGTTCACAGCCAGAATATACAGGACTAGAGGCAGCCAGTTACTGCTTATCAGCTGATTCAGAGCATCCTCTTAGGTAGCAAGTGCTGTGGACATCCAGTGGCTCTCCTTCAGGGCCAGAACTAGATGTCTTGGGCAGGGTCTGAATGATGTCAGGCAGTTCTGCGCAAGCCTGTCCTTTAACTGATGTCTCTGGCCACTTACATGCCTGGCTGCATTCAAAACATAAAGGGAGGAATTTTGCTGAGATCTTTTCTTCCTCCTTTTGTGTTTCTTCTCACTATTGTGAGAAGGCGATGCACCCTATTTAATACATTTTAGCCTCATTGCCTTGAAGGGGGGAAAACATAATATTTATATCTATATCTTAGTTGTCTTTTGTTCTTGGTAGCTTTTCAGCAGCAGCCAGGAACTGATATAATTCTTAAGGGGTTTACTGCAGCCAGAGAGTTCTGAATAGCAGTAGGAAAACAGATCAGTCTTACTAGTTTCATTCTGCTATTATATAGAAATGTAGAAGCAACACCACGAGCACTTGTTATTAATCTTCAGTATTACAGATCCTTCTCTGAACCTGCTTGATGAATAGCATTTGAGTTTTAAATTCACTGAAGTTGGGGAATTTTCTATTGGTGCAGGTCACCAGAATGAGTCCACCACAGTGGCATGACGACCTATAATTCAGAAACAGAATGTGCAGTAGGAGGAAAACCTGCAGCTTTTTCATTTGCTTGCTTAATTTAGCATGTAAGGTTTTTGATTGGGTTTTTTTGTTTGTTTTGTTTGGTTGGGTTTTTGTTGGTTTTTTGGTTGTTTTGGGGTTTTTTTGTTTTTGTTTTTGTTGTTTTTTGTCCAGCTACGAAACAAGCTTGGTTTCAAAACATGTTTCTAAATCTAAGTATTTAATGCCTGTTAGCTAATTGTGCTTTCAGAGCATGAAAACTTTGAAAATCAAATATTTATTTTGAAAAGTGTTGTTCTCAGCAGCATTTGATTTCCCTTAATTAATTCCTTCTGCAACTGTCACATTATATTTTTTGCTGTGAACTTAGAGAAATAAGAACTGCTCTATCCAAATAGAATTCTGTATGTAAAGGCAGATAACCATTGCCGGAATACAGGTGACATTTGATTTACCCTTAATGTCCAACAGTTCTTATGTTCAAAAGTATCTGTTTCCTGACTTTCTTGAAACTTGTATTATTTTTCTCATTCGTCTCTAGTAGTTTAAGGGAAAATGCAGAAACTTAATCAGGCGGAACCCCACTAAATGGTTTTTAATTGGTTTGGCCACAATTATCAACTGAAATGGGACAATTCAGTGTTAAATGTCTTTTTTGAAGTCAGTCTAGTGATGTTTGTGCACTCATTGAGAAACTGACCTTCAATGCCCACCAGCAAAATGTATACTTCTAGCTTAACAATGAAATACAGCCAGCATGATACATGTATTTTCTGTAATGAATTATTTATAAAGGCATATGGACTTTTAATTATTTTCAGTGATGGGTTGCATGAAACTTGTGTGTGAGACTCCATGTGATGGCTAAACAAAGAACTGAGAAACTTCTAAAAACTTTGATGGATAGTGTTTGAGGACTGAAAGCATTTGCAGCCTTAGGCAATGCCATGAAACAGCCACAGCATTACTCTGCCTCAAAATCCACAGCAGAGTTTTAAAGAATTGTTGTGGGAGTATTCAGGGGAGTAAGGGAGAAGGCTTAGAAGTGTTTAACTTCTAGTATTTCTGCATACATATAGGATAAAAAGCATTAGATTATTACCATATCTAAACCAGTTTCATTTTTGTGTTACAAAATCTCTTTGGATTTTTATAAAAGAAACAGGAATTAAAAGATCGAGACTAGGATGGTGGGTGGAAAGAACCCTTCTATTTTCATATTAAAACATTCTACGAGTAGGACTTAAAACTGTTTAGGAATTATTTTTAAGTTCAGTGGCATGTCCACATGTCATAATAGAGTCTCTGATAGATTATTCACAAGTTTAATGACACATACTTAATATAATCACACGCACATAAATCAGAATATTAAGTTTTGTTATCCAGGTATTTATTTCTGTCTTAAGCCATGCGGCTGAGTGGCACTTTCTCCATATTTGTGTCTGTTCAGTTTTAAATGGAATCCTGGCAACATAGCCTCTGTCACCCATGAGGCTTACTCTGAATGATCGTTTCTTAATAGCCCTCGCATTGAAGTTGTTTACTGCCAACGGTTGAAATTAAGGGTAGTGCCTGGCAGCCCAAGAGAAACAAAATTTCCAAATTAGATGCTCAGCACTTTTCATTTCTCAGGGAGCCTTTACATCAAATGCTCTCAGAAAGCCAATAGAAGGCATTTTAGCAATTTAGGTCTTGGTAAATGATTTTAAGTTATTTGTTTACTAAATCAGGTTTAGTAGAAAAATACTGCTTAAAGTCAGTTAGAATTTTGATGTGTATCTGGAACAGGAGCGTAAATGAGAGAAGTTGCTGTGCAAAGCTTCCTAGGTGGATTTTCTGCTTCTCTTTGCTCTATGCTACAGTGCCACTGGTGTTCCTGTCCATTGCTGTTTCTGAAAGAAGAGGTCCCTATGCTTGTGTACTAGCTAGGCTAGGAACAAATTCCTGCCAGGGACTGCTGAAGTAATGAAGCTTAGTCTTAATGTGAAACTGATATTATACTGGTGTGGTTGACTGGGATTGAAATGTGTAGTCCTGTAGCACAGTAATAGCGTATTGCCATTGCTGGCTACAGGCCCCAAGCTCTGTACTAAGTTTGCAAGGCCCTTGGACTGAGGCTTCTCAGACTTTGTCTGTCTGAACTCATTGTGACTTCCCTGGTGTTTTAACTTGGACTTGCTATGACAACAATTTTTCATCTGACCAGGTGGCTGTGCCTGATTTGTTTTATTTATGCATATCTTTGCATGGTACAAAATTAGTTTGCTTATAGATAATAGTAGCAAGTAGTTATTCTGTGTAGAATGAGTTATTTATGACTCTAGAGTAATGCAGAAATGCAGGGCTTGTATGACAGCAGAGGCCTTGAAAGTGGGAGCATAGGATGCAGTGTAATAGAGTACAAGTAGGGGATGATAGGAGGCAGACACAAGCTAACATTGGAGACCCTCAGGACTAAAAAAACCTCCAAAAAGAAATGCAAGTATGGGAATTTGACAAAATCAGCTTTAGGGATAACAAAGAAATAGTATCTAACATATGTAAAGAATGCCTTATATAGTAAATTTATATAAAACATGAACTTGCAGACCAATGAGGAAAAAGCAGTGTGTAAAAAATGTGTTAGGAAACATGTAGAAATGACCCTAATCAGATCCTGGAGTGACGAAGAAGAAACCACCAATGTCATATTCTTCCTAGTGGAAGACCTGGCATTCATAAAACTCACTACATCTCCCATGGCCACACTGAAGCTGTTGACATTAGGACCCAGAGGAACAGAGCAAGGGTAAGCATAACAGTGGGGAAAGAGGTGGGTACTAGCAACTGTGTGCATAACAATTTTAACTTGAAAGTTTTAAGACTTCTTTTTTTCTGTGTATTTTCTTTTCCTTTTTATGTAATGAAGTTGGACTAATAATGATTCTTTGACTAGACTGTTAAGATTTCAGTTGTACTAACAAAAAAAGTTTTGGCTTTACATATAAGGTATGTTTTGGGTTTGCCCATAACTAGCTTTTGAGTATAACAAATGGTTAAAATACTTAAAACTGAACAATACATAGTAAAGACCACTGTCTCTGAAGAATACAACTTGCTATAGTCCTAGCTGAGCAGCTGCTGAGGTAGCCAGTCACCTTCTTCCTCCTCCAGTTGTACTGCTTTGTGTTTTGTACTTCATGTTCACAGGGGGTCTCATTGTTCAGCTTCTAAGGTCTGCACCTCTTTTCCTACTTAAAGCAGATGTTGTACTTAGGGAAGCCTTAGCAATGTTTTGCTAGAGGTTGCATTGCCTGTCACCAGTAGTCCTGTTTGCTGCACCACCACATCTCAGCCTCACTGGTCCGTTCTAGTCAGCATTTCAAGAATGCTGAGAAGAAACATACTGCTGCTCCCTTCTCAAAATCTGCTCCTCTTCCTGTGGCTGAGAAGAGATCAGATAGTTTATTTTTGCTTCTAAATTGCAAAGTGTAGACAGGTTTGGGTTTGGTGTCCATCCCCTCCCCCCAGTGCTATTTTTTAAACTTCTTTACAACTCTCCAGCATGCAGTCTCAGCAATTGAGATAAATCAAAATCTGTGTGTGAGCAGGCATTTAATGTTCTTACTTTCTATGATGAAAACCAGGTTGCTCTAATGTTTGCAGTTTTGCTAGCCCTTCACCTGCATTCAAATTATTTTCCTTACACATGATGTGTGTAATCCACACACACCTGACTCCAGAAGGCTGATCCTTTTCTTGCAACCCTTTCCCTTGTGTCAGATCAAATGGCAAGGTGACGGGGTGCAGAGCTGGATCAGCCGGACTGAAGTTTGAATAAGTCAGATGATTCAGCTCCCAGTGTAGTTTCACAATCCCAGGGATGGTTGGTAATCTATGGCTGAGATCAGGGAGGCCATGGCCATCCATAGAAAAACTTCTAGTTAGATTATGTAAATTCTTTTTAGGAAACAGAGTCCACTCTCCTCATAAAAGAAGGGAGCAACACTTTGATTTCAGGGACATAGAATCTGGCTTATTCTACTGGGGCAAAGATGAGTGGATGAACTTCGTAGTATGTGAGAGATGTTAGAAAACCTGGGAGTACAAGAGAAGTGAGAACTGAGTACTAAAAATAAGGATGTGAAAACATTTTGCTGCCTCCCTTTCACTCCTCTGAAATGCATACTTAGCTTGGGGGAAGTGTGTGTTGTGTTTGTAGGCTATTTATGAAGAAACAAAGGTGATGGTGGTTCTTTGCCCCTGTACAAGATAGATTGTTTTCATCAGGTGAACTCAGTGTACAGTTCTGCGTTAAAGAGCTGCATTCTTGATTTCCAAGTACCTGCTTTTCCTTGTTAAAATGATGTACTGTGAACTAGCAGTGGGTTGATAATGTAACTGACAGAAATGAATCAGAAGATATGAATAATAGAAAAATTGTAATGCTTCTGAAAAATGCCAGACCCTTGGTTGACCATATCTTTGTCTATCACCTTCTTGTCACTTTCCAGCTGTTTTGTTCTGAAGGACAAAGGTGCCAGGATTCCCTGGCACATTTCCAAATAAGCCTCCCTGCAGTAGGCTGGTTCTTCTTGTATCAAGTGTGAATGTTGCTGGCTTTTATTTTTCCTGTCTGTTGCTTTGGCGGGAGGTGTGGTGGTGTGTGGTTGTTGTTGTTGGGGTGCTGTTGTTTTGTTTATATGTCTTAACAGGATGTTACACAGATTTGATAAACTACTAAAATCCTAATCTGCTGTGAGTCACGGGATGTTCTACTGCATGTTGTGATCATCCCAGAGGAAAAAAACCAAACTCTTCCCAGCACAAACCTGAAGTTTCTTGCACTGGTGACTCAAAAATAGGGCAGTTCTACAATGTGAAGCTGCTTTAGAAATAAGAGAGTAACTGGACTTTAGAAAGAGATGATTTTCTTTTCATGCTTAACAAAGTAATGCACCTTGAGATTTATTTCTCATCGCTAATGCAGTTTTGACAGAATAACAATACAGAATGTACCTGCTCTTTTGCTTTTATCAGTTTCTTTGGAGCATAGCATGAGCACAGACTGAAACAAATACAAGTGGCAGAGCAGCCCTCAGAATTTTAACTCATTTTTCCTCCTATATAAAGCAGGCCTTACCAGCCACACAGACTTTAGGAGAAGCATTGTAGAGAGGGATTCTTCAAAATACCTCAGAACAGTTGGAAGGCAGAGATCTGTGGTAACACTTCAGAATAGGTGACCTGGGTAAATGAAGGAGCTTTGTGATCTGATCCAGAACAGAGTGGGACAGGTGAAACCCCTGCCTTTTTTCAGTCTTTTACTTCCTGGCGATGATTCAAAGAATAAGGCCATGGAAATAGTAAGTGTGGACTTTCTCAAATTCTGTCTCTCTTCCCATCCTGTCTCATTCAGTACACAGGATGAATGGCTGTGCTGATCGTTAAGGGGTTGGTGACAGCATCCACCTCTATGTTTGTAAAAAATTCTCATAGGCATAAGCATTGTAACATTCGTGTGTTCCTAATGTCCATTGGTCAGATGAAAGGCCAAGTGCCCTCTAAGAGAGAACCTTTCCATCAGCAGTAAGACAAATTGGAGAGAGACAGAGGGTCAAATTACTGTTGATTTTGCAAACATGAGAGTCTTTTCCTTTTCTCTTTGCTCACTAAGTATGTATAAAATATATTCTTTTTCAGATAGGCCTAATAGGCTTAGAGAGATTTCCTTATTTCAGAGTGATGTGTACACTTAATAAATTGTTTCTTAGGTTGTATCTGTAATTTTTTATTTCCAGATGAAAGCTAAAGTGCAAATGAGGCAATATTTTTTCAAATGGAGAACCACACTGTTCACATGGTTTGCTTGCATAGGCTGGAAGAGAAGCACAGGGACAGTCTTTTCACATTACGGAAGACCAATGAATTGCCCCATGTTTTTGTGCTTTGGAAAGCTTGCCAATTTTACAAAGCTGTTTGCAGTGAAAGCCTGGGCTCTAGTGAGGGAAACAACTACAGAGCGCCAAACTGAGTTCTGGTCCTGGGGTCTGGTGTATGGCACTTTTTCTTGAGCAGGCTCCATGAAAGTGCACATATTGTGTTTGTGACATAGGTGGCAGGTTCACATGCAGCGCTATTCCCACCTACATGGGCTCCCTGGCAAAGGTTGGCTTGGAAATCTTCATGGTCCCCTTATTTCACTGTGACTTGGAGCTCTGTGATGGTGAGGAAAGATGGGCCTACCCACAATGTTTTTAAAAATTCTGATGGAAACTGTTACATTGTGGAGAGCTGCAAGGTCCACATTCATCACAGAATCAAGAGAGGGCAACTTAATAGTGACTGAAGTGATATATATGTGATAGCAGTGGCAGTAACACTGCACTGGGTCTAGATAAATACCTGTTGAGAGGGATGAACTTTTGGGGGGGGTTTGGGCATTTAAAATGTTGTCCAGTACTACATAGATAAAAGCAGAGTGGAATGGGCTTGGGAGAAAGAGAGTTATGAGCACCGAAAAAAAAGGAAGTGTAAATAGCAGTGGAAGAGGAGGCTAAGAGTTAAATAAAAAAAAATAGTGGTACGAAACAGGGATGGAAGAAGAGAAAATTTCTTTTTGGTATCTATTTTTCCCTGAAATAAACAGGTGATGTGTGTATTAAAAACACATTAATTTATACTCCAGGGATTACTGGTAAGTGATAATATCTACACACAATATTGCTAATCTATCTCCAACATCTTCCTTTGTAGAGCAAGAACCGTAATTCATTGTTTTCACTGTATTTACTTGACACTTTGGAATGTATTGTAGATAATGAGTTGTGAACAAGGAGTGCTCAGTATGTTAAAGACTATGAAGTTTTAGGTCAGCCACTCATCAGGAAAAGTTTTATTTTGCATTTGCCACGAGTATTTCTTTCCATAGATAGATGCTAAAAGATGTCTACAAATAGTCTCAGAATAATGAGGAACTGATAATGCTGAAAATATGCTGCTGATTCAAAAGGTTTGTGTCTGAACAGTGTGTTTTCTGTATGTGTCATGGCAAGTTTTTTCCCTGAGGTCACTGTTTTGGACAGAATGATTGACCTCTACTGCAGAAGACAAGTTTTAAATGTAAATCAGCTACATATGCTACTTTCTGGTTTCTATGTGTAAAAAGAGGTTACTAGTTTTTCCTAACATGATATAAGGTGATGGATAAACCCAATTAGAAGGAACTTTTAATGTCGTCAAGTTTTGTCCCCTAATACTGCAAATTCCATGTCATGTAATTCCTTTCGCTATTTTAGTGAGCTTTATGTGTAAAGCAGTCAGGAAAACTGTGGAAGACATAACTGATCTAATTGTTATCAATTAATATGTATAATATGATTGAAATAACCAGGGAGCTGCTAAAGTCCTGTGTATGGCCCCAATCAGTTAATATTTAAAATAGGGAAACAATAACTAGACATGATTTTGCATTTAGGAACTAACTACTAGACAGTGGGGCTTTATGTTTATGTCAGAAAAGGTAATGGATTGTGGTATGGTCAATAAACCCTGAAGAACCACTTGGAACTGCCAAGATTAGGGAAGAAGTAGGTAAAACATAATTCCTACAGGGGGAGATTGTGACCACTGACTCATTGACCACCTACTGAAATGATAGCACCTACTCAAAAGAAGACAATGAAGAAAGAAGACAGTCTGCACACTAATTTACATGAGGGGTGAAGAAGAATGAACCAATCATTAAGGGAAATAATAATGAATATGTATTACTTAAGTATATAAATGTGGGAATTTTTGAGACAAAGGTGTGCTGTCTTGAGACAGGCACCCATTCATGCGCATCAATGAAATTAATTTGAAAATACCTCGACTCTGTGTGTTATTGGCTTGCACACTGCATAAAAGAATCCACTTTTAGGACAACATAATGGTTAGGATTTTTCTCATTTCTAGCCTAATTTACTCACAGCCAGCTAATAACTGTTTGGTTTGTTGGTTTTGGTTTGTTTTGTTTTGTGGGGTTTTTTTTCTTCTTTTGTCAGCATTGTACTTTAGCATCAAAGTAGTTCTTTAAAGCTGTGTATGCCTTGGCCCTACTTGTAACAATTCTTCTGTTTAGATTTAACCTCCCCCCTCTCAAAAAAAACCAAAACAAAACAACCACCAAACCCCCAAAACCCATGAAAAAAACCCCTTATTGTCAGCTCTTTGTTTTCCTGTTCAGTATAGGGGTCCTTTTGTGTGCCAATTCTAGTTTAAATAACTCTTTCTTGGAGACAGTTGATGACTGTGATATGCATTGATCCAGAGAACGTCTTGTACGGTTATATTATTTTTCTTTGTTGGTGTGTCCTAAGGTCATATTAGATTCTCTTGTGGCTGTATCACATTGATAGGTCATACTCTTTTCATGATCAATTTTCCTTTCCTGCACATCCTTTCTTCAGATGCTTTCCATGCATGAATTCCAAGTTAGACAAGTAAATTACTTTCTTTTTATCCTATTGAATTTTGCTGCTTCTCCTACAGTGGTCCTCAAGATTTCCCTGATAGCTTCATCTTCCTCTTTATTAAAAGTAGTGCCACTCACTCTTATTTGTGTCCATGCCCTTGATGAGAGTATTGCATGAAATACTTAACGAGAATAATCCTTGAGGTATTCAAAATAACCTGTTTGTTACCAGGTGCTTTCCCTTTCACTGCTGTCATTTTCCTTCTCCCTTCACCTCTTTAATTCATTGCATGTTTTAAATTCTGCTGCTAATCCTCACTTTTGACTTTACTACTAGCTCTGATGTGACACCATCTGTAATGCTTTCCTAAAATCCTGTTAGATAAAATTTTCTTTGTACCTCACTTATGTCGTATTGAAAATCTATTGAAGAAAAGCTGTCAGGTTAGCCTAGTATGATCCATAGCTGGCAAAATCGCATTGTGTTAGATCTTGTTTTCCAGGTTCAACTGGGTTTGAATCATCTTTTTCTTGTGAAATTTGTTCCGGACGTTTGCATGGTCTTGAAGACAGTCTATTGCAAAATGGAGCATTTGTGTGTGTGTGTATGTGTGGGTTTTTTATCTCTCTTTGAGCGCATACTTTCAAAGGGGCAGTAGGAGAGTTAGCTCCAGGAATAAAGGCATTGCAGACTGCAAGGATCCTGAGTGTTAAAGTTAATTGGTGGTGTGTCCTGGTTTCAGCTGGGATAGAGTTAACTGTCTTCCTAGTAGCTGGTACAGTGCTATGTTTTGAGTTCAGTATGCAAAGAATGTTGATAACACACCGATGTTTTCAGTTGTTGCTCAGTACTGTTTAGACTATAGTCAAGGATTTTTCAGCTTCTCATGCCCAGCCAGGGCACAAGAAGTTGGCACAGGACACAACCAAGGCACGTGACCCAAACTGGCCAACGGTGTATTCCATACCATGGGACGTCACATCTAGTATAGGAACTGGGAAGTGGAGGGGGCAGGGAATCACGGCTCGGGGACTGGCGGGGTGTCGGTCGGCGGGTGGTGAGCTATTGCCCTGTGCATCATTTGTACATTCCAATCCTTTTATTACTACCGTTGTCATTTTATTAGTGTTATCCTTATCATTATAATTTCTTCTTTTCTGCTCTATTAAATCGTTCTTATCTCAACCCAGAAGTTTTACCTTTTTTCCCAAGTTCCTCCCCATGGATGGGGGAAGTGAGTGAGTGGCTGCGTGGTACTTAGTTGCTGGCTGGAGTTAAACCACGACAGTTGGAAATTAGTTTTTAGACTACTAATAGCAATGCTAAGCCACTTAAGTATAAATAAACTTGAGATTTATTCATATTAAATAATACTGGACCAGGATTTTTGTTCTGTGTGTAGTACTAGCGACTCAAATGAAATTCAACAGATATAGCTGAAAAGGCAGAGTTTTATCTGCTTAAGTTTCATCTGAGCCATAGGACACTACAGGGAGAGCACTTCTGGAGAATTTAAAATTTTGCCAAAGGTCAAGGAGCTTTTTTGCAGCCCTAGAACACTTCCACTTGATGCACTGAAGGTTGCCATAGTAACATTAAGAAAACCTAAAAGTTACACTTTTTGTTTTAAAATTCATGCAGTTGAAAGATAGTGTTGAAATTATTACTGGAAGTTTCTTTCTTCCAACCCCACCCCCATTTCAGTTTTCTTTACACATTGCGCCATTGCATTTGATACTCAGTGGAAATATTTCTAGCTTAAATTAGAGTGCACAATGCCAAGGCTACTTTATCACAAAAGATTTTGATTCTGTGTAAACATTAATTTAGTAATTCAAGGCAGCTGTAGAATGATATTAAGTAATTTGCTGAGTAGGAATAATTGATGGTAAGTGTATTTTAATCATATTCTTTAACTTTCTGGAAAAATACTTCTCATGCAGTGAACCAATGTCAGTCCTATGATTATGGGATACTCCAGAAAGGTTTGTGCCAAGTGCTCCATTAAACTATAAATTATATATTCTATGAGATGGAATTTGGGAGGGGAAACAACTGTGAGTGCATCTTTTGGGTCTCCTATGGTAGTTAATCAAATAATTCTCATTGACCAGACACTCTCTTCCATAGGGAATGTACATATTCAGTGAAGAACAATGCGGTCTGCTGTAGGTCAAAAAATCAACAGGCTTCATTACAGCTCAGTCTACTTGGTATTCTATTTAGCATTCCTTTCATGGGCTTTTGAACAATTTTACAGACTTTTGACTGCTGTGAGGTTTTTAATTCATTTAGAGAGGCTTGAACTTAAACCAATGAATTGCTCCTTTTTTTCCAGAGTTAGAAGAAAGAAGTGACATCATTAAAACTGTAATTGGAGTTACTGTTGTATAAGCATCTTTTTTACAACTTTCTTATAACTGATTTGTTTTTTTATTTGATATCTAGTAGGTAGATTAGCAAAGAGCATTTCAGTTCATACTTCTTATGCTGTCATTGTTTTTATTGCAACTTGCCCTGCCACCTGATATACTGTGAATTGATCCCATTGAAAAGGTGGGATACCTGCAAAATTAATTGGTATCACTCTAAGATTCTGTTAACTGAAACACTGATTTCCTTACCTAAATCCACATCTTAGGGTTTAATTAAAATAATGACATCTGCTGGTTTTCCTTATTATCTTGAACCAAATCAAAGTTTGATGGACTTTCTGGAACAGAAACGGGCACTATTCAGACAAATATAAAAACCCCAAACAAACCAACAATGCAATGTGATGTTATAAACACAGGCCTCTTCTTGTTTGAGGACATGCATTTCTGGCATGGTAAGAATGGATGTCAGTGTTTATCCAGTGAATAATAGAGACAGCATTTATATGTAAATATTGGAAAAAATAAATTCCCAGTTCATCATTTATATAAATGAATTTTAAATCCCCAGTCCTCAAATTTGTTTAAAATTGAAGGGTTTGGATTTGGTCTTTTAATTAAATAAAAAAAATTAATTCAGACACTTTAGAATAGTTTTCTGAAGTATAAGGAAAAAACAATGAGTTTTTAAAAGAAGCATGGCAATTGCTTTTGCTTTTGTATTTAATTACCTTAATCTCCATCTTGCTTTGAGTTTCTACATTTCTTCCTTTCACTATTCATAGAGCTATATGTTATGTTTTACAATAAATGGAAATTTGGAATGATTTACAGTATTAGCCCTGTTGATTAATATCTCTGCATATTAATCTGCCTCAGAGTTTGGTTCTAGTAGCTGCTATTGCTGAGAATGACATAAAAAGGTGATAATGTTCCTTAGTAATAGAAACACTGTGGTTATAAGAATAGCTGTTGTTACTAGAGTTGATTGGTACTTCTGTGCTTAGAGGTAGTTTGAATATTAATTTTTAAGTGATGACATTATGTTGGTAATATGAGTAATTTAGCTACTAGTATTGTTCAGTTAATGTATGACTTATTAACTGGAAGAAGCACCTCCTAGCATCCTTTAGAGAAAAATTGAGCCTATTTTCAGCTGAAAGTAATTCGTATCTATTCATTACTTGTCTGGCACTGTTACTCTTCTGATATGTCATTTCTTGATACATGAGATCTGGATTTTACTTCAGTTAGCCACTAAGTCATTGATATATTAAAATGTGTAATTTCACTTGAAATATATTATTTGATAGTGTTTCATGAGAAAGAATGAAGTAATTTTGTTATTTTTGAAATAAAAGGCCATAGAAGGGTAATACTGTTGCATACTGCATTATTTGGGGTCATTAAATATATGTCTGCAAAAAGAATATTTTAGGGTGATGGTAAGTTTTGCTTCTGAGCCACATGCATGACAGATAGTGGCTGTAGGCTTGTACTGAACCCTATGGCTTCTTTGCTGCACTTCCTTTTCCATAGAAGGCTCTGAGCAGGATAAGCTTTGAACATGTGGTGTCAGCTTTGTTTCTGAAGGAGAGTGGGGATTACAATCATGTGTTGCTGTATGTAAGTATTTGTAAATTCCTTCCTAGTAATTTCTGAACCTGTTCCACTAGTCCATTCAACTTGAAAGGAAGAACTGTAATCTTAGAGACATGAATTATTACATATTTACCATAAAAAGGTCTGGGTGGTTGTGGCTTTTTTTTGGGGTTGGGGTTGTTTTGGGTTTTTTCCTCTCTTCCACATCTAACAGTCTCTTTTGTGGAGTGTATAACATAGATAACGTAGCTTTTTTGTGATTTAATGTGTCAGTTTTGTTTTTAGCTGCACAGGCTCAGAGTTGTGAAAATGGATAACAGAACTTGCAGTAGACAGCTTTGATTTTGAAAGCTGCTCTCATGCTTCATCTTTGGATACCATATAAGTTTTCTTTACTGTTATTTGCTATGGTATCTGGATGCTTTAAGGAATGTGGAGTGACTTAAACATCAATAGGTCAAAGTTTCCTCATGTTCTTTTCTGTAGTAAAAGGAAAAACTGTGTACTCTCTATTGGTCATGCACACCAAAAATTTACCATGAATGCATTTCATTGTAAGTGGATCTGCTTTGCATTGTGTACCATGCATCTTTGTGAGGCTGTTTTATGGAACAGTGTGTGTACCTCTGCAAGAATCAACATGCCTGTTGGAGGAGCATAAGGTGTGGCAGCATTTCCTAATGAAACTGAGCTATAAGGAGTGCTTTTGTCTAGATTGGCAATGGTGAGCATTAACACTGTAGACTTTCAGGACTGATACCCCAGAGTACTAATTGTTATCCAGTGAATGGCAATGAAGGTTAAATAATGCAAGGTCACTGCTATGTACTTTCTGTTTTGGGAAAGCTGATTTTAAAATGTCATTCTGTCCTGCTTTGTGTGACAAGATGGAGGACTTACATTTTGTAATGGCTGTGACATCTAACTTAGCCAGAAATACTGGGAATTGAAAATGTTTGTCATGAGCTCTTGTAGAATATAAGCATAAATTTGAACTTGCATTCTGGTGATGTGCTTAAACAAATTGGTACTGGTTGAAAACTTCAGTTTTAGTATCTTTTGGTGAAATGTCATTTTTGTATACAGTTGATACGGGACTAAAGGAAAACCTTTGCAAAATTTCTTGCCTCCCTCTCTACGTGTTCTGGTCCAACAGCATCTTGGTCAGGGTAAACTAGGAACTTTTCTCAGGTCATCTTCCTGGACCACTTTGACAGTTTGAAGGGAGGTAAAGGAAAGACCTTTCAAGTTATGTCAATAAAACCCACATATCAATTCACTGAAAACAAAATAGGCATTGCATACAGCTGCCAGCCTCTACAAATAGTTGTTATAAACTTGGAGAAGATTTTATGATAAAGTCAAATTTCTCTACCAAATATCCTGGCCTTCATTCATGTTGGTTCAGAAACATAATAAAATGTAATTAATTTTTATATAGGCAAATACACTATTTTTCTGTAGTCTTGTTTTTCTAATAAATTTCATCGAAAAACATTGTTAAAATCAGTTTGAGGTAGCATTTCTATCTAAAAAAAAAAAACTGAGTGAAACTAATAACTTAGAATCTTAATAAATGAGGATTGTTGGCTACCTTGACTGTAGTAAATCATTTGTTAAAGATCACATTTGCAGTGCTCATGCAAAAATTTGGAAAAAATATCACAATTAATACAAATGGGGTTTAGAGGCAATCTTTTTTGTAAGACCATATTTTTTCACCTTGGCTTGCAATTCCAGATTCTTTATTTAGTGGAACTCAGTTTTATCTCCTTAGAAAAGCCACTGTAAACTGAACTAAATTTCATGCCTTTCAGACTTTTATAGCTCCTTGATATAAATTTGTTCTTTTCCTGCTGCGTAATGAGGATGCAGAATCAAAGGCTAGGGAAGCTGCCTGGATTCTTGAAGAACTATTGTTACTCTAACTTTACCATACTTTGAAATGTTTGCCAGTATGTCCCTTTGCTGTTTTCCCTCTTTGTCTTCCTAAAGAAAAACGGTCAAGTATTTCTAAAACAGACCACCCCAAAACCCCAAACCAAACCATGAAACCTCTTTCCCTAAAATACCTTGTTAAATCTGGATCTCTGTGAAGTTATCTTTCTTTTTGACAATTATCCTTTCAGAAGTTCAGTATGCAATAGAAAGGACATGATATTTGCAGATCTGTAGTCTTTACAGAAATACTAAAAATGTGGCAGAAATGAAGGGTTGCATAAGAAATCTGTCTCCCTTGGGGCATTCAGGTTCTAGCTACACGTCAGGGGGTACTATACCTACAAAAGAGTTAAGGAGAAAAAGATAAAAGATATTAACTAGAAAATCATATACTACAATCATGGACTTGAGTTCAAAGGGACCACTCTAAGTGAAATTGCCAACAGTCACAGTCTTCTACAGAGAAACTCCACTGCTTCTTGATATGCCTTTTGTACATAAAATGTCTCATTTTCTGACGTACACTTGCATTTATATATATTTGACTCAGTGGTAGGTAGTTATAAGTAAAAAGCAGTATCTAGACTCGCATGAAGTTAAGGGCTACTCTCTGACTTCAAGGAAGCAGCTTGGACTTGGACTTCTCCTTTAGGAGTTGGAGAACAAAAACTCTCCTGTTTTTTCCCCCACACATCTTTCAGCTGTGCCTTCCCAAAGTTAGATGATTTGACATTCCAGTTTCAGCTTGTATCTGAATGACTGAAGCAATATTAGTTTCTTAATTACTTTAAATAGCTCAAACATGGCCATTGTTATGGAACTGGAAACATATTTAAGTTGAAAATTGTCTGTTTGGGTTTTTTTTCTGACGCTTTTGGAGGTACAAAAATTTTGTGGGAACACCGTTAATCTAAAAGGATCTGAAAAAAACCCAGACACTAGAATTAGGAAAATAATGTTCTGAGGATCTCTGTTTTCAACCACTGTTTCCAAAATGGATGCATTCATTTCTGGAGCCTGGGCAACTATAGAGCAAGTCTATACTGGAGAAGTGCTGCTCAAAGCAGGATAATAACCTAATGGAGTAACTAGCTTGCTAGAGGGACACTGTCGTGGTTTAATCCCAACCAGCAACTAAGCACCATGCAGCTGCTCACTCACTTCCCCCCCACCCAGTGGGATGGGGGAGAGAATCGGAAAAAAAAAAGTAAAACTCGTGGGTTGAGCTAAGAGCAGTTTAATAGGACAAAAAGGAAGAAACTAATAATGATAGTAAGATGACAATAATAATAATAAAAGGATTGGAATATAGAAGTGATGCACAATGCAATTGTCCACCACCCACTGACTGATGCCCAGTTAATTCCCAAGCAGTGATCCCCCTAGCCCCACTCCCCCCAGTTTATATACTGGACATGACATCACATGATGTGGAATACCCCTTTGGCCAGTTTGGGTCAGCTGCCCTGGCTGCGTCCCCTCCCATTTCTTGTGCCCCTCCAGCCTTCTTGCTGGCTGGGCATGAGAAGCTGAAAAATCTTTGACTTTAAACTGAAAACATCCGTGTATTATCAACATTCTTCTCATACTGAACTCAAAAACATAGCACTATACCAGCTACTAGGAAGACAATTAACTCTATCGCAACCGAAACCAGGAAGAGACAGAGACAGAATTTGAGTGGCTTGTTGTCATCTTTACCCCTACTGTTGTGCTAATAGTCAGGGTAATACGTTGCATATGTGCTAGATAGGTTCCTGTCTCCTGCTGACTTCTGAAGTCAGCAGGGCTCAAACATTGTGCCAGTGGCTCCTAGGAAGTTGCAATTGGCACATTAACCTCCAGCTGCAGCATTTCCCAAGTTTCTTGGTTGCCTGCTGCATTAATTTTCAGCATTCTTTTGACAAGTAGTTTGTTTAGTGTGGAGTCGCAGTGTTAAGTAAGTCAGTTCACTAACTTCACCTCCCCAGGTGAGGGCTAAGAGGGACAAAATATGATCTAGCTCCTGTGAGAGCACACTTTTTCTAAGGAAGTGTGGTTTTGTTGTTTAATTTTGGGAAAGAAGAAAGGGAAGATCCAAGGATCAGACGTACCAGAGTTAGTAGTCCTGCTTAAGCACAGAAAGCAAAACCAGCAAGAAAAAACTATTTTCTTATCTTCTGTCTGTTCTCAGAGTTATTCATCCCAGTGCATTTTCACCAGAGATAAAGTTATGCAAACTTATTGCTGGAGGCAAAACTTTCAGCATGAATACAACTCATTGATTTTCTCCCCAGACTTGTCTGAAGTAAGAATTAGCACATCAGGATATCAAGAGAGTGAATGGTGCCACCTGTTGCAAGGGCATTTGCAACTTACCCTGTGACCAGTGGGTTGGGAAGCTTTTGGAGGTAGGTACAACTCAATCACAGCTGCTTTTCTTGAATCTACAGTCTTGTTTTGTTAGACTGACCACATGTGTGAATAGATGTGCTAGCTAAAGCAGTATGAAAATTCCATCATAACAATATTGGTTGAAACCAATATAAAAATCAAGCTCAAATGTTGATGGAAATCTGATTTTCAGTCATGTGTTTGAGAGGATACTAGCGTTTTAAATTCTTGTATGCAAGTGTTTGTGGCAGTCATTCTGAGGAGGCTGATGCTAGGAACACAAACTTGGGCACGTGACTTTATCATCAGTAGTAACAAAATTATATTTTCCTGTGCATTGCCAGGTTCCTATAAATGTTGACTATGTTAGATGCTCACAGTTTTGCCTTTCTGTGCATACATGTGGTATACACATGCACACCTCTGGTATGAGTACACATGAATGCATGCATACTTTACATGTAAATTCCAAGTACACAAGGGAATTAAGTAACCATAACTGTGAAGAATTTCTTGGCTATGGACCATTCATCCAACTCCAACAAGCAGAAAGCAGAGCTCAGTGAGCAGAGACTGGAACTGCAGAAATGTGAATTGCAATGAAACTTGCACAAAACCTCTGTGGATCAGTCTGCCAGGATTTGCATAACTTGAGCTTGAGCTAAGGCATGCCAGGCCTCTTATGAATACTGCACAAACATGGACTTCGGACTGTAAAACTACTAAGCCGTTGTTGATGACTTATATTATTTTTCTGCCAGTTATTAAATGTTTCTAGTCTGGATGAGTACAAGGTAAAGTCCGTGCTGCTTTGTGCTCTCCTGTGTATCATAGTTGAGTGTGCGGCTGAACAGCTCCTCGGCTAGGTCTGTAAATATATCTAGCCCTGGGGCCAACAATTTGGTGATAATGTTTGTATCTGGACAATCTTTTGCCTTTGTTTTTCTCAGGCTTTGGAAAGATCATACTCTCAGTCTTCTATACTTACTGAAATATGGGTCCAAAGTTGAAAAGTATAAGGATGTGCATGAGGTTTAATGATCCCCTGTGTGTGTGCACCTTATTGTTATGGCATGCAATGAGCATTTACCATTGGATTGGATTAACTAGTAATAAAAGATAGGCACCTCAACATCTACTGAGATTTGGTGCAAGATTTTATTCTCTTTCAAACTTTATTTTCAAAATAAGCAACTCATATCCATATCTTTGTCAGTCTTTTTAGAGGTTTTTGTTTAATGTATGAGAGTTTAAATTGGGCAAAGGGGAACTTGTAAAGAAATTTTACACTAGTTATCATCTGTATGCAGCTGTAATTACAACCCAATATTTCTCACATGTTGATTTAGAATGCAGCAGACTGGTCCTCTTTCCAATAATTTATCTGATACCAAAATGACTCCTGAAGATGGTCAGGAACTGGTTTTGTAGATATCTTTAGTAGACATGTTTTCAGACCTGATTATCTTTGCTGAGTGGAAACTTAAAGCTGAAAGAACCCTTTTGGTCTTAAAAAGGTTGCTCTCTAGTGGTTTTATTATTTACAGTTGTACACGTGCTGAGCATAGTTGACTTGTTAGTGTGGTGGAGCTTTCAAAGAGGAGTTGTAAGCTGACACAGAGGTGTGCAGTTCTTTCTTGTATTGGAATGACAATATAGTGTTTTGTTTCCTGCAAGGACAAATAGTAGATGGGGATGGTAAACCTGCAGTGTATAATCCAGTCACTGCTGTAACAGAGTCAACAGTGGATGTACAGCTTGCTGAGACCTGAAAGAATAAGTATCTGTAAAGGAAATTATGTTAAATTCTGTATTTTCTCTATTCTTACACACTCTAAATAACAATAATAAGAATAAGCCTTTGTATCAATACTAGTTACATATAGTTGAAATAGGCAAGCAAGGTTTAATGGGAAATTTGTAGTGGCTTGGGAATATGATCAGTTGGTACCTTTTTTAACCTGTCTACAATTTAAAAAATCTATACAGAATCTATTTTAACAGTTAAAGAAGCATCCGTTAGGAACATGAGTAATCATTCTGAACATCCCAGGATATTAAAAATCATTCAGTTTATCTATTATATGGTTCACAATTTTCAGTTACATAAAAAAGAAATTAATATATCATATAGTGTAGATTTTGTTAGTTCAGATTTCTGATTTATTTAGATTTTTTTGAGGAGATCATACTGCAGGGTGGAGATGCAATTCAAACACTGAAACTGGTGAAATTTCAAATTTAGTATAGTTAGCTTTTGATTATTCTGTGTTTACTGAACAACAGCTTGATCTTTCCATTTGACCCTCTCTTGTAGAATACGTCTCTCCATCTGTTGTCTGTGACCTGTTTCTGTCACTTAATTTCACTATTCACTTTACCTTGGAGATACTGAGAAGTGTTTGCTGAGTATTTTCAACAAACCACTCCACTCCTGGTTTACATTTTTACTCCTGAGGGCTGCAGTTGTGTTCTGAACACTTTTACGTTAAAATTTGGGTTGTATCGTTGGTTTTACACCACTGTTGTTAACTGTTGCAAAAATCTCTGTGTGTGGGGCGGGTTCTAAACAGTCCTTACGTATTTTGATCATGCAATAGCAGTCACGAGTCATGTGTTTTAGTTACACTAGAGTGAGATGTATGTTACTAAATACTTGATCCAAAAGTGAGAGAAGTCAGTGGAAAGACAGTTGGCTTTGTAGAAATCTGGAAAAAAGTCCTAGGGATATTCTGGGAAAAAATCTACACAAAAAACCCCACACTTTTTACTCAAATTTATGTTAGTGACTGATTTAATTTAAAAAATACAAAAAAATAGCATGCTTTGGGGTACTCTTAGTCTATACTGCAAAGCTGTCAAACCATAAGGGTGAAATTCAGATCATCTTAATGTTTGCAGTAGTTTTGGTGCTGATGTGACCAGGTCCAGAATTTCTCTTTGGAAATGTAATCCTGTTAGCTCTTCAAGTTATTCTGCTCTAAATTCTTTGATCTCACGAGGATTGTATCATAGTGATTACCTATGTATTAACAATGAAAATTGTCCGAGATTCCAGCTATCTGTGTTTTAAAAATGCAAGAAACTTTTTAGGAACAATTGTTATATATACCAGGCTCTGACAGGAGAAATGTTATGAAAGATAACATACTGTTCAATTTGATATTTGGCTAACATCTTGACCTGGGAGAGTAGCCTTGCTGATTTCTCACTGCTAGTGTAATACATATGTTTTGCATATATTTAATTGTTTATTAAAGTAATTGTTTGGTAGCACACTTGTTTTGCATTGTTAATGCCATATTAGTTTAAAAGCATTAATTCAAAATTTAATACATCTGGTATTTCTAAACTTTCATTAGTCATTATGTTTTACTTTATTGCTCCAGAAGTAAATAGCTATGAAAATGATCTGAGGCAGTAAAATTTTGCAATTTTCTGTTTAATGGTTAGGTATACTGAATTTACTTTCTCTTGCAAGACTGTTGAAAATATTTTTTTTTTCATCCTTTTCAGATGTTGAATAGGAACTACTAAAAACCTAAATGGACTGATAACAGATTAACCAAAATCCTGACAATGCAGTTACGGAGGGAGGGGGGCGGGGGGGGGGGAGGGAGAAGTTCTGACAGTAACTCTCATAATGGCAGCTCACAAATTACAGTTAAAGGTACTAACACACTGAAACTCTCTAAGAGCTCGCTGGTGAAAAAAATAATTCCAGCAGTTTCACCAGCATTAAACTCCACCCCAGACTCCAAAAGACACCCTCCCCCCCCCCCCCCAAACCCCAAACAAACCGAAAAACAATATTTCACTGTGATGCATTTAGAATGTCACAAGCTTCAACTCAAGCAGATCACAGTGGTGGAAGCTCTTGGATTGATTTTTCCTGGGCTACAGCATGCTTGAGGAAAATCCTAACTTCCGTTTAACAAGTTTGCTTTTTATCTGTAAACTTTGCTCAGTAGAATTGCATGGCTTTGCTGAAATTAAAACATCTGTTAGTGTGGAAATGAGGGAATTCCTGCAACTTTCTTCACAAAGTGTTAGTAAAATTTCAAGTAGGACTAGCCGTTCAGCTTGGTTTGTTTTGTTTTGTTTTCTTTCTGTTACATTGGTCAGATAAATGATCAGTCTAGCCCAGCCTGTGCCAGCGGCAACAGGTGATGCCATTTTGGGAAAGCATGACAGCTGGGCCGCTTTCTGCTGTCCATCTACTACTACTCTGCTCCCCACCTCCCCCCAGCTGTAATGATCATATTGGAGATGTTGGGAGGGGATATGGTGGAGACAAAACAGTAGAAATGACAGATGCAGCTGTCTAGTGTTCATTCAAAACTTTTTCTGATTTGTAGTAGAAAAAAAAGTTAGTTTTAAAAAACTAAGTGATGCAAAACGGTCTTTCAGTTCACCCTCACAATCTCTATCATCTCTCTTTTATACACTTTTCTTTGTTAGGTGAACGTGTTGCTCTGGCTTTATAGCAAAAAGAATTAGCCCTTTTGGTTAGTCCTTGCACAGAACATTCCTCTAAACAACTTGGGCAACAGCAGTGCAGGAAGAGAAGTACAATATTTAGGTAGTTCCGATTCCTGCCAGAAAAAAAAATCTGTCCCAATCTTACAAGGTTCCCAAGTTCGTGCCAGGAAAGTTCTGGAAAAATAGATTTTTGCCTTTGGCCATGGCCCAAATCCTCCTTGACAGGCTGAGCAGTAGGGCTTCTAAATTGCACTGGGACCCTGTCCAGATTCACTGTTAGGGACGAGAAGGCTTCCCTCCAGATAGCTTCCCTAGCTATGTCACCATAGCCTGTCTGTCTCTTGTCAGAAGACTGTCTGCTCTGAACAGAGCACTAGAACAGTCTTTGGCTAAGAGAGAGAGGAGGGCCCTACGGCTACATTGTTAGAGCACTGCATCTGCTTTAGTTTCAAAAGATGTTTGCAGAACATGTCCCTACTGGAAATCAGTGGCAGGTTCCCAGGACTTCACAGACTTGTGCTCTAACTAGTGCCAACAAAAAAATCCCCAAAACAAACCCCAACAAACCACACATGAACCCCAAACAAAAAAAAAAAACATAGTAGAATATTTAATTTTGTTCTGGTAATGTAAGATTAGATGTCATGTGCTATGTCTAATGCTTTAGTAGCATTAAATAAGCATATCTCCATCGAGACATGACTGAAATGTGTCCATATGCCATTACTAAGATGTTACTGAAGATAGGAGGTACTACTATCTCTTGGTCATCAAGCAAGGACAACTTCTTCAGCGAGAGTGTGTTTGCAAAGAACACAGTTGGTTCCTTATGCAGAAATAGGTATCAGCTAAACCCTGAACTGTGTATTTCAGTTACTCTTGGTGAAGTTATAACAAGTCTTTCCTAGCAGTTTTTTAATGGTTCGGTTACCCTGCTTCAATTACATTTTCTTTTCTAATGCTGATTATGTACTAAATAGGGATACAGGATTTGTCCTCTCACTTTCTCAGTGCTTGGTATAAATCAATTGTATTCCTCTCTCAAGGTATGTCAGGGGTTGGTGGAAGAATTGGCAGTAGAATATTGCCTCTCCATCTGATGCTTGTGTTTCTACATTTTTATAAAAGATTATTCCATCAAGTGTACAAAATATTTAAGCTCATATTTCAAGTCTTGTCCACTTGGCCCTAAATATGTCTCGTAAGTCCCAGTAGTGTGAGTGTGGATGGAGGAAACCATGTTATTCTCTCCAATGCTTATCTTGTACATGCTTAGCTATATGGCATTTAGATGAAATCTGAAACTCATAGGCAGTATTCATTTATCTCATTTGATAAGATTTTTAGCAAACTCTGCCTTCTGGCAGACACTCTCTAGCAGCTTTTTGAAGGAAAAAAAATGCAGCAGATAGGTTTCAACTTCAGGTTCTGCTCTAGCATCTTCAACAGATCTATAAAAACAGACTGATGGATAATGTGAAGGGAAGCTGGATGGAGTTACACAGTAATGTTCAAGACCATCAGGCAGAATACTTTCTCATCAATCTCAGCCAAGAGAGAAAGGACTGTTATTTTAATGCTATAGAAATATTTTTAATGGGACAGCATTTTGTACATAAAAGTTTTATTTACCAGTAATGTACTGATGCATATTAGGGAAATAATTTTGCTTAAAAATATTCTTAAAGACTCCTCTCTAGAACTTGTTTGGTTAAATGTGTATCTTTTCAATGACTTTGAGCTTGTTCATCCCCCAGGTTTTGTCTTAAATGGGACCTGTAACTGATAACTAGTTTTCTTCTCACACAAAGTTCAGACTGGACTTATTCTACTGAAACAGAGTTTTGTGTCTTTGAACTTTGTTGGCAAATTTTCCAAGAAGTGATACCTTATATGATTTGCAAGCATGGCAAAAATGCTGTGGGAATTTCAGAAACTGTTTATTATACAGAATAAAGAAGCAAACAGTTTTAGAAGTTAGAGCCCTTTTTCATTGCTGTTGTCTGTGTTCTTATGTAGGCTAATAATAATTTTTATTTTTTTTAAATTACTTCAACTAGTTTTTTGTGTACTGCATGGAAATAATAGGAAACATTTGTTGTAGTGGTAATCATCTGCCTGGCTTTTCAAGCAGTGCTATTTATTTGTGTCTTATTACACATCACCAGCAGAGGTTTGCACACTGAATGAGATGCTGATTAGCTTTATGCTCCCTTACACAAGATAGTTGGATCTGTAGTTACATGTGTGTGCACTGTACCCTCATGATGTCTGTGATTGTACTTAGCATGTATTGTTGAAAGTATTCGGAAGATTGTCTTCTTTCCAAATGCTCAAGCAGTAAGAGAAGAAAGAAAATTTTCCTCCTAAAGTAAATGTTTATGTTCAGTCAGTGGACTTCCCTGTGTATTGCCTTCCAAACTAAATTGGAAATGTACCTCTTCTGTCAGCTACTTTAACCTGCATCTAATCACATGGAGATTCAAGGTCCAGCACTCTCAAGTGTACCTGTAATGTGGATATATAGGGAACCCTCACATACCCTGTTAGGCAGCCTTCATAAAGATCAGCTGTGCTGAAGGCCCATGTTATTAGAGAATCAACTGTATCTCTAGAATACATTATGCTCCAAAAAAAGGCAAAGGGAAGACAAATCTTCCCTTACTGAATTAAACCACTGGTGTGCCTCTTTCAGTGTCTTTGCTTTGGAATCTGTCATCTTATATAGGCATGGGTGGATTTCTTTTTAATTTTTGTTTAGTAATATGTAATCTTCTTGAAGAGTTGACCTGTAGGAGTGAATGTGTTGTACTTCTTGGAATTTGAGGCTACTGCTTTGAAGTTCATCCAAAGCTCTTTTCTTTGTCTTCTGCAACATGTATTCTGTGAGCCTGGGTCATGAAAAGTTTAATCTTCTTGAAGAACTGTTTTTTTAGACAAGATGGGGCTTTGTATCATGACTGAGACTGTAGCCAGTGGCTGGGGATTTGCAAAGAGGGTTTATTAATTTGTCTGTGTTATCTGGAATTTGCCTGTTCTTGCAATCAAACAGATGAATAAAACAGAGGTGCATGGAATATAGTTGATGAATAACTGTTTTGTTCTGACCAGTAATCTAACGGAAGGCTATCATGCATAATTTTGGTAAGCCTCCATCTGACTCTATTTACAACTGCCTGCAACTGAGACAGAAAATATTGCTCAATTAGATAAAAAATGAATTTTGCATTAATTATTCAGTGCTTTCTTACAGAATTGAATCTGTTTGTCTGTCAGGTACCTGGAAGTGCCCCCTACTTACACATATGATACCATGAGAATTCAGCACAGTTGCATCCAAGGAAGATGTGGTATATATCTATTCTCCTCTAAAAAGTGTATTGTTGACAGCCTACTGTTCTCTGTATTCTTCCTGTGCACTGGACTGAGATTTTTTTATTTCATGCATCATCATTCACAGCTTGCTGGAGTAATTCCATAAAGTCAGTACATATCCTTAATACACAGAAACAGAAGAGGGAACAATATATTCTTGCTCTTGTTTTTGAAAGCTGGATACATTTGCATATATTTAATTTTCCTTCTCACCTTCTGGTGAAGTCTATTGGGGGGGGGGGGACCCCAACCCTTAGTTATTTTGGAATATTTGTAAGCTTGGATTCTATTACTGATTTGTTACATACTAATTTTCTGTATGTTTTTTATCACTTCAATTAATATGGAAAACAACCCTAATTTAAAATGGGAGGTATTGTGTAGTCTAGCTGAAATCACCTTGGTAGTGCTTCACCCATTAGAGTTAAGGCATTTAAAGAATTACTTGTGACATAAACGACCTCTTGGCTTTGATCTAGATGTGTGGATGGACTTACAGGTTCATATTCTGCTATGTAGTCTTTTCTATTAATGCATAACTAGGGGGAGAAACTGGTTCATTGCTCTAAGAGTTTTGTAGTGTGTGGGACTCCCCAGCTGGTGAGGAGGGACTATAACTGAGTGTTGGGGATGTAGGGTGAGAAACTACTGTTCTGTGGGCTTGACCTTGGTAGGCTTTTTACTATGTGATATAGTTTCAAACATAAAAATTACCCTAAATTGTATAAGCCAATATCAAGTTGGCTTTTTAAATCTTTGTAGTGGGAAGTTTAATGTCTTGTTCCTGTAGTCAGTGTGCTGCATGCTGCTCATGCTCCACGCTGTAGCTGGAAAACTTTGGCAGTGATGTTGAACTGAGGATGTCCCATTGCTGATTTTCCTTTCTGTCCCTTCCCCAGTCTCTGGCTGCTTGTTCATGTCTTTGTGTTATTCCATCAGTTGCAGAGCCATACCGAGAACAGGGCATGGACGGAGAAATAGTTTGCTGTGGAGGGGATAGCAAACAGAAAGAATGACTCCTTGAACTGCCTGTATTGCTACATGTTTCTGAAACCTCAGTTCCACTTGATTGGAAGATTTGGAAATGTAATGGCCAGTGTATGTATCATCAGGAGTGGAGAGGGACTTATTGGTCCTTTTCATTCGTTACAGGTATACAAAGATATGCATCCATGTCTGTAAAAGATAGCTGAAAACTGTCATGAGTTTTGTCCGGAATAGAAAGTGTCAGGGTTGAACTGAGGCTGACCTGTGTGGTCTGGAGACTGATAAAATAAACATGTAATTTTGGTGCTGATTAAAAATGCATGTGTTTATGAGGGAAAAGAACAGGAAGTTCTGAAAGGCAGATAGAGTAACAGGGAATTAACATCATCAGTGTCATGTTTCAAAACAAGATGGAAAAGGTGGCTGTTTTGGGGCTCATTGCTGACTGTTAGAGGCACAGTATTAAGAAAAAGCCTGCTGTTTTGAGTTTTCCTTTGTTTATGGAAAAATGACCTGTTATATTCTTTATTCATAAAGACAACTATATCAAAACTACAACATGAGATTGGTCTTTCTGATTGATCATGTGAAAAATAATTAAAAAAAAAAAGTTTTGCTTGGATTTTGGTATTGTTTTCTCTTTGGTTTCCAAAAGTTGGATGTTATTTTTTTAGAAGCAATATTTCATACATTCAGTTTTTCAGGTTATACCTGATTCAATGGTTAATTTTGCTCACTGAGGATAGGCATGATTACTTGTGACAACTGAGCCCTGGTTTCTGTAAGTCATATTTTTCCTGTAGATTTGTTTTTTAGAAAATTACTGCTCTGTGGCTTTGAGACTGCATCCAAAACCATAATATATGATCTAATGTAAGCTATGTTTTTTCACATTTACATCTCCATAGATTTCTAGGGAATGATCAATAAGTATATGTGTTTGCAGCACCTGGAATGTCTCCCAGTTTGAGCAAACATTTATGTAGACATTCGTCTGATCACCCCGTGGGACTCGGCACAGGGTCCACCATACCCTGGGCCACAGAGCACTGACACCAATATGAGGATGCTGCAAATGGCGTTTATTCAACTGCGTCACGCCCTTACATACTGTCTGTCGGTCATCCCGCCTCCTTTAACCCTTCTCTTTCCGTACATCGCGAGATCTTCCGAGCGCCAATCCCTACACATTTACTGCATGTGCATCAAGCAAATGCTCTGAGGATGCATATGTCCCTGGATGGTAAGGTTTGTTAAAGCTCACATGGCAACTCACAGTGTTACGAACTTTTGACAGAAAGAGTTGCTTACCCAAGACTAAATTCTGCATTGGACTATGCGGCAAGTATAAGCAGTGCTAGAAATTGACTATTTGTGAGTAAACCTCAAACCCTCTGTGCTGTGTAGATCCTCAGCACTAACAATTCCCTCACTAGCTCCCCAGCTAAAAAGAAACTCCCACTATTTGACAGCGTGTGGCAGGGTACTGCCAGCGAAGGTGACAGGCCCAGAGCCAGGTGCTCTATGCTGAGGCAGTGTTATGGGAAGGGACAGTAGTATATGGCCGAAGTACCGATATAGCTTTAAGAAAGAGTTTGAAGATGCTGGATCTCATAATTTTTCAACATCTACTAGTTTGCGTATGTGGCCAATACCGATGGAGAAGTTTAACCTTGGGTATTAGTTCTTTCTTCCTTTTTTCTCTTTTGTAAGATAATTTGATCTATGCTGTGGACAGAATTTGAGACTGAGTGAGAATGTGGGACCTGGTATCTTGCTAGGGAAACTGAGTTGCAGTGCTGCCACTGTGTGCCTGTGAACAGCCTCCCAGACCATCACTTTCCAGCCTTGGGCAGGACCAGGATCCTGACTTCTGAGACACACTCAGTAGATATAATTGAAAACAACTAAAGATCTGCCTGGGAATTAATGATGACTACATTTCCTAAAGGTTGCAAATGAATGGAAGAATTGCTTATATTATCTTTATTTCTTTATTTTTATTTAAGCCACTGTATTTTAGGTCAGGAGTACCTGCCAGAGATTTGCAACATTGTGAAATGAAATATGTCTTTCCTCTGCTTCTTTAGAAGATGAGCTACTTCCGTAAAAATCCCAGCCCATGGCTGGAAGCTTTATTTGAACTTATCCTATAGCAGAAAGATCTTTTTCTTAGTGATAGTAGAAAGCTTATAAAATTACACTAATAAAATGTGATTTTAAAAACTAGGTAATGTGTTTCACAATTTCAAACTCTAAAATGCTAACAGTTCTATAACACTAAATCTTAGGTAGCTAGAACTTTATTTTTTTTATCTAAGCTTTGAGTAACAGTCATGACACAATTTGATTTTTAGTGGGGAAAAAAAAGTGAAATATTTGTGTAACATTTTTAAACATTGAAAAGAACTCATTAGTTCTACTTTCAAGGATGATCAGTTTGTGTTAGTAGGCATAGGATGAGGCTCAAGGAAATGAAACCAAGTACCATAGTTAAATTACAGTGAGAAATTACCCCTCTCTGAATGTTCCTTCTCTTATTTTGAACATAGTTTTCTCAAGTGTGAGCATGAATAATTATTTAATACTTTCAGAGGAATGCAACATAGTAAAAATCTGTAACTAAAATCCAGGCATTTTAATCAGTACTGTATAATAGAAATAATTTAATAACAGTTTATGCTCAGTTATAATGAGACATGCACACAAAACAAGGTAGATTAAACCTCAAAGTCCAAATTGTGATCTTAATTCACACCAGCATAAATCTACTGTAAATTCACTGAATGCAATATTATACCAGGATCACTGAAAATAGATCAGGGTGTCAGTGTACCACAAAATACTGTACTCTTCTCAGTTATTTAACACAGTTCCATTTGTATAATAATGTAAAGCTAATTGTCCAACGCTAAGTTAACACATTATGTTGGTCTGTAGCTCTTAATTAACAGAACAGGGCTTTTGAGTCATTTGGAAGTACACTGTATTTTAAGTTCACAAGGAATTTGGTTTAGCAGGACAATTTACTGTTGCCAACTACATAAACAGCTCTCACGCATCAAGCGATAGCCACAACAACCCTTCTCCCCCTGGCTGCATGGGCAACTCCTTCAGGTAGTGCCTGGATGATGGCTGGGCCCTTGCCCACTGAGCCACTCTGGATTAAAATACAGAAACTCATCTCCTTTGTCCTACCTCCACCAAAGGTAACTGGGCACTCCCAGATTAAAATTTGACAAATCATTAGAGTGTCAAAATAAGAAGCATAAATTTAGAATAATTATGTCACATTTGTAAATTTCAATTGCTATATTTTATGGGTAAGAGCAACACACGATTAACTGTCTTTGCAGAGTCATAACAGTGCAGCTGTCAAAAGCCTAGTAAGACAGTATTATTTGGATGAAAATTCCTTGTTGTAAATCTTTTCTACAGTGTTACCAGAGTTTTTCAACACTCAGTGGTAATATAGCACCTCGTTATCATAATGGCACAATGACACAAATGTTGTTGTGTTCAGAATATCTGATAAATATGATTGACACTTCTTATGAAAAAGAAGACATTTGTATCATTTTAATGTATCGTTAAGATACCAGACATACCATAATTCTCACTTTTATTATGGTAAGCTAATAACAATCCAGAGATAAAGAAATTGCTATGTCAGATGTGTCTTAGCATCTGATCTAGTGATGAGAAGATATTAGGTCCACATGGCACACCTTGCATTGAAAGGGTGAACTGTTGCAAAGTCAGGACGACACCAGTTCTGACCAATCCTCCTGTGATTTTGAACAGCATCTCTTTCAAGCCAGTATAGTGTTTGTTACAGAAGCTTTTAAAAAACTACTTGGAAGTTTGAAGTTGCCCTAGTTGATTGTTAGGAAGAGAATGGCACATTCCAACAGTGATGTCTCTGGGTAACTTTGGGCATTTAGGAGTCTCAGGTTTCCTCTCAAGTAACTTTTGAATGGAAACCAAGTTGAAGTGCAAAGGCATACTGTAGGTCTCCCCCTCACTCCTTGTTATACTTCATGTTCTTTGAATAGAAAATAGAGTCTGAATACAGACCAGACATTTAAAATGAAACTCACTTATTTTCCTTCTTTTTTTTTTCCCAGGAGACATGGGAAAACCAAACCAAATATTTCCTGACTTGCTTTCATTGGTTTCCCGATACAAGAATCTACATCTCCAAAGTAAGTAGTCTGTTAAAAACATGTAATGTACACTGGGGAGGGTGGAGGTCCGCTTCAGTCTTGGCTACGTGTGTTTATCCATTTTCTTCTCACTCTCTGCCTTCCCAGTGGATCCCAGCCCCAGCCTGGCAGCTGTCTGTGTGCCTGTTTCAGCTGACACCAGGCTGTGGGTTGTCACCCACTGACACCCAGCTGCTGGTCCTTTCCCAGCTCTGCCACTCACAGAGCTGAAGCTACAGCCAGGGAGGCCGTGGACACAAGGCCACTGGACACAGGGCAACAAGCACCAACCAGCTCTGGTCAACACAAGCCCAGTCAGCTCCTGGGGCCCTGCTCTCCGGGACAATGCGAACCTATGGCCTTCTACTGGCTATGGCAAAAGTCATTTTACAGGGCTATACCAGTCATCCTTCTGCTGGGTTTGAGAGAAATGTTGGCATTGGTCTTAGCAAGGACACATTGAAAATTACAAAGAAATTGTCCTGTCTAGCAGCCTGAGTGTGAGAACCTGGGTGCCAGTGAGAAAACCAAACTAGCTCCCTTACAATCAGTCTTACCTCTGATATAGTATTAAGGGACTAACTATAACGTGCTCCATTTGAATGTGTTCCTTTAGGACCACTTAGCTGCATAGAAGATTCCATGTTTCGTGGCTAGAGCAGGAGACACTCAATAGGTATTTTTTTCACACTTGCTGTGGTAGAGGCTCTCTGGAAAAAGGCATAAATGTATTTTGTCCTCCTGTTTTTCTATAATTGCCCAAACAAAACTACAAGAACAAACCAACCCTGCATGTCAGGATGAATGTGTTTCCTTATACGAATAAAATTTTACATTGGCTTGTCGTCTGGTTTTTAGGTTCAGCAGAAAATCACCCTCACCCAAGTTATGCTAGATGACAGGAAAATATTTGCTTTTGTATCTTAGAAGAACACAGGAAATTATTTCTGGTGCACCTATTTCCTATACAGGTGTTCTGTTAGACTTAGTACTGTCACGTGAAAAAGGTAAATGGTCCTTCCTTCAGTCTTTTAAAAGAGGAGGAAGGAATAGGTGTCTGGTTTTAGAGGAAATGTAGGCATGCAGATCTAAGTTAGAGAGGGTTACTACCTCATACTTCAGAGGTGGGACACTTGGCATCACTCTGTCCTTATTTGCTGGCTATTGAACAAAATGCAATGTTTAGGCAGCTCAGCATCTGTGGTGCAGTTGAAACTGAATTCCACCATATTTGTACATTGCTCTCCACTGAGAGCCTCTGTACCACATTCAGGGATCTAGATTTTGTTTACATACTTAAATTTCATCCCTTGTTTTATAGGCATTTTTTTTATTAGATCTAGTGCTTAACATCTCTGTCCCACCCTGAAGTCAAGGAACAAAAAAGAATGCATTTGTAGTATAGAGGATATATGCATCAGATGTTGTGAAGCATTCAGGTAATTTGATAAAAAATAGTTACAGAGGAAGATGGATATTTCTGAGAAATAATAATCTGAGACTGATCTTGTGGCAGCACAGTTAGAAATTACGTTGATTTTGAAAAGGTATGTTGGTGTTCATCATGAAGTCCAGTTTGGACTGAGGAAGATAAAAAAATTATGCTGGCAAGTGTGATGGATACAGAAAGGCATGGTGTTTTCTGACTGAAGTAATCCTGAAGGAACCTAATCTTGCAGTGCTAGTAATATTGGCATTTGGTATGCTACAGCTGTAATAGCATACCCAGAAAATTTAATGTAAATTCAGTGTGACAGTTCTTAGGGTGGCATTAAATAGAAAGTAACAATTTGTAAAAGCTCTTTCTAGAGTTTTATCAAAGGAGTAGAAGATGCATAGGACAATAAGTCAAGTTTCAGGTAGTGTGTTCAATTAAACTTTTGGAAATATGATTATTTTGATTCACGTCAATTGCAAATTAGAGCTACTGGAGCAAGAGGCTCACCAATAATGTGAAACTAAAGAATTGTTTTTCTCTCCAAGTATTCAGCACACTAAATTTACTCTTATAATAGTATCATATTGTAACTTTGGAAAGTCATTTTTTAAAATGTGCTCTCTTACCCTTACATAAAGATGTCATTTGTGTTTCATGAAGGATTATTAAAGATCTGTACAAACAGAGGTTTTAAAGTGCCAATTAAGAATATTTTTCTTTTTTATTGGAAAGATGGGTTTGTAAAAATCAAAGTCTAGTCATATCTCTGAAACCTAAATTGTATGATTTTGCTCTGTAAGTTTTATAATAAAATTCCTTGATGATATTTATAAATTGACTATAAATTAAAAAAGGATCTAGTGAGATGCTAATTTTTCAATTTCTTCAGTCACTGCTTCTTTTTGTTACTTCTTGTGTGCTAATGCTTGTGTTCCCTCTTGTGGATTTTTTTAGTTGACCTTTATTTAAACTCAATCTTTTTTTGCTGAAGATCAATGAAGGTTAACCATATTTGACATCTATCCATAAGCTGAAGGAGGAGAAAAAAAATGGCCGGTTTGGTTTGTGGTTTATTTTGTGGAGAAATACTACAGCTGTAGAAATACATGATAGAAATATATAGAAATAATTCTTTTTCCTTATTATTATATCATTTGATGTCACCTCAAATAGATGTTTATTTAGCATATTTTAGCCTTCCATAAAGAGGTGAATTAGTCAAAGTACATTTCTGGCCACTGTTCTTTAGGAAACACATTGTTAACAACTGTTGTTTTCAACAGAATTTATTTGCAGCCATTGTAAAAAAAAAAAAAAAAAAAAAAAAAGTAGTAAAAAAAATACAAAATCTTTGGTGCACTTGGAATTCAAATTCTCCTTTTGAATTTAGTCCACTCTTCAAGTTTAGGTTTGAAGATCTCTCTCCACTTTTAAATTCTAAATGCTGATTGAAATCCTGAAGTAAAGGAAGCAGCAGGAAAGTGGACTTATGTATGTGATTTAAAGTGTCATCATAACAATATTATAAAAGTTCTACTTCAGAAACTCAGTTACACTTTTCTTAAACATGTGTTGTAGATTTTTCACAAACTTAAAGTAGAATTAGGTTCTTAAAATCAAGCTAGGGATCCAATGAGCAGATTCCAACTAAAACAAGTTATATTGTAAAGAAAGAACCGACAGTGTAGTTTTGCCTACACATTTCAGTAATACCTTAAGTAAAATATGGTATTAATATTATGCTTGAAAGTCAATATACTGACACATTTATTAACTGGAAAACAGAGTTACATCACGGGTAATATGTGACCTTCTGGAGGTCTAAAACTGATTCATGCAAGAATGCTAAGTTCTTGAATTCATAAGAGGAAACTTGGCAGAAATATGAACTAGCATTCATTTTTTTTATGTCATCACTTCAAACTGTGTCTCTATACTAATGTAATCATGCTTATGAAATCTTGGTTCAGTAATCTGAATGAGATAAGATAGACAATCATCTGGAATATTAAGACTCTATGTTGAGATACCAGAGTAGGTTTGAGGGGTTTTTTTTGCTTGCTTTGTCTTTGTAATTTCTCATAATAATTCTTAGTCATCTTGCAGTCTTGATCTAATCAGCATAAAAAAATTTCTATATAGTGAAATTGTCAGCCTCTGCTCTTGATTTGGGAAAAAAACCAATTGTGTTTCAAGTCAGAACTCAGGTGGGAGCTGGAGCTGGTGGTATTAAGGTATTTGTCTGCTCAGTTTCACCAGTCCTTGTAGCTTCTCAATTTCATGAATGTAAAACTTAATGCTAAAAAAAAAAAAAAAAGCTACAGATTTTTATTCTTTTTAGGAATTACTAATAAGGCTCATGAACTTCCTTTCCTGTCTGATATATTTAGTATATTATTGCTTAAATTCTATGTGAAAAAAGACTGCTTGGGACCTGCATATTTAAAGTAGAATTCGCAAAGCAGAATTCCAGCTGTTCAATGACCCTAAATTATAACAAAAGAGGTAAAGCTTTTAGTGTATGTGTGCTTAAAACAAACAAAACCACAAAAGATCATTTAATTTAAATTTTTGAGGCTTTTGTCTATTTTGTCACACATTTTTGGAAGTTATTTTTATCAGTACAACAGCTGGTTCTACTGTATTGAATTACCATCCTAATTTGAGAGAAGGAAACCTATCTAGAAAATGGTTTCACACCCCTACTTCAATAACATAGAAATTCTTTTCTAGATCTACTATGAAAAGTGTTTTTAATGGTGCTTTGGTATAACCCTGGCAGTCTAAGAATGTAGGCATGACAAGAATTGTTGACTGAGGCAATATCTTTTATTAGCAACTGGTATAGTTGGAAAAATTCCGTTTTGGGCATGGAAACCCTTCATGGCCCTTCTTCAGAGACATATTGTGTTTCCTGGAGAACAATTATATTAAAGGACTTGGCAAGATATTTTGAAGGACTCAAAGTTTTCAGTATCAGCTCAAAGAGGAGGTTTTTCTCTCTTTTCTTTTGCTGCAGAAGTGCAAAGATGAAAATAATTCAATTTTTCCTTCTGGATCATGTCAGGCACTCATGGGCAGAATGTTTGTTTAAAGAAACTCCTAAGTTGTTGAATTTTTTGCGTAGGGTAGCACACTCAGTACTTTCCAAAAGTCCCTCCTGGAGACCTCCTTGTAGCAGTTACTCAAATCCTTTGTCCTGAGGGCAGGTAGGAGTTCGGTCTTGTCTCCAGCTGGTCTATTCTCACCAGTGTAGATGACTAGCTGGGGAGCTTCTGGACCATCCAGGGAATTAAGTGCACTGGGTGTGCACACAGGTACAGCTCTGACATCCAGTTACACAATCATAACAAAAGGACAAGAATTTCATCCTCTATCTCACTTACAACTTAAATTCCATAGCTCTTGCCCCAATAGGAAAATTGTTCTTATCTGTCACAGTTAAAACCCAAGCATAGGTGCAAAATCAGTTGCTTGCTTAAGTACATGAATATACTTTTGCAGTAAAAGAAGATGGGTAAGTGAGAAGAGATTGTTTTCCCATTATTTCAAAGTGAGGTTTTAATCTAAGTTATGAAGGTTCTTCATATTTAAAGGTTACATTGGCTCAACATGATTTGCTTGTACTTTAAAAAGATGCACATTGGTAAGGGGATTTGCTAGCCAAATACTTTCTGTTCTTAACTTCTACCATCTGTGATCAAGATGACCTTGGTTCTTACTCTTTCCAAATAAAATGTACGTTCTCTTACTGAGATTTTTCTCAGTAAAAAGTGTGACCATGAAGTGGTTCAGCACTTTTGCTGAATTATAATCTCCTTGAAAACAGTGGAGACCTGAGTGAAAATAGGTCCTCAAGTGTTATACCTATGTGTAAGAAGTATCTAAAGCTGAATTTCTGCTTTCTGTGTTTTCGCCTTACACTTACATCCACCCTTAAATCAACTACTACTTGTTTTATAAATAAGAGTAATTACTGAGTAATTATAAGTAAACTTGTGATTTGTCACTATTTACTTAAGCTCTAATATTTTAATTACATTAAATTACATTAAATTAACTATGTTAAATTACATGTAAATTAATTATATTACAGTATTTAATATAACTTTCTGATTTGGGAGATCTCAAGTGACTGCAAAGACAACTAATTCATTTTCATGATTTTTTTGTATGTTTTTATATCCTTTTTCTATTTAGAATTTAACTTTAAAAATTGATTTTAAAAACACTTCACAGAGTAGTTGGAAAATCTAAAATCTTACTTGTTCCCCGAGACCTAGTAGTTAGTCCTATCCCACTCTCAGCTCTTGATTACTTGCTGTAAAATGAATTTTTTGTTACAATTTGGGGCTCTGGAGTAGATAAAGACAGATTTTTCTAATGCATGATTGTTTATCAGCAATTGTTTGGGTTATTATATAGAAGGCTCCAGACATAATAGTTCATGCTAAAGCAATTCTCACTGAATTCCTTAGAAAAATCCACAGAAGTAGCAAATTAAAGTTGATAGTGTTCTTGGTGCATGAAATACAGTGTAGATTTAATGACCTTGAATCTTAGTACTTTTTGCATACAAAGGATGGTGGATGGCAGAGTGGTTAGTGAACATTTTGATTTTTTGAGCTTTTCTCTTAGCAGACTGATTCTGTCCATGTGTATGTGGAGAAACAGAGCTATGGAGCTCAGTGGAATTTTATAGTTGCAATTGAGATCTGTCACTAGTAATAAAGATTAGATGGACTCTGCGTAGCATTAATCTCTCATCACTTAGTAGTATGATGTTATTTTATCTTGTGCCATATTATTTCATATATTTGGTCATGTTTGGGGTTAATGCTGTCCTTTAATTCTGCTTATACAATGCCCTAAATTCATGTAAATTTTTGAAAGGTACAATTTCTTTGGAAATTAATTTTTGCTACCTCTTAATTCTTTTCTGCGAGTTGGCATGGTCTTTCTGATGGATTCTGATACATTTTCCTCATGTCTAGTAGTAACAGTTCAGCGTGGTATCAGGAATAGGGACTTGGAGTCTTTGTGTTTTTCTCCTTTAAATATTCAGATAAAAGACAAGTCCATATTTTTACTGCATGGTTTAATATATGGTTCTTCTAGGACCATGCAAGGATCTGGCTGTCATTACAGACGCTGAGGTTTCAAAGCTCTACTGAGTTTACCAGAAGTCTCTTTATTTTCTGCCTGCCCCTGACACTGCAAAACAAGGTCTTTTGAAGGATTACTATAATGAAACAGATAAACAGACAATGGATGATGCATATCATCACTGCAGATAACTTTTCTTCCCAACCACCAATATTCTCAATATGCTTTTTATAGGAACTTCTGAATTATGCTCAACCAGGACTAAAAGCTACTGGCAGCATAACTGGTCTTTCATTATCAGAGTGACTTTAAGAATGAAAGTACTGGAGACAATGGTAGGGGTGTTTCATCCTAAATGTCAGTGTTTGTATTAGAGTGCTTGGTATCTCCTCCTTGTAACAGCTGACCAATCACTGTATTTCTACCTAGTTCTGCTATGTTTTTAATTCCTAGGTACTAAGAGAAAGATATCATAAAAAAAAAACCAACTTAGAGATGGTAATAAAATTACCTTATTCATTGCTTTAGGCAGCTAGTGGAACTTCTTGAAAATTCTTCAAAGGTAATTCAATAAGATAATAATAATTAACACCACCACCCTGCTTGTATCTCTTAATGTTAAGGCATGTGCTATAATAACAGGCACTTAGTGCTAAATATTATGGGTACAGGCCCTAATGGCCAGATCCAGAAGAAAATGATCCTATTTCTGGATTCAGATGATTTTATTGTAGAAGATTTTATTTAAGAAAAGTTGCAATCTGCTTTCTGTACTGGGTTTTATAAAACTGAAGTAATTCTGTTAAGGGCATTGTCCTCTGTATGACTGCTTAATAACTGAATTACTACTTTACACTATAATAATACACGGGGTTTTTATCTTCCGACAGTGTAACTGATTCATCCATGTCGGCAACGACACTTTCTCTACATGTAAGGGAATTAAGAGATGACTCAAACTACACCAAAGGGAGAATAAGTGAAAATTATTTTGGGGTAAAAGTTGTCTTTGTAATACTTGCTAGAATGCTTACCTAGAATGTCCTAAATTGTTTACACTGGAAGGTCAAGGTTTTTTAAAAAAAATTTATAGCATGTTAAATTTTACAAGGGAGTCTTCAAAGACATGTAGGTTCATTGTGTTGACTTTTTGGAATGCTGTCTTGGATACTTGAGGGCTGCCATGGTATTGCATGAGAGCAGAGGCTCTCTTAAGATGAACTGGAATGATCTAGTTCAGGTTTCTAACATAGACCAACAGTTTAAATCATGGGAAAAAGTTTGGGAAATAAAACACATGCTAATGCAGTTTAGGTATAGTTTGGTCCCACCAGCAGCACTTTTTATAGATGGGTTGCTGCACTCTGCCTTGACTGATCCTCCTCACTGGCCTTGGAGTGTAGCTCAGAGAGAATGTGGCTATTAAAGCGGCTTGTAAAGTGGCAGTGATGCTGTCACTGTACTGAAATCTGCCAGTATTGTCAATCCAGATCTCTCTGCATGGCATGGATAAGAAACATGTTCAGGAGATGATATCCAGTTTGACCTAAAACTTTGTTTAGAGTAAGATGAAGTGCAGCTGACTGCAAGCTAAACTAGTTTTATGGCTCCCAGACAGGTTTTTTTTTAACATGTCAATAATTTTTAACATAAAATTTATCTTGATCACTAATGAAAGTTTTTTGAAGAAAAATAGCAAACATGCTGTGAACACAACTGAAAAATCTTTGTCTTAATATAGACAAAGCTCTGCTTGATTAATTTTTCATAGATTATCATGTAAAAATTAACTGCTTAAAAATTTGTCTGAAAAGGAGTACATTTCTTTTTATTTTTCCTGTTTTACAGTCATGGCTGCTCAGTAGCTTCCTCTGTGAGTCAGGTTGCCTCTTCAGCCAAGTCCTTTAAAAATGTACTAGATTCGTCCACCAGGAGAATATGAAAATAATCAAGGCAAAGATGTTGATGTGTTGTGGCAGCATTTCTAAGTTGAAATCTTTGGGGGTTTTGGCTGTAATGTTCTGGCATGCACACTTCTGTTGAAAATCTGGTGCCTGGTTGAAAAAACAACAACAAAAAGGGTTGAACCCAGGTTTTGAAGCAACAAATGTTGTCACATCTGCACAGAAGCTGCTGGGAATATTTTAAACTCCATTTACTTAATTTTAACTGAGCTCTTTGAAAATATACATGAACGTAACTGTGCATGCTGCTGCCTGCTGTTACCTGCATAGGACTCTTCCTGCACTTGTTGCGTGCCTTTTTTTTTTTTAGGAGCAATCCTTAATGTCCTGAGACCTGTAAGTGGGTGCAAAAGCCACTCAGTGAGAAAACAAACCATAGACTGCCCTTAGCAGCAGCACATGATCACGGATTTGGAATGGCAATAATTGCTAAATGTGAGATACATGTTAATCTTGTCAGTACAGATGCATATAAAATGTGTAAGTAATAGCTACATAGTATTCAGCTGAGGTTGGGTGTATAGAGATTTTTTTTTTTTTTTCTTTAATACAAGAGATAGAGCAAATGAATTAGTTTGCAAAGGTTTATTTTGGTTCTGAAAACTACTTCATGAGAAATGTAAAGGAAAACTTTATCATGTATTTCAAAGACAGGATGTTCAAATTTGTTGTTTGTTTGGGGGGGGGGGGTTGGTTGGTTGGGTTTTTTTAATAAATTTTGTTTTATTTAGTCAATTTCCTTCAGGATTTTTGTAAATTTATAAAAATTCAATATTTTTGTAGTTATTTTATTCCAGCTTTATAGGGAGCAGAGGGGAGAACTTGAGCCTGTTCTGTTCCAAAGTTACATTTATAGGGGAGAAGTAGCAAGTGTCCCTGATGAGCCATGATTTACAAGGTAAGTACCAAATGCCAAAGACTGAGTGGTGATTTTCCCTTGTTTGGTCCTTAAGGGAAGAAATAGGGTTACTTCTATGTTTAACTTGGGCTAAGTAATGCCATTCTTACAGTGTATAATTCTGTGCAAGTGGTTCAGTTCTCCAATATGGGCTTCTTGGGAACTAAGCATGTCAGAAATTAGTGTTTTAAGCATGATGGCCTTTTTAGCCAAGGGAAATATATTTTTATTGTCCTTTTTTTGACTTCAGACTGCAGGTTTTAAAATTCCTCATCAGAAAATAACTTGGAGGGTGGAGGTTCCTACTGAACCTTTCCGGCCTGGCTGACCATATAAGATGCAAGTTAAATGTTACACGCTTGATTGCTGCAATATCAAAAGGAAATATTAACATGAAGATAATAATACTGAATTTCATCCATAAGTGAATTATGCAGACACCAAACATAGCGGAAATCCTGAAGTAAAATTCCTTAAACACAAAAAATTGTCAAGTTTGCTCTGTAAAGAAAGCTACTGACATGGAATAAAGAAAAACAGGATAATTCTGGGCCCACTGCATGTGCAGACAAAAACCCAATATGCTGAGCCAGGGCTGCTTGGTTTTGTTACTGTCCTTTGAATAACAGCAACCACTGCTTCACCATCTTGGAGCAACATGCAGAGAGGATTTTACTTTGGGAGCACTTCACTTTCATATGCCAAGGGAATAAAAATCTACTGTGAATTTTCATCAGCAGGAACAGAGAAGTTGAGTAATGAGAGCCTTAAATTACGGGGCTGGAGACCAAGCCCACAGAAGAGGTGGGGTTTAAAAGGAAAGCAGGCACAGGACTGTGGGTAGTCAGGGCTATGGCATCACTGGAATTACAGAACCAAAATAGCTTGCATAACTGACCACTCTGTTGGACTACATCAGGGCACTTTAAGAAAGTCAGGAAACATGAGAAGGGGGGTTGTGCTCTAATGCATGGAGGTAGCAGGTGATGAGCTTGTTGAGAGTTTATGAGTCAGGATGATATTGATAACAAAATACTTCTTCAAATTATAGCACAATTGGGCATTTTCAGATAATGGTGTCCTTCATACTGACTTGCTTGTGAACAAAGCAGAGCCTATTGCTTTACTCGTTGAGACTTACTGACTCTCATGACTTGCATGTGTGTGTTACCATCTAGTGGGATTAGAATCTCCAGGTGCTGTACCATCTGTTTGGGAAATATTGCCCTGTACCTCACTTTTAATTTTGCAAATTAAGAGTAATGGTTAGTATTTGGGGATTATTTAGAAAAACAAACATGTTTGTAAATACCAATTAATATCTCTCCTTTCTAGGAAGGTAGACTTTTTATGTTGTTTAAACAATAAATTGTGCTGGAAGTTCAAAGGTTTTCAGTTCTCTTTTCCTACTGCAGATAAATAGGACCCTAAATGTTTCCAGGAAATGATAATCATGAGGGCTTTAGTAAACTTAGTTTGGACCTAACATTTTACAAGTCTTTGTTAGCAAATACATTTTCTTGTGCAAACTACTTAATATAATCATTAATATATGCTAGCTCCAAACTCTAAATATTCTGTACTCGGGCTGGGCAGAGGAGTTGGTTAGAAATGGTAGTATTTTCGTTGTGCAGGGTGGTTACGAATTGCTGGTGTAGGTTTTTATCTTGTATCTTCTGTACTTTAACATTTCTTTCCCCTGAACCCTTTATATCTCTTACAGGAGTACATGCAGTCTCTCAACAGAGATTTGAACTTTGCTGTACTGAGTACTACACCTGCATACAGTAATAGATAATCCTACTCACATCTAAATGGGCAAGATGGACAAGTCTGGTATTCAGGTAATGGTTCTATCCCCATCTGAGTTAGGGACAGAGTTGCTCTTTTCTGCATTTTCACCTACAGAAGTCTTATATTTAAGGCTCAAGTAGAGTTACACAAGGGGTGAGGTAACACTTTAATGGGACAGTGACAAAATTTGGACCATAATCAATTTTTTTAGGATTACAGTGGAGGTTTGAGGCCAAGCTTAGCACTGAATCCTAACTGACTCCAGTTTTGTCTAGAAATTGTAATTCCAAGGTCATCTTTCCTTTGTACTTGAGTCTGTGGTGCTGCATTGAAGGTATTCTTGAAGGCAATCAGGTGCTAGCTTATTCTGTTAGAGTGGCTCTGCACCTAAGTGTCTTGGGGCATTTCTCAATGTATTTGTGGTTCTATAGTTAACTAAAAGTGGGAGACCTCAGAGATTTAATGAATGAGTGGGTTTTTTTTCTTCAGCTAGTATTTTCTTCAGTCATTTCTGGAAGTGGCTGGAGAAGTTGAAATAGACTGTTTCACTGGGTAAGATACTACTGGTAGTTCTTATAAATATATGTATCTTAACTCATTTTGATGCAATTATGGGTCCCCATATAATACCTACTGAGCTATGTGATACAGACAGTGAATTATTTATATACTATATATCTTTCATTTTAATATGCTTTTTCATGCCAAAGCTGATACGAGGCTAAAGGCATAAAGCAGTGTTCTTTAGCCGTTCAGCTACTAATAGGACTCAAAGCAAATCAAGTCAGTTCTAATGCAACTAGTAAACTAGTTTCAGAAATACTGATACCAAAGAACAGCTTACTGTGATCGCATTGCCACCAAGCACTTTTCTGCTCTGAGACTTTTACAAATATTTAAAAGGCAGTACAGTACACATGAGTGTAAAAATATCTCTGTGGAAACTCATTAAAACCATGCATTTCTGTAGCATTTAGACATCGCTACCACTTATAAAGCTTAATGTCTCATTGATAAATATGCTCTCCCCAATGGTTTGCCTGCACTGTTCACTTTTTTATGATCTGTGAGGTACCATATACTAGGCTAATCTTGAATTTCTTAATCATACATATTTCAGTAATGCTAATTGAAGTTTTGTCCAAATTAAACCTGAGTAAAATTCTCAAGACGTATTTTATACAGAATAGATAAGCCAAGAACCAGGCCACGTGATGAACATATGCTTCACAATGTGTTTAGATTTTGTTAAATGTGCTTTTGGTCTTGGCCTTCTTCATGCATTTGCAAATTAAATTGCATTTAGAACTCCACTGGAACCAGAATACAGCTGGGCAAACAATGGTTTGTTGTTGCTGACAGTTTTTAAAAGATCTTTTTAATTGGGTCAACAGTCTAATGACAATGCCAGGTTATTATTTGTACAAAATACATTCTATTCTTACAGTAATTTTTATTCATTTTTCTCTGTGTTATAGAGATATAATGTATGGACCTTATTATAAATAAATGCAATCTAGTGACCACTGAACTGCTTATAAATGCAATTTTTTATAAGAGTGTTAAAGCTTTATCTAAATTTTAAAAACTGATGAGAAGATTGAAGCAAGGAAAAGACTTGCAAAGTCTCAGTGTGAACACCTAAATGTTTTCTTTCTAAGAGTATAGTCTTTATTTCTAGTTTATTAGATTTATACTCTGCAAGAGCACTGGACCTATTAACGCCAGACGTGATTGGTTTCCAGCTTTTTCCACCTGGAAGTATGATGACATGCTTTATTTTCTTTAATTATTTTCTACTCACACTATTTCTATTACAAACTGAGTTACCCTCTTGGCCTTTTCTGTTACTAATCTGTCTTTTGCCTCTCAAAGTGAGCTTTCTGAAGTCTGAAATACCTAGAATTTATCCACACTATTATCTTTGCAAATGTGAAGTGAATTATGACATGTGAATGCTATCAGAAATATTAGACATTTAGCCAAGCACTTTTAACCAATACAAGCTTATGACAAACTGTTGAGATAAGCACTATTTTTCATTAGACAACACAAATTGAATGGATCAATGCAGTATGCCATTTACAACATTGCACAGAGATATTTTTAGACACTGCAGCTGTGCTTCATCTCAATGTGTCTATCGTAGTCTTCCTCTTCCTATTTGAATCCCATCACTGGCCTATGCATTTCTGTGGTACAATGAACTTTCAAACCCCCATAGATCTACAGTTATGTATACACTTTATTATAATGATTCAGATAAAACTATAACTAATAGAGAGGTTTTATTGTAAATACAAATGCAGCTCTAAAATTTTGGCTTGCTAGGCAGGACTGCTTGAAGTCTCATCTTTCAAAGTACTTTTGTCTTGTTTTATGTTCCCATTGCAGACAAAAGTGTAATGGCCTAATTAATGATTTATAAAATACTTGGCACAATAAAGGGATTTGCTTCCATGTCAGGTTGTTTTAAATAATATCAAGAATCCTGGTACTGATTTTTTGAGACAGTGCAAAAGCTACAGTATCAGATCATTTTTACATCTCCTTGGAGGGATTGTGAAAGAATATACTGCACCAGAAAGGCTTTTAATGGGATGTGTCCCTGAAGGGAACAAGTAGATAAGCAAGATGATTTCACTTTTTGTTGCAGAATGCAGTGATTTGAGCACAACATTAAGAAAAAAAGACCCATTTGAATCAAATGGGAAGGCAGTTGAACATAATTTTGGGTTAAATGGCGTATACATGACCAAGGTTTTATTTTGTCACTAGTGTATGAACTGATGCGCAAAGAGCAGAATATAAAAGGATATGATCTAATATCCAAGGTGCAGAGCTTTCCTGAAACAGTGTAGGCTTCCTACTTATTCATGATTTGTAGTAGTCCTCTGAGAACATTAGCAACAACCTTTCAGAACTACTGATTACAGAAGGAGATGCTGTGCATATTAACAGCTGGTCTTTACCCAAGACGATCTACAACCAGACTGACAAAAGCAAAAAAAGAAGCAAGCCCAGGGAAAAAAAGCAAGACAAGTGGGTTTGAGTAGAATGATAAAGATGCACTTGAACTAAACCAAGTTAAGTAGATGACATTGCAATGGAAGAAGAGAACAAGAAGAAAGTAATTTAAAGCATCTCTCAGATTACTTTAATAGGCTTGAAAATGGGAAAAGTAGGAAGCTAGTAGGTTATGTTGTGTAGGAATCTGCACAGTAAGAGAGATCTGAATTTTATCTACTCATTTTAAGGAACATGCATGAGCTTTGTCCTCTGCTTGCTGGCTTTATTCTAGTACAGCTTCTTTCAAGTGAATGGAGTCACACCACTGTTAGGAAAAATAGAGTCAAGACACTCACCAAACAATATTGCTTCAGTGAAAAGTAAGACTACTTTTCTTATTTGGAAATGAATGCAGAAATTTCTATAGTTCTGATTTTATCACCTTTTTTTTCCTAATGAAAAGGTAGACAGTAAAGTATGTTTTTAAAGGCTCATAAATTTATTGTTTTAAGGGAATAAGATTGCATTACAGTGTCTAAACTGATTTGGTACAAAATAAAATCTAGGCTTTCTTAATAAAAACATGTTATCATTATTCTCACAACAAAAATTACTAAGAAACTCTGGTTCTAAAACAGTGTTTGAAAACTATGGCACTAAATTACAGTGCTGGAACTATTTAAATTGGGTATTTAGTTACCCATACATTTAGTTTATAAATGCTGTCTGCTGCAAGAAGTTTTTAAATATTAATCAGTATAAGCAGAGTTATGTAAAAAGAAATCCAAAGTATATTATGGGGTGAGATTAAACGTAATTGCAGTTATGTTTAAAATGCTTGAGAGAATAAAATTTATTTTAATTAGGGGTTTCCACTTGTTTTTTACTGCGTTGGCTTTAGTCACACTTGTTAAAAAACATTTGTGACCCAGGCCCGCCCCGTGCTCAGTATTCGAGAGTTTTTAGATCCACATCATTTTGTTGGTGTCAGCTGTGTGTCACCTTCATTTCTCTGGACATTGATCTCCAGGCATCTTGATTCTGAAATTTAGCTAGGGTAACTGACCTGATTTTCCCAGCTCTGGAATGAGACCAGCAGGAGCTGATAATCTTTCACATCGTAGAGGAACAAGCACAGTGTCCTTCTTTGTGTGGGCCCAAGGCAGTGCATCCTTCAGAAGATATATGGAAAATGAGGACTGTATCCTCACAGAGGGTTGCTGTCCATCTGTGGGCCTGTCAACACTCTCCATCTGAGAGGTTTTAAAAGACATAATATGTGAAGGCATAATACATTCAGTGCAAACAGCTCTTATTTGGTTTTGCATATATAAGTGGGCATCACACGCCTTTGAGGAGTTGTTCAAGAACCTGTTGTCTTTTTCCTTCCTGTGATCAAAGCTGAATGTAGTGCAATTCCTCATAATGACAGGAAAGATGACCAGTACCATGGGAGTGGTATCTCCAAATCCTTTCAGCTAAATCTTGCATCAGCTCCATGTGTGCAGGGGGAACAACTGTGACATATTTGGTATTCAGAAAAATCCAAAAATCTCTATGAGTATATCAGAAAATATTCACTCACTGTTCCTGTAGAGTGGGAAAAGAAAGAATAAATAGGATGCTGCATATATTTCTCATTCCTATACTTTGCAGTGCTATTCATCTTTGGTTTTAACCTCAAAACATTTTTTACTTGGGAGATTATTATGGCAGTGGCTTTTCATGGTGGTAGAAGTCCTTTCTCTTTATTTGTTCAGATTGTTAGCCTTTCTGAATTGCAGCCAAAAGCATTTCCTTCAGCATAGTTCTGCTTATTACTGTTTCACATCTTGTTAGTGCTGGCTTAAATAATTATTAACTAGGAGAAAGCAGACAGGCCAGTTATTTAAATTTTTGAATGATCAGTTCCAGATGATATTAATTATTCTCAAAAGCATTTAACAGCTTAATAAGACAAGGTTTTGACCATAAATGTCATTTTCATTTGTTTGTGTTATTCGAGATTGTTGTAACTGGCTGCTTAATGGTCTGTGTCATGCAGGTGTATTATTAGCTCTCATTGGCACATTTTACTCAGTTGTCATTAATGGCACAGAATGGCTTTCTCATCATTTTCTCTTGGAATCCCAGATAGAGAGCAAGATCAGTGACAGTTTTATCAGCAAGTTACATTAAGCTACTCTTTGCCAGTCATGAATCAATGTATTTTCATCTCAGACTGGTCCCTGCTCTACATATGTCAGTGCCACTCCACTGTCTCATTTGCCAAATGAATAACAGAGTTCTCATTAAATTAATGCTGTGATTTTTTTGCACTGGATTACCTGCAATATGTTCAGTTTGCTCTTTTGATTTTACTGAAAAATGGCTCTCAAGTACCGAAGAATAAATAACCACAGTTAAATAAGAACTAAATGAAATGGGGTTTGAGTTATAAAATCAGTTATGGTTCTTGACTTGTAAATTCAGCAGTAATTGGGGAGGTTAGAGGCAGCGAAGCACATTATTTCAGCTTCCAGACCTACAGTGTGGTCACTTGTCTTTTTATTTGTGCTAAGTAACACAGTAGGGAGAGGAAAAGAAAGCAACAGTTGCCTAGTCACTCTCCTCTTGGATAAGTCTGCACCTGACAGGTTTACAGTAAGAAAAATCAAGGTATATCTTATGCATCTACTAGCTTTAGTAGAATGGAAATTGAAAAAGAAAGGAATGAATTTTCATTTGCTGACTAAAGAAAGCTAAAGCACCTAACCCATAAAGAAACAACAATCCTGCTACAATCACTAGAAGATGAAGATGTGTGCTTTTCCTTCATATTAGATGTGGGGGAGGGCAAGCAGAAGGAGCAGCAACCAGTTTGCAACACTCCAGTCATAGAAATTGGCTGGAAAAGCAAGAAATCCAACCACGTAGCCATTCCTCCAGCCTGGGAAGCCCTTTCTGGTTCGAGAGCGGTTCCATGCCAATGTTTGTTGACCATTGGCCAAATGTGAAACGGTTATTGCCAGAGGATCACGCTAAAGGCTATTGCAAATCAGCGTAAAATAAAGTAAAAAGAATATTAAACTGTCAAAGAAGAAACAGGGAAAAAGAATGAGAATGTTCATGCAGGTTTTGGCTGTCAATTAGCATTACCAATCAACACAGAAGCTGTTACGAGATAAGTAAAGGAAGGTGAGCTTATAAAAAGCATATGGTATGACATGAAGGTGAGAGTTAGAAGACTAAGCATGAGAGATGGCTCTGAAAAGAGCAAAGACTTTTGAAATCAAGTGATTTCCTGAATCACAACTAATTTAGATGAAAAGGAGCAATAGGAGCCATAAGAATGCAAAGCCAGGTTTTTAGAGTTATTGTGGGTTTGGGTTTTCTTTAAATTGGGCACATTACCATGTACAGTGGTCATGCTTCCACATCTCAAGACTCATGACCTGAGCATCCCTTCAGGTTTTAACTGTCACATTGTCTTATTATGACACCACAGCGAAACAGTTCTTGTAATGCCAGCCATGGCAGCCCTGTATACTAGACAAGCCATCACTAGTGCTGGAAAACTTTAAAAACCCAAACAAAAATAAATTAATACTATAAACATCTCCAGCATAGACAATATTTCTTGTTTGGGGAAGCTGGTGCCTTGCAACATTTGATAGAATTAAGGATATAATCTAGAATTGCTAAAAGTAGCAGGATACAGGAACATATGCTCTCTCTGGGTAATTTCACCATTTCTTATAACTTATTCAAAGTATTTGTGACTGGTTATTAGGCTAGATGCTTTGCTATTCTGATCGAGATTAGCATTTCTTTACCTTGTCGTACACATTGTAGCTCACTGAAGAACCTACCATTTCAAAAATAAAGTGAAAACACTCTTGCTTTGTGTGGCAAGGTTTTGGTAGCGGGGGGGTTACAGGGGTGGCTTCTGTAAGAAGCTGCTGGAAGCTTCCCCTGTGTTCGAGAGAGCCCATACCAGCCGGCTCTAAGACGGACCCGCCGCCGGCCACGGCTGAGCCAACCAGCGATGGTGGTAACACCTCCATGATAACATTTTTTAGAAGGAAAAACTGTTGGGACGGGGAGAAACAGCCACCGGAGAGAGAGGAGTGAGAACATGTGAGAGAAACAACCCTGCAGACACCAAGGTCAGTGAAGAAGGAGGGGCAGGAGATGCTCCAGGCGCGGGAGCGGAGATTCCCCTGCAGCCCGTGGGGAAGACCCTGGTGAGGCAGGCTGTCCCCCTGCAGCCCAGGGAGGTCCACGGTGGAGCAGATATCCACCTGCAGCCTGTGGAGGACCCCACGCTGGAGCAGGTGGGTTCCCAAAGGAGGCTGTGACCCCATGGGAAGCCTGCGCTGGAGCAGGCTCCTGGCAGGACCTGCGGATCTGTGAAGAGAGGAGCCCACGCTGGAGCAGGTTTGCTGGCAGGACTTGTGACCCCGTGGGGGACCCACGCTGGAGCAGTGTGCTCCTGAAGGACTGCACCCCGTGGTAAGGACCCATGCGGGAGCAGTTCGTGGAAAACTGCAGCCCATGGGAAGGACCCACGCTGGAGAAGTTCATGGAGGACTCTCTCCCATGGGAGGGACCCCACGCTGGAGCAGGGGAAGAGTGTGATTAGTCCTCCCCCTGAGGAGGATAAAGCAGCAGAAAATAACGTGCGATGAACTGACTGTAAACTCCATCCCTGTCCCCCTGTGCCACTGGGGGGTGGTGGTAGAGAATTCGGGAGTGAAGTTGTGCCTGGGAAGAAGGGAGGGGTGGAGGGAAGGTGTTCTGAGATTTGGTTTTATTTCTCATTACCTTACTCTGGTTGATTTGTAATAAATTGAGTTAATTTTCCCCAAGCTGAGTCTGTTTTGCCCGTGATGGTAATTGGTGAGTGTAGTGGTTTAACCCCAGCCATCAACTAAGCACCATGCAGCCACTCACTCACTCCCCCCCTATCCAGTGGGATGGGGGAGAAAATCAGGGGAAAAAAAGTAAAACTCCTGGGTTGAGATAAGAATGGTTTAACAGAACAGAAAAGAAGAAACTAGTAATGATAATGATAAGACTAATAAGATGACAACAGTAGTAATAAAAGGATTGGAAAGTACAAATGATGCACAGTGCAATTGCTCACCACCCGCCGACTGACACCCCGCCAGTCCCCGAGCGGCCATTCCCCGCCCCCACCCCCAGTTCCTATACTAGATGTGACGTCCCATGGTATGGAATACACCGTTGGCCAGTTTGGGTCAGGTGCCCTGGTTGTGTCCTGTGCCAACTTCTTGTGCCCTGGCTGGGCATGAGAAGCTGGAAAACCCTTGACTATAGTCTAAACACTACTGAGCAACAACTGAAAACATCAGTGTGTTCTCAACATTCTTCTCATACCTAACTCAAAAACATAGCACTGTACCAGCTACTAGGAAGACAGTTAACTCTATCCCAGCTGAAACCAGGACAGTGAGTGATCTCTCCTGACCTTATCTCAACCCACAAGCTCTTTGTTATATTTTCTCTCCCCTGTCCAGCTGAGGATGGGGGAGTGATAGAACAGCTTTGGTGGGCACCTGGTGTCCAGCCAGGGTCAACCCACCACACAAATGAAGCAACTGCTAAAGACAATTTGGAAAGCAGTGATTAGCTTCAGACAACTCAAAAGAAATAAGAATTGTAGATATTTTCTCATTTTCAGAAAATGAAGTACCATACTTCAAATGCCTTCCTTTAATTTTAAGGGCTACTAATCTTTTTATGCAAGGTCTCCTAAGGGAAGGATATGAGGCCATTTTCTTACCCTTCCCTTCAGCAACCAGCAAATATGTACATCTGCTTCCTGTTAAAGATGCTTTACTCTGCAGGAGGTGAGACCTGCTGTGCTTCCCAATGTAATTTGCATCACTGCTTTCTGCACTGCCCCTTTTGTAGGAACATTACACAGTCCCATCTCTTCAGTGCCCTTATGTTTTCTGAATTGGGCAGGAGAATGCACTGAGGGAAAGCAGGTTCTAAGAGAACCTAGAGTATAAAGACTGATTTGGCATATTTGGCATGTGGTTACAGAAGGAACATTTCAAGTTGTGTGCTGACCATATTCTTGCGAGCAGTATCTCATAGTAGACTTGTACATGTTACTAGGTCACAATCAGAAAAATCACTTGTATTATCCTGCTAAACTTTGGTTATCAGAGAAACTTTCAATAAGATAAAGGTAGGAGACTTTTTTTATCTTTGCAAATAGTCAGCTGTCCATTTGCTGTGTTTCTTTCCAGTGTCTGTCAAACCATTAAATTAACTGAATTCTATGCACCTTAATATCTGACATTTGGAACAAGTAAATGGCATGATAAAGATCAACATAGGACACTGCAATAACAGCATGTTGAAATTAAGTTAATAAACCCAGGTTTTCTGATGTGTATTTTATACTTAAGTTTTTCACACTTATCTATGGTGTCATGACTGCTTTTATTGGCATCTTTTTCATTTTCTTTTTTCAGTAGTGGTAGAAAATTGTAAAATACATAGTTATAAATAAAGGAAAATAATTGGAAATTAGAATTCTTCTCTGAAGTATGATGCAAGATACCAATTAGCTTATGTGCTGGTACAGGTTGCCAAGAGAGAATGTGGAATCTCCATCCTTGGAGATTTAAAAAATTTGCCTGAGCAAGGCCTTGAGCAACCTGATCACACTTTGAAGCTGCTTTGAGCAGGCCTTCAGATGTGCCTTCCAACTTAAACTTTTTCACTCATTTGAAGCATAAAATCTGGCTTCAGATTTTAAACAATACTTGCTTTCTGCGTTGCTCTTTTGCTGAAGTCTTTGTAGAATCATCTGAGAAATGGGGTTGTCATGTTTAAGCTGTTGTTAAACAGATGGATGACAAGTAACACAATCAAAGGAACACTTGTTTTTATGTATATTAATGCGGTCTATAAAACAGTGTGGAAAAGCTTTATGATAAACCTGTAATATTCATATTAAAATACTCATTTGTTTTTCTGCAAGACATATATTAGCATGATTTACATGTATATAAAAGCAATATAAACTTACATATTATCTGATTTTTATCATAAAATATTTCTTATTCCTTTCCTAAGAGACATCTGGCTGTTCACAGTTTGTTGCAGAATCCTCTAAACTGTGAGGATAGACTTTTCCCTTTTTTTAATTCAAAGTGTGGTATGCTTCCTAGAAAGGAATATAGAAAAGTAATAAACTTGTTTTGCCAGGAAGATGGAAATTTGTTCCTCATTTTATTCAATAATCATTGGCTTCCAATGTAAATAATAATATAAACCATACAAAAAATTATTTTTAAACATGTTGGCATATCAGATGTTAGCTCTGGAGTTTTCTCTGGCATGTCAAGAACGCTGATAGTTGGGTCACTTTTTAAAACGTCTTTCTGGAGACTTCATATCGTTCATTTTGTAATTCCATAACTGTATTCTGTCACATCAGGCTTCTTGTTGGAAATAATATTCTCTTGGTTAATATAACAAGAAATTACCCTTGAGATATTTATTTTGCTATAAATTTTCTTGGTCAGTAATAATATGCTGACATTTCTGCTGAGAGAACTTGATGAAATCTTGTGGTTTTGACCTATCCTTGAGAATCACTCCTGGGAAAAGTGCACACCACAGCAGAAAATATTGGAGTTCTGGTGTGATGATGTCATGTTAAATTCATTAGAAGTACCCAGAAATTGAAATTGTTAGCCTCACAAGAGGATGAAGTATGAAACTCTGTACTAGAAAAGAAAGAGGTGAGTGGAAGGGAAAGAGAAAAATTATTTGTTCTTGCCTGTTTTCTGCCCTTCTTGAGCTTACGCTGTCAGTACAGATAGAGAAAGACCAGTGAGTCTTCTTTCTTTCTTTCTATCCCCCATTTTGGATCAATCTGATTCTTCTTTCACTTCAGTTTCTACCAAGTGTTTCATTATGGTTTTAACTTTATGGTATTTGTTGTTAGTTTGTTACTTGATTTTCAATTTTAATAATTCCAACAATTATAATGAGACCTACAGAGCTCCTAGAAAAAAACTTCTTTATTCAAACTGTATCTTAGTTGTCCTTCTGTACTTTAGTGCTGTATTCCTAGGTGTATTTAGGTGAGCAAGGTAGGATCCATCAGTCTAAGCAAAGACATCTGTACATCAACAAGTTTCGGTTTTATTCATCTTATTCAAGTTTATTCATCTTATTTAAAGTTAGAGGTCTAACATTGGTCAGCTGCATAGTTCCTCTCCATGAATTGTTAGGGAACACCAGCACAGATAGTAACTCTCAGAAGTCAGGTGAGGTAGATCCTTCTCCTGCCGTTTACAGATAGGGAACTAAGGTAATGCTTATACAGAGAACTCATCGGGATAAGCAGAAACTTGAACCTAAATTAAGCAAAAGTGTTTTTTAACTGTTGGCTTGGGATCAAAACTAGATCCTAAGACACAACAAGATGGTTCACAGGTTCAGACTCAGTTATGAGAGCCCTGAGCCCTTGCAGGGGTGGTTTTGGCCTCCTTATTTGAATAGTCCTGTGATACAAGCTTTGCCTCAGTGTCCGAGCCACCAAACTGTTTTTCATTACAGAATGTTCTAGTATTAAGCCTAGCAATTTCTAAAGTACTAATCGCATTTCAAGGTGTCTTTTTAAAGCAGAATGAAAGGTGGAGAGCTCCCTTTCAGTGACATGGCTGCATCCAGAGTCTTTGCTGAGACTCCCTAGAGAAAGACTTGAAAGTTGAGAAAGGCAAGACCTCATCGCCTTCCCAGGGCTTGACGTGTGGCAGATGCATTGTAAAATGTACTGAATATGCTCTCAGTTGTAAGTCCTATGTGGGAAAGATTGTTTTGGTTTTTTGGTTTTGTTTTTTTTAAGAATTTTTATTAACAATACCATTTCAGAGTACACTATGGAAAAAAGCATTAAGATTTTTAAACAGGACTGAAAACTGCTTTAATTACTAGTTAGTAAGTTACTTGACATTGTTCAGGTTTGGTTTTTTTCTTCAAAGTTTCCAGGGTTTATTTATTAATTTTTAAACTAGTTAGCACAACTCATGAGGAAGCGCAGATACCATGCACCAGTTTATTATTTTTTAGCAAATAGTTTAAACTCCTTGGAAGGTTGCTGTTGAGAAGAAATTAATTAATGAGTTTTGCTTACATAAAGTAATACTTTTTTCCTTTAAACTTGTTCCTTTTCTTGAGGCAGTGCATTTTAGATCAAATACTATTTTTTTTTTTTAAACGCCATATTCTGTGATTCAAAAAAATTGTCTTTATTAAGATTATATTTCATTAGGACAGACTGGGAATGAAAGACATGTCAGTATCCAGGTTTGGGGCTTTTTTTGTACGATGTGAAGGAGCACGTATCTGATGGCCGCTAGGCTTTGCTTTCAATGAGACCACTGGGCTCTGGTTGACTTTGCAACAAGCATGTTTTTGTTTATATCCTGGGTAGGTAACCAAAATTGTTTAAATATAGTGACATGCTAAAATATGCATGTTTTCACCACACAGACTCCAAGGCCTATTGCAACTATAGGTTCACTGATGCAAGTATTTTGATTAATAATATAGTCACTTGGTGGTGAAATTTGTTTGGAATACTTTACTCACAACAGTGAGCCTTTTGGAATTGGACTAAAAGACTCAGTTTGATGGGGAATATCAGGTTTTTAAAGGTAAGGTGACAAGAAATATAAATAAGCTTTCCCATGTTAAATAATTTGTTTTTCTTGGGTCCCATGTTTTTTCCTTTTTTTCCCTCCTTCGTCACACTTTTTTGGTTTACTTTCTTTTTCAATTTTACATTACATTTTCTATTAGTCTATTTTAAATGAAAGGGAGGAAAGAGGAAAAAAGAAAAAGAAGGGGAGCTCAAACAGTGCTTCTTTGCAGTGGGATAAAAGAAAAGGAAGAATTAAGACCAAGTCATCCTTGCCAACTGTGTTTATCAGTCCCTGTAAAATCAGCATGTTGATCTTCAGAAAATCTGTCTGTCTAATCTTGACATCTACCTAATGCTGCCCCATTAGAGGAGTCAGAAGTTTCATATGCATTTAATCAAACTAAGCTAAAAATAAGAAAAGACAGATGACCTGGCTGAATTGTGATTTATTTTCTTCTGTGCAGCTACTGGAGTTCAAGTAACATACAAACAAAATACTTCATTATTGTATGTCAGAGGCATAGGCTTAGATATTAGAACGCTTCTTCCAGTAACCTTGTTATAGAAACTGCAAACTGAAATGAAAGAAAAGGTTAAACATATTTCTTTGTAATTTTTTTTTTAACTGGGCACACAGCAAAATCAGAAATTTCCAGTACAGGTTGAAGATGCCATTAGGGAAATGATGGTAAGATTTTAATTGTTTTTTACTCTTGATGAAAAACCTAGAACAAGTTTTGAAATTATTAAAAAAAAAAAAAGTCATTGTTGAGTTTTGAAGCCTGCAATAATGTGTTAGTTGCCCTTTCTAAGACCTAGTCTATTGTGCCTTGGCTATCTCCAAGGAGATGTAGACATGGTTCTGCGTTTCTTCTTTTTCCTCTGTAAAGTGATGTATTTAATAGCTCTCAAGTGTAAATGAGTAACAATGGCCTGTCCTTTTCTAAGATTTGGAATACTTAACTTTTTCAAATATAAGACAGAAAAAGTATCTAGTGAGACACCCAAGACTGCTGAAATCTTTTAAGAAATGCAACAATTCTACTGTTGTGAATACTGCTTTTTAAAAATAAGCTGTGAATACTGCTTTTTAAAAATAAGCTATGAAACTGCTATAATACATTTCATACTGTATTACTGAGGGAACTCCCTTGTCATTCCATTTATTAGATCAGAAATAACGAGTATCTGAAATTAATTTCATGACTACTATTTGCCACCAATGTGTTTAATTCCCTATGATTGCTACAATTCATTTGTAGGGTATTTTAATTTATATGTTATTGAAAATTGCTGTTGACGTTAAAGTACTTGAGATTCTCAGTTCTGTTCAGTGCATAATAGTATTTCTCAAAGTCTTTATTCCAACTTGAAAAACACTGCATTCTAGGCAGAGGAGCACTAAATGATAAAGAGAGGAAAGTATCTTCTATAGAAAAAACCACCACTTTTTGATACTGGAACAAGCATTTCAATGAGTTTCCTGCTGTGACACAGGCAGTACAGCATTTTGGTGCCGAGATTGAGTACCTTTGTTGTATGAAAATACTAAGGAGTTACAGTCCATGTCTTTCTTCAAACAATAAACAGGAAACTTTATTGCAATTAAAAAGAAAATAAAAAATCTTGCACTGAAACTTTACACATTGGCTGCTTTCTTCTGCTACTTTCAGGTTTCATACCATTTTACCTCCTGGAAAGCTGTAAAATAGAATACTCAATTTCTTCCCTCAGAAACTGCAGCTTGAGAAGAATGAACTTGTTTTAATTCAGTGTCTTGTGCTTTATTTGTATGTGCTTTAGAGAATAAAATAGTTCAGTTCAGATGAATAAGGATCCTTAATATCCTGTCAATATCCAGCCTCCAAAAGTGGTCCAGTTGAACTTCAACTGCTTCTGGGCCTCAGGTGCCAGTTACCTGAAGACATGTGCCAGTTCTCCTCTTACTGAGGGCACTGCATTGTATGCTCAGTTCTGAGTAAATACTACTCCCCTTTGCTGTGTGTCAGAGCAGAAGAAATAAGGTAATGAAGGTGGTGCTTGGACTGAAGGAAGAAGAAATGCAAATTTTTTTTTTTTCCTTTACCCCCCCAAATTTATCACTGAACAAATTGATTCAAGGATCCCATCCATTCACAAAAAGTGAGTGTTACAATGCAAGAAAACTGTCTTCTTGAGAAGGAATTGAATCTCAGCCATCTATGAGACAGAGCTTTACAGAGGTCAGAAGGGTTATATGTAAGGGTATTTCAAGGGGTCTTGCAAAAATATGAAAAAACATATACACTGTGCATTCAAAAACAGAATTCTGAATGTGCATCTTGTCTTGGGAAGAGTAGACTATAACTTTGTATTACAGTACAATGAATTTGTAAAATGAAACAAAAACATCTCTATGCTGATAGTAGTATACTTAAATTATAGGGAAAGTATTTGTGAAAAATGTTTGTTTGAGCTTTTTAACAGGGAGTCAAAGGACTCATTTTTTCAGTTCAGTTCTGATTTAGATTCAAGTATACTAGAAATTACTTAGGTTCAGTGCCAGTCCAGGCCACTTCCAGTTTTACCTGGACACTTTCAAGTTGCTGCTGTGTTATCAGTCTGCATTAGAAAATATAACAACTGAGATGGAGAAAGCTGTGAAGCTGCAGATTTAGTCTCCACTTCCAAATTTATCACTAGTGTAGTCACCACTGTTAGTTCATCTAAACTTCTCTGGTAAGATCATAGATTTGGAGACAAGTTGCAAAATCATACTTTACCTGAAACAAATGGCAGTGTACAATGGTAAGGAAAAGGGAGATGGTACCCTTGGGGTGACAGGAAAGAAATGGGACATTTTGGATACTTCCCCATCATTAACTGCTGCATATATGCAAATGTGTAGAAACATGTGCATATACATACACAAGCACATGTCCAGACAATAAAATATACAAATGAGATAAAGGAATGAGAGGACGCTGAAAGGCAGTACTGGCTGCAGGCTCCAGTAAAGTTGGCTGTCACTTGGGCTTAGAAAAATGGCCACAGCTCCACTTGCCAGAAATCTGTGAGTGTGCAGAATAGTGACTGCTGTGGTGAGAGGCAGCCTTTCCTGGCAGCACTGCTCATGCCAATGTGAGCCAGAGCAACAAATCCAGGTACTTGAGGATCTTCCCCGACCTACTTTCCCCCTTTCATGGATGAAGCAGAAAGATCCAAGCTGGAACGCAAGTTCTTTCAGGATCTGATTCAGGTTAGAGAAATAATGGTTTGATTTGGCTTTATTGCATTTAGGTTTGTTTTGATTTCTTTATTTTAATGTGCTTATTCGCATGGTATCTTAAAATACTGACACTGCATTTATGGTATATTTCATTGGCATCCCACTAGCAAGAAAATGCGTTATGAAGAAACATCTCCCTGTATGTGTAAATATTCCTAATTGGATGTATAGTCTCCTTCTGAACTGTGGGCTGTTGACCACTGCTGCTTTGCTATCTGGAACACTGGCCTGATACATGAGCTACACAGGTGCATTTCTGTGTAAATGCAAATGTTAGCCCCATGAATATCAATCTGTACGTGAAAATCTGTATGCAGATAATATTTTGTCATGTGGCAGACTCTTGGAAACGCTAATTTAGTTCTGTGGTTGCAGGAGCACATATTCATGAATATGATCAAATATGTTGGGAACTGAGAAATCCACTGAGCCAAGTCAGACAGATACAGCTATCTGCCACCATTAATTAGACCAAACTTTCAGCAGTACTTCTGACAGTTTGTTACACACAAAGTTTTCGGATATGCAGCTCCTGTCTCCTTTTAAGCTGTTTAGAACACTCCCAAACAATAATAATTTCTTCCTTTAAGATATACTTTTGGGATATGGCCAAACCTTTTGGCATCAAGGATAATTAGACTCATGTTTTTATGGTGAACTTGCTGCTTCTGGTTTGAGAACATCTACAGAGCAACTTGCCAAGATGTTTGTTGGGATTAGGAAGTCCAGAAAAAAAAGAGAGAAATGCAATTTTACCTTTAGGAAATGTTTCTTCAAAGAGACTTCCTTTCATCTCATCTCTGTGTTTTTCCTGTCCTTCATGGTGTGACACTTAGTGCTGGGGGGATGTCAGTCTTTTTCAGGTAGGTTTTTTTGAGAACTGAATTTGACACGTAGTTTTGTTTAGAGAAGGTGCTGTGAGATGGCATTTGACAGTGAATGCATGTTGATATACTTTTAATGAAGAAAGGTAAATACTTATTAGCTAGAGAAATATTTTACTCAAACCCAGAAAGCCTATTCTTATACTTTCATAGCACAGCCATGCTATGACAATGTTGAAGGTTTTAAAGGTTTGGAACTGGGTTCTGAGATACTGTGATGGGACATAAATATATGGGTTATGCATCCACAGCTCCTCAGACTTTTGGCCTACAGCCTTCTTTGCTTAGTCTTTTTCAGAGCTGAGATTTTTACTTTTGAGAGTTTGAGAAAATTCTTTCATCCTTTTTAATATGCTGGAAAATAAGGATTTCCTGATTTAATGCAGCTGCTTGTTTCAGATAGCAAAAAAAATTGTAAAATGGAACAAACCTTAGGACTAAAGTCTTTGAGTAAAATTGGTGAAGATTTAAGTAAGGCATGATTCTTAAAATTACGTATGACTGAGCACAGACTAAAAGCTGCAGTTCAGAAACCCATTGGGCTGATTTTGAGATGATTACAGTCTCTACTGCAGCGCCCCATAAATGACATTAAAAGTCATTCTTTTACTAGATATAGAAATAGCAGTCTTTGCTGCATCTTCTTTGCCTTGGGAAGTGCTCAGAGACCAGGTCTTTTGTGGGGTATTTTGTTTGTTGGTGCGATAATGTTATCTGTAAACCAAACTGGAAAAGAGACCACTGCCCATTGCGCTTCACAAACTAAAGGTTTTGGTTCTTATTTCTTTAATTGTTAGGTAATGTTATCATATGCTAACATTTTATGCGAATACTCCACCTAATCTAGATAGGACCAAAAAATACAGGGCAGTGTCATTACACCCCTGCTCCTCATCACAACGCGTAGTTAGTCAGTGCTTTCCCACAACCTGCAGCATTCCAGAACTGTGCAAAACAGTCTCTCCATTTCACACAGCTGTGGGATGGTACAGTAAGGAAAAGGGGCACAAGTAGGGTATCCTCAGGTGCTCCGAGGAGAAGGCTGTTACTGCGGTTTGCAGCAGCCATTTTTCTGTGTCTTTTCCTGTTCCTGGCTTCAATCAAGATCTCAAGCTGAGTGAGCAGCACAGGAGCCCTGCATCATGAATGCAACACTGTAGTTGCAACCATCTTCTAGGTACCCTTCTTCCCCTGCTTAGTCAGCAGGGTGGAATGGGGTTTAGGCATGCAAAATAGCCCAGGGAAGTTAGGTATGGGCAGGGGAGATATTTAGAGGAAGCATAGGTAGAAGAAGAGTAATCATGGCCCATATTTGTGATATTCTGTATTCTTGTGAGAGAAACAGTAAGAGAAAGAAACCAGTTAAGTTCTAATTTAGTAAAGACACCTCAGCATGCACTGCATCATTACTACAGAACTACACCCCTCTCTGTTATTACCAAAAAGAGTTCAAATGCACTCTAGTCCTTTTCTCTCTCCTATATTTTCTGCTGGAGAAATAATAGTACCAGTCAAGTCTTGTTTCCTTAATGGTTGTTGTCATTATATCTGATAACTATCACAAAGAGAAGAAATGATTTGTTTTGCATATTGTAGGCTGTTAACATCCTTTGCTTGTCAAATTCTACAGTACTACAGACAGGACTGTCACTCCATGTTAATTTGCCCCTCAGCAAAACAAAGGTACATGCTGTACTAAGTGTAAAGCTAAAGAGACAGAGTCCTTCATGCAACTAAAATGAATACATCCCTGTCACTTTGAAATCAGCAGTGTTCTCTGGCATTATTTTACAGGTACTAGTGGAGGTTAAAGGAGGAAGTGAGAGAGAGAGAGCTCATTGACTTTCCTTGCATATATATGTATCTATACTGATTTTAACCTCGCCCGTAAAAGGTCAAACATAAAATTATTTCCTCAGAGCAGCTGTCTTCAGAGGTTTGAATTAACGTAGATGGAGAGTGCCATAGGAAAAAAAAAGTTCATTTTACCCTAATTGGATTAAGATAAGTCTCACGCATACTGCAAGGGTGAGGTTTCAACTAGAGTACAAACTGCTGGGTTGACAGAAAGGGATTAATTTACGTGCCTCTTGTCAGGTTGTTGACTAATAATGTATTGATCATATCTGTAAGATATGCAGAGTGTCTGTCAGAAAGGAAGACACTCTAGAATTGAAAATTGCTAGCATATCTGACATGATCAAAGCTAGATTAATACTATTAAGCAGCAATAAGTAGGCTGCAGCATATATCAGCCGCAGAGCTTTGTGTCACATGTCTTGGAGCAGACATCTTAACCAAGCGTAATACCCAACCTCAGCAATGAGTGACTGATTTGTGTAGTTCCTGAATTTTTTTTCTGCTTTTCTTTTATGTGTTCCTGCAGACATATTGAACTACCACAGTTTAATCCCAGAGGAGCCTGCAGGTGGTATTGTCCTTGCATTGAGGAGTTATTAAATTCTTAAGGTCACCATAAAAAAGGTTCCATTAAATTGAGTTAATAAAAACATTGGGCAAAGGTTTGCTAAGAGTGCAGGTGTCAAAGCCTTGGGAATTGGACTGTCTCTTATAATGTCAAGCTAAAAGAATATTTTAAAACACATTACAATATGAAGATGCCAGAAATGCTGCTTCTGTGAAGTTTTGGCTTGGGTGGGATAGAGAAGCTTGTGCTTTGCTGAAGGAAATGTGCTATTTAATATTCATATATTTTCAGAAGAGAGAGGCTCTAGCAATTTTCACTGATGAAAGCTTTAAACTTTCTACAAAGAAATACTAACTCTTCCTTCTGTTGTCTTCATATATGTATGCATAGAGAGACAGAAAGATAAATAGCTGTACATAAAAATGTAGATTAGATATATAGATCCATGGATGATCTGTTAACCCCTGCTTTGTACTTAACAAGGCCAACTGAGCTTGCTGTTTTTCCAACAGTACTAAGATATGCTGAATGTTTTTTACCCAGTGAAGCTCCTGAAGAAAAGTAGGGTTTAAAATCATTTAAAGCTGATTTCTTTAACGGGCTTTGGTATGAGGCTCTGATGAGAAAAAGAATCATAAATTGGACTTCTCCTTTTTAATATGTTATGACTGATGTTTTTTTTCTTTAAATGTTAGCATGAGATTCCAGCTCCACTGAGGTAAATAGCAAACCCTTCATTTACTTCAGTACAACCCAGATTTCAGCAGAAGAAAATGCATGTAGTTTTGCTGAAATAATTCATTGTGGTTTTAAAATGAATAGCTGATGCTATTTTCAACTCCAAACTATTAAGATATGATGAATTAAAAATGTTGTTTGCTGCATTTATTGGCCAGCAAATGAAGTAAAAGGAAATTGCTATATTAGCAATTAATTTAGAACCAATGTCTCTAAGGCTTTAGTTTTGTATCATAAGACATGCAATAAATTACATATTTAATTACATAAAACAATAAATTTCTTTCATGCGCAGGTTATGAGTTGTATAGGGTAGTTTTTAGTCATCAGCTACTTCCCTAATAAGCATGATAGATTGCCATTTATTTGCAATATGACTCTTTTTTTTTCTTTTTTTTTTTTAATTGAAGCATTTTGGCATATATATTACGTGGGGTCTTTCTGTAAAGGTCTGTTTTGTAAGCTATATTAATTTGTCTGTTTACTTGTTAGAGTTTGAGATGTCAGGTATAAAATTGATAGAAATTCCGCTCACAAATAGAAGCATCAGATTTCATGCATTTGTATATATCTTGTTGCAACAAGCAAATGTCAAGCATAGCAAACTCTATTGTTTAATGAGTGACTACTGTGGAACTTGATGCACAGCATGTTACTAATGAAAATGGATATAAATAAAATAGTATTAAATAAAACACAACTCAGAAATGTGTTACGGGTGGAATTCAACCCAATGAGACTTGATCTGGCAATCCCTGTGACTGCTAAATTCAGAAGAGTTTCCCTAATTTTTCATATACATTTTTTAAAAGGATGATTTTTCATCTGGTGTCTGCTTTTTCATGGAAATGTGTCAATTTAGCCCTTGTCCTTAGGTATAACCTCATATTAACTCAGACTGCTTAAGACTGAAATAACATTTTGACATTCTTTCCACATTTCCAGTCACAAGTGCATATATCTCAGAAGCTTCTACAAGTTAATAAAATCTCTTGCTGTATTCAGAAAGCAAAAGTAGCAGTTATTAAAGAGAACATATGGCAGGTGCCTTAAAACTCCAGGGTGACACTAAGGCATATAACTTCAGCTCATTATAAGTATTTTTTAGGTTCTTCTTAATTGCTCTAGTAATTAAAATTCACCAAAGATTATGAAAATGCCAAACAATTAAATAATACATTCCTAATGCATGTATTGCAATATTGCATGTAAAAAAAAGATAGGTATTTTTAAAATCTTGAATTAAGTTACGCAGTCATCTGTGTGGTTACAGGGATTTATTTATTTTCATTTCAGTTAAGAAATTATATGTTTGAGTATTCAGGTAAGATGTAAATAAAACTAATTGAACTAAGACTGTCATTGGAAGCAAGAATAACGTGCAATAAATGACATTATATCTATGGAAGCAGTGTGACACTAATGAGAATTCCATCTGTGGTCAATGAAGAGTCTGAAAAAGTTCTGTTTAAATAGTTTAAAAAGAGTCTTAAAAGACTTTGGGAGGTCTTACTCAGTCTGATATTTCATCAAAGCCACTGATGTTAAAAAATAACTTCAAGATAGGAAAGTGAGGTGTATACATTAGAGGCAGTTTGAACAGTTTTGACTGAAATGTGAAGACTGGGTTTGTAATGAACAGAGTTATTTTTGTATATGAAATTGGATTCTTAAATGCAAACCTTTAAATGTTTAGTGGTATTAGAGGTTAGGTAATACCCTTGAGGAAACAGTTATTTTAAAAATATAATCTGAAATGCATGGCAGCATAGCCATTGCAAATTGCCTTTCAAGAGAAGGTTTAGTTATTATGTGTTTAATCAATCCTAGCTGTAAGGAAATTAAAGGAATAGTGTAAACAGAAGAAATCACAGTTCTTTCTTAAAGGCAATAAGAGAAAATTACAAATAACTTAGCTTTTAAGAGGTTTACAAAACATTTCCTTTGTGGGAGTTGAAAGGGAAGGAGCGGGAAGTGATTATCTACATGCAATATTTTATCATAGCCAAAAATACCTCTAGCCCTTCAATTGAACAGAAAAATTAAAAATTACATTATGAAGCTAAACACTTGATCTAGAATGGCTGCACATGTAGCCCAGGTAGTGTTTGCTGGGCACCCAGAAAATGAGGAGACTGTAATTAATAATTAGTTGGGAAAAAAACTCTGCTTTGTAAAATTGTGTAACTGTTTTCCAGGGTACTACTGAGGTGCTGCAAGCCTGTGACTATAATTTCACTTTCTCATTTACTATGTAATTTGTGAAGTTGAAGTTGTGAATGCATTTTCATCTGCACCTTATCGTTACACTACTCAGGATTTTTACCCCTCAACAGAGAAAAAAATCCTCTTGGGGGAGGAACCTAATGAGTAGGGATGAAAACAGGTTTTTAGACTCCACTGTCGAGCAGTGGGTTGTTCTCCTGGCTCCTCCTTTACCGTCTTCTGGATTTCTTACTCCTGCAACATTGTTCCCATCCCTCTATATGTTATCATCTCCCTGCAGTCATTTGGACTCTGATTTTATGCTTCTTCCCTTAAATCTGCAGTAGCAAACCTTTAACTGATCTTCCACCGCGTTCGGTAATAAAGAGACGCTTGTAATATCTTCTGTAGAAAATTAGCCTCCTGTAGCATATGACCTGAGTCCCTGTGAAATACACACCATGTCTGTGGAAAATAAGGTATGGAATTGTATAATTTAGAGACTGTCTTGGAAAGCGTGTGCGGTCAGAGACAAAGAAAGGCTGCAGGGGCAGCCATTGTTGTGGTGTTTCCTAACATGTGCGTGCTCAGTTTTGTAAGCTTATGGCTTCTTCAGCCAGTGCCACCTTGGATCAGCTGCAGGTTTCAGACCCGTGGATGCATAGCTCAGGGTTGTATTGTTCAGCTGGGGAAAAAGATTGGTACTAAGAATATAGTAAAACCATCAGAACTGCATGTAGTTTTTCCTGGTTTGCAGATGATGTTACTGCAGTTCCACCTTTCATAAATTCTTGTGAGGGGTTTTTTCAGATTTTTCTTTTTTTTAGAAATGGTGATTATTCAGAGAAGAATGCTAAGGTGAAAACATGTTAAATCTTCAATTATGCTTAAAAATGTCTTTGCTAGATCATTCAGTCAGTCTAACAATAAAACACCTGTTTCCTACTTTGTTTAGCAGCTGGACTAAATCTATCATACATGCAGCTGCTTTATGAGTATGGAATTGCTATCAAGCAAGTTTAGAGCTGTTTGTTCACAGCTGTTGAAGGAAAAAAAAAAAAAATAGGGAGGAAGAAAGCAGGTTGTCCAAATGCAAGGTTGTACCCATCTGCTTGTTTATTTCATGGCATGCAAGAGTCTCAGTCAAGGTGCCCGTTTCCTTCTTTTCCATCCTGTCCACACTTACCTTGCATGGTATGTTCCCCTCTCTTGCTACCAGTTCAAGGAGGACCCCTTCTACATGTAGGTGGGATTGCACATATGCCACATGAATGGCATTTCTTAATGAGTTTTGTAAAGATTGCTGTGGATCTGTGAGGAGTGCAAGTAGAAATTGAGAAATCTGAGAGAGATCAGAAGTATTTTGTGCTAGATTTACATGAAAGCGACACTGGGGAAGTTAGTATAGCTTGTATATGCCAGAAAACCAGGACAAGTTGAGGGAAATCTTAATGGCACAGTAAAAAAAATTGTCCTGTACTGTACTATATTATTTTAGCTTAAAAAGAATGAACAAAAAAAGAACCTGTGGTATACTTTAATTCCAGTTTCACTTCCATAAGAGTTTTGTTGGACAATATTTCAGCAAAATAGAGAATTGCACTTGATTAATGTTTTTTTGCTTCACACAGAATAGAGTAGTATTTGACAATATGCCTCAACTCCATGAGCAAAGTGCAGGATTTTTTGCAATGACATCTAGGTTTAGATATGAATTTGGGTTTGGCCACTGTTCTCCACTACCTCAAATCCCCTTCAGGAATAGAAATTGCATTGAAATATTGTCAGGAAAGACTGTGGGTCTGATTTTGAGTGGTAGTTGGCACTGTGATGTTACCTGAAACGTATAGGTTGTCCCTTGCAGACGTTTGCTTAATGAATGTCTGAGCTTAAAGTAATTAGTGCTTTGCAAAGTTGTAAAAAACAGAAATAAAGCTAGAGAAGTAGACAGATACAATTTAGGGTCTTGAGGAGAGTATTGCTTTATTTAAGTCTGAGTACACGTCTTCATTGGCAATCAGTGGGTGCAGGCAGCAGCTTAGCTAGACGAAGTTGCCACTTATACTACGAAGAAATGGGTAGCACCTTTGCTCATAACCAAGAGCTATGTTTTTGTGGTAAGTAAAAAGTGAACGCACTTGTCAGATAGTACTCACTAGGTTGAAAGAAGGGGTTCTTCACTACCTAAGTTACAAATGAGTACATTTTAATTAGTATTTACTCTTGACTTTACCACTGGGAAAAAGCGTGAAAAAGCCCTGGCTAATATGACAGAAAATGAGTAGCAATGACTAAGACAATAAAAACAAAAGTATTGTGAGACAGGACAGTAGCGAGGAAGCAGTAGGTGGTAAAACGATGAATGAGAAGAAAATATAGCTTAAGATAAGATTATAACGGATTTATAACTAAAACAAAAGTGAACAACAATCAAAGGACAGATCTATGTGTTTGGAGTATTCTTTCATTCTTTAGCAGGTGAGCTGTGATCTGTTTAAAGTCTCCCAGGTGGTGAAGTCTCTTCAGATGGTGAAGAACCTAGATATGATATCTCCTCCTTCTCAGATATCCCTTCTGATCCATGATGAAGAGCAAATTAGGAACTGTTAGGACAAAGTATCTAACAATTATATGCAGTTTCATTCAGTGATTTGATTCAATGACTTTCTGTAGCAAATGTTTTTGAAGTATCTGCTGGGTGTTACTGGCTAAGCAGACCATGAATAACTACTGAAAGCTGAGGCAAGTGTTCTGCTTCAAGCATAGCAGTATGCATCTATGTTTTGACAAACAAAAAGTGGTTTCAGAAGCAATTTAATCCACACATAGTCATTCATAAACTAACATGCAAACAAAGATTCGTATTGTATACGGTGGGGAAGGGCATTGTGAAATTTGAATATCTGATGATTACATGCAAGCTCGAACTTCCACAGGTATATAATAAGTAATATTGCTTTTCTGCAGGCAACTTTAATTTAGAGTACAATTTTGTCTAGAGGGGAAATAGCAGATGAGAAATCTCTTCCCATCAGTAGACATTCTGAGGAAAACTCTGTAGCAGTAAAACACTGCAAGAACATCAACATAATGAATATCAATATAATATAAACAATGAACATTCAGTGTTCAGTTGGCACTTCTGAAAAGACCCAGAGCAAAAGCAGTACCTAGCTGTGTTGCCTCTGGAAGCATAGCTTAGACCTACAGGGGACATGGGGGATTCTGCTGTTTCAAGCCACGGGAGGATGAAACCATGACTTCAGCTGTTGCTGCTGCTGCCAACCTGTTCCTGTGTGTGCACTTACCTGGGAGTGAGAAGGTGCCGTGGCACAGTAGTGGCGGCTCTTACCTACGAATGCTATGAACAGGTTAAAAGGAAAAAAAAAAAAGAAAAAAAAAAAAAAGAAAGGAATTTAGATCCTCTTCAGTTTTCTGTGCAGATGTGTGCTGCAAATTGTTGTGTGTTCATATCCGCTTCAGTGCCAATCAGCTACAGCCACATGCTGTTGTATTTAACTCTTCAAGACATGTTTTGACTCTTTCTTCTCTGTGGCTCCTCTGCTGCATCCCAGTTGTATCTGGGATGGTGGTCACTGCAAGTGGCAAAGTCACAATTTGCATGGATTGGGTTTCGAATTAAATTAAAGCTTAATGGCTATGGTTATAAATAATTTTAAATGGATGGATTAATGTAGAAAATAGAAGTTTAGAGAAGAAGGAATTCATCTTATCAGAAAACAGTACATTTCTTATAATTTTTCAATGAGATTTTTTTTTTTTTTTACCACATTTGAGGTGTAGATATTCATTAGAGGCCATTATGAATGTGCCAGTCAAACCTGAAGCCAATCAGAAATCAAAGGTCTGATGGTTATACTTTTTTCTTTAATTTAAAATAATTATATGTAAACTACTGCCAGGTAACTCAAATGTTTATCTGAGGGATTTTTAATGTCTTCCAAAGCAGCAGTGAATCTTTACTCTTCCATGCATACCTCAGGGTTATCACAAATCCATATGCAATAATTTTTGTACTGTTCCTAAGTACTCAGGAAACTCATGTGTACTTTTAACCATGTATTCTGTAATTTTACAGTTTTATCACATAAATTGTGTCTTAACACTGTGGTACCTTTCCTAGCTGATAAGCTTAACATTCATGCCAGCTCATTCCTTTTTTTCTCTCTTTTTTTTTTTTTTGACAAGGTACTGCTTTCTCTATCACCATTAATCACACATATATATATCTGAAAAATCCATTCTTTAAAACTTTCATTCTTATTTCACATCCCTGTACACCTTTCAAAAAGGAGTTTAATGAATGTCCTAGCAGTGTTTCTGGGGCAATCACTGAATTCCCCAAAGTATTCATAGGTATCAATGTTATAAAAAAAATAAAGATTTTTCTGAGTGGTATTAACTTTTGAACAGCATATGACATCATGTGCTTGCCCCCACAGACTTATAAAAGTCTTCAGACTGGATACTAGCTTTTGCTAACTCTGTTGGATGCAGACCGGAATTGAAACCCTCCACGTGGCATACTGGTTTCCCTTTTGGGGGCAGGATTTTCAGAATGCAATACAGCAGAATTTAATTGTAACCCAAAATTTCAGTATGGTCTATTGCAGAAAACTCAGTTTTGAGCATATTTCCACTTAGAAATTGTGAACTAAGGTGTGTGGTTTCTTACTGTCATGCTGGTTTTGCCTGGGAGAGAGTTAATTCTCTTCATAGTAGCTAGTATGGGGCTATGTTTTGCATTTGTGCTGGAAACAGTATTGATAACACAGGGATGTTTCCGTTATTGCTGAGCAGCACTTACACAGAGTCGAGGTCTTTTCTGCTTCTCTGACCACCCCACCAGCAAGCAGCTGGGGGTGCATGAGAAGTCGGGAGGGGACACAGCCGGGACAGCTGAACCCAGCTCACCAAAGGGATATTCCAGACCATAGGATGTCATGCTCAGCATATAAAGCTGGGGGAAGAAGAAGAAGGCAGGAAGATGTTTATAGTGATGGCATTTGTCTTCCTAAGTAACCACTATGCGTGATGGAGCCTGCTTTCCTGGAGATGGCTGAACGCCTGCCTGCTGATGGGAAGTAGCAAATGAATTCCTAGTTTTGCTTTGCTTGCAGGCATGGCTCTTGCTTTACTTATGAAACAGTCTTTGTCTCAACCCACGAGTTTTCTCACTTTTGCTCTTCTGATTCTCTCCCCCATCCTGCGAGGGAGGAGTGAGTGAGTGGCTGTGTGGTGTTTAGCTGCCAGCTGGGGTTAAACCACAAAAACTATCCATCTACTTTTCTTTACCAAGCATTAAATGAGACACTTCCTTTCTTCTGACTAGAGGAAGCTGATCTAAAGTAGGGAAAATGTATTGATAGCAATACACTTACTTTTCCTAAACCATGGACAAATACTTCAGCTGATACATCAGGACATTTGTTAAAGAAGTTGTCCTGGGTCCTCATTCTCTTCGTTTCTTTTCTGGTCTTCATTCAGACCACCTCTGAATTTTCATTTCACTCTGGTTTTTTTTTGTTAATGCTACCCTCTTACAAAGACAAGTAGTGTTAACTTACTTTCTGTAATTGGTTATATTTGTGTGTATATGTTTATGGAAAAATAACTGGCCAAAGTGAGTTTTTTTAATGATATTTGAGTGTGCTATGATAGAACATTGCTCATTTGATTTAAGAGTGACGGGTCTCACTACTTTCTTCATGTTGTCTACAACTTCCAAGTCTTTGGTAAATGCTTCCCCAGTATTGATTGTGTGTATTGTACCAACAAACCCTTCGTGAGCTTAGATTCTCTAGCAGGCTTTTGGTGGTGTGCTTACTACTTCTCTCTTGCTTTTATTTAATACTAAAGGCTTTGTTACCAGAACAAGAGATAAGAGTGCTCTAAAAAATATTTTTTAGTAGTACTGTATTTGCCAAATATGCAAATGTGAAAGGCAGACCTTTCCACAGATATCTTTCAGCCAAGGAGTAAGATTAACTGAATAGTGGAAGAAATAAATGAAACATGGAACTGTGAACATTAACCTTCTGTAATTGCTGGAAAAATCAGCTATATTCATATTCTTTGCTATGGTCCACATTTGGCCCATACTTATTAGGAGGACAATGAGGGGAAAACAAATAACCCCCCCCCAAATTATGATGTCAGACAGTTGTGGGGGTGGGAAGTGTGGTTAAATGTAAAAACTACTTCATACCCCCCGCTCTGTGTCTTCAAGGTTCATTCAGAATAAGATTTTCTGTTGATTCTCACAGTCCCCTGAGAGCTTATAGCCTTGCAGAAAGTAGTAAATGCCAGAGGTGTCATCAGCAGCCAGCAAGTCTGTCAGATATACTTTACTCATGTCCTGACCTGTAAAATGTCTAATGTGACGCATCCCTTGGCAGTTGTGGATGTCCGGCCTTTTCCCACCCTGAAATTCTGCTTGCCAGGCTTGCTGTACATGGTATTAACACATGCAGCAAACATGGAATGGCTCTTTATTGTAGTGATGAAAGCAGTTGCCTGTAAGAACACGGGTATGGATTTGATGATCCAGGAGATCCTTTTCACATCCTGAGTTTTCCTGTTGGTAGATGGGATTCTGGCTTCAGTTTAGTATATTCTGAATAGCAATCCAACAATTTCTTAGAAGGCAAAGTACACACTGGCTCCAACCGACTTGTTAAATTAGAGCCTGTGCAAGGATTAGCCATTTCAGATGGCCAAGAGCCAAACCCTCCCTTTCCCTACTACATTACTCCTCCCGGCCTGAGCCCAGTCACTGACCCTGCACCTGTTATCTGCCTCTCCGCAGTGTTTCCTTTCTCCTTCCACCCCCTAAGCTTGCTTTATTCCTTGACCCTGACAAGGCAAATGGCAACTCTTTCTAGAACTTCAGCTGTTTGGTTCTTGCAGTCCTGCAAACCACTAACAGAACTGGCTAGGGGACCCGGCAACCCTTCAAGCTGTATGCCATTTACCACTGCTCTCTGACTAGCGAGTCCCTCCCTTCTTGGTATTTACAGAGTGAGAGTGTCTCAAATGCAGTAAAATCTCTGGTTCTCCACAGGAGGGACCAGACCCATCCTCCCTATGGGTGGGGTCACCACATTTGAAATTATTTACTTTTTTTACTACTTTGAAACACTATGTCCTGGATGTAAGAATTTGTCCACACCTGTGGAGGTGTGCAGGGAGTCACAGAAGAGGATGGAAGCTTTGGTACTGGAATGAGGTTGCAAGTGAGCCTCCTTATTCAGAGAAAATTAGTTGAAAGCCACATGCCCAGGCTACAGTCTGGTTGTCAGTTACGTTACTCAAAATGTTTCCTTTGGTCTCTTTAGACAGAGATGCATAAAAACACTCACAAAAGAGATGACAATGCTGCTGGCCCTCTAACTGCTCCTTATTTGCTTTAGAGCCACCGTTTTCATCTCTCTGTAACCTTTTTTTTTTTTTTTTTTTTTGAGCTTTGGCAAATAGTACTCTTGTTCCTTTTGCCTTTGTGTAATGTCCTCCTGTGCTTGCCTTAGGCTCATCTTAGATGCTGCTCCATATGGCTAACCTGTTCTTAATGTATTTTGTCAAGACAGCATTCTCTCTTCTTCTAGTGTACTCTTCAAAATACTCCTATTCCAGAAGGTATGTAGAAAAGTGCTTCATTGCACTGAGATGGCAATCACTTGGACAACTGCAAGGTATAACCGCAGGAGCTCTGGGGTGAGTTGACCCTGATGAGCTAAGGAGCTAAGACCCCTCCCAGTTGCTCTCTTACCCCTTCCCATCTTCCCCTTCTCAGCAGGATGGGGGAGGGAATCAGAAAGGCAAAACATTTGTGGGTCAAGATAGAGACATGTTAATAAAAGAAGAAAAAAAAAAAAAGACAAAAAAACAAGTGATGCAAAGGCGATCACTCACCACCTTGCACCGGGAGACTTCCTGACACATCACGTAATACATAAACGCAAAAATTACAAAAGTGGCATTCCCAGCTGCAGGTTCACTGATGTCTTTTTCTTGTGCATTGCCCCTGAGTTTATAGAATATCTCTTTCACCTTGGCAGAGTAGGGGGGAAGAAAAATAGGGGTTTTATAGTTTTTATGAAGCTTTCTGTACCATGCTAATGCTGATATTTGTCAGCCACTGTTCACAGAAAATGTATCTTTGCCATTATTCTTATCTATGTAAATGCTTGTTAATGGGCAGCTAGTGGTTGAACATACAGGGAAGCTTGTTTAAATATATATTTTATGATTGGATCTAGGCTGCGTATGAGCCAATGCTGAATTCAGGTGTAATGCCACTTATTCCTGAAGTTACGACTTATTATTATTACACTTCATATTATAAGACTCCTAAACAGCTTCAGCACTGATTGCTGCTAAGTTTCATCTATAGGACTTATGTTCAGTGGGTGACAATTTATTTGCATTTTAAGTAATGTATAAAGAAACACTGAAGATGTAAGAAATTTTAATCCTTTATCTTGTAATTAATTATTTAAAATAGTCAATTAAATAGCCTTTAAAAAAAATTCTTCTGAAATCAAGTTTGTATTAGGTAGTTAACTTTGGGCATTAATATTTGAATAATTTGGCCTAATGAGTTGGTCACAGTTAAACAGTGTCCATACTAAGATTAAATTTGAGGTTTCTGACTGGATCCTTCTACCCATGAGAAGTTGCTGTGTTGTTTTTTTGTTCTAATTCCAATAAAGCTCTAGTAGACAAGCTTAGTTTCAGCAAGTATTAATGTCTATACATTTTATTTTGCTTTGAAGTATTGTGCAGAACACTACAGTTTTCAATTAATACAGATTGCCATGGTAGCTTGGAGATCTTTGGAGAATACTGATTTTCTTTCCCCCTCAAAAATAATAATAAAAAATCTTTTAGCTCTGCAATTCTTGGGTTACTTTTGTGGAAAGGGAAATGGTATATCTGATAGCAAATAATATTGGCTTTCTAGGGCAGGTGATTAATTAATGCAGTTTTTTATTTCAGATTTAATAATAATTTTTATTTTGCTTCTCAACACCACTATAAAATCCCAGAAGACCTTTACTGAAACAGGAATGAAACAAGTTAGCAGGTGTTATTAAGAGAACGTGTCTGTTGCTTTTGCAAAATGCCAGCAGTTGATTGCAGACCAACTGGGGAAGACCTATGAGATCCTTCCAGTGTACACAAAAGGAATGAACCTATAATTAAATTACAGTTAAACACAGATGGTTATTTTACAGCAGGTGCTCAACTTTGAAAGTGTATCTCTGGACTATTTTTGTTCCAACATGGTGTTTGATCCCTGTTGGGTTTCAGGCATCATTTTATGGTTAGATAAAAATATTCCTTTGTATATTCCCCCCCCCCCCCCCCCGCCCCGGATACAAAGCTATCGAGTGCAGCTATGTTTTAAAGGAAAGCTAGAAGAAAAAAATGAAGCAAAGATTAAACACAGCACAGGGAAAAATAAATATTAGATTATAAAACAGATATCTGCATACCATTTATGAGATCTAGAGGACTAACATGTACAATTAAATGAAGAGCTCAGAATTTGTAGTTATCCAAGGTGAAATAATTGCTATGAAAATATTGTAGCTAAATGTATCTTTTATTTGAATGCTGAAAAAGATTCCACTAGAATATTAAATCATTGCAAGGTATATTTATATGATTTATTTATGTATAATATAAACATTTCAAGGATTAAGTAGTCTTCATATGTGACCTAAGTCAGGAAGATGCAAAAAATACTTCTTAGAAGTACTTCAGTTCAAATAAGAAACATTGCTTTAAGTACCACATGCTGAAATAAACAATTTACATGAAAATCAAATTTGATTCCATATTTGATTTTAAATATCACAAAAATCTGTCTCACAGATAATGACATGTTCACAAGCATGGGAAAGTATAAAAGCGAGTACTGCAGTAACCTTGCTTTTTTGTGAATGTTCACACTGTGGATGTAGGTTGATACTGAGTGACAGTTTAGTGAGATTTGTGAATCTATTACTATAAAATTGTGCCTTGAATTAGGCTTTAGAGTTTGGTTTGTCAAGATACTGCCCAAAGAGCTCAGGTTAATAGTTCAGCTTGGGCGTATTGATGAACATCCAGAGGGCATTTGACTTGCTGTAACCAATCGGGTCAGCCCATATAAATAAAACAGTAATAGAGATGCAGGAGTTACAGAATAGTTGTAAGAGTAGCTTAGTGTCCCAGTTCTCTTATTGTTCAGCTCATGTTTTTAATGCACATCTTCTCCTTCAAGCACAGAGTTAGTTTCTGCAGCCCCGAGGCTGGAGAAATCTCATGAGATGTCCAAAGGGTAAGAGGAATTTTGATGCCTTTACCAGCTCAAGTGCTGCTGAACAAAAGGAGTCCACGTTTACTTGTACAGTAAAGTGGTATCTTTCTGTAGCTGATGAGCTTACTATTTCTGGATCTCTAAATACCTCTCTAATAGGAGAAGTCTGTCTAAATATCTTATTTCCTGAGCTATAGAAATTCACAGAAGGATGTTTTCTGATAATATCCCCTTTGACTTATTTGCTTAGCTAAGTAATGAAGATGCTAGCATAAGAAAAAGCAATTTGTTTACAAATCACCACTTATAAATGGCCAACCTGTCCCAACTCTCAAGAAAAAAACCCCAGAATTTTCAGTATGATAAATTGTGCAAGATAAGGAAAGCATTCTACTCTAAATCAGTGTAATAATTGTCTGAATGTTTCCCATTCATCTCCTCTGGAATTGCTTTTCCTCTTTATCCTAGTGATATCAGTCCTATCTTTGTCTACTACTCTCCCTATTTTTCCTCTTACCCTTCCTTCAACTCTTATAGCAGTGCAGACCACCCTGCTCGCTAGTGGTGCAAGACATATCCTTTTATTTATACTGACGTAAGCATTCATCCCATTCTTTCTGTGCAAATTTATTTATTTTTTTGTCTGAGCTCCACCTTTCTTCTTATTCTTGCCCCCTCTTCTGCAGTGTTTCTCAACATTGACCTTCCTAATATATCTGAACTGTGTTGACTTCATTCCTGGAATATTATTCATAGACTTGGATGCTTTGCAACTGTGTTGCCCTCCTTTTTCTGCTGCTGATGCTTTTGAAATTATATTTGTTGAATCCTAGCATACAGTCATTGGTCTGGACAAGTCAAGAATAGGTGGGTACTGTGCATACATGGTAGGCAGCAGTCCTCATCCTGGAGAGTCTGAAATGTAAAGTATTTCTAGCTAACAAAGCCCATCCACTGCTGTCTCACTTTCCTCCTCTCCTCTTTTTCCTTCTGTCCATCTGTTCTCAGTTAGAAGGGAAAAGCGGACAAGTACACAGGCACTTTCTTTCTCATTTCCTTGTAATGCCTGTCATCCTTCATGGTTTTCCCAGACCATCATGTGGCCTCCTCTGCCCCCACATCGCTGTGCCGTGCTTTCTGCAATGTTCCTCAGAGAACTCCGGTGGTGGACCTCCAGTCCTGGGGGACACCCTTTAGAGACCCACCGTAGCACTGGCCCTGGCTTTGCTCACTGTCCTACCTCAAACCCCAGACTGAGTTTTAGGCGAGACACCCCTGCTCTTCCCAAGACCAAATATTGCTCAGAGGTGAGCATCTTTGACCCCATTTGGGCCCCAAACTAGCTACAAGTCTGGGCTTTCAACCCTAACCCTGTACAATAAACTTTTAAAACTCAAGAAATATGGAAGTTGTCTACATTCTCTTGTATGTACATGAAGTGTTTAGAAAAATCTTATTTTGCAAATAGAGTAAATCCTGAAAGAATTTTTTTTTTTTATATTTGTCTTTGTATTTTTCCCTTTAACCAGTTTCTGCAATGACTAGTGCTGTTATTTTAGTCACAACTTGGAATGTTTTCTCTTATCCCCTGCTGTCACAAGATGACATTTCTAATAAAACACAGTGTGTTTACAATTTAAATTGGTAACTTTCAAACACATTCCTTACTGAGCTTTAATGCTTAGAAGGGACGTCTTAGAATTTTGAAAAATATCCAAAACCAGAGAAATATCAACTGCATTTTTACGCATTATGTGTTAAGGGATGGTTGTTTTGTTTTGTTTTGTTTTTTATTATACTATATCAATATTTTCTACTTGCTATTTTCAGCACAGATCCTTAATTTTTCTTTTAACTGAGCTGTAATATTGAGACAATGAGATTGGAGATTTCCTTGTTACTCTTGAAACATGACGATTCTGCTTGAACATTAATCACATGAAATTCAGTGCTTATTTTTGAGATTTAGGATGAGTTGCAGGATTTATTCTGTTATGTGAAAAGACTACACTGTTTTGAATTAGTATTACACTATGTTGGCTAGCTGTGTATTGTTTCTACTTGAGATTCACCTTTATGGATTTTGAATTAAAATTTGCTTAACCTTATTGAGGCAAACACTATAGTTTTATCATATGTCAATACAATAAAATGGAAAATGTAATGGTAGCATGGCAGAAAAAATATTTATAGCATAATAAAACACAAAGCTCTTTTTTTTTCTTTTTAAGTTCAATTCACATTCTTTGCTAATATTTAATCAGTCATACTGACACAGTGATTTATTTGGCATTACCTCTGATGCATTCCACTGAGGCTCTGATCCTTAAATTATTTGTCTTTGAACTCACCGTGACCTATATTCAGTCTTCTGTGGCTGATGAAAATTACTCCTTTACCTTTCACTGCTGATGACTAAACCACCAAGAAAAGAAATATGGATCGACACTCTTAATAGCCACATTAAGTCAGTCTTAAGGTGTTAATTTATGAGAACTTTTTCATCTTGTATACTTAATGTTGCTGTAGTGAAGAGCAGCAATCCAAGTCACACAGCTATGCATGACTTCTGAGAGTTGTTGTGAGTGCAGCCTGCCACATGCATTTCGGCTATGGTAGCAAGGAGAATAGAGATGCTGGAGTTTAAAAAAGTGTTCTCCGTCTAACAGTGGTCTCAGTGGGAAACTGTCAGGAACAAAGAGAGCAAACCAACTGTGTCACAACAGCAGTATGATAGACACAATCCAATTACTGTAATATTATGCAAGGTAAATTGAACTGTTAATACTAATCTGGATTCTTGAACTTTCTAGTCTGTTATTTCCCCTTTGTCATCTTGGGTTTTTTCCATTTAGCTAATGGACATTCTTTCTATTACACAGGATGACTTTTTTCCTTTCTCTACTTGCTTTTGCTGCCAACTGCTGCATCTCATAGCTGGGAAAGAACAGGTGTGTGAAAAATACGGGGTTTGGCAAGTGTTCATTTTAATCATACATATTTGTATAATTTTTAATAAATTTCCATATTTTCTGGAATCTCAGGCAGACATTTTCCACAGATTTAAAAAAAATAAACAGAAATTAAGGCATAATTTGTATCCTGGAGCTGCTTTCCTCTGATGCTGTTATTGCCATGTTTGATGGCGTAGTGGTAGTGATGGAGGTAATGTCTGATGAGCTTTTTGATACGGTAGTGTGTCTTATGCACAGAAGGTATAACAGCCTGTAATGAGAAAAAGAAAGGCAAGGAAATATGGACACTCTGTTTATCTTACTCTTTACAGTGTAAAACATCACTCTTGTAGAAATGCTAGTTCTTGAAACAGATCTCTCTCCAAATCTTGGCTCTGTGAATCCCATGCATATGTTTCTCCAAGTCCACACAATTGGCTTTAACCATGCCGTATGGGTTTGCAATGCACCTACATCTGCAAATCTTTGTGTTCCCCACAGAAAGAGCACTGTGAAGGCCTGCGTCCTATTGCCTACCTACCCTGTGGCACTACATGGTTTGGCAACGACAGCTAGCACGTTAGAGGGCCCTTTCACAAAGGCATCTGGAAACAGGGTAGGGCAGGGACAAGCCTCCAGCAGCCCAGGGAACTCATTCTTAGTCACAGGAGGTGGTGGACACCTGCTCTGAGTCCTTGCTCACCTGACAAGGAAGAGCTAGAAAAAATTCTGTTTAGTGAGATCATCCAGAATGGAAGGAGACTCTAAATGTCTTCCCTCTGAAAGGAAAAAGTGGGGAGTTTTTTTCGTGGGGTTTGTTTCTGCCTTCAAGACCAGCAGATTGATATGAAGATTTGGCCTGAAGGTAGCAAGAAGTGATCAGGAGAAAAAAGAGGAATAACTGAAAATCAGCCAACCCTTTAAAGATAAATGCATGTATTGTGATAGAGTTCTCGAGACATTGAAACGAGCTGTCTGAAGGCTGTATACCTGCATGGCAAAGGAGCTAGGAAAGGTAACTGTCTGGGAAGTGAATGTACCACCTGCGGCTTACCTATGAGAAAACCCATGGTACAGCCTCCTCCACTAGCCTGTCCTCATTTGTTTTATTTAAAATTACTTTACTGTTGATAACTGCATCTCAGAACTAAGTTGCCTTCCCATGCCCTAGCCTAAATCGTCTGTTGTCCTTCAAGACTGACTTCTTGTTCTTTGTACACTGTTGCCAAGCCTTCCACTTAGAAAATGGACCTGTCTCAGAGAAATGGTTTCCTGAGTCATTTTTAAAGGAACAGTATACATAGCCTCATGGCTGTCAGCTGTAGTTAAACAGAAAGAATATATACATTAAAGACCAAGCACCTTTCCTCATTGCCAAAAATTTCGTCTTCTGGCTGGCATTGCAGCCAAAAGTCAGAAACTCTCAGCAGACAGATGTTACCAAAAGATTTCTCCTGTAGTTAGATTCTGCCATATCACTAATGCCTATTTACCGATAGGATGTATCTCATACTCTTCTTAGATGTAAAGGCATTATGTTTGTCTCCTTTTCCTCTCTCTATATATACAGTACAAAACTGCAGAGACACCTTACAAGCTGGGACCTTCAACATTTCAGCATGAACCTCTGGGACTGGTACCCTAGAGTAATTTGTAAAACATAAAATGGTTTCAGTGCTTTATCGATGAGACGCTCGACAGTCTCCGCCTTTGTATCTGACTCTCATGAAATGTTAAACTCACTTTATTATTATATTTTCTCCATTGCTGCCTTTAATTAAATTGTAAAGCCATCGTCTTTGTGTACTTGGCTCCCAAAGGGGGAATTAGAGCTACACAAAGTATTACTGACAATATTGTCAGAAGAGAGATGTGGAGATATCATGTTCATGGTAATAATAGAAAAGGAATTCCCAAAGCTGACTTTTAATGTGTATGTCATTCCCATTCAGACTGCAGGGCCCACAGCTCAATTCCTCTTTTGGGTAAAGAGAATGACAGTACGAGTTAATTTGGTCTGATTTCTTAGCAGCACCACACCTTCTCTAAATCAGGTTTATGGAAAATACAGGTGGTCTGCAACCTTCAGTCTGAAGCCATTGCGGGGCCGATATTGTGTGCCGGGCAGGTACACCTACCACTGCTTCTGGTAACTGCTTGTTACCAGAAACAATGCACCTTTTTCCTATGGGAAGAAAACAAAAGTTATGTTTAAAGAAGTGAGCTTTTCCATAAAAAGCAAACCAAACCTTTAGAAATCTAATTCCTTGGTTGTATCCCTAGATTTGGGAAAATTAAACCTAGCTTTGCTATAGTTTTGCTTGTCTACTGGAGATATGAGTGGTATTTTGAGAGGCATCAGGGAACTGAATAACCACTGCCTGATTAGGATGCTTGTAGAAAACAGTTTGTCTGGGTATAACGAGCACTCTGAGGAAGCACGGAACTCCAAATGGATTCTGGGAACATATGGAGTTATTTGTATGCAGCATATTGAAAATTAGTGCATGAAAACAGGACAGGCCAAATATCCTCTCCACATCTATGTATTCCTGTGCTAAAAGTCTTGTTTTGGGCAAAAAGAGGAACACACCAGGTTTACAAAATGAAGAATTTATTGTTAGTTTAATTAAGAGTATGATCAAAATCCAACAAACAGTGATTACTAATTCAGTTACAACGATAGTAGTATGCACAGCATTATGTTAATTCGATAATTTAGCTACATTTAAAAGTCAGAAGAAAAAAACCCATGAATTATCAAACCTTTTTGCTTTTTGGTGTTATTATGCTCAACCTGCTGGTGCTCTTCCAGGTCCAGAGGCCACCTCAGGACCGCAGTGCATTGTCAGCAGCCTGTGGGGAATGCCATGTTACTGACTGAGGTTTCTTCCTCTTCCTCTTTGCTGGGACAATCATGCTGATGTGTACTCTCCTCTCCAAAGATTTGGTCATTTCTGGTTTTTTCGAAACACTCTACACCTCGCTCTTCATTGGGCTGCAGCTCCACATTCTACCTGGTTTTGCTACATGTATGATACATTTTCAGTATGCTCAGTAGTTGTTCCGTGTCCTTTCTCTTACCCCTAAAACTGGTTTTGTCCAGCTCCAAAGCGTGCATTATTACCAGTAACTTACCACTGCTGAGTTGTTCATGGCTGCAGGTCTCATCCTTTGGGTGCTGCCTCTCTAAGGCCTCTGCCTCCACCACAGGCCTGAGCCTCTTAACGCTGCAGCGTTATTTTAGTGTCTGAGATAATTCACTGCACAGAAGCTAACTCCTTATTATTCTTATCTGTATCAAAATTATTAACAATGTGTCTGTTACTACATGCAGTCATACAAAGCTAAGTAAACCTAAAATGAATTAGGCAATAGCAAGCTGCTCATTAGAAGCTTGTTACAGCTAAAGCTAAAACAAAGCTCGCTCTCGGCAAGCCAAGCCCAGGCAAAGCAAGCCTGGTAATTCTTGAAGCCTCTCTCGTTAGCTGATCACAAAGCCTTCGGCAGTGGCATACTGTACAGGGCTGCAGTGGAGGTCTGAATTATGGTAGAGGTTTAAGTAATTTTCATTCATCACTGTTAATAGTCCCGGGCCCATGGATGAGATTCAAGTGCAAGGTAGGATTGTCCTGCCTGGGGAAAGCTGTGAGCTGCACCCTGACTGAATGGGACATTCTTTCCTACCATGCTGCACACAGCAGTCTGCAGAGGTGTGTGGCATCAATTGAGAAACAGCTAGCTTGTTAAAACGTAAATCAAATAGAGATCGAACGTGAGCCAATATATTTTTTTTAGTACAATACTTGATATCCCATCAAATAAGAAATCTGTGAATTATCCACATGTAATTCAGTTAGTGGCTTGTGCAGAGAAAGAAGTACTGTATGAGTTAAAAGCTTATTTTTTCTGCAAAATCTGCAATTGTTTGAACGTCTAGAGGGTATTAGTGTTTTCATTAATGTGGAAATAGTAATTCACAGCCAAGCTGGGGATAGTGCTGTAACCATATTTAGAAATTGATTCCAGAAGAATGGTCAGGCAAAATAATAGAAAGCTCAAATTGTGTTACCATGGGTAGGTGTCCTAGTGCTTTTAACCAGCATACATTTACACAAGTGAATAGTCTGATGAATAGAAAGAAAACGTATTAGTCTTTTTCTTCCTTTGAGATGTATTCTGCAAGACATTCGCTAGCAGACGATGTGTTTTCAAATTAATGTCTGCAGTTAATTCAAGTAACGTTTTGGGGGTATGAAAATAAAATTACCTTTGATCGAGAATTTTCATATGTAAAGAAAAATAATGCACAGATAAGAGCTAACATACTGTATTTCCAAGTCATTTCTTCTAAATCTAAATGAAGCACCTAAATTAATACATGAATGGTTATTTAGAAGCCAGTTGCTAGCTGTATTTCATCACTTTATTGTACTGTGTAATAAGCATAAGTTACGAAAAGTGTGATTTTGTAGAATACAATACATCAGTTTCAATTTGCTTTAATTCGGTATTGTAAATCACTCTTGTAGCTTAAGTAACAAACGTAAATTAATATTAGAGACTTTAAAAATACATTTACATCACTAGCAGTTTTTTAGCAATAATATATCTTGCAGCTGCTTTTAATTACTGTGCTTGGGAACGTGTTTGCCTAAATAAAACAGATCCCTATAATATCCATAGTAAGTTGTTTAATACTTGGACTGTTGGTTGAATCACTGATGAGGGGCATAGCATGTTCTCTAAGGTAATTGGTTGATGAATCTGTAGTCTAAATTTATACAATTTGATTAGTTCCACTGGCAGATAATTGGTAATTAGATGGTACACAAAATGTCATTTTCTTCCATCCTTCACCTTTCAATCTTATTTCCCAAATAGCATTTGTTGGAATATAAAATCATAGGCTAACATGAAAACAGCTTTATATCCTAGATAATGCCATGGAATAGAAAATTTGGATTGATTGATATAATTTTTTATACTGATGGTAAGGATTAATTTATTCCTTTTAAAGAAAATGTGATTTAGGGTTATATTTCACCATAACATTTTAAAAACAGATCATCTAAAATGCAAACCTTTTATCTTGCAGGAATAAAGCATGCAATGATACTGCCTGTGTTGTTTGTCATGTTCAATTTTAGGGTTTTTTTATTACAAACTGTTCTCTTTTTAAGGTTTTCACAATGGATTATTCTGACATATATGAAAATCTCATTGAAAGTTCGAGATATCCATTACTGGTTAGTTATAAGACAAATGACTGTAAAATTTGCTTATTAGCATAGCAGAGCAGTGGTGCATGTCCCATTATTTCAACAGGATAAGGCAGCAGTTTCATTAATTTGGAGACCAACAGTAACTAGACAAGCCAAAAGCTGTCTTTAGACTGCTTAGCTTCTTGATTGCTTACCTAATGCTATTCTAAGCTGTGGCTTTCATTCAAGGATAAAAACCAAGGAAAAGAAACGTTGCTTAGTAAGGGAGACTGTAAACCCCTAGATTCTGAGACTGGCTTCAGAAGCATGTTAGTGAGCAATTAATTCCGGGGGGGGGGGGGGGGGCCGGGAGCAGAATTGCAAAATAATTAGGAAATAATCTGATAGAGAAAAGAGTGAAACAAGTGTGGAAAAAGTTACGTGATTTGGGATGTACCCAAATTTAAAAAGCAACAAAACCCAAGTACAGGGGAAGTTATACTAAGTTCTTGAATTCTCTAGTGTTTCTTTGGCAATGTATACTTGACTAGGTTTATTTAAACTCTTTGCCTCCACTTCACTCATAATTAAATATCAACAAAGGGAAACAAAGGGTTTGAATCTGCAAATTCTCACACTACACATATTCACCTGTGTGCTAACACTTCATAAATCATTACCCCATGAGGATGGTAGTACTCTGAAGCCATTTGGAACAGACATAATTTACTTTGCAAAGTTAAAGTCAGCGGAGAAACAGGCTATATTAGGCTTATATAATTTTTCTGGTTCAATTAATGTTTGTAAAGTTCAAACCCGGTAGACCTGAGGAAAAAGCTCCAGTAAGGATCAGCACATCTTTATACTGATTGTGTATAAACCTATTTATGAAGCATAGTTATTGCCATGAAGATCACAGTGCATCCTGCTCTTCTGTGGCTTTTGCTGGGACAGATCAGGAGTAGCTCTGAGTTACTTAGAGTAACTCTAAGTAAAAGGAATGTAAAGGTGGGTAAAGTGAGAAGCAAGTCTGCAGCCTAACCTAAAGGAAGTCATAAATGAGTGCAAAAATGAACTAAAAGCCTGTGATGTTAGCTCTGAAATGAGTATGTGATTCAAAGCACTTGCTGCATACATGGCATTTAGCTTGAAATCTTCTTTGTAGTTTAATGCATAACCTCAATGGATTTTAAATAGCGCTAGTCCCTCCTGCCACACGCTTCCTCTCCCTTGCATCATTTCTGGCACACATAACACCTCTTCTTGAGTCTCTTGAGTTCACTGATCTGACAAATGGGTTTCTGCTTGCTCAGTGACTCAAAGAGAGGTTAAATGAGCGTCAGAGTCAGCACTTTGCCCAAAGAGAAGCTATTTGGCACAGAAGGAAGGAGATGGGGGCCCCAACAGGGGATGGTTCCCACAGAGAAGCAAAGAGAAAGGGAGACAAAGGGCAGACTCTACTGGGCCTTTCGTTGTTTGAACAGAGAAGGGCAGAGGAAAGACTTTGCTGTTTGGTGCTGACTAATGTCTAAATAAAGTGGAAGCTGACTCTATTGCTACTTCTGCAAAGCCAGATTTACGACCCAACCTGGCAGATTCGCTCTAAAATGCCTGTGGGTATATACTCTGCTCTGTGTCTGGAAGCAGTCGGTGCATCGCAGCCCCACAAGCCACCGGAGGCACTTACTGCTTGGTTTCCTGCTTCGCACCATCCCCAGCCCAGCTGTGGAGTACGGTGCTTTAGTGCCAGGAAACTTAGGGGGAGCACATCGGTGGAGTTTGTGCCATTTTGGTGCACAGGGATACAAAGGCCAGGCCGTATCAAGTCTGAATGAATACTGTGAAAATCTGTACAAAGTGCGGGTGATCCCAACCTTTTAATAGTGGCTGGGGTTTTTTTTTGTAGAATTCTAATAAAAATGGCTTCAGTTCTAGTGGAAACATTCCCCAGCCGCAGGAAGTCTGGCAGCCTTCTGAGGCTTCTCAGTCTGAGTCCCATAGAGCTCAGGGCTGAAATGAGCAGCGTCTAAAGAGCCGCTAGATGGCTTACCTACCCAATGACTTTGCTAAACTTTAAAGGCAAGTACGTTTAAGTTTGGGTTATCTTCATACTCAAAGTTGGAAGGCTTCTTAAGTCGTCATAGTAGATAGTGACAAGATTATGTAGTTTGTGCAGTGGGCATTTAAATGCACTTTCTTACATGTCTTTTAACATTGTTTGTGGGTACTAGTACATTGTACTCACGGTTAGTAGCTGATTTTCCATGATGCTCAGCGATACACATCCATGTATTTGAAAGGAAGAACCAAGCCTTAAACCACTTTTGGCTTGCTAAAATCATCAGAAACAATTGATACAGCGCTTTTCTCTTCTTAGAGTTTCAAGGAAAGAATGAGTACTGCTCAACTGTACTGTTACGTATCAAACTCTCAAAATATTCGCAGTATTAAATACATTCTTCAATGTATTAGCATTTTATTGATTGAAGTCAGTTCTGTCCTGCACAGTGTAAAGCACGTGGTTTGAAGACATTTGTCAGTCTTTGAATAAAAAAATGGATAACATCCAGCAGCAAACGTGACAGCCAAAAGCAGATTGAAACGCCGGGATTTTATTTCATTTAAGTGAAGAAAAAAAAAAAGAAGAAAAAAAAAAAGAAAAAAAAAAAAAGAAATTCTCTTCTGCTGCCGTTATGGGACTCTTCTGAGACTAAACTGACGTGAGTCACTAACCTAAGTGCTGTAACGTCAGAGCACCGGTTAAATGCACAGAAACTTTTCTTTTCCGCGTCCAGCCAGTTCTCTAATAATTCCCGGGGTTCGGCAACGCTTCGTGCGTAAGCGCCGACCACAAATTACACTTAGCCCAAATACCTTGGGAAGGCAGGGGCGGGGCACCTGGCGCTTCCCACTTGCCGCTCCTGCTGTCGCTAGTGCGCGTCAGTCAGCGGCAAAGCGGGACGAGGGTCGGGGCGAAACCCTCCCCCGGCTGGGCGGCCGCTGAGGAGGAAGAAGAAGGCGGCGGGGGCGGCGGCGGCGGGGGCGGCGGCGGGGGCGGCCGCCCGGCTCTGCCCGCCCGGCCCTCGGCCCGGCCGCCGGGCGCCGGTGGCATCCGCCGGCACCTGCCAGCCGCCACCGGCGCCGCGGAGCTGCGGGGGGCGGGGTTAGTCGTTAGCTAGTCTCGATCTACGGCTGCCCCGCGCGGTGGGTGGTGAACGGCAGGAGCCGCCGAGCCCGGCGGCGGGAGGCGCTGGTTGCCTGGGCCGTTCTCCTCCGGCCGCTGCAGCCGCCGGCGGCTCGGGCGGCCGGGGCGCCCCAGGGCGAAGCGCCCACGTAGCCACGGCCGAGCGCGCAGGGCCGCCCGGCCTCTCCCGTCTCGACCTCCTCCCCTGGGTGCTCGGTGCCGCTAGAAATCTAGCTGCTTACTGGGCCGGGCTTCTTCTACTGGTCTAAACCCAGGCATTCGTTGCTAGTTTTGGAAATTACCTCTATGGTAAGCTTACCGTGAGGATGCTGCTAAGCGTTAGGAGTCTATCCGTGGGCTGAAACACACGGTCTGCGGAGTTGTAGGCACTTCGACTTTATGAGGTGGGACTTTCACTGGAAGGAAAGCGTAGGGTTAGTACTGTTCGTTGAAGAAATTATTGTTTACATCCAGTTCAAGAGCATTATAAATCTCTGCCGTATGCACCAGTACTTTCAAGACCGTGCCTTCAGTCTTCGGGTTGGCATTGTCTTGCCTTGGGGACTTTAAATATTTTTAAATAGTTTAAATATTATGTCACGGCATTCACCTGCTCCTCTCTCCTCCTATACAGAGGCTTTTACTAACCTTTGCGTGCTCGATTGCCTACTAATTGCCCGTTAAAAGTAGTTTTATACATTAAGCTGTTTAAGGTGGCCTGGTTTAAATCACCAGCTCCAGTCATGTTTTACCACAGCAATGTGGAATTTGATTTTTAATAATGTATTTGGCCTTTTTCTGTAACTGTAGCTTGCTTTTTTTTCCTTCGCCGTAGCAATTTTAGGTTCTCGTTGGAACCTTTCGATACATAAATTTTCAGTTGATTGTTGCCTTTAAACCAAACAGATTTTTTTGCTACCTAGGAGAATGTATTACTTTGGTTTTCATCTTTTTAAGCAATTTTGCCTTTATATATGTTTTGATTTCCTGCTGTTGGTAGAAGTCTTCTTTAATTACACTTTATTGGAATTTGAATGGAAATAAAGATGGAATTATGGAATTATTTTGCGCTTTGTTTTATTAGTTACAAAAGTTTAGGTGTATTAATAGAATTAAGTTTAATGAAATTTAACAAATTTATGCCGAGACAGATTTGTTATGCAGGAGTTATATTGCACAGCTAAAATGCTGAGCTACTCAGATCAGAGACACAGAGCTAGTCAGAACCGGTAGATCTCATCCTCTGAACCTCCCTTTTTCATTGGATTATTAGTAATGAGAAAAATAGGGTTTGTTCTTTACCTCTTTTTTTTTTTTTTTTTCCTTGAATGATCTAAATATTAATTGAAAGAGCTAAACCTTCTGTACCTTCAGGAGGGACAGTGTTTTTAATCAAACCTTTCAGGTGTGAAGGTGTTTGCAACTTTCCAGTTCTCAGCATTATTGCTGAATTTAGGTGGTTTGAATATTAGAACATGATTGTAAAAGCACATCAGGTTTCTAGTGTTACATGAATCCTTTTCAATATATATACATTGTGTAGGAAAAAACCTGAGAATTCTCTACATGCTCAGAAATCAGAAGTTTCTCTTTATGCTTAGAACCAAAAAGAAACCTAGGTGGTGGTGTTTGTAAAAAGCCACTGGTTTATATTATTCCTACATTTTTAGGGAGCCTGTTTTTCATTCGTTTGGGTTTATGCATGCTTGTGGTGGGTTGACCCTGGCTGGATGCCAGGTGCCCACCAAAGCCGCTCTACCACTCCCCCTCCTCAGCTGGACAGGGGGGGGAGAAAATATGACAAAAGGCTCGTGGGTCAAGATAAGGACAGTTTAATAAAGTGAAAGCAAAGGTCGCGTGTGAAAGCAAAGAAAAACAAATGATGTTATTCTCTGCTTCCCATCAGCAGGCGATGTCTGGCCACTTCCCGGGAAGCAGGGCTTCAGTACGCGTAGTGGTTGCTCCGGAAGACAAAAATGCCCCCCTTCCGTCTCCCTTCACTTAGCTTTTATATCTGAGCTGACGTCATATGGTATGGAATATCTGTTTGGTTAGTTGAGGTCAGCTGTCCCGGTTATGTCCCCTCCCAAGATCTTGCCCTGCCCCAGCCTGCCATTGAGGGGAGGGCAAACATGTTGGAGAGACAGCCTTGATGCTGTGCCAGCAGTGCTCAGCAGTAGCCAAAACACTGGTGTGTTATCGACACCTTTCTAGCTACTGATGCAGAGCACAGCGCTATGAGGGCCGCTATGGGGAGAATTAACTCCACCTCAGCCAGACCCAATACAGTGCTTCATGTTGGCAGAACTACACCGCAACAAGAGTCTGAAAAGAAGCGCTCAGAATGTGTGCAGGGGGTTGGCAGCAAACTAACATATCTATACTGACCAAAATATAAGGTGGAGAAAGAAAGTCTTTGTCGTAGAGGAACAGATCTTCTAACACAAGTTTTGTCCCTGTCCCCTGCTTCCCGCTTCTCTGCCTTGCCTCCTGTTAACAAAGCTAGTACTAACACTACAAACTCCAGAGGTATTATACCTCTTTATAAAATGCAGTGGAGTTTTCATAATAGAAAAACAGAGTCAATATGGATAGATGGAAGGTAGTTGTTCATTTTACAGTAGATGATCTATTTTCTCTTTTTTAGAGCTATATGGAATTACATAAAAATGCAAACACAATGTGTTTATGTATGTTATTCTAACTATACTTTGGGGTATGTTGTTTATAGCAAGTTCATGTTCACAAAGACTCAGCTTATGTTTGCAAAACAGATGTTCTTACCTAATACTTCTATACTGGAAGATGGTGCTGGTTGAAAAGGCTAAAGGTTGCAAATTCTTAAATGTAGCTACTCATAAGCTTCTAATTTGCTTCTCTTAATTTTTGACATTATGACTGTAAGTTACTTGAGGAGGGGTCTGGTTTGTTTGTGTGCATTTAAGTCTCAATAGTTAAAAGATGTTATTGCTACAGAAGGCAGGTTTTCAATATATGTTGGAATCATGATAATCTGTTTGTATACGTATTTATCCAGTTCTTTTATCACCAAGCAGTTTTCAGTGGCACAGCTCAGCCTCTGGGAAGTAGTTTTTAAAATAGCTGCATTGCTCGTCTCATTCACTGCAATTAACATCTCTCATTCCCCAGATTGCACAAGGCAAATAAATAATCATGGCAGGAGTTATGTAACTTAGAACATATAACTTAACAACTAGATAAACAAGTGTGGCAGAGCTCACCATTTTAACAAAATTTACAGAAGCTTATTAAATAGCTTGTGTGATGTAGTATCTGCAAGAACTGGGACAGGAGTAACTTAGGAGATTTCAGTTCGATGTTAAAATGTATATCAGATTTTTGGTTTTTTTAGGAGAGGGGTGTGTGTCTCTAATATGAAGAGTACATTACTACCTTTCCTTCCTCTCAGTCATCCACTGGCTTCTTTCATTTTGTCTTGTTTGTGGTCCTACTAAAGGAGGAGGAGCAAGGCTTATCATTTCTTTGTTCATGGATTAAACCAGTCCTGCAAGCTGTCCAAGCTCTTACCTTTATAGTGCTTGTGGTTTTCAAATGCACATGCTTCATAGGTAAAAGTATCTTTGCAAATACAAAACAGCCAGAAAGGAGCTTGTATTGCTCTCTGTGGATTCATGGGTTAATATGTATGCTTTATACAGAAACAGTAGGCAGCCCATTTTTCCAAATATCATCCCATTCCTGATCTACTTCAGTCTGATTACAAAGCTTAGAAACATCTTTCTTTCTGAATTTGTGTAAGAAGATGACCAGTGTGTTTGTCCTGTTTGCCAGTTCTGTTTATTGTCAAGCTCTTCTCCCTTGATCTTCATAACAGTCATCCTTATCTTCATAAACTTGTTTGTTTCCTCAGCAATAGGTTTTCCTGTTATCTATATAAAGATACATTTTTTCCCCTCCACTGCAATTTTTGCTACCTAATAAATGCATGTCTTCAGATTGCCTTCACTAGATCTCTTGGCTTAGCTCCCTCCCAGGATAAAATCCCAAATGAAACCATGCATTATGAATGCACCGTGGAAATAACCTATATTTTGAAAATCAACCCTTTCTAGATGCCTTCATGTGTCTTAAAATGAACCATAGCTAAGCAGGTTACTTAACAAACCAGTATCTTCACAAGCCCAGATCTTTTTTTTTTGTTACAATGGGGCCACTCAAGCATGAAGAGTTTGACTATGCAAAATAGATATTGTCTTTATGGTCACTGCCATAAACAGAAAAGAGGGGAGAAGCAGTGATGTCTGTGACTTTTGCTATTCTTCATATAGAAAATTATATTTTTGATTCATCAGACAGCCGTATCCTTTCAGAGACGGCACAGAACCAATGCCCTAACACAATTTCATGTTTCAAATGGCAAAGTCAATGTGGCATAGACCACCACATGGAGCAACTGCAAATCACGGGTTATGTTTTCTCTGTTTGGGGCTGAATGGTGGGGGTGGAAGTAGGCAGTGCAAAATTCCAGTCTGGCATCTCAAATCCTGGTAAACTTCTCAAGACTGAAGCCTGTTTATGCTCTGACTTGCTGTGGGAATCATGGCTGGCTTGATTTCATTCCCCTCAGTGCCATACAGAAAGTGTTTACCTCCAATAGTGTCCTAAACTCTGGTGATGTTCTGTGAAGAAGCAGAGAATGAAGAAGGGAGTAAAGTGGTTTTAACTATCTAACAACTGGTAGATTCTATCCTGGAGGAAGTTGCAGTTGTATAAAAAGTGAGCTTGGAGCACCTCTGAAATACAGACTAAGTACAGCAGCCAGTAGGTCATTACAAAGGTTGCAAACAACATATTCACATCCTGATTTAGAGTCATGTTAAGGAAACATTTTTAGCCAGAATACTGAAGGAAAATGTCTTTGAAAAGACTCTTTTATCATTACTGTACTTTTGTAATAAGTAATGAGAGATTATCTCATTTAAATTTTTCATTTTTGCCTCTTATCCCTTTGATCTTTTATCCTTTAAATTATCCTTTTAATTTTTGTGTATGCAAAAGCTTGTGGGCCCTTAAGGAAAACTGTAATGCTTTTTGTTGAAGGCAAATCCTGGATCCCTTAGATTTTAGGAAAGTCATGAATTATAAATTGGTTTTGCTTAGCCTGGCATGTCAGTAGTCACGCCAGAAGCACGTGGTGTGCTGTTTCAGTCCTCACTGCATGTTCACGGGCTTGCTGCTCTGATGGCAAAAGCACATCATTCAATATCTACCACTGTGGGATCTGGTGTGGCAGCTGCAGCTGGCTGCATGTCTGTGGTATACGGGACTCGCTAGAGAATGTGGTCATAAGTATTATAATGGGATAGTTTACCATGAATGCATCATATGGTTTGCAGTCACCCTTACTGTTCACTTCCATTACTGTAAGCATTTGGAAGCAGTCAAATTTCTGGCAGTGCACAGATGTTACTCAGTAACAGTATCTTGCTTGTACGATGAGGAAGTTTTTTTGTATTCTTTTTGAATATATAATATGCAATAGTATGTGATGCAGACATCCTTTTAATTTAGATATTGTAGTGAGTGGTTTGTTCGTTCAGGTAGGTGGTTTTCTCATTTACAAAGTCAGGAAAGGACATGGTGGATCATTTGTGTAAATGAGTGCAACTGATGTGACATCAACTGTGTTCTGTCTTAATATGTTTCATTATTTGGGAGTTTAGAATATCACATCCATATAATATCTGGTAGGTCCTCTGGCCTTTGCCCAAATGGATCTGCATTGAGTGGAGGGTATGCTAATGTCCTGGGTTAATAGGGAGCTGGACTTTCCATTCATGTTCTTTTTACTGTTAACATTGAGTTAATTCCGTATATTGTACTGGTATGAGAAAAATGTTTTTGTTTTTTTCTAAATGTTGCTGTATCCCACTCCGCTCCCCCCCCCCCCCGCCAAAAAAAAAAAAAAGATGTTCTAGTCACATTGTTTATTGACCTCTTTCCTTTGACTATTTTAAAGTATGAGAAGATTTGTTAGTCTCTGTCTTGACACAAAAGAGTTATTTTAAACAAAATTAACTGAGCCTATATGTACCTTCTCTTCAAGTCAAAGTTACGTAGGGAGTCATTCCTTAGGGCTTTCAATGTTTGTGCCTCTGACTGAGTATTTAATGCTCAGGACTCTCCTAGGAAAACTGTGTTTCAGTGCTGAGTGTCATCAAAAGCAAAAGTGCAAAAATGTAATCTGTGTTATGGTGGTTGGAGACTGTGGAAAAATCCTAAATCTTCTGTTCCAAAACTATGAACTTGTATTTATTAAGCCAAAGGAAATTAGTTCTCAGTAGGATTTCTCTCTCCAACAGTTTGAAACATCCAGTTACAGAAAACCTCTTAGAAATGATCTATCCTGATCTAGAGAGTGAAGTTCTTAACTAATTTTATAATAAATCTGAGGTATGGTAGAGGTTTTCTTTCCCTATGTTTTCTTTTTCTCTGCTTAGTGTAGAAAAATACAGTGTAATTCTCAGATGTGGTCACAGCCCTGAAGTCATATGAAGGTTGTAACAGGGAAAACTGAGCCCCACAACTAGGTTATCCTTTGTTACAGATCTTTCCTAACTTCCCTATGAGCTTGTTCATATTTCACTTTCTTCTCCTAGGAAGTGTACACCAGGTGAAGTTCACCTTGAGTTATATACTTGCTGCATGAGTCTCTCTGTCCCTTCTTTTTGAAGGGAAATTGAGGCATCTTTCAAACAAAGCTATATCCATTTATTACAACTCTAGCTGAAGGTATAGTTTGTGCCATCCTATTTTAAAATAGATTTCAGTTTAAAATGAACGCATCTTGCTTGATGTCAAGTGCAGAATGTTTAGGTGAGCAAGATTCCTTTCAATCTGCATTGAGGGGCGAGCTGGTGCAAGGCAGATACCTTTTATGTAGAGGTGTTACACCACTGTCTCCCTGTGAAAGCATTATTTTAGGCAGTAGCTTTAAAATTTTATCAGTGGGTGTTGACTGCATTTCTTGCATTTTTAAAATAGACTGCCAGCCAGCAAATGACATGACAAAGAAACGGCAGCTGCTCAAGGCGTCCTGCTGTTTCAGCAGTTCAGGCTGCTGGGACTGATTTTCTAGGACAGTTTTCAGAGGGACACCCCAGGACATTGTCTTTGTAACAGCTTCTCTTCTTATTAATTTAGTGCTTTAGAAAGTGAGAAAATGATAGGGTTTCTTCCCCCACCCCAGAGTAAACCTCAAACGAACAGGCTCACAAAGCAAGTCTCCCTAGCTGAGGGATGTCTTTGGTACAGCACAGTTACTGGCGTTTCTGGCAGTGACTCTTGCCTTTATGCAGACTGCTGGTAGAGCTGTGGTATAGAGGCAGTCGGTACACAAATGTGAAACTGGAATTCCGCAAAACAAGAAAAAACTTGGTTCTCTTAAAGTAGGAAATGTTCTCCTGTCAGTGTTTGTAGACATTTCAGTTCTCCCATCTCTTAAGACTGGAGTGGCAAAGGACAGAATGACACACTGTATGGTGAAGGTGAGTCCTGTGGAGAAAGATGATAAATTAGATGACCCATTCTTCCATCAGTAATATCAGTTTTATCCAAAAGCAATTCACTGTATTCCTTTCTTACAGAGTTAAACAGATCTCAGTGGAGAGAATGATGCAGCTGGCTCCTGCATGCATACTCAGAAAAAAGCCTGGCCCAAGGAGTGAGAGTATACCAGCTGTAAAACACATGAATTTTCTCTTTCTAAACCCCTTTGGGACTTACGTTGTCAGATTTTTTTTTAAATTGTGTTTCTTGCTAGAAGTGGAGTAAAAATGAAAGATTTTTCTGGGAGTGTAATTAATTTACTTTTTTGTCTTTCCATATTTCCATTCTCATGACTGTATATTGGGTTTGCATGACAAAGTTTTGGTAGCGGGGGGGGGGGGGGGGGGGGGCATTACAGGGGTGGCTTCTGTGAGAAGCTGCTGGAAGCTTCCCCAATGTCTGACAGAGCCAATGCCAGCCGGCTCCAAGACGGACCCACCGCCGGCCAAGGACGAGCCCATCAACGATGGTGGTAGTGCCTCTGGGATAATGTATTTAAGAAGGGGGGGGGGGGGGGGGGGGGCACGGAGGGGGACGACACCCTGTACAACTGCAGCCAAAGAGAGCAGTGAGAATATGTGAGAGAAACAATTCTGCAGACACCAAGGTCAGTGAAGGAGGAGGGGGAGGAGATGCTCCAGGTGCCGGAGCAGGGCGCCTGCAGCCCGTGGGGAAGAAGTGTGATGAACTGACCGCAACCCCTATTCTCCATCCCCCTGCGCTGCTGTGGGGTAAAGACGTAGAGAAAATTGGCAGTAAAGTTAAGCCCGCGAAGAAGGGAAGGGTGGGGGGAAGGTGTTTTAAGATTTGGTTTTATTTCTCATTATCCTACTCTGATTTGATTGGTAATAAATTAAACTAATTTCCCCAAGTCAAATCTGTTTTGACTGTGATGGTAATTGGTGAGTGATCTCTCCCTGTCCTTACCTCAACCCACAAGCCTTTTTTTATATTTTCTCTCCTCTGTCCAGCTGAGGAGGGGAGTGATAGAGTGGCTTTGGTAGGCACCTGGTGTCCAGCCAGGGCCAACCCACCACAGACTGGAATATATTGGGCTCCAAAGGATGTGGGAAATGGTTCAACTTGATATAGAATTGGAGTGTAAGGTGGCATAAATACTTAAAGGTGTGTGCTTTTTATTTTATTGCTTGAGAACAGGAGTATACAGAAAGAGATGGTGACTAGTCAAGTTCATGGAAGAAAAATCCACTGAGGGACACAAAAGTACAACCTGTGCCTCAAGGACTTTCTGAGAACTGTATTGCTAAAGGATAAGAGAATTTGAACAAAATATCACTACACACTTGCCTTTCCTGATAATCCACATTTGGCCTCTGTCAGGTCTTTTTCACTGGATCTCTGAAGAGCTCCTTACAGGGAGATTTTCATGTTTAAGAATTGTTATCATATACAGATAGTAATTTATTCATTTCCAGGTCTTCAAGAATGTTAGCAACTTATTAAGAATTTTAATCAAAGTAGCATACTGATGACTTTTTTAAATTCCTGAATAACTTTAATGTATCTTAATAATGGATGGTACTAGTTAATTACGTAGAAGAGGAAACAGATCATGGTATATAAAGGAGATAGCCTGCTGGATAATTCCCTAATCTGTGGTTATAGTTGGGATTTGAGATTAATTCTGTGTCTTAAGGCAGTTTACACAATAAAAATTTGAGGGAGCAGTGTGGTGCATCATAGAAGAGACTTATTCTGGAATGGCTGAACAGAGCCTGAGCTATATCTTACATAGCACACTGTGATGGTATTTGCAAACACAGTACTGTGTGATTTGCCATACCTTCAGATGTCTTCTCACATAATAGTTACACTGATAAGAAAACACTAAAACACCATCATACAAATTTAGAGCTTAATATGAACTTGTCTCATCATTTTTGTTACACCCCTGAAAGTAAAGTGTTCTTACTGAGAAGGTATGGTATCTTCATCTTTAACCTGACTGAATTTGATCAGAGCTTTTCTTTCCAAATATAGTCCGTCTTTGGGATTATATATATATATATATATATATATATAATTGCATCACAGATATTTTAAGTGCTTGATGTTTTTATTTACAGCTTTGAAGGCATAGAGAATTGCTTACTAAATTTCCAGATGGTACCAAGCTGGGAGGGGATCCAAGCACTTTGTAGGACAGAATTGCAATTCAAAGCATTCTTGACAAATTGAAAAAAGGGTCTGATATGAAAAGCTATAGTTGATTAAGGAGAATTCAAAGTACTACTCTTAGGGGAGAAAATTCACGTATAAAAGTTAGAGAAAGACCTATTAGATAGCAGTATTGCTATCGTAAACCTAGTGGTTTACAAGTCCCCCTTTGCAAATCATAAACTGAACACGAATCAGTAATGTCCTGCCACTGTAGTAACAGGCAGGCCTCATCCTGGGATGTGAAAGCAGGAGTGTATTCAGAAATAGGAAGTAATCCTTCTGCTCCACTCAGTGTTAACAAAGCCTCTGTTGGAGTCCTTTTGCCACTTTTTGACATAAACTTCAAGAAATGTAGGGACCAACTGGGGAGAATCAAGTGACGCAGAGAAGGAAGGATCCAAAGCCTAGGAAATGTAATTTATGAAAAAGAAATGGAAGGTGATTGTGAGTGTTAAGAATAGAGAAGAGAGAGCTTGAGACATGGTAGGTCTTTAAATGCTTTAAAGAAAACTGAAGAGAAAGGCAAGAAACTTCCCCCTAAGCCCCCAACAGCTGATCTTCTGTTGCAAAAAGGGAGATTTACATAAAGCCTTAATAAAAGCTTCCCGGAGTAAAGACAGTGGGAGATACTCTCTCGTGTAAGTTTCATAGAATTCAGTGACATCTCCATCACTAAGGGCTTTTATGAACAAAATATACAATCATCTGCCAAAAAGGGGTTAGGTATTTTTAATCTTTTGTTGTGGTAGGAGTCCGTAAGTAGAGGACTGCTTGAAGTCTCTTCAAACTATTTTTTTCTATTATTTTCTGTAAGTATTACCCATGCAATAACAAAACACTCAGGACTAAGCATTTTTCTCTCTGAAAAGGTATAGATTTCTTTTTCATAAACTTTTTGGCAATGATAAAAATAACATGGGTTCCACTATCAAATTTTATGTACAGTTTGCAGAAGTATGTGTACCTTGCTGAAGGAGAATGCAATTTAGGCCTCTACCATAAACATGCTTTTGTGAATTTTCCCCTTAGTGATATATATTAAAAACTATGTAAAGTAAATATGTTTAATCAGTATGCATAGAATCTTTCCCCAAGGGGAAGGGTACTATTAGATGCTACCATGCTATGAGTGCTATCCTTGAATTGAGAAAAGGAACAATAAACAGGCTGAAATGTTTTATAATGCAGAGTGGAGGAAATACCTTAGCATTTGAACTGATTTAAATACTCTCGAAACTAGCAATTGTGATGCTTAAAAAGTATGTTTCTGTAAATCTGCAGCTACTATTAAGACAGCAAATTCTTGAGCGTCTGTGTTAGGAGGATTTACATCTTGCCATATAAGGGGGGTGGGGGGGTGGGGGCAAAAAACAGTGCCCAGGGGCTGAAATTCAGTGCAAGTGTAGACCTAGGCAATACTGTAATACATACTTTACAAAAAGTGGGGGCAGCATTAAATATCAATTAAAACTGTTAACATCCTGTCATGGAATGAGTGTGTGGCAGATCACTTTGATAGTCTTGCAAATGATATGCACCAGGTATCGGTATTATGGTCATGCTTTTCCACTGCAAACCATTTAAAAGTTTGATGAAAGGAGAAGAAAAGCCAAGCAGACAGTATTACCAAATAGTCTATCATCCCCTCCAGCTGTTTACCAGGGTCCAAAGGAAGCTATCCAGTTGGAAAATATGCCCTCCAAATTACCAAATATGAGATTTTCTGTTCAGTCATTGTTTTAATGTTTATCACAAAGACCGTGGAAAAACATGGTCTCTCTTTTTGATGTCCCACTGTCATTTTTGTGCTTTTTCATTGGCATAAAGGTTGGAATATTTTCAGACTAGCCTGCATGTGTGTCTATATGCATATACAGAGGGATAAGAGCCTGTTGGGCACAATACTTGCTACAGAGCATATACCTGAATCTTCAGTAGTTACAGCATTTTGTTCATTGAGCTGTTCCCAGTGTTGGCAGAAGTTATTCTTGAGGGAAAGATCTAAGCATCAACAAAATGTGTTTCTGGTTAGATAATAAAACCTTGGTGGAGTTGATCAGTTGGCAGTCTTCCAAATCAGAATCTGACATGCACCTGCTTCATTTATTTGCTTTATGCAGCTTCTCATTTAACATACTGTAATGTTCAGGGAAAGCAATCAGGTTCTACTAATCAAATTGCTAATGCTTGCTTTATTTAGTTCAAGAAACTGCAGACAGTGATGCCAGGATGCAGTTACAATACAGGGATTCTCTCCAGAGGATTGGAATATAATCAGAAATATGCCAAATTTTTTCAATAGAAATTCTCTAACACAGAAGCCTGTAGGCACCAATGCTTTTGGCTAAAATTGCCCTGTGGGGATGGATGAATATTAAAATACAGCAGAGGTGAGATATTAAAAGGCAAACAGACCTACTACAACTTCAGTTTGATCATTCATGTTATTCACATGGACAAATATTAAAAATATTAAAAACCCAAACTCCAAAATACACAGAAAACTCAGGCTTAAAAATGAAATATGTTGTTTAGACCAGCCTAAAAGGCATATCCTTTTCACCTGACGTTTCTCCTGAAATCTTTTATCATAAAATCATGTTCTGCCTACAAATAAACTTTCTTTTTTATTTAATCCAGAAGTCCTTCTAGTCATTCTATTTGAACCCATTATTGTGCATGTTGTTATTTGGAGTCACTTGAACCAACAGAATGTTACTAAAGAAAAAATACATGATCTAAGAAATAATCAAACTCTGGTTGTATTTAGTGAAACGATGTAGGGTATATTGTTAAAGAAAATAATCAAGCAACAAAACTTCATAGGATGGCTAATGAATTCATGCAGCATTTATTTCTACTCCTTTAACTCTTCCCGGACTTCTCAAATGAACCTGTCTCGTAATGGCGGTGGAAATCATGGTTGAATTCCAGTTCACTTAACTAAAAAGGGGTTTCGGGTAACAGCTTTTACGTATGTAGGCAGGTGTGTGTAATATACATGGAAGTACTTACCTGTCTATCATATTCCTAATTGTTATGATAATCTGGGTATATTGCTGAAGATATCCTTTGCTTAAATTTGTGGTTTTTACAAATTTGATTTAATTATCTTTGAAGGTAGCTGAAAAAGTATTCTGTCCTGCTTCAAATTCTAGTTGATTTTCCTTTCTAATTAACCTTTGTTCCCTGCTTCATAACCGTATTTTTTAATTGTTTAATTGCTTGTAAAGCAGTGACATTTTTGACTTAGCATTCAACTGTGTCCCAAAATACGTTGTTGCGTTTGGAGCTCAGGGTGGGAATTTGGAAGTGCTTTTCTGTGCAGCACTCTTTGAACTGCAGCTGCCTGCCCGCTGACAGGTATGGAAGTCACTGTCAACAAGATTTAAAGTTGCTGTCATGTTTACACAGCCACCTAGAAAAGGTTGAGAGAGGATTGTGATTTTGTTTAAATTAAGTACCAACAGTTACTGGACCATAGCAGTGTGTATTGGTTATGATTAATGTTTGACATCTGCATCTTCTTGAGATATTTTAACCCTCTTGTCAGATGAAAAGTGCACTGCACTATGTTTCTAATTGTGGGGTGTTTTTTCAGTGTACTGAAGTTTCTAGCATTGAGACTGAGCTATTATAGTCACGTAAGTACTTAGTTCTGAACCCTCAGAAGGATTTTCAAATACATCTGGGCAGCTGGGAATTACATACTTCAGTGTTAAAAATCCCACTAGACTAAACAAATTTTTAAACTATTAAATACTCTCTCTTGGCGCTCTCTGTGGTTTCTATTTTGATCCCCTGGTAACTGGTGATGAGCACTACCAATATGGATATATTCGAGGAATTGTTTGCCTTTACATATGAAAATTGCTACCAAAATTGAGAAATGTTTCAAAAACTCAAAGGTTTGTCATGGATAATTTTACTTCTGACAGATAATGAGATATTAGGAACAAAGATTTGAAAATCTAAATACATTTTTTGACAAAGTTTATATAGACTTTATTAAAAGTTCAGGAATGAAAAAGACAACACCAGTCTGATTCTGCAGGAACTTTTTATCTTTAGTTCTATCTTTAAAATATTTTGCTGTTTTCTGAAATTTTGTGACATTTCTTTCAAAACCTAGCCCTACCTTTGCCCTTAATTTTTTTTACAATTAATTTTATCTTGGTGCACATGTCCAATATGGCCAACTCATACATGAAAAGTTTAACAAAGTTATTTTTCAATGAAGCTTAATGACAAATATTAAAAATATTGGTCATTTCCCTTCCGAAAAACTTTCCCAAGACACCTCAGAAAAAGAGCAGCAGGGCTCAAGAGCTCTGATTCAAACGTATGGCTGTGCACCTGGGCTCCTTCAGGGCCTAGGATGGTACCTTCACACAGTAACGCAAAGTGTCAGTCAGAGCAGCATGTCCCAAGGTACCCAGCAATGCTCTTCTATGCTCCACTGCACTGTGTAGACATAGCTATTGCTAAAGAAACCAAATGACACGGTAGTTCTTTATTTTTATTTTAATGAACAAACATTACAGTAATATTTTTATGGAGCAGGTTTGACGGATGTTATGGATGCTGTCCCCACAGTAATTAGTTGGACAATAAGATTAGGTGTGTGCATGTAACTGGATCAAAAGGCTTAACTGAAAGTTCTGGCTGTCTTTACCCAAAAAAGAATTTTTAAGTTTATCAAACCAAGATTTCTGGAATACGATATACTGTATTGGTAAGGCACTGGTTTGTCAGGGAAACAGAAAAACACCAACCCAACCCTACCACAACTCTTAAGTGCATCTTTCTTATTGAAACTAGCAATATTGATACACAGTAAGTAGACTAATTATATGAACATCAGACTGGTAATGTTTCCTTTCTGGAAACCTCAGCAGATATTAAGAGAAAGAAAGGAGCATACAAAAATAACAAAAAGGTAAGCCATACAGAATACCATTTTTAACATCCTGTAAACTGCTTAAGTTACAGAAATAGGCAATTTCTTATACAGGAAGTAGCTTTACCTTATAAGAAAACGCAATTACCACTGCCTAATGAAAGAAGTAATTGCTCTCTACTTTTGGTAAAATCATCTTGTTAGGAGTGCCTGAAGACTGCGGAAAGTTAAGATTCTATCATGTAGAATCACAGGTTCACAGTTCAAACAAAAGTATCTCGGGCTGATCTTAAACTACCTGGAATGACTGATTTACTACTGTTAATTTCATCTTTTTAATGCCTATTAGCAAGTAGCAGATGTTCCTTAAAGTAGTTGCCAAAAAGCTTCCTTTAATACCACTTAAATCTTCCTCCTTCAGCTAAGCTATTAATAACAACAGGAAATTAAGACCTCAACCCTTCACTTTATATCTGTGACAAGTAGATAGATCTTACACTCTGTTTTACAGATTTCCTATGGAAACAAACAACACTGGACCTCCATAGATGATGATCATGATTTTTTGACAAGATTTTTCAAGTATGTAAAAGTAGAACAGAATTTGCGTAGGAATCCAACCCAACATACTCTAGAAGGTTCAGAGCACAATCTGTTTACATGGTGTTTGTTATATTGTCCGGTTTGAAAGTATTAACAAGCAATTGTTGGTTTTGGTTCTCTCAGATGCTTCAGGAAAATATGTGAGGACCATCAGAAAGCAAGCAGAGGCTTGACAGTCAACGTCATTCTGGTTTTTGTGCTGAAAATTTGACTTGGTTGTAGCCAGTTGTGTATTTTTAGATCCTCCATTATATCCCCTTGTCTCAGGAAGAGTACATGTTTGAATTTTTCCAGAGGAGTTTGCTAAGCTGCATGTGTATTGCATGGAGTATTTTAAAATCTGTCCCTTTCAAACAGCAATGAAAGTCTTGGATCAGAGGAGGAGAAACTGTTCAATGTGGCTGTTACTGTCACTCACACTATACTAGTGCTGGTACCTTGCTTTCATGGTAAAAACAGAATACAAAGAAGATATTTTTCACGTAATTTTGTGACTTTCCCATTTTGTGGTGGGTTTGTATTTCTTTCAGTCATTGAGAAAAATATGCCTAGAAACCTGTGCATCAGTCCTGTGGAGGTAGTTCTGGGTAGCAGAGCCACAATCCTATGTGCTCAATCGTCTCACTGACACCTTTTGCTCTTGTGTTTTAAATGGTGTTGGCATTGCAACAGCTTTTTCTTGTTGATTCCTGCTTGTAAGAAGTTTATTTGCTATGCACATACTTACGCAATGCTAATTGTGTTTGATGATTGCTGCCACATTCACTAGAAGGGGATTGAATGTACCTCACTACAATAGCAAGAATACGGATGCATTTTGCTGGCTTTGTCAGATATGTGTAAATGTCTTATGCCTCTTTTGAAATAAAATACAGCTGTTTGTATTACGAGGATTGTATTTTTTTACTTTGATGCCCAATCCTGCCTTGAGTTACTATCTTGTGTAGGTGGACATTGGTCCTACTGACGGCCATTTCAAAACATGACCAGACATTGTAAGTCACAGCCCGTCACAGCTCTGTATGCACCGGGCTGCACACTTTAAACATTTTGCTTCGATTCCCCATGTTTTCAGCATGCATTGAGATGACTCTAAATCAAAATGCATATATCTAAATCCCTCTGATATTTGGCCTAGTTTGAAATCCAGGTCCAAAGTTTGGACTTACTGATTGAAACTCAGATTTTGATTGTGGATATATTGATCCAAAATATGTATTTTGATATATATTTGATATATCCAAATATATCAAATTTGGATATAATATGAACTTGCTTCTCGGCCAGGGCTGTCCGGTTACTTTCTTGTGGGTTTTCTCCTATAGTAAAAACCTAGGACAAAATTAATAGTAAGCCAGGAAATGCTCTCTGTATACATTCCATTGTTCTCATTTTTATGAAGCACTTTGATGCATGCAGTTTTCTGCCGGATTTTTGAAGAGCTCTCATAAATATTCTATTTTAGTCACCTAGTAAATGTGAAATTTACCTCTGCACCTCAGTAGGTGTCATAATCAGTTACCAGGTTAATCATCTGTAGTGACATCACTGCCAATGAGTAATACTTTAAGGTTATGTATCTGGAGTTGATGACCTTGCAGCCAAGGCATACTCAGGAGATGCATTCTGGCAGGGGGAAAATATGTCTCCTTTACTGTTTTTGAGATTTGGCTGCTTCATTGTGTATGTTGCATTAATACTGATTTATATTTCACTCCCCTGTATGTGATATGATACTGATGCTGGAGGACCAAACATGACTTTTACTCTAGGTCATAAAGGATTCTCTTTTAAATTATTAGAAAAATATAAATTATTTACAATAATCATTTTCACAGTGAAGTAATTATACCCCATCCTTCATTTATGTGTCAATGAAAATGATACACACTAGTTACAATAGTATTAACACTGCTCTGCTTAGAGGTTTGTGGGTTTTTTCTGCAATATAATTTGTGTATGTGTGATGTCAAAGGAGATGTAATCTGAAGGTATGTTGCTTGCATGTTAATGTTATGCAAAGCGTTAAAAATTAAATTAATAATCTGTTTCAACATTATTGTTCATAACCTTATGACAAAGACAAAAAAGTCTTAGCATGCAAAAGAGTTAGAAGGGCTAGAAGATGCGCAAACAGGTAAAATGTGGAAACAGATAAAATAGTTGTGAACCAACCATGTGTCTTGGGATACAGACTTCAGGGAGCAATGTTAAGCACTTCATTGTTCCTGCCCTCCAGTGTCTGATGTTTCTGATTTCTTCTTTATTGATTTCAACTAAAGAAAATATAGAAGAGTATAGAGGTGACCCATTTTGTTGACAGATACACATGTTAGTCTTGTACTCCTAGCAAATAGTTTAGACATCAGGAATAATGGCTCATGGGTAAGAGATGAACACAATTTCCTTTGATTTCTAAACCTAGTGAATCAGCAGGCGGAAGTTAAAGACACAGTCTGCTTTCATAGTTTCAGTTGTTTATTTTTTATTCAGCAGACTGAAAATTTATCAGGACACCAGCAATTGTAAAAAAACACCACACACCCCCAACCAAATAACCAACCAAACAAAAAACTACACACACACACACACACCCCAAATTACTAAAATTATTGAACTTTCATTGCTTTGGGAACATATTCTGTACTGTTAGCAAAAACCCCTCTTCAGCCTTGTGTAATGTTATAAGCCTGATCATTTTGTAAGTTTGATGTAACTGATGTCCCGCACAATATGTAATTATTTCATAAACATGAAAATTGGGCATAGAATGTTACTATTTAGATGTGCTGGTACTTTACATCTACTTTTCCTCGGGTTGGATGCTTCTAGGGCTGTGGTGAATTTCAGCCAAGGGCACTAGTAAAGATTTTTTCGTCACGTTCCATACACAGTCAGTATCACATCTTTCCACGCTGCGGTTATAAAAGTTCAGTGGCAGTTGTTTGGAGTCTATGTGTAATATTGTCCATTAGGGAAATAATTCATACATTTGTCTCACATGGTGAAAAAGAATGCCAAAACAGTGAAGTAAAAACATAGCTTCTGAAACAGTGAAGAACTGCTGCATGGTGATATTAGTGTTGTTCATTTTGATGCATAAAACAGTCATGCCCTACTTTCACATGGCTTCCATTGTTTGTTTAGAAAAATGCTTTTTTCAAGTTAAGTTATAGCTTTGGAAACATGTGAAATCCCCTTTCCTTTATGCTCAGCTAGTCAGTTTTCCAAACTATTTACTAAGGAGGTGTGAATTGTGGAAGAAAAAGGAATTCCCAACTTTTAAAGGAAAAAAAAAATCCTGTGCTGGGGTTTTTTTGGTGGATTTGTTTTTTTGGTTTTTCTTTCCCCGGGAGAGAGTGTCCCCTAGATGTTCAGTGTATTTCAGTGTGACATAGTTCCAGGGCACAAAAAATGTCATCTTGTATATTAGAAGTGATTATGAATGAGAGATACAAATGATTTACAGCTGGGATTTAGATTTATGCAATGGTGTTGAGATTATAATGTCTCTGAGATGGGAGATTGTACCTGCTACTTAATGAACTGTACCGAACGCTTTCTCTACATCATTCCACAGCCTGAGCAGTTGCCATTCCAGTCCTTGAAGATCAGATACTGTTGAAACAGGAACATATACATGAATTGTGGAAAGTGTCGCTGTTGGCATTTTAAAAAAAAGCTGTACATACAGTACAGTTCCTAAATAATACAGATGAACTGGATTTTCATATATCTACTTACCTTTCAGTGCCTGTTCATTTCTTATGCTTTCAGATGGTAACTGGCCTGTTTGTGCGCATCTACCACAGGTTATTTTATGCGGGTTTATGGCTTGGGTTTTTCCTGTAATCCAAGTGGAAGCATTTGCTATTCCTGGGAGGAAAGGCTTTTCCACATGGAAGACAAACAATCTTTCGGCAAGTCTAGCAGTTTCTAATCTGCCACAAAGTTACGATGGGATGCCAGTTGCCTCAGGAAAGTTTTCAGTACCTTTTATTTGTTGTAGAATTGGAAACAAAATGCAAGTGCAAGATAAAGTTAAGGCCAAAACCTTTATCAGCTCACCAGCATCTCTTCAGCTAAGCACCTAATAAGCTAACAGTTATGAAACTTAGTCTTCTACTTTCCACAGACTTTTTTCTTTTAAATTCCTTTAGCATAATACTTACCAAAACATTTGGTGTAACTTTTCCCTGATATAAATTTTTTATAACACAGAAATTAGGTTTTCTATTCATGTAGCATTGTTTTAATTGTTTTCATTTAAGTGTGTATTGCCCTTTGATGTGCCTATGTCAAAGTAAACCATAATCTGGAAATTGATTCATGATCTGTAAGACCCTGTATATTCCAGTCTTTACAAATTTCTCTTGCTTATTTCTGTTGAGACTGGAATGAAAATTTATTACATGCAGAGATCTAAATCTAGAATTATAATCATCTGTCTGGTAATTAAAAGGGAAAAGATCATTAGAAAATATTGTAAATTTTTCTGTGATTACAATCACAATGTTAGCCTGGATGTTCTAAGTCAAAGTTACAAAATTACAAAAAAAAAAAAGTAAAATTAAAAAGTGAAAAAGATTGGAAATGCAAAGTTATCCAAATAAGCTTAATGGGGACTCTGTTCCCTTGTGATTCTTTGACTGAGATAGTTGTGACATTTTAGAAATAGGGATTTAGGTGTTGGGTTTTTTTTAAAAGAAAGAATAAGACTAAAAATTTTTCATGTTATAACTCTCAAACTAAAACCAAGAAAAGCTTAGATTTGTTACCTATAAATAAATCCATTAATGTTCTTTATTTAACATGGATAAGTTATTTAATTAACAGTACATTCTAAAAGAAAGGCTGGAATCCCACATTAAAATAGTGACTAAAGATGTAGGTTAAAATTATGTCTATTTCTGTAAGTCTTTAAATGACACTGCAGGAAACTAAGTACCTTCTGCTACTGTTGAGCTGCAGTATGTGGTTGCAAGGTAATGACAGAATATTTTTAAGACATTAGTCTTTAGTTAACCTTAGTGAATCAGTTAAAGAGTGAACCATAGTGGTGTGTACACACAGAAATGAACCAATTAAAATGGCAGGAAAAATTACATGGAGCTAAAGAAAAAATTTATAGGACCTGAAAAAAAATGTTTCTTTAAGCTTTATAAGCAGGGGTAAAAGGTCATTTATACCACTCAGTCATACGTAAGCTTAGCAAAGATTACTTTTTGACCTGAGCTTCTCAGTTGCTGGTGGCAAAATCTCATTTATAAACCTAATTATGGTGTAGTTCATAAGGTAATAACCCCAGGAAAATTGTTTGAAGAAATATTAGTTATTTGTAGACTGTGGATAATCTAAAAGCCCTGATAATTTAGAATGAGAATGGTGTTTCAGAACCTTTATATCACACTCCTACCATCAAAACCTAGTGGGGTTTTTTCCCTAATGTCCTGAGTTCAGCTGGGACAGAGTTAATTTTCACAGGAACCTGGGAGGGGCCAAAGCCGGGGCAGCTGACCTGAACTAGCCAAGGAGCTATTCCATACCATGTGCCATCATGCTCAGTATATAAATGGGGAGCGGGCTGGGGGGAGCGCTCTCAACTTTCGGTGGGGGAAGTGGCGGAGCGTCGGGTTCCGGGTGGTGAGCACTTGCACTGCGCATCACTCGTTTTGTATATCCTTTCAATAGTAGCGTTGTTGTAACTTCTTTTTGTGTGTGTGTGTTGTCCCAGTAAACTGCCCTTATCTCAACCCTCAAGGTTCCATTTTTGGGGTTTTTTTTTTTCCCTTTTCTCTTCTCCTTCTCCTCCCCATCCCACCGGAGGGGGGGCGGAGGAGTGAGCGAGCGGCTGTGTGATCCTTTGTTACCGGCTGGGCTGAAACCACGACACCTATGTATGACTGTTTCTCTTGAACCAGAACACCTGAACACCTTTCAGTAGGGATTTCAATTGCTACTAGGTTTCTGTTTTTACAAAAGAACCAGAGATGCATTGGTTTACACCTCTACACTCAATCTGGTCTTGCGGCTGCGCACAGCAAAGTTGGATTAAATAATCAACAATTACAGCAGCCTTAAAATCATATAATATCATTTGAATAATTACTATTATTTGTATTATTGTAGCTCAATTAGATCTGAGAGCACAAACATAAATATGTGACCCATTTTGACTCATTAAAGTGCGACAGATTATTCATAGTAAGTAGTAACACTTGCAATGAGAACATTAAGAAGTGACTAGCAGCTAAATGTCCATGTGAGAACACATTTAGGGATGAGGTCTTTCTTAAGAATCATTAGCTCCCCAGAAAAGGGGCTTAAATTGAGAGAGGAGTGAAAGACAGCTTGTATATTTAATTTGCCTTTCAAATAATACATCCTCATCTTAGCAACCTTAAGGTGTATGACAAAGCTCTAAATTACTTCAGTGAAGCCGAGAATTAGCTCTTTGTTCTTAATATCTTGTGTGTCCCTTGCTACCCTTATTTTTCATTTTTCTGGGTTTTGTTGACTGGTTTTTCACGTGCAGGAATTGACTCTGGCTACTGATTTTGTATATTCTTTCTCTTTAGTCACAAGTGCCTTTTCACCTTCATCTTTTTTCCTAATATATGGAATAGCTGATCTGAATATATTTCTTTAGCCTTCCAATATAAGCATACAAGGTCCATTTGTAAGGTATGACATCTAGCTCAATTATAAGAGAATAAAAATTGTATGAATGAAATGTGTGAAAGAACATATATCCTTCATATGTCATGGAGTATTCACCTGTTTCTCATAAACAGTGAGCTCTATTAGGTTTTGAAGAGTTAAGGACAGAATTTTACTGAAAAATTTGCTTCTCCTTTTGACTGCAGATCAATTGTTATGCCCAAAATCAGGTGAATAATGTTAAATATTTTACAACTTCAGTAACATGAAGGAATAGTAGATAACTTTTTTTTCCAACACATATTTTTCTGCAGCTGCCTTTCTTACTGAAACTGTATTTCATATGCAAGACCCAAATCACCTTACCAAAATCACAGTGCAGCTCAAAACTTTCCATAAGAAATAGTTGCTTGGTCAAGACATTTGTTGTTTGGGGTTTTCTTCCACAGTTAAATATTTAAAGATATTTCAAGTACCTTTTAGAGAACCAGAAAAACACAGAACTGATAGTAGGTGAATTGTTGAAAGTTTTGCTGTTTATTGGATAATGCTAGTGTTTTTCTCCTGTTGTGGTCTGTAGCAATGGAACTCCAAAAATTTCTTCAAATTCAACTTTGACATGGATGAAAATAAAGGTCTAAAATTATTAGTGAATTCTGTAGGATTTTCTATCCCAGACCATATGACTCTGCATTAGTGAGTAATGTCACCTCAACAAAGGAGATCTGTGTGAACTCCTCTGTTTGTCAGTAGAGCTGACCAGATGGGGCAGAGAACCTGACATCCAAACTGTGACATTTTCGAGAGTTTTGCTTTGGACTTGCTTAGTCCCTTATAATGGGCTGAATGCTAAGGGCTGATGAAGTTAGAGCCCTTTTATCACTTTAGTGTGATCTAAAGGCCCTCTTCACAATGCAAAGCAAGTAGCATAGCAAGTATGGGCAATTTAGAGATGCACTTCAAAAATGCACTTCTGACCCCAATGAAATTCCCAATGTAGGTGCACCCTTGAAGTCTAGTAGCTAAAGAAAAATAATCAGGAAAACAGCCTCTCTGGATCACACTGATGAACACTCAGAAATACCTAGAATCCTGTGGTCTTTGAAGAGAGGGACACAAGAGAGTCATTTTATGTTAGTCTTTACAGGAGAAAATATTTAAAATTTCCTAGTTCTTCTAGTAAAAGGAAATGGAACGTAGTTTCAGGGGCTGTTTTGGATGTGGAGATTAGGGATAGTTCTGCCAAGTAAATGAAGCTCAATTGTAGTTGCTTGTGGTGGCCTTATTCATGGGACGTCAGCACTTAACCCTGCTAAGCAGTGGTCAGGAATAAAAATCCACTAACTGAAAACTTCATGGAAAGGAGCTCACATGATGGTGGAAAGGAGGTCCCGTGCTGCTGCAAGTTTACTCTTCTATTTGTATACTGGAGAAAACATGTTGACAATGTTGGCATGAACAGAATGCCATAACTCCAAATTTCAGCCCCTCCTAGTCCTGAAGTTAAATTTGGTTGGAGACTGAGTTGCAGCTAATGATAAACTGACAGTGTTTGCAAAAATAAGTGCTGTGGACTGTAGGAATACCTAAGTCATAGTACTTTCAGGAGCTCACCATGGGCCAGTCCAATTGCATGCTATACTTTCAGCAGCTCTGCAAATACGCTAAAAATTAAAGACCCTAGAGAATAAAGTGATTACTTTCTTGTGATCATTTGCATTAAAGTGTTAGTTTCTAAATATCTCTGATCAAGCTGTTTCTCATAATTGGTGCCTGCAAAGCATAACATGCCACTTACCCAGCAGGGTCATAGTGGTAATATCCTTGCTGTGGCTGGTGAAAATTCTACCCAGTGAATACAGTATTCCAATTCTTTTCATGCCTTTTTTGCTCCTTTGCTTTTTTTCTTCAGTGGTTATTTCTGGAATGAATATGATTGCTGTTCTTTGAGTGCTGTCAGCATTCTGCTAGAAAATATACATGTGTTCCCTCTATAAGTGATAGTTAGTAATGCATCTTTGTGTTCAGATACTTTTTCCTGTATTTTATATACATTTGTAATTATATCCTTGAAGTCTGAGGAATGTTGCTTATTATATTTTGGGTGCCACTGTAGATCAAAGTAATTTCTCTATGAACAAGCTTTTAATTTGGCAGTGACTGACTGACAGTGAATAGAAGAATGTCTTAATTTTTTTTTATGAGAGTTGTGAATAATGTAATCCAGAAGCTATCAAATTATCACTTACAAAAGTATTAAAGGGCTTTTACCTCTCTTTTTTCTTTCCATGCACTGCTCCATACCCATCTACTAGATTTTAGCATATGCTTAGCTGTTATGGTTTGAAAGCATGAACAATAATTTTGGAAGTGAGTGCTCACCATTACCGTCATTGTTTCCCCTTACAGACACTTTAAGAACTCCTATGCAATGATTTATTTGTGCAGCTGATGTTCCCCCTCCTGTACCATATTTTACACCTACCCAAATTTTTTACCCCAATTTTTGTAAAGCTTCAGTTAGCAAAGATAATATGGAATTCTACCATAAACCTGCAGCCTTTCCCAACCTCATGCCATCCTCAGCTCTGGCAAGTACATGCTTAGCTAAGTCATTAGTATTATTAATGAAAATGCTAGACAAATCCAAACCCAGGAGGGTTTCTGCCAGGTAAGTCTCCTTTGCTTTTGGTAACAAACTATGGAAAACTAGTTCAGGGCTATGGTTATTCAGCCAGTTTTTGCACCTGTTTTGGGGGGGTGGGTGGGGTGGTGCTGTTCTGTTTTATCTGGCCAGTGTGCTGATCAAGTGCTGATGAGAACGTCAAGTGAGATGCTGTCAAAACTTTCCTAAAATCAGGATGAAGAGGGTTTGTTTCCTGTCTCTTAAGCAGAGAAGATCCACTAGCCTGTTGGAAAAGGAAATGAAATTGGTTTGACTTTTTTCATGTTGACATATCTATACTGTCTGCAGTTTTTCTGTACTACCTTCTAGATGGTTACAAGTAGCTGGATAATTTATTGCAGAAATTTTGAGGGAACTGAAGTTAACTGCCTGGCCTTTTCCTTTACTTTCTCTCTTTCTCACTTCCTCTTTTATTTAACACAGACAGTCTGTTGTCCCACTTTCCATCTTCTGACAACATTGTGAGTCCTCAGAGATAACTATAGAGAACTCAGAAATCGCTTTGGCCAATTCTTTAAGTGTCCTAGCATAAAACTGAGCATATTTCAATGATCTGGAAACAAGCTGCCTTTCAGACAGCTTCCTATACTATTTACTTTTAAGGAGGCACACCATACTTCACATTTCATTTCAGATAACTTTTTAGTACTTAGCATTCAAAAAAAGACATTTTTTCACATTGTGAAAGTCTGAGGTATTCCTTAGTGGATTTAGTTTTACAGCTGTATTTGTATTAACATTAAAATGACCCATAAGAAGGAAATTATAAGAAGGAAGCCATAAACAACTTTTCACACAAGAACTTAGGAGAAAATGAGACTAATTGCAGCATTGCATTTTATATGATTGCAGGAAATTATTTAAAATAGGCAAATTTATACTCTAGTTCTAGTTTCTTTATTGATTATTGGTTTCATTTAGTATTTAAAGAGCATCTTGCTATTTATAAGGTTTATCTGGCCATTAATGCATACCTCTTGACATCTGCAGGACACTTTAATGGAAAGTCTCATTGATGCAACTGTTTCCTCAAGGTGTAAAATCTAGAGAAGGGAGAAAATGATTAGTCACAGTGACAGAGTGAACATTAGGGAATCACTTTTCTGTGCATATCATTAAAAAATCAATAAGATGAATATATAGAGGCCAATAGTATTTACTGTAGAAGAACAAGGGAAAACAGCCATACTTTGCGTTACTTAGATTTTACTCTGTGATCTAGTCATCTTGTGTGATGAAACTTTGAAGGGCTGTAAAAAATGTCACCTCTGCTGTTTGGTGTTTGTTCTCTTCATAGTCCTAATGCGCATCCACACCTCATGCAGAATGACAGTCAGATGGCTCAGTTTTAAAATCACAAATTTACCTTCATAAATTGTATTCAGAAAATGAAATTATTCCACGCATTCTTTGCCAGCCAGACTTTTGCATCTCAAAACTGTTTATGTTACTTTACTTTGGATGACTGTAAGAATACAATTTTCCTGTTTGGCATTGATGTATGACTTGTAACACATAAATAAATCTAAAAATTATAACTGCAAATCTATTAACTCTTCATCCTGTGTTGTAGATGGGAGATTAAGATTCAGTAGTTCCTCCCCAAAGGAGAGGCTACTAGGTAATGTGATACATCTGTGGCTAGTGTTATGCTTAAGTAAAACAGGCATATTACAAAGACGGGGAGATCAAATATACCTACTTATATCCAGGTATTTCTGTGTTTTGACCAGTGCTTCCAATGTACCCAGCTGGCTGTATTCTTCCAGAAAAACCCGAGACCTGTGTGTGTGACACAGACACATTATCTTCAGCCATGCAATTCTGCACACACATTTGCTTGTAATTTGATCTGATGTATAGTTTTAGTAGGCTTTGATGGAAGATCCCTTTAAGTCTCCTAATACTGACTAGTCCTGTAAACCAACTGTGCTAACATTTTAGGCTAATGTGTTATTAGTAATATCTATAGCTATTGCTTTTTTGAGAAAACTTCTTGGATTGACACCAGAATACAGACACTGGTCTTGGCACTGTCATAGGTGATGAAACAGCATAGCATGTTAATATGAGAAAATAGTTAATGCACGTAATACGGATTGAATATTGTGAAAAAGAATATACAAAAATGTTTTTTAAACCCAGCCTAAATGGTGAAGGTTGTTTCTTACCAAGAGTAATCCAGTGTTTTCACAATAAGGCTCTTTACATTTTTTTCTACATTTTGGTGCTGTTTGACAAGACCTTTTTACCTCTGTGGAAGAATATGATGGATATGTACTATGGTGCAATGTGCTGAGATCTATTGATATTCTCACTACACACACTATGACTTCAAAGCCATGTCCATAACTACAGATGTTGTAGGAAGAGGCCCAAGTTAATTAGTAAATCTTCTTTTTCAATCAGATTTAGCATGTATATGAATTGCTTACACTGTAAATCCCATTTTTGTCTCTTTTCAGAATGTTAATGTAATGGGTTTGGGTTGTTTTTTTCCCCTTCTGCAGTATTTTTGCTACAGCAATATGGGAAGAAAGGTCTTCCATGCTTTTCTCTGTCCCAAGTGAGGAGATGAACTACAAATGGATTCCAAAGGCATTACTTCTCACAAAGTGTTCTGCACTGCTCTGAGTACTGATTTATACTGATAAATTCTGTTTGTGTGTACGCTAAAAATTGAAGTATGGAGTTAAAAAAACACTGGCCTGGGACAGGAAGAGCTTAGCATCGATTACTGAAGCTCATCGCACTATTAACTCCTTTAGCTGCAGCAACTTTATTGTGCCTGTACTCCTCTTTGCTGTAGAGTGGGATTCACAGGAGAGATTTACAGACTCTTTTGGCAGGTAAGAGCACTGACTGTGCTGTTAGGTTATAGTGCTGTGTTATGGGTTTGTGGGCGCGGGGGTATTTTTGGTGGCGGGGGAGGGGCCACAGGAGAGTCTCCTGAGGCCCCTCCTCAGGAGCCTGAGGAGGTGGATGCCCCCGCAGCCCGTGGGGAGACGGCAGGCTGTGTCCCCCCTGGCCCATGGAGGGGAGCGGGGGAGCGGAGGCCCCCCAAGATGGCCGTGACTCCATGGGGAAGCCCACGCTGGAGCAGCGTGTGACTGAAGAGCGGCCCGCGGAAAGGACCCACGCCAGGGAAGTTCGTGAGGAACTGCGGCCCATGGAAAGGACCCACGCCAGGGAAGTTCGTGAGGAACTGCGGCCCATGGAAAGGACCCACGCCAGGGAAGTTCGTGAGGAACTGCGGCCCGTGGAAAGGACCCACGCCAGGGAAGTTCGTGAGGAACTGCGGCCCATGGAAAGGACCCACGCCAGGGAATTTCGTGGAGGACTGGCTGTCTCCCGCAGCGGAGCAGGGGCCGAGTGAGGAGTCCTCCTCCCCCTGAGGAGGAAGGAGCGGCAGAGACCAGGTGTGGGGAGCTGACCCCAACCCCCATCCCCTGTTCCCCTGCGCCGCCGGGGGGAGGAGGGAGAGAGAACCGGGAGTGGGGTTGAGGCGGGAAGGAGGGAGGGGTGGGGGGAAGGTGTTCTCAGGTTTGGGTTTGCTTCCTAATACCCTTGGTTTGTTTTGACTTGTAGTAAATTAATTTGGTTTTGTTTCTTCCCCAAGTTGCGCCTGTCTTTTGCGCGCGACCGTAAGAGGTGAGTCCCAGTCCTTATCCCGACCCATGAGCCTGCCTTTCTATTTTCTCCTCGTCCCACCAGGGTGGGGGGTGTGGGAGAGTGGGCAAGCGGCTGCGTGTTGCTTTGTTACTGACTGGGCTGAAACCATGACATACTGGAAATGGCAGCTTCTGGCTCTTTGATAGATCATGCAGCATTTTTTAAGTGTCTTACAAACCATTGTCTGGGACAGGATGCTCTCCTGTCCTACAGGAACAGTGCCATCAAGATTATGCTTTAATTTCCAGTTCTCTCACAAACTCGGAGACCTGACTCTAGGTAACGGGAAGATGCCTATGTTAGATCTGCAGTTCTCAAACTGAATCCTCTCCTGAAATACGTGTCTTTCAGGCATGGAGCAGTGGGTGCTTTTTTTTTCCCCTCCCCCTTTTCTTTATAAAATGCTAAAATTTCTTTGTGGATCTAGGTCAGCAATAGAACAGCAGTGCTGTACAGATAAGAAGACATTTACTGTCCAAGTGTATGGAAATAAATATCTACTCAGGAAGCCATTAGTGGTTGGCAAAAACCAATAGGGAATGCATGACTTTTTATGACTACTTTACAAACTTTGAGAGCCAGCAGACCTCCTTGAAATCACAAAAAATGTCTTGTAAAAGTGACACAGGTTCAGACCAAATTCTGAAACCTTCATAAATGAAATGTAAAACTTTAAAAGTCTAGATTTCTTTTTAGTCTCTAATGAGAGCTCATCTCATTAAAAATTAACACCTTTTTATTATAACTAATTTACTTAATAAATCTTATTGCCACCCATTATCAACTTTCGTGGATATCTCAATCAACCTTATGATTAAATCTATTTTATTCAGGCTATTCTTTTCCCACTGATTTTAATTCTACCTTAATGACTTCCTTTTTTTCTTTGAAAATTCATTCAGTGTTCGATACTTTCTCACTGTTTCATGTGTCACTATTTTCATACCTTTAAACTCGACTATTTTTGTAGCTTCCAGATGGGTCTTTTTATTACAGATATGCTGTATTGAGAAAAAAAATATCTCCTAACTGTGTAAACACATTAGCATCCGTGAATGTTTTTTTGTACAAGGTTTTTTCTTACTTCCCACAAGAGTTTAAATACAAAAAATGAGACCTGCATTTTACATCGCATTTCCATGTTTTGCTACACAAAGGGGGGCTTAACTGTGACTGAGTAACCACTGAATATCAGCCCTGTCATGTGACAAGGTATTAATCTTGATAATCCTGACCAGGTAAAATGACCAGAGGCAAGCAAAAGAGTCCATCTATTCCCTAGTGTTCTGATGTGCTAGAAAATTATTAGAAGTGCATGCTAGAAGATCTCCTATAGAATCTGAAAATTAAGTCATTATTTTACCTGATTATCTCCTGCTCTTTGAGACATCATGTTCACTAAGAACTAATAATAGACTATATAAAAAAATAAGACGACAGAGATTTTTTAATAAATGTTAAGCTATCTTGCAAATAGACTTCATCGTTATTCTACATGGGTTCATGTGGCATACTATGTCTCTGTACTTGCTAGGACTAGTTGTTTCTCATTGTCAGGCAAATGAATTGCTAGGGGGTTCCCCTCATCCTGTTTCCGTATTCCACTCTACTTTGTTGTGTTCCTGAAATGTGAATTTCAGCCTATTTAAAATGAGTTAAGCACTGTTTCTTCCAAAAGAAAAGATTTTCCCAATTATTTTTCTTTGTTTCAGTGATATAAAACAAAATACCTCAGTATATCTCAGTGCATTTCTTCTTATTGGATGGGGGTCCAATCTGGAATTTGCCCCACTGAGTGTACTTGCAGGAACATGGAGTATTACTGCTATTGGTAAGACAAAATCTCAGTAAAGGCAAACATCTTGGGTGTTTTCATAGATGTGTGTTCTAAGAAACAAATGTCAGTTGTTTCATGAAGAGCTGCAACAGAATTAAAGCATAATGACAGTGGTTTTGAAGGGGTTAAGGAAACAATAGCAAAATGTGGTGCTGTTCTTAATATATTTCAACAAATGCATACTTATCAATATATTTGTCTTAATTTGCCACAGGTTGGTTTAGTCTTAGGAGCACTTTAGGTAAGTATTTTTAAGAAGAGGTAGGCATTTAGCATATACATTTGTATAAGCATTCTTCAGAACATCTGAACTTTGAAATGTAGCCATTTTTTTATCCAGTAATGGCTTGTTTAATATCTGTATCTTCCAAACTCCTGTCAGTCATGACAAATGGTACAGTTACTTGTTTGTTTAATTTTGTACTGTTTTTGTCTGTACAGTAGAGAACTAGCTATAGAGAACTATTTTAAGGGGAAATGCTATATTATACCGTCATTCATTCACACTGCTCCCATGGCATGATATTGATACTTTATATTCTGTTCTTGTTAGTCTGCCAACTTGGATGTGATAATAATCAGATAATAATCATAACACAAGTTTTCTGTAAAAAGCCTACAAATCTTGAAGTCCCCATTGTATGTTATTTGGAGAAATAGTTTAATATTTGTGTCTGTCTCAGCTTGCATAAGCAGTATCACATTACTTGAAATTGTGTTTTCCTGTGATGATTCCCACAGGTAAGGACTCTCCACAGCTTCAAAATAATTTTGCCCTGTTTGGCACAGGGGGCTCTTGCTGCAGGAGCTTGTCAAATGTGAAATAATGGGAAGTATTGTTTGGTCTTGTGTCCAAATTTTTCCTCAATTCTGTCTCTCTCTAGATCCTGCTGTACTGTTTCTGACCTTTTCAGATGGAGGGTGGCTGGGTCCCAAGCCTATGGATTCCCCTGTTTGAATAAAAGTGAAATGACTAGATGTCTTTGCTACCTATGTGACATGAAAGGATATGTTTCTGTTACCATTTTCACTTGGAAGTAAAATTCAAATGCTTTGAATTTAACAAACATCCCTGCTTAAAATACTTATCGTTTGCTGACCCGTGGGTCATTGCTGTCTAGACTGCTTCAGGCTGCTGCTGCCATTTAATTTATAGACCTTTTTAAGAGTTGCCTCTCTCTTTTTTCCTAATAAAGGAATTTTGTTATTGTTTGGGAGGAACTGAAATAGTTTTTTCCCTTCTGCTTTTAGATAAATGGTTTCTACTTAATCATTCCATTTCTTTTTGAATGAGTCTTTCATTCAAACGAAGCTTAGAAGATTTCCTGATAGCTTTCTTGAGCAGTTTTTTTCACCAATGTGAATAAAATAAAATAAAGTAGAACTCCCACCATTTTGTTTTCTAGGGGAGCAGTCTCTTCTGCAGTACATTTTGAGGGTTATGCAAGAGAAAACCTGAGCAGGACAGCTCCAAAATACTGCACATTCAGGAGCATTATGGACTTACACCTGTGATAGCTCCCTGTAGTCAAATGCACTTGAATATTAGTGGATTCTGCCTCAGAGCCCTGGTTGCCAACCAAAGAAAAGAAGCTCTTAAGCCACTGTGTTGGAATACATTGATTGACTTGATAGAACGCCACTAGTTTGCCTTCAAATGCTACACAGGCTCAGTAATAACAAACTGAAGCATTTTAGAAATGGTTTCTAATCCTAACAAAACATACACTGCAAAATTTGCAAATCATAATCCACTGAGATTGCACATTAAAATATATTTAAAATACTGTTCAAATAGGTAGAGATTTTTGAAGAAAAATTTCATAATTTAAGCATCTTATCCTGAGGCAATTATGTGATTTTTAATTTGATAATGACATATATAGTATGTCTAGCAGTTATATTAAAAAAAAAAAAAAGAAAAATTTGTTGTGTTCATAATAAAGCAGTGACATTGACATTAAATAAGTTCACCGTGATGTTCTAATCATATAATTGGCATTTATTCTGAAACATAATTCTCTGAGATGACTTGATTGTATTCATTAGCACCAGTTATAGACTTCCTAATGTTTTTATCAGCCTGATTCAAAATGGTAAATTGGAGTACAGATGTTAGAATTTGCTCCTAAATCAGACTGCAGTTTAATATTTTTGGTTTTTAAACACTTCTGAACTTAATTCCTGTCTTGAACCTCGTTTTGAAAACCTGTTGCCCTCTGAAGTTACCTGTGTGTCAGCAAAACTAGACAAGATTATTCATACAATTAAAATCAACTAAACTGAAGACAGTTTATTTAAAGTGCTCAAGTACGAGTCTCAAATCACTTCAGGTTGGTTTGACTATGAATTGCTTTACTGCCATGCATACCCTGAGACAGCTCCTGTTGTTCAATTTACCACTTCAGGAATTGGCTAATGACTCCTCAGGCCCTTAAAAAACCTCACCAGCAAAATTGTAAATTAAATTTTACTAGGTAACAGAAAATTAGCAGTAAATGTCTCCTGGTGGCCATACAAAGGACAATGAAAATCAACACTTTACTATGGGCTAAGAGAAGCTGCCTGGTAAGTTTGCTGTTAGTTCTTCCAGTCAGAGCATCTCTACGCTGCTAGCTAAATATCCACTTACTTACCCTTTGAACTTTGAAGTAAATAGTCATTTACCCTTTGAGACATCCTTGACAAACAGCAACTACTTTATAACACTGCAGAATGACATTTATCAAGCAGTTATAGATGATTAAATGTGCTTATTGTTGGAAAAGGAAAGGCAATGGAGTAGTTTCTCTCTGGTGGTGGTAAGGTTTTGAAACATTCTGGAATTATTTTGGACAAAAGGAACAATACACTCATAAAAAAACCTACTGAGTGACTAGATAAACCATCAGTTGATCTTGGAGAACCCAATGTTAATCCTATCAGCATTAGCAGGAAGTTATAGGGTTCCTTTATTCATTAATGGTATGTTCCCACTATTGAAGTCAGCAGAGGAAGGTGAAAGGGATGATAACCCAGATGTACACAAAACTGAAAGAACATCATCCCAGCCCCCACTGGGGCTACTGCTATTACAAGAAATCTGAGGCAGGGGACTTCTGTTGTTTCAGTTTTGCCTTGTTTAGACTAAGCCTGCCTTTTATGTATTAGGAGGCATGAGGTGGAAGCCATGCATCCTCTGGTCATTGCAGCTAGTGGTGACGAGCACTGCAAAAGCAGCAAAACCTGGGATGAGTGCACTAGGGGAGAGTGAAAATAAATGCAAGGCAAAGCTGCCTACTCCCTAGGATCAATTATCCTTAGATAATGTGCATGTGTTACACTCGCCTATATTATTTGAGACAAAAGCTATCTGCTTTTCCTGGGTTTGTGCAATGCTTGTCATAACATGTCAATGTTCTGGGTTAGTCCTTGGGCAAGACCATAAAAAAAATTGTATCATCAAAGAATAGCTGTGGAAGTGCATGCTGGTAGTGTTTATTTTCAGGTGTGAATCACACAAATTTCTATACTTTAGAAAATAAATAAATTTCTTCTGTGAATAAGAGATACTAATATTGCTAAATAATAACATAAAGTCAAAATACCTTCAAGGTACCTTTAAGGTTCAGTGCTTGAGCAGAAGCTATCCCCAGTATTATTGATCTCATTCCACTACTGAGTTTTTTCTTCCCTGCTTATAAAAGAAAAACCTAGAAGTGAAATTCCCATGGTAGCAACTTCATTTAGTTTGTTCTGATGCATTTATTTATCCTCAAGTAGAATTAAGCAGTAAAGCTGGTTAATTTGCTTGTGTTCATTTTGAAGAGGGTGCATGCATCCTGGTGCATGTTTGCATGAGTCCCTCTTTGGCAGATATTATTCTTTCTGTTACTAACTTCTGCTAGTAACTTTCTGTTACTCTGTATTCAGTATGTTGGTAATAAACCATATTGCAACCCACTGAGGTTCAGTCAAAATGTAAACAGAGATTGCAAATCATGTCAGTTAAGAACTTTCCCTAAGTGTACTACAGGTAGGGTGGCAGTTCTATGACTTCTTAAGAAGTCAGAACTGAGGCCATTATCTGAGGCAGTTCAGTATCCCAAACTATTTTTATTTGTGGTGACATTTGTTAGTGAGACAGTGATATTTTTTCTAGGGAAATTGGTTAGGTAAATCTATTGCATTAACCATATTAAAGTATTTTGACAATGTATTCCTTGAGAAGCCCTAGTCTCCTCGTGTATGGAGACTTAAAATTCATCCTGTATGGCAGTGATATGTGCCTTTCACCACTTCTGTAAAGAGTGCCTGAACGTGGCCAGGTTTTGAATGTTTAAAAATATCTGAGTATTCACAACACTAGAAAGAATAATCAGATTTAAAAATTGAGTACTACTAGTATTCTTTGCATTGGGCATTTTCCAACACTGAGCGGGACTTTCCTTACCATTAGACCTCTTACTTGTTGAGAACTGTCTGGGGTCTGAGCTCCCAATTAGTGAACGCAGGGATTTATTTTCCTCTGTATCACGTGACGATGATGCCAGCTTCCAGATAGCAGAGGCAGAAATTGCATTGATACACTTGCTGAGGAGATGGGGCATGATGTTTGGGAGGAGAGCTGTTGGAGAGACTGGGATTACCTTTGCTCAGAGGGCTGATTGCCTTATTGTGGTGGAGAGACAGAACAGAGCTGGGAATGGGGAGCTGAGGGGAAGGAGAAGGGGAAGACTGCAAGTCAGCAGTTAAGGGGAGACTGGGACTGAATGATACAATGGACAGGTTTGCTCTGCGTTTGTTTCTGAAAACTGATTCATAATGTATCTATGCAAGGAAGCTGATCAAGATTTCATTCCCAGCCTTAGCATGCCTAATTTCTGGTGGTTTAACACTGTAACCTTAATAATCATCTTTTAATTACAAACCAATGTAATGTAGGCCAATATATATATATGGACACTATATATACATTTCTAGAAGTAATATTGCAAAACAAATTAACTGATATATACTAATGTTGTTCTCTTGATTGTCTTATAGAGTCCCTGTCTGGAGATTAAACACAGGGGTTTAAGATATTAATTAATTTTATGTATTTGACTCCATCTATTTAATTAGAGGGTAACCTGGTACCTGTCTCCTATTCATGCCAGAGCTTAGGTACTATTCTTGATTGAAGTCTGTCATTTAGAAATAATTTCTGTGCATAGAGGTGCTGTGTCAGAGCTCTGGGTGTTTTGAGACTTGGCGCATCCAGAGCAGGTATGTCTCAATATACACCATCTCCTTTACCCTTCTTTTCAGGAGTGTTTCTGAGAAAAACAACATAATGCTGTCATTCAACTAATTGAGCTGCAGTATCAGCATAAGATTGTTTTTCAGGCTTGGTGTGGAGGTATTGTGGTGAAGTCACTGAGTGAAATCATAGCTGTATTGAGGTCAATAAGAATTTTAGCATTCACTTCAGGAGGAACTGGGTTTCACTCAGTAGGTAAACTGCAAAGGCCAGGACCTATGAGCTTTTCCTGCAGGGGACAGAAATAAGCAAGTGGCCTTCACCTGGTGGGAGGAGCTGGAACTAAGACAAGCATTCAGAGGCTACACCCAGTCATCCGCTACCACCCACCATGAGCCTGCATGCTATTGCATTTTGAAGCACATTTTGAATCCATATCTTAGGAAATAATTGGAATATAGAAATTTTGGAGCTGGATTCTTGTGTGATAAACTTGTCTTTACCAGAGTTTACCATACGAAACTTTATTCTATTGGTGTTTGTGCGTCAGATTCATATTTGTAAAATAGATGTACTAATGGTCATCTGTCAGATGTGCTACAGCCTTAAGCTAATTGAGAAAAAATGCAGTGCACAAAAGAAACCAGGAGATAACACACAAATTATATTCTCTCAGGCTCCTCTCTAGTAAAGATCCTAATTGTGGACTTAAATGCAACTAACTTGCATCTGTTTGTAAACTTAAAAAATGGAAATTTAGTGTATTCAAAAAGTTAGGGAGTTGCTAAATTGCTTTCCTACTTCTTTTGCCTTAGAATGTATGCTTTGAGAGATTAAGGTAAGATTATTTTAGATTAAATACCCAAATAAACAAATTCAGTAACCTGGTACACATGGGTACCCAATGGATACCATTATTCTTCTGCCATTGTCACAGATAGATAAAATCTCTAAAAAAGTATTTGAAAAGAAATAAAACATATCAGATAAAATTTTTGTGTCTTTCTATCCAAAACACATGGAAGCATTCCATAAAGCACAGGAAGGAAATTCCCAATTTGTGCAGATTGGGAGCAAAAATATTACTGAATTCATCTACATCTGCAAGTAATTTGGATCTGTATCTGTATAGTGAAAGCAGTGGCCATACCGTACCAGTTTCAGGGGAACTTACTTCAGACTCCACCTAGTGCTGTCCTGTAACCTGAATACCAATTAGTGTTTGGAGATAATTAATTGCTCCCTGGACCGCATCTGGTTAAGCTTCAAGTGACAGGAGAATCTATTTCCTTTCTGTTTCCTCCAAGATCACTCTGTGATGCAAAAGCAACTGTGTGATGTGTGAGGATAACTGAGTGATCCTTTTCAAAAGTGTGGTCTTGGTCTGGACTAAAATGCTAACATAATCCTGTCTGATTTTAAGCAGAGTTCATCTGTGCAAGGATTATGGACCTTATTGTTGTTTCCAGTAGTCTTAGAGTGCTTTTTCCTGTCTATGTTTTTCAAAAGAGAAGGAAATGTGAGAATATAAAAAATTAAAAGAGCAGCTGATATTTTTCCTTTCAGGAAGAATGTTGCTATTTTCTGTGCATTAAGTGTTTCTTTTGGTTTTTTTGGGGGGTGGTGTCTTTTTGTGGTTTGTTTTTTGTTGTTGTTTTTTTTTTTAATTCTTCAAATTGTTGTAATGGAAACATCTCAAGGTGTAAAATATTTAGGTCAATTCCTTTTCTTTTTTAATGGGAGAGTGTTGTATAAACAGTTGACTAGTCACTGAACTCAACTACAGACATCATACAGAATACCAGAAGCAACCATTTTTTGATCTTTTATTTCTTTCAGTTCTCTTGTTTCAAACTCTCATTGTTACAGATTTTCAAGACTTTGAACATTGATTCACATCTGATTGCTAGAGCATAATTTGTAAAAATCAAAGCCAGAAAGACCTACAATGGTTTTCAGTGAAATCCTGCACTTACTGGAAAGTCTGATTTTACAATCCATAAATGCATGTAGGGGGTTGTAGTTCGAATTTTATATTATTCAGGAACATTTTGCTTCAGATTTGAAAAAGAAACAAATTATATGCCTTTCTAGTAAAATATGGTAGAATATAAGAGAGCATTCAGTTAAAAGGAATACAAATATCCAAAATAAGCATAAGAATTCACTCTCTTATTTTTGGAATTGTGATTATATGCTCACTGGGGGCTTGTTCATTACAATAGTAATAGCCATTATTTACTCTCTTTCCACAGTGAGAGCAAAGTGACCGCGCAAAAAGGAACTGCCAAAGTGATAATCCAGCTGTTTCTTGCTGCTTTTACCCTGAGCATTGCAAAATTCACAGCTACATTAAGCAGTAGGAAAATATTTACAAAGGTAGGATTGCACCTTGGGGATGAGGGAAGCATGGGTAAAACCATAAATCAGTAACTTCGTAAGACCAGTGAAAAGCAGAGTGTCTTTTGAGAAGGTCTTGGCATAGCTCAAAAAATAGGAATTTTTCACCATTGCTAGTACTTTCTTTTGTCCTGGAAGAGCAGGGCCTCAGGAGATGTCTGGGCTTGTGTTGGCCTGAGTTTCTGGGGCTTGTTTTCCCATGTCCAGCAGCCTCGTACCTGTGGCCTTCCCAGCTGTAGCTTCAGCTCTGTGAGTGCCAGAGCTGGGAAAGGACTGGCAGACCCAGGGGGTCAGTGCTTCACAGCCCAGGGCCAGCAGACACATGTGAATTGCTAACCAGCTGTGAGAGAATTAAAACCAAGACTGCAATGGTCATATTTAAAAACTAGAATGAAAGGGATTGAACAGTTAAGGCAGAGGATTGGTAGTAGGAAGGATATTGGTTTAAATCGGGGGGAAGCAACAATATTACATGAAATGACACTCAGACTTTTTCCCTTCAAAAACCAGCTTTTGACCTAAACTTGAATTAGAAATTTGAGGAACTATTGTCTAGACAGGAAATTGAAGTCCTTCCTAGGATAGTGGAGAGGTTAGAAAACAATGTGGGACCTGAAGGTTAAGAAAGTCAAAGGGAATAAACTGAATTCCCTGCATATGAAACATGACCACAGCCAAGCTGATGCAGAGTTGTAGCTAAAGATTAGTGTCTATAGGGGTACAGGTAAAAGGAGAGTAAAGAAGGGAGGAAAATGGAGCAAACCTTTAGCCCATGGAAAGCTGCATAGTTCCAACTAGCCTTCATTTTCACAGACAAGAAATGTAGCCTATTAATATTTTAAAAAAAAAAAAAAAAAAAAAAAGGGAATGACCCTCCACAGAATCTGTGTTTCTGAAAATTACTTTATTTTAGAAAAAGTAACAATTGTGGTGTTTGAGTCTATCCTTCATGGATGCCTGTAGAAGCACCTCTGATTCTTGAATTAACATTTCCATTCACAAGCAGGAGAAGAGTCTGTGCAATGCGCAGAGTGCAGTACACTTTCTGGGCTTTTTCAAAACCAGCTTCATGGTTAATCTGTATATACTGTGTGCTGTATGTAAAAAGTTGGTCTTTTTAAATTTAAGCTATTATTTTTCTAACTATCTGACAACCCACATAAATTCACAACTGCTTTTATGGTGCTTTTCCATTTTTTTTGTTGCTTGCTAATTACTTTTCTTGCCCAATTTCATTTGCAGTTTGAATAAATAAACTGTTTGGTTCTGCCTTCAGGTTATTGTAGAAATAGTCAATATGCAACTATAATAAAATCATAAATTTCTTTGAACAGGCAATTTCGAACATATCCTTCCATAGGGTTTTAAAGTTCTATTATTGTAGAAACAACTTGCTTAGGAGCTGAAAAGTTTCAATGCTAATTTCTGAAGTTTGGAAGAAATTAAAATCATGCATAGCTCTATACACTGTACAAGTAGTTTAAATATTTGTGTGGCAAGTTAGGTGAAAATGACTCTGTTTTGTACTGGAATGTAGAACACTGAACAATGTTATCCCTTTTTTATCTAAATTGAGGGAAGTTTTAGGCCTCAATCAATATGCTAGTAGGAATCAGACTACATGTTTACTGCATAATGGACAAAATTTCACCATTTTTTACCCTGGGTAAAATTTTATAAACTAAATACACACATCCTTTTCCATGATGCTACTTTTTAAAGTGCTGCTCTAACTGATCATATAAAATGTCATTATTCCTTTTCCCCCTACTGCCCTTCAAATCACCTGAGATTATCTTTATTACTCCAACCAAATTTGTCTCCAGGCGTGCTTAAAAATCTGTAAAGAACAGGAGAATCACTAAATTCCTATAAAATATCTCAGAAATTGCATGTTAACATGAAGAACAGGTGGATTCTTTAGAAGTAGGACTCATTTTCCCACTTCTGTCAATGTGGCAGCAAAGTTAGGTCCTGCTGGGTATGGGGGCAGTGAAGGGAGCACAGGGGTGGTACATGAACTTCACTTTTTTGATTATTCTGTTGACAATGCATAAAATAACTTTGTTTCCTACACAGTTTTAGTTACATGGCAGTCACACTGCTCTCTTGGGATTCATTTGTAGTTAGGTATTTATTATAATTTCTACACTTTCTGGTGACTGTTAACCTGAATGTTTTAGGCTTGGTGGACTTTACTCCTGCAGCCCAGTGAACTCCTGACTAACTCTGGAGCATGTATATCCCATTTTCTCAAACACTTCATTCCCTCTCCATATCCCTTAAGGCTTTGTAGTTAGATGATAGAGAAGAAAGTGACAGCTCAAGTAGCTTTGCGTGTATAAGCTTGAAAATAATAGGGCATTAATTTCATTTTGTCTAGTATTTATATCAACACAAACACATTTGCATTTGTAACACAAAGCAGTGGGCATAGATTAGCCATGATTTGGTATATCAAATCACCAAGAGGGATCATTACCAGCACTTTAAGTGCTAAAAATTACTTAGGTATATCTAAATAGTCACAGAGATAATTGCTTTTTAGCAGCCACACAGCTATTTAATATTCTTTAGAGGTCAGTTTCCTAAGCCATATGTATTACTACATTGTGCAAAGGCAGTTTGTAGGAGCAGTGAATAACAGAAATGTATGAAAGACCTTATAATACAACTTAGACTAGTGGCTACTGCCTCAAGAATAAAAATTAGGATGTCTCATGAAGAGTAATACACATCTGGTTGATGTTCTGCAGATGTAATATGACCTTGATCTCTGGACTAGAATAAAGATCGTGGTGGTAAAGAAATTAATTCAGCTTGGTTAGCCTATGTTAGTGGCAATGGATGAAGTAATTTGTCAGGCCACAGCTGAGTTCTCTGACTAAACTTTCCTTTTTTCCTCTTCTTTCCTCAAAATAGCAGAGGGCTAGTAGGATCTTTAGCTGTTACATCTAGAGGAGATTTATAATCATTGTGTGCTGCTCGTATAACGTATAAACTTTGGGAATAGTCCAGGTACATACTTTCATACCTGCCATAAATAAAATATTTTGGCAAACACTGAATTAATGGATGTTTAATCAGCTTGGGAGAGGTTTGTGAGGTCAAGGTCACATCTAGACTTTGTATTTAGCCAGAAAATTCCTTTTTGTCCCTTTGTTTTAAGGCAAACACTTAAATGTGTGTTTCTGTTACTTCAGTAGAAGATGTGTCAAATAACCAAGCTCCTACAATACGATGGGCCAAAACTCTTAAAGCTTGAAAGCTCGAACTTGTTGTGAACTCAATGAATGGTGCTGCGGTCCGCAGTATCTTACAAGTCCTAGTCCTGAGAATACTGATGTTTTCTGTGCTGCTACCTTGTGAACGATGAAAGGATGTTAAATGTGTATCAGCCTTTTAAACCTCTGTAAGGTTAGAGAGGGAAGCAGGAAGATGAATAGCCTACAGCATGCTTGTAAATTTTATACATAAATGACTTCTCTGATGCTATTGCATTCCACATCTGGAGGCTGCAAATCCTTGTTGTTGTCCATACAATCGCAAAACACAGTATTTATCCCAACTAATGTGTGTCAATGTGTATCATGGCTAGCTTCCTATGAAGGGACTACCTAGGCATTGAAGGATGCAGCTAGATTTCTGCCTTCATTTTCTCTGCTACAATATGCAATTGTTTTTGACTGCAAAAGCTGCAGTACTGTGCTTAAGCATCATGACATACAGGATATTCCAGGTCCCCAAACAGCGTTTTTCTTCCCTCCTTTCCAGATAGCAATTTTAAAATAAAAGAAACCACCAAGGACAAACTGAAATAACAGGCAAAGAGGTGGTCACACTTTGTTTTCATGCTAAGATGCGTTATGCAACTGGTTCACCCGTGTATTACGAAGTATCCGAAGTGCAGGCAAAGGATGCAAAATGGAAGGAATGTGGCAGAAGGGTCAGATTTCTGGAATACAATGATTTGTAGAATGGGCAGGTCACTCGGGTGCCTAAGGGCTCTAGCAAGCAAGCAAGCTCTGGTAGATCTGGTTGGGGCAAATAAAGAAGTTACAGCCCTCGCCAGACTGTCCTTGCCCTCTTGCATCCCATATATATATATAGTGGCGTAAGTGAAAAATAGGCTGAAGCCATTGTTGGCTGGATGCAGAATTGTTTTCTTATAGGTCATGTGTCGTGGTTTAACCCCAGCCAGCAACTAAGCACCACTCAGCCGCTCTCTCACTCTGGGTGTGGAAGTACTGTAAGTAAACAGGTATAAACCCCTGTATGTGCTAAGCAGCAGAATACAGCTCATTTGGTCATCTGTAAGCCTGAGATGGTATGAGCCTGATACTGTACAAAGGCAAGAAACAGAAAGCCTCTCTTAGCCCTCGTGGGAGGGAGACAGATATCAAGGGGAGGTCCAGGGGTGGTTTGAGTTTCACATTTTGCGCTTACAACTCAAATGCCGCTTGTGTGACTCTTAGTAAGTTACTAACGCTGCCTATCTTGGCACAGCCACGCTAGACTGGCATGAACTTACTAAGAGTTATGACAGAATAATATTATACTAATTATAATAATATTATACTGGATATTGATGTTAATCTTGCTAACTAGCATCAGTTAGGATTTAATAATAATATTCAGTATTTGGTCAATTCTTCATTAACGAATACTATCAGTTAAAATATGTCTCTGTATTACATTATGTTATGATAAATATGACACTCCATTTTGTATTAGAGATACCATTTTCCATTAATTAATACTTATTAACAGATGTGAAATATCTAGTCTTTCAAATGCAATAATGTTTATCAAATGTAGAGTAAGCAGTATAAAACACTGTAAGTATATAAACACTGTAACCAATCTAGACCATTAGAATGCAATTATATAATAAAGAAGTCAGACAATAATTTATATTCTAAAATTTAGTGCAGTTTCTTTACTGAAACTAGTCATTATAAATATAAAATGACTTAATTGTGTGAATAGAGTTATGTCTCTGCTTCATTTTGTGCAGAACTGAAGAACCGTAGATTTTTGGACAAAGATAGGAGAACAAATTATCATCAATTCTAGAAAAAAATATTCAGTTCAGTGACATTGTACTGCTTAACTCAAATATTTCCCATGAGCGTCTCTCTTCATAGGTTCATCCATCCTTGAGAAACCCCGCGTGGCTGTTTTAACATAGTAAATTGTTTTAACACCTTCCCTTCTCAACAAGAGCCATGAGAACAATACCCTTTATTTTAAAAAAATCCTCATTTCATCCCATATGAGGATACTTAGTCAGTTGATTTATTAATTATTTGTTAATTAAAGTCACTCTGCTTTATGAACTTTTTTGCTTGCTTTTAATGGCCCGTCTAAACCATCTGTTCATGCTTTTATCTTTGCCTGTATGATCAGTCAAACATTTGAACTGAGCATTTATTTCATCAGTAGTCCCAGATTTAGTTTTCTCTAAACATGAAGGTTTTCCTTATGTCATGCTTTCCTTTAGTGATTAACACATGAGTTGATTCACCTTCCCACAGGAACATTTTCATTCCTGATAGACTTTGACATTTAAAGTGTAAGTCGTCTAGCAACAGCATAGGACAAAAACTCTAGGAGACAGCTTTTTTAAAAAAGTTATTAAAAGAAGATGTCACTGAAAGTATAAAATGGTAAAATTGCTCCTGCTTGTGAACTGTGACTAACCCAAGTAGAGGCAGTTTTTCCAGTAGTTGGACTTGAAAATTATTTTGTAATTTAACACTCTCAGGTGTCACTGTTAGATAAAGAATCCTATTCAGCATGCTATAGCGTGTCTCTGGCCAGTGTGAAAACCTGAGCCTGATGTAATTCTGATAGGTTAAAGTTCCAGTGCAGAAGCCTGATTCTAATATTTTTTTCCTTTTGGCTACAAGGCTTAGTAATTATTTTAAGATTTTACGTCTTCTACCTTAGAGGCATATACATTTAAAAATACTGAAGTCAGGTATAAACTCGTTCATAGGTAAAAGTTTAAACCCTCTTGGTTCTGACAGAAGTTATTTTTTCCAAAGCAATGTAGCTGACAATATAAAAAATTAGGATCTATTTTAGAGATTTCTGGAATTACTGTCTACTTCTAAAGTGAAGAAAAGAAGCCTGAGTGTATCCATTTACTTCCTGGGGAAGCCCATTATACTTTGTGAGACTGACAGAAGATCCTGGAAAATGTTGACATGTATAAGCTCCCTTCGCATTATCCTGGCAGGTATCGGCGTGTGTCCTAGGAGGGTATAAAAAAATTTAGCATGATTAAGAATCAGCACCTTTGCACCTTCCTGTTTTGCTGATGTAACTCCAGCAGCACCTGTTCATTCTCACTGTTAAGTGGCAGGAGAATGTAGAAGAAACAAATAAGAAAATTGCTGAAATCAAAGACAGCACAGCAATGTCCACAAGTGCCTTTCTGTCTAAGAGCTGATGGTTAACAGGATGAAACCTCCCACCTGTCCCCTCTGTGGGCAGACAGGTACTGGTACCTGGAGAGGAGCACAGCATCAGCACTTTCTCTTCTGAAGGGCTTAAGTACCAATGCCACATCTGGTCAAGGGCCATCAAAACAGTCTCATGTTTTACTGAAAGTGCCTAAATCCACCATAAAAATGAGGCATGGCAAAATCTGGAATAAAGGTAAGCCTTCCATAAAGCAACAGAGCTGTAATAGCTTACTGTGTCTGTACGGTTTTTTTTCCTTTTCCTCTGCTTTCCTTTCTCTTCCACTGTTACGTTTTTTAGTCAATCTTCTATACTAGCTATGTTTTCCTCCAGGCTGTTCCCTTCTGTAATTTTCAATCTTCTTTAATTGTTTCCAGGTTTTCCCCTCTAAAACACTCTCTCAATCTTTAATACATTTTTGTATTCCTAATTCAGGTTTTCTTTATCAATTCATCTATTTAGGTTTTTTCTGTAGGGATGCCCTTTACTTTGGCATTCAACTGCCATTCCTCAGGATTGAGCGTAAAATCCCCTCCTGACAAGAAAAGTTTTTAAATTATTGCTAACTTTATTATAACTATGATTTAGGAAAATATATAAAAAGAGGTACTGCTGTGATCATAATGGTTATTTCAGGAAATCTAAACTAGTCTTGGATTTTGAATTAGCCTCCTAACCCTATACTTAGCCTTTTGTGTTTAGCAAGTAGACAAACTTCTGTCTTTGTGTAGGATTCCATGGAAAGAAACTCCTTCCTCCTGCATCAGGGACTTCTCAGTATAGCAGATCAAGAGGTAATTCTGTCCTGTAACTCCATCTTCAGTATGTCGTTGTTTGTTCTCTTCTGCCTGCTTTTATTTATCCTGTCATCTTTGCATTTTATGGGTATGGGCCCTGGAACTTAACTCTTCACAGTGCTGATATATCACTGGGTAGCAAAATGAAAATAAAAAGTGATTCTAGATTTATACCATCACACCTAAAAGTGAGCTTGGTCATCTGTGACTTTCTAGATGGAAAAAACTCTAGGAAATTGTAGTAAATGGTAAAAATTAAAGTTTTCTGTAATTGTTTATGTTGATAATCATTGTTAACTAAATGATAGGGAAAAGTACTTCTGAAATGTAAAAAATGCTTGTTCATATACAAAGGTGTCATCTGTCTAGGCTATGAAAAATAAACCAAACCCCTTCAAACATTACAGATAATTATGCTGCAACTGGAAGCCAGCCAGGCGGTGGTATGGGATGTATAAATATATTATAAATCACAGTCTCTGCATGGATTTGCAAGATAAAAGCTGGCATAAAATGTGGTGAGAGAGAAGATGGCTGGGATAGAAAGACAGGTTAGTGGTGGAAACTGGATGTGTTCAGTCATCCAGCAGCAGCAGTCATACTTTTCTCCCTGGTGAATCAGATTCCTGTTTGCATTATGGAAAAGGTGAGAAAGACATGAAAGAGGATAAAGTGGATAAAGAGTCCTCTTTTGTAAAGCTATAAACTACTAGGTATGAGAGAATTTTGAACAAATTTCTCGGAGAAGCAGAAAATCACAGAGCACGCATCTTCAGTATCGCTGCATTGAGAGTTGCTCTAGAAACAATGTGAGGAGATCAGCTTTGAGAGGCCTTGCAACAGGGGCCTGAAATACTTATTTCATGTACTGGAAAACAAAGATTGAGGGGGATGTAAACTGTGTTATCTAGTCCAATAAGCAAGCATGATGATGATCTTTAGAATAGTGTCTAGAGCACATTTTAAAGGATGAGGTTTCAGATGTCATGACCACAGGCAAGGAGATAACAATGATTCCAATCTGAGAGGAAAAGGGATGGATATGTTAGTTAATAGTCTGGGGAGGGCAGAGAGGTTAATTCCAGAGGGCTTTGCAGGAAGAAGCCTCATGACTCCTATTCAGTCTATGCAGATAAGCAAAAAGTAACAAAAGGTTAAAGTTGAAGTTAAAATTGGAAGTAAAAGCAGCAGAAAGAGCGGGTGGTGATGTTGACTATAGTAATTTGTGGTGGGAGCTGAAAGGACATAGACTAGTATTTGACAAAAAAAAAAATCGGTGAACATAAGGCAAGAGTATTCTAAAAGCTAGGCAACAGCTATGTTTATGTATATAACTGTAATTGAACCATACCCTGATGACAGAGTAGCATCCAAATAAAATTAGCCAGCAGTTGTAGTGATAGACCAGTCTAGACTAGAACTTGCAATATTGATATGTTCCTTGGCATAATATTTATTCAGAAAACATAGAGGTAATGTAGACATATAGATATAAATATTTCATTTTATGTTATACCAAAATTTTAACTAAAAATATATATTTGTGCTTCTAAAATCTCATTTTGCTCTGGTCAAATTTAATTTCTTTCTTCTCTCCTTCATTTATAACATATGTAAGTAATATTAAGGATGTCTGTGCATCACAAAATTTTCAATATGGAATGCTAATGGCTCTATGTGCGTAACTCAGAATTCGGCATATAGATTTTTCCTTATTTGACCTTTTTTTCTCTTTGCTCATTGTCAGCTGTTTTCTAGATTGATTTCACTGTGAATGGATAGAAGTTCTAACCTAATATTAAACCACTGCTTCAGGGCTAATTACTACAAAACAGTCCCAGTCCCAGCTCCTGACAGTGTAAGCTTCTCCCGTTGCTTATCTTCACTGGCCTACAGTTGCTCACTGGGTCTTTATTCAAGCCCTTCAGTCCAACTGTAAAAGTATCAAATCATAAAATTATATGAAATACATTTAAAAGTAGAATAAACAGTTGAACATGCTACACATTATTTTTTAGCATAAAACCAAGCAGAATTTATTCTGCTGTAACAGAAGCATTATGGTGCTGCATTACAGGAGGATTGCGTTCCCTGGGTGAAACAACTGTTATGTAATGAAGGCCTAGAGCATGGTGTCTAACATGATGCAGTTCAGCACTAAACACAGCGAGATTTGTGATCAAAATAACAAAACATCATTGAAGCAAAAGAATGTAAAGAGCTGACAAAAGCCAGGAGACCACAGCCTCCTCAGTTTCCCCGTAGGAAATATGTGTCATCTGCCTGCTCCGTTCTGAAGACTGTTCACAGGAATGAAGGTATTTCTCCTTCACTTTAGTGTCACTCCTGTCCAGGAGGACACATAAAACTTGTAAATCTGTAAGTCCAATTAACACAAAAGGGCACTTGCCAGCTCTCTAAAACTGTATATAGGTTTTTTAGCGCTTACATGAATTGTTGGACTGAAGCATGAATGAACAGGAAATCAAACTGATAATTCCTTCCTGAAAGTCTACCATGTGAATGCAGAAAAGGGATGAGGAGGAGCCTATGTGCAACAAAATTTGCTTTTGGTTTTGAGTTAAAATTCCACAAAGCCTTCACTTTTATTAGAAAAAGCCCTGGTGTTTTGTGGTAAACAACCTCTTAGCAGGGAAAAGATTAGTATTTTTGGTAATCTACTCTTTCACTGTTGTTTTATGTCCCTTTCACTCTTCTTTCTCTTCCCATCACTTTAATGGTCCCAGGTGTTTTCTTTCCTAACATAGCTCAGGTTTACCACTGTGTGAGAGTCTCACGATACTCAAAAAAAGTAAATAATGCTGTTTTGTACATAACATCTGTAGCCTATGACATTTCTGATGAGACAAGTTCACCAATTTTGCTTCAATTTCCTGTCCCTGATATGATGAAAGGGAGACAATCCTTCAAGAAAGAAGTGGGAGGTGAGAAAATAGAAAGAAAGGGAAAATCAGTGGAGACCAGTAAAAGGAATTTTACACATATGTGCAGTTGTAGAAGAGAAGAAAAAAATATTGCCAAGCAGCAAGCATGACACAGAGGTAATCTTCCATGGGAATGTTGCATAGTAGAATGCATAATGTTTTACCTCATCAAGGCTCATTTCTTAATTTAGAGTCAGAACTTGCATTTGTTGCTTGAGTAGAAGAGAATAGAGGCAAACCATTATTTTCAGCCCTCAGGTGTGATTCCATCCCACCGTTTATATATGGGGTTAAAGAAAGCAGTATCTATTCTTTTAATTGGCAGTCTGGCAGCAAGGCCCCATAATGAGACTCCTTGACTCCCAACAGTCTGCTGAATCATATAGTCTACTACGTGTATATTGCCTAGTCAAAGACCTAGCACTGTTTCATCTGCTGCCTTCCACAAGTCCCCTTTGCCAGCAGGGTGGACCCAATCACTGGTAAAGCAAATTTGTTTCAGTCCAAAGGCTTTCATTTGTTTCATGAATTAGTATATCCTGCTCAGATTGTCTTCTGTCAAAATGTATATTGGAAATGTTCTGTGACCCCTTTATCTCCATTTCCAAACTGTTTGGACTTCTCAGCAGTTCATGTAAATGAGAAAGTAGAAATCTAGCAGGTCACATCATCTCCAGCAGTGTTGGGGTTATCTGAGTGAGTTTTGGTTTTGCTGAGCAGGATGAAGGCAAGGTGTATGATGACTTTCTGAAGAGATTTCCTCCTTAGGGGTAGTGAGCAGTTATGGACAAGTGTTAAGAAAGTTTATGCTGACATTTACTGTTTGATATGAAAATTCTGCTTCATTCTTTTGCTGTAGGCACCTATGGTTTCAGAATTATGGAAAACTGGGATGGCTGAACTCTGTGCCTGGAGCTGTGTTCCAAAATTTCACATGGCCAAGAGTCTCACTGTCCCCTGACTTTCCACCTTACTCTTTATACCTTTGCAAACAAGGATTATGTCATTACCACTGTCTTCTAACGTCTCAGATAAGACCTGCCTCTGCATGTGCAAACTGTACCTATGTGTGGAATATAGAAAACCCTTTCAAACACTCGAATCTTCTGACCCAATCCTTCATACATGCAGTTTCTATATCAGCAGCATGAAGGCTCAGAGCCAGGACCTTCCAGTAGCAGGAAGTGTGGTACATCAAAGCTTGAAAAACTGCAGCTTCTTGCTTGCTTTTTGATCCCGTGTGTCAGATACTGGGGGCTGACATGGTCTGTGTTCCATAATCTGTGGTTACAGACCAGTGTTCACATAGGTCCTTCTACAAAATCAGTGTTCCAGAAAGTAACCTGAAAATATGACTTTGTGCATCCCTGTCACTCAGCACCTCATGACTAGATGCATCTCTAAATATGCCACTTTTTTTCTGAGTTGGGGTCTGCTTGGCTAGTTCTAGTGTGGAGTTAACATATAAAGCCTGTTGAAGAACAAGCATGGAAATCATTCCAGCAATTTATTTAGGGTTGGTGTCAGGCACTTACTCTGTTTATAGTGATACATACAGCAATTGGCTTTTGCAGACTTGGGCTCCTTTAGCTGAGATCTTTTAATATCTGTAGATCTGCTGTAATCTTTAGTATTAAACAATACAGTTTCTCTTATTGCATTGGAATTTATGCTCATACTTTGGAAAGCAAACATTTATCTTCCTGAGAACATGTTAAAAAGACAGCATATGGAATGAGGACAAAGTGCAACCTGGTCGAGTAGACAAAAGCTTAAAGAAAGACTGTAAGAACAAATCAAGCATTCAGTCAAACTGTCCCCTGTTTTTCTAGTGGTCTCTGGCTAAAAGAGTTCCTAAGCTAGAGGCTGGTTGTCATGGTTTAACCCCAGCCAGCAAATAAGCACCACACAGCTGCTCACTCACTCTCCACCTACCCAGTGGGATGGGAGAGAAAATCGGGAAAAAGAAGTAAAACTCGTGGGTTGAGATAAGAACAGTTTACTAGAACAGGAAAGAAGAGACTAGTAATGATGATAATGATAACACTAATAAAATTACAACAGTAGTAATAAAAGGATTGGAATGTACAAATGGTGCGCAGGGCAATTGCTCACCACCCGCCGACCAACACTCAGCTAGTCCCCGAGTGGTGATTCCCCGCCCCCACTTCCCAGTTCCTATACTAGATGTGACGTCCCATGGTATGGAATACACCGTTGGCCACTTTGGGTCAGGTGCCCTGGCTGTGTCCTGTGCCAACTTCTTGTGCCCCTCCAGCTTTCTCGCTGGCTGGGCATGAGGAGCTGAAAAATCCTTGACTTCAGCCTGAACATTACTTAGCAACAACTGAAAACATCAGTGTGTTATCAACATTCTTTGCATACTGAACTCAAAACATAGCAGGGTACCAGCTACTAGGAAGACAGTTAACTCTATCCCAGCTGAAACTAGGGCACTGGTGTTTAGTTGAACTTGGTGAGTTTTTCTTCAAATAACGCTATTAAAAAAACCCCACCAAAACCAACAAAGAATGCTTTGTGGCTCCAGAATATTGTGCAACAGTGAGTTTCCCTATTTTCTTATGCATTCTGTGTGATAAGTACTTTGAATAATTTTATATTTGTTGCCTAACAATATCACTTTATGCTCCCTATTATTTTGCTGTAAAAACAATGTAAAATAGATATATATCATTGTTCTGTTCTCTTGATTTATTTAATAGCTTTCTATCATATATAACTTGGCATTGCCTGAAAGGGTAGAGTAATTTGGCAGAAAATAAACCCCCTTGCCTTCCAGCTTATCCTCAGATATCAGAACGGCTGGGGGTGGCTAGGTTTAGATTCTGAGTGATATCCAATTTGGCACTATTAGTCCGGTCACGTTCAAGTTATTGAACTCTCACAATTACATATTCACTAATAGCACACTGCACTTTCAGCTTAATCGCGCTTCATGGACTCACATGGCCAAGCTTAGAGTTGGCGGCGCCCAATGAGAAACTTTTATGGCTAGCTTAACGAATAGTGCAGTTTATTAAAGCAAGAGATTTACAGGTTCTTATGGATTGCCGGTGATAAATACACTGTCTGCAAAAGCATGTGCAAACATTAAATACATGAAATCAAAAGGAAAAGTGATTCTATATAGAGAGAGATTACTAAGTAATCTGTATCTTACCCAAAGGCATCCCTATGGGGGGAAGGAGGGCTCAGCCCATCGACTGATCCTGAGAGTCAGGGTTAGTCAGCGATGGTATCTTCTCTGACTTGTCTCGATGTTGCCTTCCCTAACATTCCCCCTTCCTTAGGCCATTTTTATGCAATTTTTACTTCAAGGTGGAGCTTGAGTGACTCTAGTCATACATACTTTTATTGTGATTGGTATAAAATTCTCACACTTCACTTTTACAGGTATGGATTAACAAAGATTTAGAGTGCAGGCTCAGTGAGGGGGTGGTCACACCTTGGAGACAGGTAGTCTTTGGGATGAAGGTGTGTTTTGGTATTATAATGATATTATAATGAGCAAAGTTTGCACAAAGGAGAGCATTCTGTCAAAACATGACAGACTGTTGGCCCAGAGGGATCATATATGTAGTTTATCAGTACCATAGTACCATGAAGTTCCCATTTCTGCAGTGATTCACAGAGCCTGGCCATGGAGTCTTCACCCCATGCCACCCTCCATGCCAGTTTGCAGGTAATGTTGTCTAGGGAACCACTATGGAATGGATTCCTTGCATACCAGTTGCATTACATCCTGAAAGCTTCTTCGATGTTATATCTCTCCTTAATGTGTGAACAATGCCATACTTTTAATATAGTTTTAATTTCTAAGTCACCTCCAGTAGTTATTCCACACTTGGGACATCTCCTTTCCAAACTAAAGTATCCTGTTCTTTTTAATCTCTCCCTGCACAGAAGGTGATCCATTAGCTCTAATCATCATTGTCAATCTTCATGATATATTTTTAATTCTGCTCAATTTAATTCTGATCAATATTGAAGGTACAGGTAAACTAAGGCATTATGCAGTGACTCTGGTGGCAATTTCTAGCTAGCTCTTTTTTTTTTAATAATTTTTAGTTGTCATCTGCCCTTTTTTGAGGAAACGCTTTCACTGACTACCCACAATAATATGAAGATTCCTTTTCTGAGTACTGGCTAATTTAGAAGCCATCAGTGTATCCATGTGGTTAAAATTGGTTTTCCTCTATGTACATTACTTTGAATTTATCAGTGCTGAATGTTATCTGCCACTTTATCTTTCAGTCATTCTGTATCACAAGATTCTTTTGAGCTCTTTGCAGGTATTGTCTTTAGTGCTTTGAATAATTCTATCCCATCAGCAAACTTTGTCCTGTCATTACTTAGGCCCTTTCAGGACCATTAATATATAAGGTGAGGGACACCAGTTCTCCCACAAATACTTGTAGATCTCCATTGCTAACCCCCTCCCACCCATTATGAAAAGTGACCTTTTGTTACCAGTTAGATATTAATCTGGGGATTTTTCTTTTTACCATAGAACTTACTTGCTCTTAAGTCTTTAGTGGTCAAAATTGTAAACTACTTTTTGAAAATTCCTGTAGACTAAATCAACAAGTTTGTCCTTCATGTGCTTGTAGATTCCATGAAGAAATTCTAATTGGTTTGTGTGATATAATTTTTTTCTACAAAAAATATCCTGTCTCTTCTGCATGGTATCATAGGTATCAAGTTATCTTCTAATTCAACATATTACTAAAATTTCTGCCTGGCATTATGCTAAGGGTGCTGGCACTGACTCTACTGAGAGCACGGCTGAACCATAAATGCATATTTAGGACCCTGCTGTCAGTTTGTTCTACACTGCTTAGATGTATGTTGGTGTTCATATGCTTAGCACCTGGAACTTAGTATGTGATATGTTTAAATATTTGACCATAGACTGTGGAGAACGGTTCATTAGTTATAAAAGATAACACATACTTAGAATGAAACCTGACAATGGTTACTTTGGAAAAGTATAATATCTTACTAAGCTTAGTAAATTGGAGATTAGACATTATTTTACAGATGATAAAGACAAACCAAAAAGTACAAAATGCAGAGAATTAAAATCACTCTCCACTTTCCAGCATTTTTTGATATTTGATGAAAATGTACTATCTAAATGTAGCATATCCAACCCAGTTCTATTGACCTAACCTAGCTGAAAAAGTAAGGAACTCAATCTACCCATAACTTTTCCTCAGCTGACTTCAGGCACAATGGTATAATCCCCAAAAGCAGCATTAACCAAGAAACAAGAGGACAGGATTGAACTCAGAAAACATACTAATTCGTTCTTGTTCCAAAGGCTACACCTAGTACTGTCTAAGTTTTTGCAATTATTTTATTTAAAATTACTTCATCTCTTCATGGTAACTTACTTTGAGTTGAATCTCATTCTGTAGATGTAAAAAGACACAGTTTGTAGGAATGCATAGAAGTGATTGAAATCAGATGTATTTGCTCAGAATATACATAGTCATGCACACTCAGATACAGAGTATGTTTATGCTAGCAAAAATATAATGAACTACAAATGTTTCCAAATCAGAAATAAAGTTGAAGTGATAAAGTGTAATGTGACTGTAATTTGGTGACACATAACTCTAATATCACTGTGAAATATAAGACTACATAAAACTATCAAATAGTCTCTAGACTTTATCTAAAAGACAGAAAGTTGAGTATATTGTCTTATTTATATTCATCTTCTAACCTGTCAGGATAGCATGATGGCCTTTCAAAGATGTAGCTCTTGAATAAGAGTCAATGTAAACCAAACTCTGTGGGATTATATAACTTTAGCTAAATGGATGCAATATGATACAGATCATTAACTCTAAACACCTTATCCATTCATCTTTACAACATACATATTGAGGTTGCTGGATGAGAAATGTTATGAGGGTACAGACCATTTTTAACAGTGACAGAAGAGTAAAATAAGTTTAAAAAATGAAGTTCCTGTGTATTATTTTTTAGTTTAAATAACATTTGCTACATATACTCCTTCCCACAAATGGTTACTATATATCACCCTGAAATATGAAATGGGGGTACATTTACTCTGAAGTGCTGGAAAAACAGACTGGTGTGTTGTTTTATTTTCCTGGTGTGTTATACATTATATTGTTCTTTTTATCTTCCCACAAAGAGGACTTGTGTAATACAAAGAAACAGTTCTCTGGCATATTACTAGCTTCACCTAATCATGGTAAGTTACAGTATGTCATTGCTGTTACCTACAATTCATATTAAGATAAATCTCATAACCTTCCAAGGCACAGAAAGCCTGTATTTATAGGCTTCTAAATCCATATTTCTAATTCACAGATAAAAATTTATTTGGCAGCAGAAAACATCCCAGCACTTTAGAATACAAATTTGCAACTGTGGTGTACTGTTAAAATTTAGTACAGCTTTTATGTATAAGTACTTCACAGCTGTATTTTATAATAGAAAGCATAATCTACACTTACAGATTACCCTGTGAACTTTACACTCACTGTACCAATTTATTCAGCCTTCTTGTCTGGACTGTAAAAGCATCTGTTCCTCTCTAGCTAAGGTTAAATAAATGCAGTGGTAAATAAAGGAAAGGGAAAATTCTGCTATTAAGGTCAATGAAATAATACAAAATATTAGACTAAATGAAAACAAGAAGGAGAGAAGCCATGAGATGTGTTCTTTTTAATGATAAAACCCCCTACTGTAAGATGTGGTCACAAAAAGAGCTCATGGTCAAAATATGATTCATGGTTAAATATAGTGGCTGCTATGTTGTGAGTTTATTGGAAAACTAACAACTGTATCTGAAATCAATGTTACTATTGTATCTTTTGATTGAGGTTATATTGTGAGGATCATTTTCAGCAATGGAACTGACAGTTTCTCAGCAGTACTGAAGACAATAATGATCAATGCAAAATATATAAAATACTGGCTTTCCAGTTGTTCCCAATAAAATACTAGCCATAAACATGTGGAGATTTCCTTTGAAACCCTTAGAATACTAACAGCTATTGCCTACAGTTATTTTGGGGTACTTTATAGTGTAAACATTGGTATAATCACTTCAAATATCAATGATATTTAAGCTATATGTTTACCTGCTAATGATAGTTGAGTGTTATGATTTCATAATAAATTAAATTTTCTACTGTAACTCCATTATATTTGTCCTTATAAACTTCTTTTTTATTATTATTTGTCAAGGCAAAGATTGAAAATCTAACTCCTCTTCATATGGAATTTAGGTAGCCTGAAAAATCTGTCTCCATTTGCCCCATACCATTCACACCTGCCAAATTTGACCTGTCAGCATCAGATGTACCTGTTTGGCCTTTGTTGCCTTCATCTTCCCTTGGCCTGACACCAGCATTTTATGTATTTCATGAGAAGCATTTAGCTCCTTCTTTTTCTATTATTTCTGCTAAAGAATTGCAGGAACATATTTCCTGTATTTATTCCTTTTATACTACCTCACGGGTAACACTGAACTACCTGAATATTAGGAGAAGGGTTGGTTAATCGACCTAAAGGACTTGGCCCATCTCCTCTGTCTAAATATTGTCAACAGTGTGTTAGAGGGTGGGAAGGAGGTCAGGAGTAAGAGATGGAAGATGGGTGTGAGGAAAAGAATAGAGGAGTTGGGAGATTCATTTTCAATCCATATAATTTTGGCGATGCATAGTGTCCCACAAACAGCCAGATTGGTTTATCCAAAGAGACAGTGAATACCAGCACAATGGTGGGAGCAAATCTTCCCAATATGCAATACATTTTGAAACTATAGGCCATATGTCACTCAATGCATCTTGAATCTCTAGTCCATAATGCCATATGGGACAAGGATTCATGAAATTCGGAGTTGCTTATGAAGGTGGTACAATGCATAGCATCAAGGGAAGTCAGAATCCATTGTAGAATAATGGATACCTGTCTAAACCCTGTTCATTTCTCTTCAAACTTCATGTAACTGCAGTTTATCTTTTACATTATTGTTCATAAAGCATGCTGTAAAAGAAAAAGAAATACATGTGTCTTATGGAAATGTTTAAACATACCCAAAATGGCATAAGTAGACTTTCTGATTTTTGTCCAGGTGCTTGGATAACTCTGTTGTCAATCTTTTGTTGCCCACATTAGACAACGTTAAGTCTTACCAGAGTAGCCTTTTCTATGCTCTGCACAATCACTGTATGGCTGCTTTTAAGCTTGTGTTCCTGAAACAGACAAGCACTGAGTACCTCTCATTTGTTCAAAACCTCTGAAAGTTGCTGCAATTTAAATCCAGGAGAGCAATAATTAAAATAACTGCATGAGGGTTTTTTCAGTGTTGGTTTGTATTTTATTGTATTACCTTTTGTCTCTCATGTTTACAGGCTGTATATTTGCAAAGTGAAATCCCTCTTCAATATAGTCTTTGCTTTTCAAAGAACCTATTGGATTTCCCTTGTGCAAGGGTTTAATAATAACAATAAGAGTGATGGTTAGAATTACAAAAATGCCTTTTCTTCCCTTAAAGCATTTCTTCCCAATGGCGGATAGCAGCAGAAAATCATTGCGCCTAATGGCAGAGAACAGGTAAATCTTCAAACCTTGTGGCTCTATTGTACTCCCTGATATCATCCCCTACTAATATTTAATTCTTTCAAAAATCTTTTGACTGGCTCTTTTTTCTCCTCTGAGCTTCATTTTCCTAACTCTTTTCATGCCTTTTGATACAGTTAAGAAGCTTAAACAGACTTAGGAGCAAAATTCCTTTCTTTCTTTCTTTCTTTTTTTTTAAACACAGGAAGTCTTCAGGGTATCTCTTAAGAACAAGCTATTTTCTGAAATTACAGTGATTGTGTCAGTGGACTGTACAGCCATGTGGCACTTAACTCCTAATGCAAAGTCCATTTTATCTGAAGGAGTCATTCCCTTGACTTTATTGGGTTTCATCTATCACTCCCCACATTTTAGCATTTCTTAATTTTATGGAAAAGAAGTGATCCAAATACCAGTGCCATGAAATATTTTCTAGCAAAGATACGTAAGAAGAACATCTGTTCAATCCATTACATCTGAGGCTCCCAGCAGCGGTATTTGTTCTGCACTAGGAAATCAAAGTGATGCACTACCTTTTTCACAAAGGGTGACCATGAGGCTTTTGAGCTGGCCTAGGTGTGACACACAGGAGAGCTTCTGCCAAGGGAGCCACTGGTTTCCTCTTTATCACATGCAGAAAATTGCCTGGGCAACAGCTACAAGAAAGAAGAGGACCTTAAAAAGCTAGATCCCCTTGATTTTGCCTCCAGGCTACAACAGCTTGAGCAATGAATGGTGCTTCCTCAATTCCTGCAGTTGTCATAGAGCTGTGCTGGGAGGAGCTGCAGCAGGTTCTGTTTAGGAGTCTCTGAATTCCAGGTTCTAAAAAGTGCTGTTCCCCCATGTGTGCTGCATGTTTTGTTGAGTTATCCCATACTCAGTATACTGTGACACAAGGAAGCAAGGCAATAATAATATTAGAAAAAATTTCTATCTTATAGCACAGGAAGGTGGAAGAATGACTGTTGAGAGGCAAAAGCCATGTCATGTAAGTATTTCAGTTTGCAGTTGAGCCCGAGTTTCTGTCTAACCTTGGCCAAACCCACTTCCTTTGCTTTTTGGCTTCAGAGAAGAATAGAAAATCCCAGAGGTAATCTGCAGATAAAATCTGTTAATGAGTATGAGACATTCTTCTTATGGGAATAAAAGCCCTAAAAGTGTTTATATAGTCTATATGCTTTCAATAAATATTAATAGAAATGGTTTCTTTTGTTTTTTATTATGGTTTACACATAATCAGACCCCAAAGTGTAGAGAAGGCAGATGGTTGCCTGCTCACAAAATGTTTGCTCTTATTGCAGTTTCAAATGTTCCACAGAAGATCTGAGACAAGGTTTATCTGTAAGTGGTTCTGTAGGATAGTAATGCTTACCACATTGTCTTGTATTAACAGATTAATCCTGATAATGTAACTGCAAGCCTATTGCCTGAACTTTCTAAGTGGTGCAGAGGGCCTAGCTACCCTAAATTAGGTGATTTAAACCATAATTGGGCTCTCTAACAAAAATAGTTGGATTTTCAGTATGTTTAGCACCCACAGCTCCTACTAAATTAAACTTCATTAACTTATCAAAAGGCATAGTGGGAACATCAGCACCAATAATAGAACTAAGGGATTCCTGCCAGTCAATATAATGTTCACAACACTGATCTCTATTATAGTGAAGCCTGTATAAGCAAAAGTTCAGCATACACTGAAGATCTTAAGCATAAATAATGGAGACAAAATGAAATTTTGGATTGACTGAAGTCAGCGGCTATATTGATCATAATTCAGGTAGAGCTTGATTCCCATGTGTGGTAAGCATTTACATGTCCTTGGTAGCAAATAATGATTACAAAGTATGAAAATACTCTTCAAGTTTCTAGAATGATATAAAGTAACCTTAGAAGAGAAACAGGTCCCTGTAAGGAAGATTAGATAGGATAAAGCAAAGATTGTGTTGTTCCCTTGGAAAGTTACTGGTTAAAGTAGTTATATACCTACAACAGGAGAGTATTCCTGCCACCAGAAGGAAAGATGTAGCAGCAGTAAAATGAAAAAGGGAGAGATACTGAGTAATAAGGTACAGGAGTAACTGGAAAAGAAATCTGCAATATCCCACAGGCGGATGGTAATCAAAGACAGTTTAAAAAGATCAACTTAAAGTATTTTTATTTTCACAGCATGCAAAAAGTGAGAGATTAATTTAGGACAACCTGAACATATTTTGCAAAGGGCAATGCTAGTGGAGTGGAATACTGATGATTCATGAATGCTACTCATATTTATAATATTCAGGCTGATGAGAAGTTGTCTATAGTATACACATGCTATTGGAATATCATTAGTGTTAGAGGGTACAACATTCTAAGATTAAATTTATAGAATGTTCAGACATTGTGATTTTGTTTTAATATTGCTAATCATAGATCTCTCAAACAAATGTGATTAGTTAGACTATATGTTATATATTTAAATCACCACTACTCCTCTATTTCACAGTAACTAAGAGCTCTGGGCAATAATAAAATGTGAGTAATGACCCTTTTCATTTCAACACTGTAAGCAAGAGGTAGAAACACTCACTGTTTATGAGAAAATTGTGATTGGTGGAATGAATAAGAGGTAATTGTTTTGCATTAAGTAAACAAAGGAAGCTACTATATATTAATGCACTCTCCATTTTATTATAGCTCAGTCAGATACTCTCATCAACTGCGACAGGAACTGAATGAATTGGCTGCACCCAAAGGTGCTGTTTATTAATTTATCTTAACAAATAATGATGCTGTGTCAAAGTAAATTATGTCGCTTCATGTGTTGCATGTCTTTGTATTGAAATACCAGTAGTGAAAGAGATTTGTTCACTTGCCCTTTTCAAAGTCAGAAGTGTTAAGCTATCCATGTGTTGTCAGGTTTTGTTTCCTTCCCTTTTTCCTACAATTCAGATTAATCATAAGGTAACAGTATAGGCAGACAAGACTAGACACCCACGTACTTGTTTTCCCAGACACCCATCCAGACTCCTGGTTCCATATTCCTTTGCTTCTGCACTGGGATAGTTAAATTCTGTGGAGATTGTTTATTTTCTGTTTTATATAGCATTAGCGTTTGGAATCCACACCAGAGATTGCTTTTCAAGTGGAGATTACGTATATGTGTATATGTCTAGATTAGCATTTAAATATGTAGTATATATACACATATGTGTATGTACACATGCACACATAAATTCATAAACTAAGAAACTGTTCTTAAAGCTAAGAGATGGCCATCTATAAAGGTAGAAAGAAAGGGTTAATTTCTTTTCATCCATAAGGAGTAAAACATGAAACATTAAGTGATTTGCCTAGTCCCTGAGAGTAATTTAGTGTCATAGATGGGAATGTGACTTAGATCTCATTCACTCCAGGTCTCAACCGTTTCAACCTTTTTTTCCTGTCCAATATTTCTGATTTGTTCCTCCAGCCTCATGTGCCAGTGGTACTTTAACTTAAAAGTCCTTTTGAAGTCAAATACCCAAATTCAGAGTTGATGGAAGGAAAAGCAGTTTTACTGGGTTTGACTGTATTCAACTGATACCAGTTCCCTGATTAAAAGTTTCATGAATGAATGACCACTTTGGTGCATATTTTTTCACATTTTTCAAGTGTAAACTTTGAATCACTGCATTTGTATTAAATGGGAACAAAATTTGATCCTGAATAGATGAGATCTTTCTGACAAAGACGAAATAAGGGGAAAAAATGTGCACATGTGTGTAATGTGAATATTATTGCCTTGAATTTTCAAAAAAAAATCCAATTTTCTGCCAGATACAAAAAGTCATTTGTAATACTGTCCTCATGGTGAGTCAGAAAAATTGTTGTATTAGCTGGTTTGCTATTCTCAGAGATTGTTACAGGATTATTACAATTTCTGCAATGCACACAATTTAAAAAGTAGTTGGGAAAAGACACATCTGAATATTCACTTTTTTCAGGACATAAACTTATTGATGTTATTATATGGCATTAAATGTTCATTGTAACAGCAGTTAAGGATTTAAAAACAAACAGAATACTCAACAGTATATACAAACTACATGCACAGTCTGCTAATTTGGAAAATAAAATGCTGGGGGATTGCATTTGTGAGCCTAGTGATAGGATCTGCAGAATGTTCACATTGCCACCAAAATCATGCCACAGATCCTTAATTCCCCCTTGCCTAGAAGTCAGTGCAACTGCTTTTCCCCAAACGTGTCTGCAAGTGTGGTTTGGAGTCAAGACTTATTTCTTAAGGTCACTGCCATCATGGCCTGGACCTCACTGTTTTCCTAAACTGAGCTTCTGCCTTCTGCTGTATTAGCAGTAGAAGGCAGTGGTACCCCTGGACAGGTGATGCTTGGTCAGACAACATTTCTTCAGATGAGTCTTTTCCCACTCAAAATACACAAAACAGTGATTATCTATTGCAGTGTTATATGAGTATCAGTATGCCACTATACAAAGTGATTAAGGAAAACTAATCCAGTGAATTGCAAGGAAAAATATATTCTCAGAACACTCGGCTACTTTTGGAAATTCTGTGCTTAATATGCAAACTGCTATGTGTATATTAGTAGAAAATATCATTGATACACGCTCATAACAAAATCCTAAAACCAGCATAACCGAACTCATTTTAGAGTTACTTTGCATTTTGTACCTGATTTGTATCTTCCCTTATCAGAATTTCTATGTTGTCAGTAAAAGAGAACAGGAATGTTTCAAAATATAATGGAACACATGTTTAGTTACCATAGCCTTGTTTTTCAGAATGTTTTGGTATTCTTTTAAACCCACAATAGCATGGGGAAAACTGTTAGTGCAAAAGTGTTTCATCTGGGTAATCCAGTGGGTGGTTCTAATAGTAAGCTTCAGGAACTCTGTCAGAAAGGCATCCTTTATGAAATATATCTAAGAAATCTTAGAAGAGTCTAATCAGAACATATTAATACTCGGTAAAAGCTGATAAGAACTTCCTTGTCTTGACTGAAAGTGCCACAACCGATATGTTTATAATTTACAATGCTTGAAAAATTACCCTGCAAAGAATTACACTTCTCAGAAAAAGAAGTTTCAACTTTCACTGAATTGTGAAGTGTGTAGAAAATCATGATGATGGCATTTTGACTACACAGAGAGGAAAACAGTGGAGAACAATAATGCAATTGTTTGAAAGGCGTAATAGTTTGGATTATTGCTTTTCCTTGTTTAATATTTCAGATATATTATTCTTTCATTTGGTGGACATAATAAAATTTCCCTAAAGAATGAATAGGAACTCCATATATGAGGCCAAAAGTCTCACTGAAATGATTTTTGGTTTAGATGTCTAAGGGAAATGTAGCTGTAGGATTGGGTTTAAAAGCAGGTGACTGCAACCACTAAGCAAATCAGCAGTTCTGATGAATAGCGACTGAAATGTGCCTGTTACTGTGCTCTGAAGTTCACTTCTTTATTGACTCATTTAAAAGGATAGCATATCCAAAGAGCACTACATGTCCAAAGCTACCCAGTTTGAAAGTTCCCATTCTTTTCTTTACATTTTAGGATTAGGAATATGAACACAGTCTGTCTGAGGTGAGCTAATCTGGTGTGGTGAGAGAGAACATTCTTTAATTGCAATTTAATTAACTGCATTTATGCTTTTAGATGTGGTAATTATTGATGCTTAAGATGAAATCTGAGAATTAATAGGACCTGAAATATTTTGCTATATCTATTTTTTCTGACAATTCATCACTTCTCCAACTGTGATTACTCAAGTTTACTACCATGAATCCTCATCTACCTAACCAGATGTTAAATGTTTCAGGGGCTATAAACTTGAGCCATGGATCTTGGTCACCATGACAACATATTTTTTTTCTGTGGATCTTCTATATTGATAAAAATTCACTGTATTTTATATGATTTTACAATAAAATAAGTCAAGGCTTTTGCATCTACAAAATAGAGGGTGATTTTTGTTGGGGTTTTTATAGAGTAGTGACATTGGTAGCTTATGCTATAGACCACTGTTTCTCTGTGATACTTTGCCTACACAGCTGTTCTTAATGTGGGTTAGGTTTAAACTGGATGTCCTACTAAATTAAGGTTTAAGATTGAATTAAACCTTAAATTAAACTCTTCTTTTACCAGAGAATGGTCAGCATCTGAATGTGAGTAGAAATTAGTTTCAATTTATAATCTAAGTGGTCTGATGTTTAAATGTAGTCAAGGCCTCAAGTTATTTGCCAAATTGGCACCACTAACATCTATTATTTATATTAAAATATACATGTATGGATGTATTCAGAGCTTTTTTGTATTGTTTCAATCTTCAGCTCTTTTGTCTTCAGTTCCAATGCTAGGCCAAAGTTCTTAGCACAATTTTTCCAAGAAACTTTGATTAGGGTCCTCAATTATTTCAGGAAAGACTGGGATAAACAAAACAGAAGAAAAAAAAATCAGTAGTAAACAAAACTATCTACAGCTACTAGCATTTGTTCCCTTCACTGGCAAGTACTTTATCACCTGCATGTTTATTTTTGTATATGCTTACATACATACGCACAGAGGTTTGCAGCTTTTACAAAAGTAAGATTGTTAGCACAGCAGGTGTTCAGAATTGTAACAAAAAATGGTAACTGAGTTGGGAATTAGGCAAAAAGAAAGAAAAGTTTAAGAATGAGGTGAATTGTTCAGTGTCAGCATCTGATGTTAGTGTTGTTATGTTTTACTGTCATGAGACAGCACAGGTGTATTATGACTAGAAGACGGATTTCATATTTCATTTTTAATTGAGCTTTCAATGTATGAATTCTGTGGACATGCGTCTGAGTTTAATAACCTTCAAATACATGTTCAGATTGAATGACCAAGTGGACTATTTCCTCAAAAGTACTTATTAGGATTGTGTTGGAGGCATACAAATAGCAAAGGAAACATACTCATGAATATGCCACTTGTTTCCAAATTTATTTCTCTCAACCTTGGCAGCATGCTCCTGTATTTGAGGTGTTCTTGTAGTACTACAGCAAATGAAAGTTGCAGCACTCTATGTATTTGCTGAATAAATGAGCTTACAGTTAGAATGCCATCTGAGTCAGTGCTGTATTCTCAAATGTGGTGAATGTGGCTAATTGGGTAGTGAACAATAGAACTTTCCTGTAATTTTGTTGTTCAGTGACTTGGTATGTTGTGTTTTCTCCCAGGCAATATTTACCAGAATTAGCTAGGAAATTCTATTTATATTCTATATATATTAATTGCAGGTGGGAAAAGGGCAGGGGGGTGGCAGAGGGAGCATTTATATACTGCAGGACAACCACTGTCATAAGACTAAGGTTTTTTTCTGGAACACCTTGCAAAAGCAAATAGCTTCCCCCCCCAGAAGTATGAGCAGCCACGGTTCCTTTTGCACTGAACTTTGAAGTGCACTACTGCTTAAATGGTTTACTTTGTTATCACTCACCTGTTTAAGGAGCAACAAGGTAAGGCACTTTGTGGAAAGAAAAAAAACCAAGTTTTCCTTATTAGTGCATGTTCCTTTGTCACTTACATGAAAGCAAACTATGCTATGTTCAGAAGCACCATTTCTTGCACTGGGTAATTTAACGAATTTTGTCATTGAGAAAGGCATATTTTGGTCATAATATGTTTCCTTAATGCACTTAATCTGCATGTCATGAGAACACTTGGCCTTCACCCCTTCCTTCTACTCTATTAATCTTCTAGCCTTTTCATCTCAGCCCTCATACTGAAGAAAACCAAAGGATGACACCAAAGAGAAACAAAGAACTGTTGTTAAATTAGATAAATGTAGTGCCACTTCCGCTAATTATCATTTACTTAGAATTTAGTGAGGATTCTTCTGTCACATCATCCATCACAGACAGACGTTAGGGTGGGAGAGAAGTAAGCAATTAAAACCACATTCTTCATTTCAGGTATTTTGTGATTTCTTGTTCGGTTAGGTTCCATTGACTGTTTTGCTCTTCCTGCCAAGTATAAAATCAATTGTCAAGTTTTGAGTTTAAAATTAGTGTCCCTGAAAGGACTTGCATTGACAGCCACTGAGGACGGAGTATAAATATATTTTACTTTTAGAACAGGTGCTGCATTAACAATTACAGCTGAAGCTTCCCCAGGCTGCCCCATTATCTTGTGCTTCCACCTTGGCCTGTGGTGTAAACCCTTACTGATGAAATCTAATATTTTGACATTCAGGTCGGTGGACCTTCACGTAGCACAGTCCACCTGTAGCGTCCCTGCCTGAGGAAGCTGACGACAGACAAGTGCTGTGCAGGATCTCTAACAGGATTGCAGTATTTTACATGCAGTAAGAACAGTCAGAGCTATGCAAGATAAGATAATAAGTGTAATCAAATTTCATACTCCAAGGAATACACTGATTGCCTCAGGGATCAGGAAAAATTTAACTCCATATCCTCACCTTTCATGCTGCTTCATGCAAGCAGAGCATATGTAACAGGGCAGAAAGTCCTCTAAGGCATCAGTTGTTGTCCACATTTTCTGGCAGGGTACCAAATTATATAGACCAGTAGTTCAACAACCTAGAACCTATAGAAGATTGGAAATCTTTGGTTCTATTAAAAAAATGACAATTTGGTGTGGGAGAGAGATTTTCTACACTGGAGCATCTTAAATTAGAAAATGGTTTACTTTAGACTCCTATTTGCCTTTGATTTGTCTCACATCACAATCCTAAATACTTCAATTCCAATCTTCTAGTTAATATTTTTGCATGTAAATGTGTGCGTATAGCTGTTGGCATCAAGTATTCCCTGAGCCAAATCCTGGCTCATGCAAACCCATCATCACACCAGTTAAATTGGAGAGCTAAAGCGCTCTACACCAGCTTAACATTTTGCCCTTAATTATCGAATTTCTTTGTTTCTTGATAGGTGCAACAGAAAAACTCCACAGGTACTTTTGAGCAGGCTGTCAACTCATTTGTGAACCACAGGTAAAGCCACCCACACGTTTTTCTGTTCCTGTAAAGGTGGTGGGGAAGGCAGCTTACATTACCCCACCAAGGCTGCTTCAGCCCTCCTGGTGTATAAGGTCAATTTAGAAGGTGTGATGTGTGTAACTGATGTCTTTGGCTTGCATTTTGGAATAAGATTAGGGTTTAGTTTTGGGGTACCTAATTTCCGACATTCCTTTTAGCCGCAAATAAAAAAAAAAGTTGTAAGATAATAGCAAGCTCCTTGGTTAAGAGCACTAGTGGGGATTTAATGCAGGATTTTGTACTTTGAAATGTTATTGCTGAAATTTACCTGCTCGTTTGTAACAGGTGTAACCACTCCTGGTGAAATAAGTGCCTTTTGTGAGGGTGCTGAGGGCCTCTGCAGGCCTTAATGACCTTGACCAGCCCCACCTGGGCATCAGGTGTTAATGACCCTGACTAGCCCCTCCTGGGCCCAGCCCTATTTAATATCCGGCCAGGACTCTCCTCCTGTTCTTCTAGTGGGGTTGTGGGCAGCTGTTCTTCAGACCTTGTGGACTTTCCCCTGGATTTCCAAGGTTGTCTTTGGACCTGGCTCAGTTCAGTGGCCCTGAGCCTCCAGGGAGCCTGTCACTACTGCTGGCCCTTGCAGCTATGTGGGTTGGTGAGGTCCCTGCCCTGCTAGTGTTGCCCAGGGCCCCTGCTTGCCCTCCCTTGCGCTGCAGCTGTGCTCCTGGACCCATCTTGTGCAGTGATCCAAAGGTGGTGTGATGAACCCCTTGAATGAGCAGATATCTGCCTGGTTTCTTAATCTGGTGTTGAAAGTCTGGGATTTGTGATGTTCATTTCTGCCTCATTTACCTCATCAAAAGGTGACCTGGGGCCCTCTTGAAGCATTGAGGGGGCAATAATCTCTCAGGGGGAAGGTGGTGGTTGAGGTCTGCCTTTGACCCGTTTGGTTTTGTGGGGTTTCACTGGTCTGTTTTAAGTTGATGTCCTGAAGCATGACATTTTCTGAAGGACTTTGTGGTTCCTTCTGAGTTTCCTTTTTTCCTGAAAAAAAACCCAGTCTAGTTGGTTTTTTTTTTTATTATTTATTTTTTATAAAAGTATGGGAGTTTAGGTGGTATGCTTTAGAGAAGAGGTGAAATGTTGGATAAGATTTTTGGCTTGTCTTACCTGTTATTAAATCAGGGTAACTTGCTTAAGTTAGTGATGTTGTACCAATATAAAAATGGTTTTTAATCAAGAAACTGTCTGTTAACTGTCTGTTCATTTTTACATGTGTGTCCGCTTGTATTATCTTTGATAATTTCTCTTTTAAATTTTGGTCTTTGCTTTATTAATGCTAAAAAAAAAAATATGCATGTACCAGCAAGAGCATTTGTGGAGGTGCAGGTAAAGTCCTTGAAAGACAAGGTGGTGGCAAGCTCAGGCTGGGAGATAATACTTAGGGCTTGGAGAAAACTGGGGCAGTCTGTGGGCAGAAGAGGGAGGAGGGAAAGGGGCTGATGCCAAGAGGATGGTTGTTACTGCCTGATGGCTGCCAGCAGAGGTGAGGATGGAAGTAGAAGTGCTGCCACTGTTGGCTCAGTGTGAATGCCACAGCAGCTTAAGTCAAGGAAGACGTCCTGTTAATGGAAATAAATTGTGTGCTGTGGATTTGTAGAGGAAAACATGGTGATGGAAGGATGGAGAATAAGATGTTAACTACACTGGACTTGGAACTGTAACTTGGATATTGAGCTGAAGTGAAAAAGGCAGAAGTAAAATGAGCTGACTTTAAGAAGGGGAACATGCAATGCTAAAAGTAAAAAACAAGGAGACTGCCTGTCTATAGAATATGGTAGCTTAGAGGAAGCATAGCTTTCTTGGCTGTTGCCCTGTAGCTACCAATCTGAATATCTAAAGAGCAATACATCATGAGTGAAAAAGGCAGCTCTTCCCTGTCCTTTGCTAGGAGAGGTATATCCTGCAGGTACGAAAACACTATCCAAAAGATAAATAAGACTGAACCAATTTTAAGTATTAATATTCATAATGCTGTCATGTACTTCAAGGGTAGCTTTGTCACTGGTTTTATCACAGTACAAAATGGCAGCATGCTGAACACTTGCTCCCAGTGCTTTTTCTCAGGTCTCCCTGTGTCTCTCATGAGTCACTTGGTAGGTCTTGGATGTTAGCTGCCACAATTCTATTTGTTGTATAAATTATTCAGGTGTGACTGAGGGAACAGAAAGAAGAGTTTGCTGGTGCAGCTTCTTTCAGAGTGGTTGCAGCTTGTTGCTGGCTGGGCTGCCTTAGATCTGCTATTAAAATCAGCATCTTATACTTTGTACTGTACAGCTTCTGTACAGAGAATCAAATCACCTGGGTGGCTGCTGCCAGTTTAATAGTATAATTGAGTAGTCTAAGCAGCATCTTAGCAGCTGCTCCAAGAGGCTTTAACCTCAGTGTATGCACATTTCCTAGGATTTTGTTTTTCAAAGAGAGGGATTATTGTCATATTCATTGTAATCACTCTAAGTACTGTAGGCCTGATTCCTGACTGCCTTGTATCTTCTGCAGTCATTTACAACTCTCGAAAAGGACTATAAAATGTGATGATGCTGGAATGGCTGCAATCTTATTACATTTGCAGAGAGGTAAATGATTGTACATTGTATATGGCAATGGAGAACCAGGGCATGTGCAGAATGAGTAGAAAGTCAGTGCAAGGATTAAGTCATTGCTGAGGTGTGAGTGAGTATGTGGTAGAAAAAGGCAGTGGAGGGGAAAAAAAAGGCAGTGGAGACTTTACACTGTAATTCTAAATAAGGTTTTTATTCAAATCTATCTTCGTGTCTACTGTGGTGCTTAGGCTTGCTGGGAGTTGTATGGATTCTCAAGGCAATCCTTACTCTAGATCATGGTCTGTGCTCGGTGGTTTGTTTTTTGGTGGTTTTTTTTCTGGACTGTATTCAGCAGGCATCTTTAGCTGCCTGCAGTCTGCCATGCCAGGAGTGGGCCAGGTGTTGGGAACAAGTTGTAGGCAGTAATGATTTGGGGTAAATATAAAGGAGAATGTGAGGCTGGGGTGTACAACTAAAATGTATCTTAAGTGTGCTTAAAAAAAGTGAACACTAGACAGACTTTTGGTGGTTGAGTCAAAGTTTGGATTAAGCTTTGCAGAACCCCAAAATTTGAGCTAGTTTCGGCTACACTGTGACAGAGGCAAAGTTTGTATGGCAGAATTTCTCTGCCTGGACAGCCAGCTCTCTATAGGCAGAGCAGAGTACAAAGAGAACAGACACCTGGAGGTTCAGGCTGGCAACTGAACCTGAGCTGACAAGACAGCCCTTGGCTTGTGATTAAGACAAATCTCCCTTTGCCCATGTATATCTGGTTCAGCCTGAATGTTCTATTTGTATTTCCACTCAAGCTGTAAATAGCTAGATATCCTTACAAGTGCCAGGGAAAAAAAAAAGTGGAGTCACCTCTTAGGTGCAGCTTATATGTCACTGTCTGTGACTCCACTAGCACAAAATGTCTCAGTCATAAAATGCCAAATCCTAAGTATGACAAATAATCCTACATTATATTAACATTTATGAAGGGGAAGGTGGAGAATGAATTTCATAGATTTAGTAGAAATTTCCATATGAAGAAATCACTCCATTGTTGTTATTGTTTGGCAGTGCCATATTTCCAAGGTTATGCTGTTAAGGCAAAAGGTTCCATATTGCATTTCCAACCAAGCCTGACTGATTAAGGGTGTTGGGAGGAATATGTTTTCCTTCCAGAATCTTAATTAGGTTGACTTTAACTCACGACAGGAGATTCTGCCAGCTGTCAGCTGCTGCTTGGATCTCTTACTAATTAAAACTCTGAGGAAGCCTATTAAAGGTGTTCAAAAAGCCAAATCTCCCTTTAAAACATCTCTGGCACTGCAACAAAGTGTATGACAGTGATATTACAGCATAGATAACTTGTCTTTTGCTTTTCATCTTGGCAATATGCCAGTTATGCTGGCTATATAGGCTTTTCATTCAAAGCCCCTACCTGTCACCTTTGTGTGAATGGACTAAAAGGAATTTGAGGTGAAATTTTGCTGGTGTTCAGTTTTGATACATCTGACATCCAGATTTTCTAAAGCAATGAGTATAGCTGATACCGAAATATTTCTCTTTAGGTTCAATTTCTGAGGCAGTGACATCCTGTAGTTTATAAGTATTTTGAGCTTTGAAACAGATGATGATATAAAAGCATTGTTGTGCCACACTTGTTGTTAATTAGATGCTGCAACTAGGGTACTGTACTTTAAAGCTTTTCCAGTGTACCTGTTTCAGAGTCATGTTTAAGAAAAAAAAAATCCTCCTTGCAAACCTAGTCAATTTTCTAGGCCAACAAAAATCCTAAGCAAGGTACAGATATACTGCCAAAAAATTCTTTTTGGCAGTATCACTTTCTCCACTGGGGACCTGGCAAAATAACTCTAGCTTTTGTAGGCTGTCTGCAAAGACAAAAATTTGCTATTATAGCTGTATTTTATCTTCTCAGGTGTAGACAGATAAAAATCTAAGAAGATTTTGCAGAAAGAAAAGAGTTACTGGAACAGCAAGAGATTTCAGATGGCAGGACACTGAATGGATGGGAAACAACGTTTAGCTTTCCAGAAGGTCACTGAGTTTAGAACTTCACTCAAACTGTTGTATTGCAGTTCAGACATGGGTTTTTAAGCAGGTTGCTGGCTTCTTGGTAAGGAAGTTAGGGGCTATGAGAAACACTTTTGTGACAGATGAGAAAGCCTCTAGGTGAAGTTATTCTCAGTAGATGTCTGCTAAGAAAATTAACTAGCCTTAATAAGTTCTCCCCACATGTTCCAGAAGGTGGCATGTGGCAAGACTTCTGATTTATGGAAGAAAAAGCTTAGAGCTGCTGCCAGGATTTAAGGTAACCTGGGATTACTCAGAAGTGAGATGTGGGATTTCTCCAGAAGAGAACTTACAGTCCATTTGACTTCATGTATGACCTTTCTCTGCTCCCTCAGTCACTTGTGATGGCAGGTGCTGTGGCCTCTGTTGTCCTGGCGCCTCACAAAAGCTTAAGCAAGCTCCCTATGGTCCTTCTAGGCATTTAGTCCCATGCCAGGTGTAATTTTATTGATGCTCAGGCCCTGATTATGAACTTTTCTGGTGCTCCTTTTTTGCAGCCAGGTGTCCAGCAGCACCTGTCCAGATCGATGGAAATATTGTGGGTGCATCTGGCTCAATAGTGCATTAGTTAAAACCATAGTCGTACACCGATTCCTTTATTCTTGCAGTCTAGCTATTTCTGTTCCTAGATCTCCCTTGAAATATATGCCTTTCTGCAAATAGTTGACTAATGTTCATGCTGTGATCCTCTATAGTCTCTAGATATTTATCTGCAGAATGAGTTGTTTTCTCAATGTTGCATTTGTTCATTTACTTATTCCTATCCAGTGATAGACTTGAGTCAGTATTGCATTGAACTTATTTCTCCCGCTATTTCTTCAATTAAGCATGATGTCATGCCAATGGTACCTGTTTTATATTGTGTAGCTGTAGTTTTTACAAGGTGTTAAAACAATTCTTCAAGCATTTAAGAATTTAATAGGTTAATTAAAGGGTAGGGAGTTATTAATTGAATTTCACATGGTGAGTTCCATCAAATACTTTGGGAAGAAACAACATGATTATTGAAACCCCAACACCTAATTTTCTTGGGTGTGCCCATCACTGGAAATAAGAATGAAAGTTTTAGTAAAAAAAAAGTGCCACAATAAGCTTATTTGAGCAATCCCAAAGGGATAAATTAATGTTATGCCTTTCTACACAATAATTCAGGTTTATGCAGTTCTGTTCTTTGATTTCACAACAGAAACAAATTTAAGAATGAGATTATTGAGGATCCCCCCCCCCCCAGTAATACTGTTTTGGAACAAAAACTGCTTGGTGTGTGTTTCTGAATGTTTACACAACAAAATATTTTTATTTTTAACCTCTCCCTTTCCTCCTCTAAAGGAAAGATCATGGCTTCTGTCCTTGCTATTATAATTATCTAGTTTTTCTGGAATAAAAATGCACATTTATTTCATAAGCAGTTGGCTCATCTAGGCACACGTGTATATAAGTTGTTTTTGTGTTAAAGTTGATTTGAAAACCATCTCTTTCTTAAACTGCACAAAGGGTGGAAATTTTTTATTGGTAAAAGCTTCAGTTGAAAGGCACTAAATACTCATCCATATATTAATTGACTTGTCACCTGGTGATACTAAACTGTTCTAATGCTGTAATATAACTCTGTCAGTGTCTTGTCTTAGTGGTGTAGAGTTATTTTTAGGTATTATTGTCACGGGTTTCTGTGGCAGGGGATGGGCCGCAGGGGAGTCTCCTGTGAGAAGCTGCTGGAAGCTTCCCCAGCTCCAAGCCAGACCTGCCGCTGGCCCAGGCCGAGCCCGTCAGCCACGGCGGTAGCGCCTCTGGGAGAACAGATTTGGGAAGGGGAACACGCAGTCAGTAGGGGGACTGGAATGTGAGAGGAACCCCTCTGCAGATACCGAGGGCAGTGAGGAAGGAGGGGCGCCTGAGGAGGTGGATGCCCCCGCAGCCCGTGGGGAGACGGCAGGCTGTGTCCCCCCCGGCCCATGGAGGGGAGCAGGGGAGCGGAGGCCCCCCAAGATGGCCGTGACTCCATGGGGAAGCCCGCGCTGGAGCAGCGTGTGACTGAAGAGCGGCCCGCGGAAAGGACCCACGCCAGGGAAGTTCGTGAGGAACTGCAGCCCATGGAAAGGACCCACGCCAGGGAAGTTCGTGAGGAACTGCGGCCTGTGGAAAGGACCCACGCCAGGGAAGTTCGTGGAGGACTGGCTGTCTCCTGCAGCGGAGCAGGGGCTGAGTGAGGAGTCCTCCTCCCCCTGAGGAGGAAGGAGCGGCAGAGACCAGGTGTGGGGAGCTGACCCCAACCCCCATCCCCTGTTCCCCTGCGCCGCCGGGGGGAGGAGGGAGAGAGAACCGGGAGTGGGGTTGAGGCGGGAAGGAGGGAGGGATGGGGGGAAGGTGTTCTCAGGTTTGGGTTTGCTTCCTAATACCCTTGGTTTGTTTTGACTTGTAGTAAATTAATTTGGTTTTGTTTCTTCCCCAAGTTGCGCCTGTCTTTTGCGCGCGACCGTAAGAGGTGAGTGATCCCTCCCAGTCCTTATCTCAACCCACGAGCCTGCCTTTCTATTTTTTCCTCATCCTACTGGGGTGGGGGGAGTGGGCGAGCGGCTGCGTGTTGCTTTGTTACTGGCTGGGTTGAAACTATGACAATTATCGTGTGGGTATCTGGTAACATTTCATTGTGTAAGAAGCGAAATAGACCATAAAATTATCAGTTCATCCATACAAAGGTCACATGACAAGTGCTCACTTTTGCAGTACTGAGTGGTGCAGTTGGTAGCTCTAGAAATGTGTGCTTACTTTGCATTGCTTTGATTTAAGTAAAACCATGTGGTTAGAACCTCCAAATAACCATTGTGTTATCATCATTGAATGTTGCATCTTTCTTTGCATCTGCTGGGAAAAAGTTTGCAATCATGTTTATGTATATGTCTGTATACACACGTGTAAAATTTGTGCTTTTACATGTGTTGGTGTGAAATCTGAAGTTGTTAACAGATTTCCTTCCCATATCCACCTAGAGCTATGTGCCACTCCAGTCCCTTTTGGCAGCATGTTTTCCAGTTTTCACATCAGCATAGATACTGATTTATCTCACCAAAAGCTAAGTTGCAGCAAGGAGACTACCTTTTGACCTGTGATAGTAATACAAGGTGTTATTAAAAAAACCCACAAACATGCAAGTTGTAAAATTTGCAAAGGTACTCTAAGATATAAGCTTTTTTCCAAGTAATGTGAAGACAAGCAAATAAAATCAAAATACAGAAGGTATTGATCTCTTCTATGGGTGAACTGTTCTAAGTGATTTTTAAGCTCTAGACTTTAATCACTGTGTTTTACATAAGCTTGATCTGAACTGTTACTGCTTTGAACTAACAGCAGGCTGAGAATGTTAAGAGGGTGTCGGCACAAAGCTCTAGTCTAAAATACATGATCTGTATTTTAAATTGGAAATTAGCTGTCCAGCAGAAGAGTAGCTCTGCTTTCTCTGCCTCTGTCAAAGTCCTGGCAACTCAGGCTAGTGACTGCCCCGGCAATGGGCCAGTACTGCATGTGCCAGCAACTACGGCAGCAGGAAGATTCTTCCTGTCCCATGCCTGACTTCCGTGGGCATCTGCCCTCATTTGTTCCTGGCATGTCTTGTGGCACTATTTTCTTGCCCACCCCCCCACCCCCCAATTGCCTCTGTGATGTACTCCCTTTGCCTGCTGCCAGCTGAGGATATCTGCTGATCTTGTCAAGCATTTTCTTCCCAGTACCCCTGTGAGGGAAGGAAATTTTCATTAATATCATGTATAGAGGTACAGGTTGGCAGTATGTGGGGTTTAGTTGCTTGTTCCAGGTATCACAGACAATGAGTAAAAATGCCTGAAGTCCTTGCTTCTGAGATCTGAATGCATACTCAGACACAAGACCACCTTTGTGCTGGACTGAAAAATCACTGCTCTTGTTGTCAGAGTAACACTTCAAAACTCAATTAAGGCAGTACTGATAGACAGCCTTTTCTAGCTTCCAACATCAGGTACATTAAGTAAAAGAAATCAACAGCAAGAAAACCCTTGTGAGAGTAACACCTGGCACATCATGAACAAGCAGTGTCATCCTTATGTTGAATTACATCCACTTGGACTTACAATTCCTTTTTCTGTTTTATGGTCTCTTACAAGAAATGATTATCTGTCCTATTTCACACTGTTTGGCAGGTGAGTGTTCGTGGATTCTGTGCAAGAATGATCTGGCTGTTAAGCTCATTTGCTTTATTGTGTATGTAAGGCACACTAATATGCCAGCAAAGGAGACCATGGTAAAATTTAAACAAAGATGAATTTGTTATACAACAATTTAACACTTCAAATATAGAAACATTAAGTGTATAATTCATCTTGATTAAACTCTTCAGGTACAACTCAGCCTTTCAGGTAGCTAACTTTGTTGCATCAGATAAGTAACTCCAATACTAGTTGCCTTGCTTTCTTGAAAAAATCTACTTATAGGTGATATAGGAGTAATGAAAAACAAAGTATCATACAGTGTTTGTATATTAGATAGTCCTGTATTCTAATAATGTGTGCCAGATCTACAGGAAAGCCTGTGAAAAGTTTACCACTTAGACATTTTCTGTAACATTTTAGCAAAACTATAGAAAAAACAACTGTGGAGGCCTTTTGTTCTCTTCATAATTCTTTTCTAGGCTTTTTTCCTGCTCTTGACTCCCCAGTTTAAATTAGTGCTCAGACACCTTAAAAAATGTTAAGGGATGCAAACTGTGAATAGTTTGATTTTATTCATCTCTTTTCACTAGCTCATGTGTCCAACAGAAGGACAGAATGAACCTTCTCTGAAGCTTGGAGCCTTTTTGGAATATTCTAGAGCTAAAATTGCTTGCCATAAGCATCTCTAAGAAATGGGCTACTGCAAGGCTACTGGGATACAGAAACAAGTTTGTGGAGCCAAGGGATGTGCACTTTTGGTTTAGGAGAATTTTCTCTGTTCAGGGAGACGTTTCAGGAAAAGTATGCACAGGCTACAACAGGAAAATAAATTTCAAAATTTGTGCATACAGTATTTAAAGGCACACTTCTAATTAACCTCCACAGTTAATATGTTATTCCTTTAGTGTAATTATTGATGTTATTGAAGAGATAATAAAGTTTTGATTTTATAGAACCTGTAATAAACACTGTTCTTTTATTGAATTATTGCCTGGATGCATCTTACTGCTTTCATTTTTGACGAACTGTGCTATAGGAAGAAAGAAAAGGGTAATACACACTAAAACCTTCAAGTGTAAATTTATTTTACTTATGTGACTACAAAAAACTTTCTGGCTATTGTGGTATTTGTGCATGTTTAGTATAACTGATTTTTTTTCCTGCAAGAACTTCCATTTCTGGGAAAAAATCAAACTAGAGAATTAGCTTCTTTCTTGGCAGCTAAGATGCAAAATGGGAAATGTTGATGTTACTGACTGTAAAAGGGTTGACAAAGAGTAGCTTGCTGCTTTAACCTTGCTGCCTAGAGACTCAAGCTACCTATTTGTTACCTTTGGTTCTCATTGTAAAGGCATATTTAAGTTGCAAAGTGTGAAAAAGACATAGTTGTTTATGGTCTGTTTAGATGTTACATAAGTCTTCAGATGGTACTTTCAATGTTGTTTCCATTTTGGTAAGCCTCCCATGCTAATGTACATAGGAACCTACTGCTTTTGAAATGATGGTTGCAATATAAATGTCAACCTTGCACATTTTCCCTATTTCAGTTTTCCCCCCATGCCTTTGTGCAGTCAAGGCTCTAAGCTCTTGCATGAAGTTAGAAAATTGTGGTGGGTTGACCCTGGCCAGATGCCCACCAAAGCTGGTCTATCACTCCCCCCTCCTCAGCTGGACAGGGGAGAGAAAATATAACAAAGAGATTGTGGGTTGAGATAAGGACAGGAGAGATCATTCACCAGTTACCGTCATGGGCAAAACAGACTCAGCTTGGGGAAAATTAACTCAATTTATTACAAATCACCCAAAGTAAGGTAATGAGAAATAAAACCAAATCTCAGAACACCTTCCCTCTGCCCCTCCCTTCTTCCTGGGCACAACTTCACTCCTGGATTCTCTACCAAGCCCCCCCCCCCCCCCCCCCCCCCCCCAGAGGCAGAGGAGCATGGGGATGGGGTTTATGGTCAGTTCATGGCATGTTATTTTCTGCTGCTTCATCCTCCTCAGGGGGAGGGCTTATCACACTCTTCCCCTGCTCCAGTGTGGGGTACCTCCCATGGGAGAGTCCTCCATGAACTTCTCCAATGTGGGTCGTTCCCATGGGCTGCAGTTTTCCACAAACTGCTCCAGCATGGGTCCTTTCCATGGGGTGCAGTCCTTCAGGAGCACACTGCTCCAGCGTGGGTCCCCCATGGGGCCACAAGTCTTGCCAGAAAACCTGCTCCGTGGGCTCCTCTCTCCACAGATCCGCAGGTCCTGCCAGGAGCCTGCTCCAGTGTGGGCTTCCCATGGGGTCACAGCCTCCTTCAGGCACCCACCTGCTACAGTGTGGGGTCCTCCCTGGGCTGCAGGTGGATATCTGCTCCACCATGGACCTCCCTGGGCTGCAGGGGGACAGCCTGCCTCACCAGGGTCTTCCCCACAGGCTGCAGGGGAATCTCTGCTCCGGCACCTGGAGCATCTCCTGCCCCTCCTTCTTCACTGACCTGAGGGTCTGCAGGGTTGTTTCTTTTACATGTTCTCACTCCTCTCTCCGGCTGCTGTTTCCATCTGTCCCAACTTTTTTTCCTTCTTAAAAATGTTATCATGGAGGTGTTACCACTATCACTGATTGGCTTGGCCTTGGCTGGTGGTGGGTCCATCTTAGAGCTGCCTGGTATAGGCTTTCTCTCAAACACAGGGGAAGCTTCCAGCAGCTTCTTACAGAAGCCACCCCTGCTACCACAACCTTGCCACACAAAGCCAATACAAAAATTAATTGTTTTTTTGCTTAAAATTATTTTCACCCTTTTATTCTATTAAACAAGGGATCAAAAATACTTGTAAGAAAATCCTCAAGTATGATAAAACTGTATGCAGTTCCCAAGTTCACCAGGTTCTATTTGGGGTGAATGTAGAAAATCAGGCATTAATAAAACACAGGTTTCTCTCACTTGTACTTTGAGAAGCTGTGATATGTTTCACAACAGGTGTATTTAGTTTTGCAGATACCTGGAGTTACATTGAAGTGTTACTTGGACACATACAGCACTGCTTGTTTTCTTCCACATCCCTTCTTCCTGATCCTCCTTGTTAGCTTTTTTAGGTCTCTAGCACCTGTGCAGTTAGACAAGCATTCCTGCTAGCAATTTTAGCCTCTCTACAGAGATTTCTACCTATACTTGCTAGCTCTCTTCTATCCTCTGTTCTCTTTCTGTTTTTGCTAAGAGCAGGGTGTACTGAACATGATGTTAAGTACAGAATCACTTTCAAAATTGGGAGTCAATGCAATAACCCCAGGTATGTTGGCTGATGGAGGGATCCTGCTTAGTACTCCTGGTTCTGGAAGCTTAAGCCACTTCTGACCAAGAAAGAAAATACTTGGTTCCTACTTTAAAGGCTTGTAAATTCTTCTGTATATCAACAAAGGGAAGGGGACAGAGAACCTCAATGCACCAGTCTGTTACCTACAACTTGGATAGGATATTACTAGTAGTGTCATAAAATCGATAGACTTTGAGAGGTCAGAAATCCAGAAAGGTATATGTTATAGGGTCATTAAAAGTCCATCTACAATTTTTTTTCCTGCTCAGATTTAGTCTAGAGGAATGGGAAGAGACTAAGTTTAAGAGCATGTTCTCCTCCCTCCAAACCAAGTCAAACCTAAGGTTCAAAAAAGTTGTTCAAGGGAAAACATTTGAATAGTCATTATGATATTAAGTTGCTGTTGTAGTCTTATGTTGGAATCCTCTATGCCATTAAAATGGTGAACAGTGGAAAGACAGGGTGTGATTCCATATTGACACAGGATCACCTGTTAGTACTCTTAATCCACCGTGGATATGGGTACATGATGATACTTCTATTAAAGCAGCCAGAGCTAGGCTGGTTGCTTTTTAAATGGGTTTATGCTGACAGAGAAAGTTGATAGTTCATATGTGGTAAGTTTCTGAGTGGCACAGATGATACAGGACTGATTCTAAAATTTTGAGAAAAAAGTTCCTATCCAAAATGGGAGCTCTTCCAGCAGTATTTTTACTTGTATTTATCAGCTATAAAAGCAGGCTCTGTCTACATTGGCATGAGCAGTATTCTGAGAGGAGAACATGACTGTTGTATTCTGGCATGTATAAGTAGTTCTGGGGCTAATATAGGTGCTAAAGAAAAAAGTAGTATAGAAAACAGCACAAAAGAACATTAGTTTCAAGGGGAAAGATCAATGCTTTGCTCCTCTTTTTAAAGAGAAAACTACAAAAATGTTGAGCATTCCTGTATTTATACAGGCATAACTTATCAGTGTTTATACATGACATCCTGGGTATTAGTCACAATGATATTTAGCAGCTGTAATCTGAAGAGTCTTAATAGTAACAAGTGTGATCAAATGTGTGTAGAAGAGCTGTAAGGCTGTTGGTTGCTCCAGTCACACCTCTATCTGCTATCCTCTTGTTGCTTCACACCCTCCATTGTATTTGTGTATTCAGCATGGCATGTCCTACTAGAGGGTAGTATTCGAGGGATGTGTATGTCAATTCTTCAAGAAGGATCCTAATCAAGATCCTTGATTGCTGCCACAATAGAAATAAAAATAAAATAATGATAAATTAACTTCTGCTGGCCTAAGATGTATTAAGTGACACATGGTTAGAAGTTTTTTAGGTAGCAGTCTGGTAAAACTGATTTCTCTCGATTTGGAACTAGAAAAAAAATATGGTTTCATGTATGAACCCTTTTGAATTTAAAAAGGGTGGTTTAAACTGTTCTACTTGCTATCTGTATAACTGGTACATACCTAATATTGCAGATATAGTTTTGAGGGCACAAATGATAGCATAAATGAAATGTCCATAAATAATATGGCCAGCAGTACATGTTCTTATTCTGAGCATAATGCAGTGTACTCTTCAGATGTGCCTAAGAGATGAGAGGAACGGATATGTTTTTGTATTACAAGTGCTATAATGTAAGATGTTATCTAATGCAGTATGAGCTCAGTATTGCATTAGAGCCTCTCAATGGGAAATCAAAATCACATCCTATTAGTGTGAAATATCTTCTGTTACTTTCTTTTAGCTGGTTAAACCTTCTCTTTAGCAGGTTGTGTTGCACTGATGTAAACCTCATGTTTCCACCTGGAATTCCTGAATGTTATGTAGCATTAAAGTCTAATAGCATACACTGCTACTTTGCTCTTGCTGAGCACAAGGCAATGTTTTTATTATGTTAACATCTATTTGACTTACAGAGACTTTTTGCAGTTAAAAGTTCACTTGGTGCAAGTCAACAGTAATGATATTCTCAATGTAACAGACGCTACTGGGTGCCTGCAATTGGACATAGGTCACATTCACCTCTGGTGCAACACTGCAGCTAATATCTGGGATGAATTTTGACCTTAATGAGCATGTGGAAAGATGTTGCTGGCATTCACAAGGCATTCAGGACTCAAAAATGTTCCATGTTATTCCAAGTTGCTAAAAACTAATGGGGGGCTTCAGGAGGAGAGTGTTCAGATTGTTGTTCAACAAAATGTAGCTTGAGTTATTTTTCCTAGATTTTTCTTCTTTACCCACCAACAGTTAACATGAAACACTAATCGTGACTTGTAAATTGCTGACTGAAGTTAAAGCTTCTAAAATGTCTGCTGTAAACTCTGGCTGCTTCTGCAAAAGTTAATACTGCATACATTTTCCTTTAAAGAATACTTTGCTGGTAGCTTTCACTTTTATCTAGGTAATGATGAAGCTGGAAAAATCACACTTTCTCTACCAAACGCCTTTACTGTTTATGCTAATATTTTTTAGCTTTGTGTTCTGAATGAAGGCAAACACAATCTGGCTATTCTAAGATTTTTGTGCTTACCTGTGTCACCACTGAAATGCACACAGAATGAAACATGCTTAAATGTTTCAACAGAGCCACCAGGTTTGCTGGCATTTTAAAAGCACATTGCAATATCTTTCTCTGGGGTAAATGACTGTGCTGAGATCTGATGAAATTGTGAGTCCATGATGGTTTGTATTTTAAGTCAGCAACTTGAATGTTTATTTTCTGGTGAATAACTTTAAGATTAATTTTTATTACCCCATTTTTCTGTGGATTGAAATTGTACACCTGAATAGGTAACCCAGCTCAGCTGATGTCTTGTATTCTACAAAGCTACAGGTAAAGTAATGGTATATTTGAGCCTGTTGAAGGCAGGGTAATTTAAATTATGTCTGTATAATACATACTTTGGCTGAAATTCTTTTTGTGCAGAGGCTGAATACTTAAGTTTCATATTAATAGCAGCTGGACAAGCCTTATGTTAACCCTTTGCACAGGGATGACCTTTGCCTGAGGAAAAAAGGTTAGTAAAATGTCACAAGTGTCGCATATTCTGCCTACATCAACTTCACATGGAATGTAGAATCAGTATGTTCAATCTGTTCTCTGAGTAGGAAGAAAGGAAAAGGTGCTGAAAGTGAAATGAGACTCTAAAACATCAGTGCTAAAATGGGAATGTGACCCTTATTCTTTTTGCTAAAGATGTGTGTAAATGTTAAGCAGCAAGCAGGTTCAAAGTGCTCATTTGTCATGTGCAAGCACAATATTTAATAATTAAAGTGCAATGAAAGCAAAATAGGTGGTGGGCATTGGATAATCTTGATAAAACCCAGTGCTCGTTCCCAGTGACGTGAGACTGAGACATGCAATCACTTAAGCCGGACAGTAAATAGACTTTATGACTATCTTCTATACATAATGCTTGGTATTGCCCTGAATGTCTGTAGTGGGTTTGGTACTTGCGAATTGATTTGTCTTAACTTGCACTCTTTCCCCACAACTTCTATCTTGTCCCTACTAACCATATAAAATGCATCCATATCCATATTTAGAAAAACTAATACCAAAGCCAGACTCTTATTTTCTATGTATTACCACAATTTGTTTTAATTGTATTGTTGGCATGAAAAGAAGATCCATTCAACCAGGAATACCCAACTTGATATAAGCTACAAAAACTCATTAATCCTTTTGGTTATTTTTAAAGCAAGCACCAGAAGGAACTACAATCAATACCAAAGGTCACTTCACATTAAAAATATTCCAATGAGCTTAAAAATTCAGGCATTTATCTGTTATGCAGTTATTGCTGATGAAACATGGGACAGAAGTCCATACATAAATTTGCATGAGCAGCTTGCAGTGCTCCTCTGGTATTGATAGGATGTTCAAGATACACAAATTATTAGACAAGTACCGACAGAATGTAACAAATAGGGAGATGGCAGGGCTCATTAATACACTTCTAATGTATAGTACTATTGAAATAAACCTCTGCAGATCAATACTATTACTGTTCAGTAGAGCTATCTTTGTGAAACAAGTAATTAAGCAATGTCACTGGCATAAATAATAATAAAGATGTTGTGAACAGATAGATTAAGCAAGGGGAAGTTACTGTGAGGTGCTACTGGGCTGCAGTGGCACAAAAATTCTGTTTTCTCAAGAAATCTAAGGTAAGAGCATCCTGTAATATCCTGGCATGTTTGTTTTGGGGTTTGGTTTTTTTTCCAACTTGCCTCATTTCCCCAAATGTGCAATACAAATGAAATGTTTTTACAGCTATGGCTAAATGCAACAGGAGCTTTCAGGAAGGTCGAAAGAGCAAATTAAAAACATAATTTAATCATCTATCTAAAAAATTAGGCCTGATCTTGCACTCTGTTTCATGTTGCACTTGTGCTGAGCTCCATTTCAGTTATGGATTGCAGGTACAGATCACAGGCTTATCCATTGCCACACATACAGGCAGCAGCATCAGAGCTCAAACTCATAAATTTTGGGTAAAAATAGTATAAGCTTCTATCACTCATGCTTAAAAGTGATTGTTTACCAGTAGCAATCCCACTAGCAGCATGACTTAGTTTTCCAAGCGTTTGAGGGAAGAATAGCTAGTAGTTGAATATTGGATTGGTATAAAATAAAATTCCATCAAAGAGATGAGTTTCTCTAGTTAATGACTATTATTTTTTCAAAATGTTCATGTTCCTAACTGTGTAACCTATGCCTTCCTCTCTCGTAGGCATGTTTCAGAAAATTATTAACTAAACTGGCTGGGATATTGAGTTGTTAAGATTCAAGAATTGTGGGAGTATTAGCATTTTTCCTTGTACAAACATAAATTAGATGTTGAATGTAGTTGTCTCCAGAATCATGAGGTTTTGCTATCAAAACTTCAGTGCAATCAGGAATGTCCAATAACTGAGGGCTAGGTTCCTGCAAAATACCTTAAACATGGAAATTCTAGGTAGGTTTTGCCCTTTTCTATTTTATCTGTTGTTAGGAGGTGAAGAGAATTTAGTACCTTTTTATTGTATGAATTTGGGCACTTGAATTTGTTTTGGTGCTGGTGCTTGAGCTACTGTTCAGTTTTTACTTGATATTGTTGGATAAAACATTTAAAACATTTTCCTCGTGTCCAGCCATAATATCTTGGTTACACAACTGGTTCACTGCTAGGAAATGTGTGGGGGTTTTTACCTCAGGGTAGCTATCACGCATTAGTTATTCTGAGTCAAAGCTCAGACAGGATATGGCATGTTATCTGCACTGCAACATAAATAGATAGGGTCATCTACTGGTGTGAAGCAGAGTGAAGACAAGGTCTATAACAAGTTTCATTGACCAGGGTACAGGGAGACATTCACAGTGAAGACAATACATTGAAATGCAAGGAGCAAAAGGAGGAGAAATAAAGCAAAGGAGATGAGAACTAATACGCTTCCAGGTCTCGGATGACAGTGCGAATGATGAAAGTGGTAATTTTGATTCATATTAATTGGCTATGCATGGAGGGGGAGGAAGATCAGTAAACAATCCACCTCTTTCAAAAGATTTGTTAAGATATAGGGCATCAGAATAAGGGAAGTTCTTTTCTGGGTAGACACTTTTTTTAAAATGACAAATTTGGAAATGAAGACTCAGGCTTCAATGAGTTACTCCTGAAAGCTTTTTTCTTTGTTGTTAATATTAAACACAGATCATCCTAAATCAGCCTTCTGAACCTGCTCAAACAGAGCATTTCAGACCTACCGATTTTATGTTCCTACAGCATGTTGTTATTTCTCCTCTCACAGGACGTACATTATGTAAGTTTTTGTTGTACATTATACTGGCTTTAGAAAGAAACGGGATTTACACAGCTACTTGCTGCCTGGTAAAGCACGCATGCATACACTCGCATATATTTGAAAACTAGGTCGAAGTTTCTGTGCTGAGGTGCATGTGATTTTAAAATTCTTGGCAACTTAGCTATTTGGAATTGGGTAAAACACAGCTGGATTTCTTTCACAAACCCTTTTTTGTGTTGCATATCTTGCTTAACTGGTAAGCATTTAACCAGGATGGCTGCTTTACTGGAACATCTCCCAGGAAACCAATTTAGCCTAATATTAGTGAATGACAATGACTGCTGTTTAATTGGGACATTATTAGCCAAAATTCAGCTTATATGAAAAGTAGTTGGCCGGTGTGGTGAGGTTAAGTGGTGTTTAACCAGGTGTTAAATAGACCTACAGGCCTAAGCTCTCTTCTCTGAAGAGGAAGTAGCTGGATTTATTGAATATATTAGAAAATTTGAAGTAGATATTATTTCTACTTGTCATGCTGTTAATATAGGACAGCATAATGCATGTGTTCATTTTTTAAAAAGCAGATTTTAAGTGGGCCAGCTGTACATCTACAGGACAACCCACAGCTCGAAAATGGCCTGCACTGCCCGGTGGCTTTGAGTGCTCATCACTTTTTGACTCTCCCTCAGTGACTCTTGGCATCATGTTGGGGAGACCAATTTTTAACATGTTCTTTGCACCCCAGGGAAGATGCAGCTGAGAACTGGTAGCAAGTGGTGTTATCCCAGCATGGCTGAACAGAGATCCAGGCTGGTTCTGTACTTGGAGGAGGAATACACAGATTAAAAGAGAGAGTTGCAGGCTGCAATTGGATGATTCAGCTAGTTGGCACCGTCTTAAACAGGTGTCTGGGATGTTGCTAGCAGCATGACAGGAACTGGGCACAGCACCTGAGAAAAGGTATGAACTTAGTTTGGGATTTAGTAGTTAATAAGTGCAGAAGATCTAAATGAAGTGTACTGTTTTCTGGTTGAATATATTTTATGTTAGTTTAAAATTATGAGTCTTCTACCTTGCTTCCAGTGGTTGTATTGCATAAAAAAAACTGGGCCTGTGCTTGGAGATCCTTGGTGCCTACCTCTATTAATGTCAGCTTGACCATACTTTGTTCTAGTTTTCCAACCATAACTTTAACACCACAGTTCTCACCTTTCACTTTTTTTTTCCCACCTGAATTCCTATGCTATTCCCACAATGGAGCAATAAAGGCACGTTGTTTTTGTTTCATTCATATTTTGGCCCTGAGGTCTTTAAGTCTTAAATTCAGTTTCTGAAGCAATTCTTATTTAAGCATTAACATTGGATCATAGTAATATTTCTGCCCCACTAAATCAAGCACTTTTTTAAAGAAAATAGTGTCATTAATTATTGGAGCATTTGTTTCATCCCTTCTTCCTCTGCAGGTGCTGGGATATGGGGACCCTTTCCTAGTGCTATGTTGCTGTGGTTTAGGTGTGCAGTCCACTTGCACCCCTGGAGTCCCTTCCCCTGGGGAAGGGTGCCTGGCCCCCTTCTGTTCCTCCCTGCTACAGAAGGGCCTCATAGAGCAAGAAACAGCCCTCCACATTGGAAAAACACATTGGGGAGCTGCTCACCATGGCAGTTGCCCAACAGGATGTGTCTGTGATGCACTGTTACTGGGGTGTGAGGTGTCCCATGTGCCCAGGTGTTCTGCAGAGCCCTCTGAAGTGGGCATCCATTTCAGGATTATCCACCACTGTGAAGTACTAGACTGTAATGCAGCAAGTCTTTTCCAGTCCTATGTTTCTATGAAAATTCAGCCAAGTTATACAGTAGCAAAGAAAATATGGGGATCCCGTGGTCTGAACTTACCTTGTTTCCCCTCTGGAGGAATTTTGGTGCAGCTTTTCCCAATCAGCAAGTCACCTACTTATGCAGGAAATTGCGAGTCCGTTATTTCTGACGCTTTCAGAAACTGAAGTTTAGAGACAGACTGATTACAATTAACTTCATGCATGTAGTTTTAAAAATATAAGATAGAGTATAATTAACAGGGAAAGATATTCCAATATCCAGTTCTGTGGTTCAAGAAAAATTTCCTGTTGTACAGCTTATTTTCAAGGCCTGTCTGCCCAGAAAACTGTGAAAAGGTGGCATAGAAATTTTTTATATCAAAACCACAAACTTAGTTTCAAGCCAGAAGTGTTTTTCTGGTGTTTAAGGAACAAACCAAAATGCAACACCTATAGAAGCTAACTTATGAAGTCCAGAAGGTACAAAAATTAAATCCATGTGAACTTTCACACCAACTGACTGCTTATTTTTAACAAAAAAAACAGATGAAAGCTCATTTTCAGTTCTTCTAGAAAACAACCCCAATTACAGGGCTTCTACAAGGTGTTTTTGTTGATACAGAACCGAGTTTGCAAGCTTTGGTGCTTTCTGATTTGTTTGGTTTTCTAATGGCAAGCCTAATTTGGTCCTGCTTTGCTACATCACACTGTTCTGCCAGAATAGTCATTTCCTATTTAATTGATAGATAAAATAAGATGCTTTTTTTTTGCTATTTACTTTCTGGAATAATGGCATTACCATTGGAACAAAATAATACTTGGGAAGTGTAAGTGGATAAGAATCTAGTCTCAAAGTACTTGTTATAACACAAGATTTTATCTGAGTAAGGAGGCCATAAATGTAAAGCTTTATCCACAATGGTTATATAAAGAGTGCTTAAATGTAAAAGCAAGTCTCAAAATCATTTCATGATTTTTGTATAGGACCTCAGTATTGAGTTATGTGTGTTTGTATACAGAAATAGCTATCCAAGTCCTAAAGTTCTGATTGTGCCTCTCTACTGTTCCAATTTTTCCATTTTTGTAAGCAAATTAAAGATGTACCAGACTAGCAACAGACTGAAAGATTTAGTTATTCAGGGCCTTTCCCTAGCAGTAGGGGAGATGAGTATTGCTTATGTGAATGTGTCCCAGTGCAAAGGTGGATGAAAATACTGTAAAGGAAGAACTAGATGAACTTGAGGACTATAATAATGGCAATGAAATTGTAATTCAGTTGTATAAAATGCAAATTTGTGCCCTTTGAAAGTAACAATGGGGATTTCTGCTCTAAGTGTGAAGCTCATCAGCTGGAAGTGGCTGAGGGAGGGGAGGACTTTGTGTACTCTTTCACTGAATGACTATCAGGCACTAATGAGACAGAGCCATAGGAGAGAGAAATGTGATCCTTCAGGATGCGTCAAAAGATGTTTTTTTCCTAACTGAGAAAAGGAAATATTAATGCTATTGTGACACTCCTCAGAAAAGCTGACTGTAATTCTGGTTACCCAGAGTTGTTTCAGAAGATGAGTTCAAATGGGAACAGATAAAGAAAGGGTCTAATAGTGTGAAGGGGGGGGGGGTTTGTCATGGAAAAGAGACTATAAATGTGCAACTGTTAGACCTCTGATGCACTTGTAGAAAGTGATTGCTTTTTCAGCTTTTGTTTTGCTCTGCTGGGAAGAAAAAGAGCTATTTAAATTCAGAACAAATGGTTGTTCTGGTAAAGGATGGATATTTGGCTCAGAAGTAACTTAAGAGGTTCTCCAGCAGCTGTCCGGTAAGTGCAGTGGGAGTCTACAGACTAATTGGTTTTAAAAATAGAGCTGGATCAGTTTGTGAGTGTAATAAGTTGAGGTGGCTGTGGTCATGAAGACAAGGTGATGCCCCTAGAGCTGTGGGATGCTTCAGCAGGAATGAGTATTTGGCAAGTCCCAATGTCTTCAAGGGTGGTAACTCCACAGGGAAAGGGACTTGACTGTCCACGCATCCTTATTCTCTTCCTGCTGTGCCTCTCAGCACAGCAGAGGCATCCTGAGAGCCACCAGTCACTGAAAAAAGCAATCCCGCTCCTGTCCTCTGACTGTTTACCTTGTGCTTGTGTGGAGCCTTGTGTAGTCCCACAATAAGCTCCATTTAAGGTGCTAAACTGGAAGACGGTTAAGCCTGTAAAAAAGGGTGTTTGGGGGAGAGTATTTTCTGCATGGATGATTTGCATCCATGAATCCTCTCATAACAGAGAAAAGTGTTGTTGGCGCAGAAGGTGCATGTTAGTATGTAGTGAAGAAGAGAGGCCTGAGCCATTAGACCATCTTACTTCACCGTTTTCAGTTTAAAAGATGCTCTTAATTCAGTTTGTACAAGCTTTCTAGGAAAAGAGCAAGCTGAAGTACCTCTGCCTCTTTCCACCCCGCTTTCCCCATTCACATGTTTCTCCTCTTAATAGAATCATTTAGGTTGGAAAAGACCTTTAAGATCGAGTCTGACTGTAAACCTAACGCTACCAAGTCTACCACTAAACCATGTCCCTAAGCACCACATCTACATGCCTTTTACAAAAAAACTCTGAAGGAAAAAAGGAAGTAATTCTTGGCAGCAGGAAGGCTTAAAGAAATATAGCATTGCAAAACCAGCCTCCATCCCCTCCAGAGACAGTAGCAGCTGAAGCTTAAAATTCAAGGATAGAGCTCAAAGCTGTGAATGCTGGCCCAGGAGAAGGACAAGGTTTAACACATGCTCCTGCTATTAGTGTTTCTTGGTGGCTACTACACTCACAGCAGGTGGCCATGGTGAATCTGACTCTGCAGTATTCTTTGCAAAGATTAATTTTTAACCAATTCTAATTCTTTTTAAAGTATTGTAGTGATGTTTTCCGTATCTTAAACTAAATTTAATGTAATAATTATCTGCAACTGTGATCACACAAGTGAGGTATTAGATTTTATGGATTCTGGTACACAGCATTTACTGGTTGAGCAGAAGTGCCAGTAATGGAACTTGCAAGAACAGCAATAAAGAAATCTTTCAAAACATCCCCATATATGAGGAAATGTGTGCCAGGTTCTGTGCAAGAGAGAGAATAAATGCAAGATGCGGAGTTTACCATAAAAGGTACCAAATGCCTCCTGAGAGCCAATCATCTAGCAGTTGTCAGGAGAATATTGGCAACTTCTGGGAATGCAGTTAAAGACAAGGAGAGAAATAGAAATGTCATTTGGTGGTCAATAATAATGGTGTGTTTATTCATAACTACAGGAAGATCTAGAAAGGGGTTAAAACACATGAACAAGCAGGCTAAATGGAAGGAACTAATCCAGTAACTATTTATTGAGGTATGAGTGTGACAGACTAAGGGCTTGGAAAAACTCAAATTAGTTTGGCTTCAGGGTAGTGTTAGGTAATGTTTCAGGTTTAACTTAAAAAAAAAAGTGTCTGAGAATAGTTCATCTTTCTTATCTCTTGGAAAGTCCCTTTTATCCCATGCACCTTTAGGTGTATAATGGATATGCATGTTCTATTTATATAATAAATATGTATCAATTTATATGTACAACATATGTATAAATTATGTATAAGAAGAGAACTGCATACTTGTAGGCATTGTTGTACATGCTGGTGTCTGCTGCAGATCAGAGGGCATTTACAATAATCTCCTTGGAGCTGTTCCCCTGCCCAAGATTGCCCTTACTCAGGTAATACACTCGTACTACTTTCTTGCCACGTCTCCATATTTTCACTGTTGTGGAGGAGGCTGGTGTCACTGCAAGCAGTGCTGTGGCAAAGGGCCTCTATTTCCCATGCTCTCACTGCTGTTCCCTCAACAACAATGACTCAGGAGGAAGAAATAGTGGAGGTCTGCACTATCAAAGTAGATACCTGTATCCCTTCAAGCTGAGCCCTTTAAGTGAAAAGTTATGAACTGGGACGCACCACTAGATGGAGACATGTACATGTAGACTGTACAGGTATTGTATGCTTTGAATTTTTCCAGACTGTTCCAGTAAGACTAATATATAATGTTGTTTTGGTTATAGCAAAGAGCAAGAGACAAATCCATAAAACTATATGATTAGATGCACTTGTTCTTTCCTATTGAATGATAAATTTCAGTAACTTAGTGATACGTGTATTGTGCGGTACAGGAGTTGGTGCAGTGATAAGTACTCTATTAAGTGAAATATAATGAAAAGCCTGAGGCAGATAACTAATGCAGTGTCATTTTGGTTAATGTTCTTGTTTTCTTTTAATAACAGAAGTGCTGGGTATATGTGGGGGTTTTTTCGAGATGGGAATATGGTCAGCTTTATTTACAATGCAATTAGCAGTATGGCATACCATTGTAACATAACACTTTATAGACTTTGTAAACAAAATGGTTACAGGAATGCTTAAGGTAGCAAAGTCAAGCACCCAAAAGTTAGGAAGTACAAGAATTAATGCTTGCACATTAAGAATAAGGAAAAAGTTGCAACCTCATTTGTTGTAGCACTGTGGTGTGGTCTCTAACCACAGTGTCACTGTTCATCTGTGATGAGTCTGTCTTATTCACTGTGCTACTGGGAAATGCTCACAGAGTGAGCAGTCTTCAATATTTTATCTCACCCTGATTGCACACAGTGTGGCCCCAGCCAGCTCTACTGCACAACAGCCACATGAAAGCTTCAGAAATTGTTTTGCCTTTATGCATCCTCTGTGAAATGAATGGATGGCATTATCCCCACATTACAGACAGAAGGGAGAAACACAAGGAGAAGTATCTGCTGAACACAGGTAGCCAATATGTCTTTATTTTTCAGGCAAATAAGAACATTCTCAGAGCCATGGAGATACTTGTATCTATGACTGCATTCACACACTTAAATTGCAAGTCATCTCTCCAATATCCTGGCTCCTTTGTACAAAGTACTTCAAGCACTACGTTGGATAAGGCAGAAGTTCTGTGAAATGCATCTTCTTGCATCGTGTGACATGGACTTATCCTACCTACTGGTCAAGTTAATTCCCTATTTTTCTCCTTGCCCTTGACAGCCTCAGTTTTCTGAAAACTATGCCACCTTATCTTTCAAAGGATTTTTTTTTTTTTTTTTTTGCAAGCTGATTAAGTCAGTATAGCAGTCATCTTTTCCTAGGAGACAGGTCACTATTTAAATGAGTTACATCTGCTTGCCAACTACCTCATATGTCCCAAAATGGGTATTACTTGATTTGAAGTAAGAAAGGTTATAATGTCCGGTGTTGCTCTCTAAAATGCAAATATGGGCAGCTCTAGAGGGAGGCAAACTGGAGGATATAGCTGCCTGCCCTAAAGGAGAAATTAGGGGAGAGCAAAGGAAATTTCTCAAATGTATCCATCACATATTAGCAGTAAGTGTTACCTGAAAAAAATGGAAAATGCTAAGGGAGAGTAATTTGGCTGAAAGTATTCATTAGGGAGCTTGGAAAGTAATAGTGGAAAGAGGCAAAAGAAAAAAATCCTGAATTACCTTTAAAAAGAGAGTAAACTGACTAATTAAAGGGTTTGAGTTGAACATGAAGAAAGTGAGCTACTGAATCTAACGTGGGCTTGGTGTCTTATAAAAATAATGGTAATAGATTTACAAAGACACTGCAAATTCTGATAACAGGCATCTTTCTATCTCCTTCAAAAGAGTACATTTTGCATAACACAATCAACTGTTCTGGAGAGCTCACTGAGACACGCTACCTGTTTATTTTGTTTTCTGAAGTCTCTAATTTTGTAGTGAAAGAATAAGACTGATTCTTCTATGAGTCTTTCTCATTAGGGATTGCTCAGATGTTCTCTTGTATGAATGCTGCCAACTGGAGGTGTTTCTGGTGAAAGGACTTGTAAAATTTTGATGAGTAGCTTTTGTGTGTGCCTGCCTGTCCAGCTTTCTGTTTATGAAGATTTGGCCTCGCTAAGGTTACTTTTAACATATGTTTTCTTTCTGTCACTGTGACAAATGTATTCTAATAGTTCTTGATTTCTCTGTTTTGTATAACTATCATTCTCTGCTTATTTGAGGGAGGAGCTTCTCTTGAAGAGATTTCGAAAGAGGTGTTTCTTATCAGTTCAGTTAATTGGCTTTTCTGGTATTGCTTGCAGTTCAGCTGATTGCAATATTTTGGAATTGCAAACTGCTTTATATGGCTTCTTCCATATAGTATATTGAAAAATGTTTTTTTATCATTTATACAAAAACAGATTATGAATTCAAAAGCAGGTGCACGGTTTATGCAAAGCAATTACATACTTTCTTTGAAATAGAGCACCTGAACATGGCAAATTGAATGAGGTTGACAGTTTGTGGTAGACTGAGTTTGAAGGAGTTCATAGTGTTTTCAGGTGATGTTTAAAGTTCAAGACAAACTGAAGCTTATTATGTGCTTAATTATGGAAATAATGAAATTACATATAAAGCTAAGATTTCCGATCTTAGCAAATGCAATAAAAGAGTATATTTTCCTATACCATGCAATGTGTGGGTCTTACATCTATGAATCTCAACCCACTTGCAAAGCAGTTTTAGTTAAAGTATACTGCTCTCCAGCTGTACAAAAAGCCTGTGCGCACTCAGCATGTGCTAGCAAAAATCTCTACCTGCTTGGAAATAGCTTAAGTATTGCCCCAAAATATCAGGATGTTTTTCAAGTAAAAACCAAGTCTATAGTGAAGTTGATAGTGCTGGCAAATAGATTTGCTCGTGGTGCTTACTGTTGTCAGATGTGGTGCTCCTGCTGCAAAAAGGAGTAATAAGTTCAATAAATCATCTAATGGCATAGAAATGCAGTAGGAAAAACCAACCAAACAAAAAAAGACCCAAACAACAACAACAACAAAAAAACCCACAACACAAAAACCCCCCAAAACCCATCCTGTAGATTCTACTGGTAATGAAGAAACTTTGAAAGATCCCGAGTTTTGGCTTGCCAGTGTGATAAATATGGCTTCAGGTTTTGCGCCCCCTTCCCCAGCCTGTCTCTTCATTATCAAGAATAAAAACCTAGCGACTACTTTCCTATCGGGACAACGTGATAAGATGCTGCCATCTACAGGTGACGCTTCTCCTCTTGAACTTGTACTGTGCACAAAAATGTTTTTGGAATTATTGCTGTGTATAACCCCAGTATTTTGGACTCTTTCTTTTGAACTCTTAGAAAGTATACTTGTTAAAGAGAATCCGTGGGGAATGCATGTAGCTGCAGGGTATGTACCAAAACTCCTGTTTGCACAGTGTCTGGGTATTTTGGAAGGTACTGAGAACTTAAGCTCATGTCTGAAAATACATATGCATGTGAAAATCTTTGTGCCCTGAAAAGTTCCTCTGAGGTCCAGAGGGCTGGTCATGAGCAGAAAAGCTAATCCTGTATTCAGTGTCTATTCACTGAGGCCTGAGGTTGTTATGGACTTCTCTGAAGCACTACTTTTTTTTTTTCTGTCCCATCATGTTAGGATCATATGACAAGCAAGCAGAATTCTGATGCATTATTTGTCTATTAAGCTTTGAATATGACCAACATATTTTAGTAGCAGCTTAAAGTTAACCATCATATTGAATGCTTCTATGATTTTTATCAATTCATTGGATGAATAAAAAATCAGGATGCTAGAAGAGCAGTACAGCTTAAGTTAGCATTAGCCTAAAGATTTTTAAACCATTTTAATATTACCACTTCTATGGCTTTTCAAATGTCCTCAGTTTTAAGGTACTTGTTCACTCAAAGGATTTGAGGGAAGATTTGAAGCCATTAACTCTGTATTGAACTTTTTTTCAGGCTTAATTGATTAAGGGATATTACAGAATAGTCATGCTCTAGGAAGTAATGTGCTAGAAATGATCTGTTGTGAAGAATTGTATGGTTTGATGTACACTGCTGAAGTAGGAATTGGTGACCTTTTATTAAATACATAAAAAGCTTGAAAAATAAGTTTAACTTGTATAGATTTATTTTTGGAAACAGGATCAAGTATCAGCACAAACTGGTTTTGGACTTGTATCTCAAGTTATTGTTGATACTGTTACAGTAAATCAGAAGAGGAGATCTGTACACTGAGTAGTGAGGGCGATGAGAGATTCAGAGTATTGGTGTCCCAGTTCAAGAAGGCATTTAAGTTCTTACTGTCAAGTAGGTCCTTAGGTCTGACTTTAGCAATATGCTTTTCTGAATCATGGCATGCATGGAAAATACTTTTCATTGCATATGTAAAGCTACTGGAGTAGTATGCAGATCATCATAAACATATGGCAATTATTGAAGTATACCATCATGCCTTCCATGAATACTGCATTTCATAGAAATGCCACTGTTAAAAATTAATAATAAAAACTAAAGATATTTTTTTAGCTCTGATTTTCACATAACCTTTATCTGCAAAGCTATGCTACCTTGTGCCTTTGAATACAGCTTTTCAGGGAAACATAGCTAAAATATGCAGGCGAAATTGTTTTGAGGTGTGAGTAATCATTATGTGTGTCTTTGCGTGCTGGACACTTCTAGAATTTTCTTACCTTGTAATCTATCCTGAAAAGACTTGCTTGGTTTTGGTGGTATCAAACACCAGCATCTAACCTTAATTGCTCATGATGTTATTTTGAAACACTTGCTACTTAGAGGGCACCTTCTCCTCCTGATAAAGGATATTTTGGTGAAATTGCACCGTTGAGAAGAAGGTTGGAGGGAGCATTTCTCTTTTCGGTTATTTAAAAATAAGTTGTATATTTGTTGGGATCTGATCAGGGACTGTGAATATGTTGGAGGAAGAAGCAGCAAAATTAGAATTCTAATCAGGGAGCCAATACTCTGTATATCCAGTCTTCCCTATTGCTCTTCACTCAGTTTTATCCCCTAACTACACTGGTAGCTGTGAAAGCTTTTTCCTTCTCTTTTATAATGCTCATCTTTTTCTTCCCATTTTCCACTATAATTAGCCATCTCTTTTCTCTCTCCCATCCTCTCTTGTTCTTTCTCTGGGTTTTTTTTTCATTATAATGGTCAGTCTTTCCTTGTTTTTTTATTCTGAATAGCTCAGGACTTCTAGGAAAAAAGGGGTTTTCTTGACCAGACACCTTGACCAGAAATGATGTTGTCTTTTGCCTCATTAGATTCTTACATTGTTTCATCACCTGTTACTTGAATCCTGGACCTTGCTAGACACAGGGCTGTGAGAAATAGGGTTGTTCCTGATTTCAGCATTCTTCATGTCCAGTGGAAATCCAGAATCTTTTTTAGGGTAACCAGTTTACATTCAGCTAAAGACTTTCATCTTCTGGAATTTTTATGCTTTTTCAGATGTATTAAACAAACTGAATTAACTGCTGAGACAAGTCTGTAACATTCAGTTCAGTGTTCCTCATCAGAGTTTGAAACTGGCAAAATCCTGAGCTCTTTAACTCCATTGAAGCACGCTCGTCCCCAGGCAGCAAGAGGTACATGGCTAACAAGGTGCACCAAAGCCAACCCACGGGAAAAGTGAGGCCCTATAGAGGTACAGAAGAGAGGGACAGGCCTGCGTATGGTGGAAGGGGAGACCAGAAGGACAAGAAAGATTACCTGATATGTTGGCAAGTAGCAAAGGGAGAGACAGGCTGGAAAGGTGGAGGAGGAAGCTGAAGAAATAAGGACTTGGAAAGGGGTATGAGGAGGGGGTAGGCGTGTCCAAGGGAGGAAGAGAGATCTCTTGGGAGGAGGTCCCAGTAAAATGGATTACCAAGTGCTGATCCAGCATGTTATACTTGCTCTCAACTTCAAACATATGAAGTCAATGCACTTAGAGTAAGTGCATTCTAAGTACCTTATTGAATCAGAGGCAAAGTGCGCAACCCCATGTTTAATTTAGCCCTTATATACTTTTAACTCTTTAGTGGGACTTCTGTGAGCTATATCTTTTAAAAAGTTTGCAGAATCATGTGTGCTTTTGTTTGAGAGAAAATTCATCCAAAGTAACTTCATTGGCAGCGCAAATGTGTAACATATTTGTTTGTAGAATTGTGCATTTATCTTTTGGTTATCTGATTTAGCTTAATTACTCATTTGTTAGACTTTGTCCGGAATACCTGCTCTGTTTTGCTTTGTGTGGTGATAATATATGGTCTTATCCAAAGACTCCTGAAGACAGTGGAAAGACTCATTACTTCCATAGCTTGTAGATTGGACCTGCAGTATACATAGAGGCCCAGATGAAAAAGGATAGCTTTTGAATATCTGCAGGGCGAGAGAGGCACGTTATGCAGCTATAATACTGGAGTGTTGTAAAACTTCAAGAACCCACTTTTTGCCTTTTTTGTAAATTAGAACTATTTTTATTGCACTTATAGGTTTGTAAAAATGCAATTATTCTTTCCACTCTTAAAGGAAGAGGTTATCACTCTCTGAAGTTAACAAGATCACTATGCTAATTATTCCTTATGTTATTTCCACTTATAAAGGTCTATATCTTTTCATTGCTACTGCTAACTGTTGCCTCTAGGGTCATTTTCAGGAACTTATTCTGATTCACTCTACAGCTGTGTTATTGAAATGCATATGAAGTGGGCCTGCTCCGACAATAGGTGACATGCCAGGATGACAGAATTGGATCTGGTTAAGTTTGCTCCCCAAACTTATGACACTTCTTAAATGACATTTCTAGATCATTACTCTCTATCAAATGTGATAGACTTTCCAAGAAAGAAATTGGAGCTAAATACCCAAATCTAGGAACTTTGAAGTATTTACAGCCTTTAGGCTTACTTCCACGATCCTACCCTGTGTTGGTGGAATGAGCAGCAGTGGACACAGAGCTGGGGGTTAGGAATTGTCAGTACAGTTCAGGCAATTCAGTAAGCCCAACACAGACAAACTGGGAGGCTTGCAACTGCACTTCTGCATCAGTATGTAGCTGCACAAATCAATAGGTTGACTTCCAGAGATGCTGAGCACAGTACATTTTCCATTTTCCCCATGGAAGAAAAAGGATCTTGTGAACAAAGCTCTCAAGATTTGGAGCAGGGGTCTGGAAGAGGTAAAATCGAAGACGCACCAGGAAAATGTGGTGAGCTGTACTGGACCCTTCCACATGCCACTGTGAGGAGTAGCCCTTTTATAGCTTGACACCAAACCTGAATTATACCTAATATTTTTAACAGTGAAGACAAGTTTTTTCCTGATGTTTTTTGACCTGGGACACCAACTCAGTGGGGAGTGTAAAGGCTTAAAAAAACAGCAGAAAATTTGATTTTGAAGTGATTGAGTGAAAAAATAAAAACTTGCGCTGGCTTTTGGGATGGGTGCAAAGTTTTCAGGCCAGTTTCTAATGGTTATCTGAGATATGCAATCTGAGACCAACAGAGAAACTGTGCTGTGATTAAAAGTTGGTTTGGAAAAAAAAAAGGTTTTGAATCTCAAACTCTTGAGTCCTGCATGCTAGTTGACCCCATATAAGTTTTCAATTACTTGGGTGTGTATAGGCTTCAAAAATTAGTGCTAAGTCTATCTCTCTTCAGCCTATTCTTTTTACAGCTTCAGCAAATGTAAAGCAGCTTTTTCCAAGAGCCCAGTATTACTCATTTTTCTTTCCTGGTGATAATTACTGGAGGAGTTAAGAGTTAGCATGACCTGTGTGCTCTGCTGTGATTCTATTAGTGAGATGAGGAATGGACACTGCAGCAGCAACTTGGGTTGTTTGGTTGCCTGCTTCATCATCACAACTTCCCAGTTCGAGCATCAGCTGACTCATTTGCTCCCTACCCCCATTTGAGCTGTTTCAACAGTTTCAGTTTATATCCGAAGAGTCTTATTTTCACCTCTGTATGCCAAGGGCTGTAGGTGACTGCTGCAGGAGTTTGGAGGTGTTTCAGCCATTCATAGACAGTTACTTTCCTTATTTCCTGTTCTTACAGGATAATTTTCTAAGCGTATCAGACAAATGCAGTGTATTTCAGTGTCTTGAGTCCTGCACTGGAAGGGCTAGGTTCATGCTTGATCCCTGACACCAGTCAGACGGTGTAGGTATTTCTCTGTTATTTGGATGTTTGAGGTGTGGTATGGTTTTTCTTTATCATATTCAGGAAATGCATCTCTGAAGTTGATTACTGTCACTTTTTCTTTCATTCCTGGTTTCTCTATTTTTCTCTTCTGTGGTAAACATTACAGTATATCCTGTCAAAATAGCAATTTACTTTGAGACAGACTGTGTTCTCACAAAAATTTCCATCCTGGAGAGTTGGTGGCTGCTGTGTGCTGACTGTTCACTATTACCAAGTAACAGAGCTAACCTTTGTTGTAGAGTCAGGATACCTGTATTTGTAAACCATCTGCAACAGGTGACCCTGATATACTTTCTTTAATAGGGTTTCATCATGTTTCTATGAGCAGCTGAAATAAATTGCTTTAAAAAAGTGCCATATCACATTAAATGGGGTTATATGCAGTTATCCTCTGTCATGTGAAATAATTCAGTCTCACAAAACGCAAGCTGGGAAGCCATCCCCAGGCATTTTAAGATTCTCTTTTTGGTTTGTTTTTGTTGTTTTGGTTTTTTTATTCCTAGCCTTGGAAATATGGCAAATGGCAATTTAAACAGAATCATAGCCATGTGTAACAGTAGTCTGATACAGACTTTTTTTTTTCCTCTTTAAGCCTGATCCCACCATCTTTATTAATATCAGAAAAACATGCCAACTAGGAAGAAGTTTAGTGAAGTCTTTTTTCAAGCTGCTTTTTATGGGTATACCTGAACATTTCTTGGCTTATAACAGATTTTGCTGTGTGTGGTATAAGATATGTTTTGAATAAGAGATTTAACTGAATCCTTCAGCAAGTATCAAGACTGAATAGCTGAATTAACGTTATTGATAAGATTATTTTATTGGCACACAAAATTAGCATAATAAGTTTCAATTTATTATGGACTGTTAGGTAATCTGTTATAATTGTCTCACTGAATTGCCAATACTGTGTTCAACAGAAGATTAAATGTAAATGCCTTATATCCTTGAAAACTTAAAGTAGGCAAAAATACACGCAACTGAATCTTTCTGTGCATTCTTGACCTCTGAAACAACAGAAAATATTCCAGAAGGAAGGGCATGCAGTCTTTTTTTTTTTTTTTTTTTTTTTTTTAGCTTCCATCATCCCCCAAACCTGCAGGTTTTGGACCTAGTGATTTGGCACCTGATTTTAGAGGAAGAGCAGTGAGGTTTTAATTTTTATTCCAAAGAGGTAAGACATTGCTAGCTTTGCAGGCTGTCATCTTGTAATATTTTAACAATAATTTATTTGTAAATAAGATAGCTGGGAAATGCTTTTTTTTAAGTATTAGCCTGTAGTGCATTTCAGCATGCAACATGACTGTATGTATTTTCTGTTACTGGTCTCTGACAAAAAAAGGCTAGGTCAGAATTGTTGCTATTGATATGCAAAGATACTTCTGTATAGAAATAGGTCAGTCTAGAAGAGTTTGTCACTGGTACTGGCTGCTTATGCTAGAGGTACCATCACCTTTTCTCTCTCCCCACTGAGCCTTGCAGAAGCCAGAGAGGCACGGTAGGCTTTTGGCAGACCCTAGTGCTGCTAGCGGTACCACTGCCATCGTTCCCATAGCCTGGGCCCTGCATTCCAGTCTGCAAGATTCCAGCCTGTAAACAGTAAAATTACTGTAGTTCATTTCCAACTGTCTGAAACTGGTTTTCCTAAATTATTTTGCAAGTACTTAATATTCTTCAAGAGATCTAATTGAGCTTGTGAACTACTCACAAAGCACAAAATAGGGTATATTGCAATGAATGTTCTCATTAGTTCTGTGCAGAAGTTTTTGAAAATGTCAATAGTTCAAAACATTACTAAAATGGCTTCTGTCAGCCTTGAGCATAAGTTTGTATGTTCTGTAAAACACGGGTTTTCTGTTTCTTTAGTTGTTACTAAGTATGAATTATCATGAGAAAAGGCAGGAAACTCCGGGAGGTGCAAGGAACTGTGCATTCAAATGTCTGCTTTGTTAGACCCAAATGTAGTTAGTCTTGTCTCAGTGTTATCTAGATGGCTATTTTAAAAATTATTTTTCTGTATACACAGTACATGTCTATCTTAAATTTAAAGACTATATACAGCCACTATAGTTTTAAAACTGTATGTACTTATGTGCATGAATATATATAAAAGCAGTAAGAAAGGTGTTTTCAGTATTTCCGTAGGAGCTTACTGTTGATACTCTAAACACTGACATCCTTAATATCTCTTGGCCTGAATAGGTCTAAAGCCATTTGATCCATTAGTTTCAATAAGAGTGCTCAAAAGGTTAAAAATGTAAGAAAAGTATACACCCAAATTAAAAGCTGTAGAAAGATAAGTACACTATTTTTGTATCTGATTGACCCATAGTGGAATATCAACAAAGTGCTTGGAGATACAGGGCCAAATAACTTTAATGGAAAGAGAACCATGAAATGTGATTTCAAGTAAATCTTTCAAATGAGAATAAACCACTCTGAATACATGTGGTTTAATAGAATATAATTGGTTTAATCAGTGTTTGGCATACACCATCGATATCTGTACAGATCACTTCTACCTTGTTTAATAGGATATTAATCCCACAGCTACGCTGCAGTGTGTGGAAACTGTGTGGTGTCCAAAGGGTAGTGTCAGTTTTCTCCCTCAAAGCCTTATTATGGAGAGGAATACTCAGATAGTTACCAGTCTGAGAAGTTGCTTTGATTTTATGTGTAGGAGTTTAAGCTGGTGTATCACAGTACTTCAGCAGTGCTCACATTCGCAAAAACAGACTGTCCTTCAGACATCTGAGGCCCATTTCAGAAGCATTTTGCTTTGTCGTTTCACCAGCAGAAATTACTGAAGGACACAAATCTATCTACTTTCCCTTGTACACAGAAAAAGCCTCCCAGGCAGAGGTTTCAGTTCAGCACATTCATTACCTTCTAATTGCTTCTAAATTGCATTGTGACCTGCTGCATCAATAGCTGAATCTAACAGAAACTAGCACAATCTGAGCATATGTGTTGTTAAAAGCTTAACTGGCAGTTGTTTTGCTACTGAACTGCGTAAAGGACACTACATGAAGGACAATGTCATTTTGGGATGTTTTTCAATAATGTATCATTAATGTTGTTTGGAAGTGGCTTTAAAGATCACCTTGTTTATATACCAGAAAAAAATTCTTTTGGGCAATGAGCAGCATAGAGCCTTGTTATATCACTATCAGATGTGAATATATATATATATATATATATATAGTTTTATTTCTCACTGACTAAATGTGAAAGTTTCAATGTCAGCTGTGGCATGTAAGAGCTTCCATGGAAAATGTACTTGCATGCAAAGTCACAACTGAATAAAGCGTTTTACTTAAGATTCTAAGCCATGGTATAAAAATCACCCTTGGAGAAAAGATAAGCTTGAATACATTTTAGGCTGAGCCACAGCAGGCATGATGCTGTAAAAGGTAAGCTGCTATACCAACCACTGTGGAAGCTAAGGTATAAAAATCATTGCTCCCCTGGAAAACTTACTCAAAGCTATTTTGCAATCACTTATAGCATGTAACTACACCATCCTACCTACTAATAATTTCAGCCAGCTAGCATGTGTTTGTTATTCCTTTGTTTTACTCCTCACCACCACCAGAAAAAAGTACAATTACCTTGAGCTTCAGTGTGGTGTTCGCTCTGTATTGCAAATGCACATTTCCTTTCCTTCACCCTTTAGATTTAGTAATGCATGTGTATAGGGTACATGCAGGTGTTTGCTCCTTTACAATTTTTTTGAGGATGTTTTTTGCATCTCTTTTTGCTGGAAGAGTGTTTGTTTAACAGTGAAGAACAGCACTGTTTTTACATGGCAGCTTCCTTTGTAATTGCCCTACTTTAGGGATTGTATCTGTTTATAATAGCTTAATACCAATGACTTTTGTCCACTACAAAAACTGCTGTGGCTTCATTTTGTAAGACATTATTCACTTCAGAGCCAGGCATCATTTGGATTGCTTCCCAGGCTGCACCAGTCTCTGCAATGTGGGACGCTGGAGGGAGATTCAAAGGAAGGTGGTTTGACACTGTTCCTAGATGGTTTGTCTATTGGCTAATGTATACAAATGTTTAGATCATTCTTGTGCTGCTCTCTTTTGAGGCCACTGTTTATTGAACTCTTTTATCAGAACGGGTTTTTCCCAAGCATGTTGGGAATATTAGAAATCCTAGATGTCCTTGAATTGCAACAGCATGACCCAACTCCTCCCAGGTTACTGGGTGTTATTTCCTCTGCTATGGTACGAAAGATACCCCTGGAGGCAACGAAGTGCTAGAAGTGGCACATGGAGTAAACTGGCTGTGTTGAAAATGAGGAAAAATAGCAACAGGTTTCTGTGCAGTGATTCTGGGTGGATGGAACTGCCAGAGACCTTGGAGAGGCACACTGTTATGTGTTTACTCTAGGACAGATGGATACCACATCCAGATAGAGGTCAAGTCTGCAGGTCATATTCCAGTTTAGCAGCACTACCTTTCAGGTTGTATTCTTAATTTCATGTACTCATTTGAATGTAGATGCCTGTTAGGGTACAGAGATAAGCATGAAGGGTATTGCAGCTGCAAATGATTTTTGCTTGCTTTTGTACTAATCTGTCTCAGCTATTGCTGAACTCCAAATATCTGCGAAGTGTTCAGGAAATGTTGCAGACTGAAATGAAATGTTTGGCTGTAAATTATATAGGAGACTATTACTGCCTTTTGTCTAGTTAGAGGCATTAACAAAATTATTAAGCTAATTAGATTTCCATTATATATAAAGAAAAATGCTGAGTGAAAATCTGTAGTCACAGTTATGTAAGTAATCAGACTACATGGCTATAGTCTTCAATTCTGACCTTAAAAGCATAACATCTATCAAATGAAGCATTGCTTCAAAGCTACTTTCATATTTATCATAAGGATGGGTAAATAGATTATTCACAAGCACTAGTCTGGTTAAAGCAAAGTATTAGAAATATTAACTATATCTATATTTATCAAATGCTTCTCTTTTGAAAGCCTTTTGCTTTTTGTTGCATTAAAAAAAGACACCAACATTTCCACTCTGTGCCCCAGAAAGCTCTCCTAGTACAAAAGATCTCTTAGACTAATGCATTTCAATAGAGTTCAGTAGAGTATTTCAATGAAAGGTCTATCTCTATTTTTCTCCCCATATGGTAGCTTTCAAATGTTGACAGATGTGATCTACTGCAATGCTCCAAAACTGTCTGATTGAAATCAAAGATAAGTTTTTGCTCTCCTTGAGCTGAGCAAAAGTTGACTGACCTCACTAAATAAAAAGCTAAAATCGGAAGCATTTAAAAAAACAAAACAAAACACACCCGAATACCAGTGTCTTAATTTCAAAAGCTGGATGAGTCACTGCAGGCTCAGGCTTTCACAGGGATTAGTCATTGTACTGTGGGTCTCCACTGTTCTCAATAAGCACCGTATGTTGTTTGAAGCAAGGACCCAGTTGAGCTCACTGTCATACTCTGGCTCTGCCTGCAGGAAGCCAGCTGGATGCAAATGAGCTTGGACTTGAAGCCACATCTCTGACTGCCCTTTATGAGCAGAAGGAATACCTGATTGTCTCTGCCTGTTCATTTATGCACACTCTTGGACCTACTGATTCTTCCAGGGAGGCAGGGGTCACTGAAGGCAAAGTTTGCAAACCAGAGTTTAGGCACAGCACTTCTGCCTAAACACTGTATAACTACTAGGTGTGATAAGCACAGCATAGTTTGATATCACACTTGTGAATTATAAAGTACTTCAGGAAAAAAGTGCTTAGACCTTCTGCTGTCCAAACATTTGTCATATGCAAAAGAGACCATTTCCTTTAAGCTTCCAGGTGTTATTTCTGCTACAGATCCATTCCATCTTCAATATAACGAAAACTGTTCTCAGTCACTATGCTTGGTTGCCTAAGGCTCTCTGGCTTAGAATCATAGAATGGTGTGGGTTGAAAGGAACCTTAAAGATCATCTAGTTCTACCACCCCTGCCATGGGCAGGGAGACCTTCTACTGGACCTAGTTGCTGTCATGGTTTAACCCCAGTCAGCAACTAAGCACCATGCGGCTGCTCACTCAATTCCCCCCACACACCCAGCGGGATGGGGGAGAGAATTTGGGAAAAAAAGTAAAACTTGTGGGTTGAGGTAAGAACAGTTTAATAGGATAGAAAGGAAGAAAATAATGATAGTAAAATGACAAGAATAATAAAAGAATTGGAATATATAAAACAGGTGAGGCACAATGCAATTGCTCACTACCTGCTGACCTATGCTCAACCACTCCCCAAGCAGTGATCTGCACCCCCCAGGCCAAATCCCCCTGATTTCTATACTAGGTGCGATGTCACATGGTATGGAATACCCCGTTGGCCAGTTTGGGTCAGCTGCCCTGGCTGTGTCCTGTGCCAACTTCTTGTGCCCCTCCAGCCTTCTTGCTGGCTGGGCATGAGAAGCTGAAGAAGCCTTGACTTGGTATAAACACTACTTAGCAACAACTGAAAACTTCAGTGTATTATCAACATTATTCTCATACTAAATCCAAGACATAACACTATACCAGCTACTAGAAAGAAAATTAACTCTATCCCAGCCAAAATCAGGACAGTTGCTCAAGGCCCCATCCAACCTGGCCTTGAATACTGCCAGGGATGGGATATCTACAGTCTCTCTGGGCAGCCTGTTCCAGTGCCTCAGTACCCTCACAGTGAAGAACTTTTCTTACATCTAATCTAAGTCTACTGTCTTTCAGTTTAAAGCTATTCCCCTTGTCATGTCACTACATGCCCTTGTAAAAAGTCCCTCTCCAGCTTTCCTGTAGGCCCCCTTTAGGTACTGGAAGGCTGCTATCAGGTCTTGCCAGAGCCTTCTCTTCTCCAGGCTGAACCACCCCAACTCTCTCAGCCTATCTTCACAGGAGAGGTCCTCCAGCCCTCTGATCATTTTTGTGGCCCTCCTCTGCACTTGCACTAACAGGTCCATGTCCTTACGTTGGGAGCCCCAGAGCCAAGGTTTCTTTCGTGACTGTCACCACACGAACTAAACAAGAGGCTCAGTATGTGTTAGGTATAGGTTAGCATTGCAGCTCAATGTGCCACGTGAGCTGTACCACACCAGCAGTATATAAAAGTACAAACTTGCCCAGCAGACAGTGCCAGTGAAGGGATTTCCTTGCTGGTGTGCATCTGACTTGTAGTTGATACAAGTCTGTTTTGTCCCACTTCTTGGCAAATGGGCAGGAAAGAGTGAAGCTGCCTTGCAGCAAGAAGTGGTATCAGTGGTGAAGTGGTATCAGGTCCCCTCAGGCAGGGACAGACCTCTAAGCTCTTTGGTAGCAGCTTTAAGTTGCCCCAGGACCAGCGTAACTGCCTTGCTGACACTTCAAGTTTCTTCGCACTGTGGCTCAGAGGTGCTGTCACTTAAGGTGAGTTAGGCTTGTTTTTTACCTCCTTAAAAATTAGAGAGGTGACATCCTTTTTCCAAGGTCATGCCAGAAGATAAAGGAATCCTGGGAAGAGAACCCAGGTGTCCTGGCTCTCATTCCTATAAATTAGTCTCAAAACGTCTTTTCCTTCTTTGCCCCTACATATTTATCTCTTTTGCTTCCATGCTGCTGGTGGTGGGTTTTTTTGCTGTAGTGTACAAACTGCCAAGCTTTGGAAACACAGTGTCGTAGGTAATGAATGGTATCAATTTTCTTGCAAGTATTGTGTATACTAAGTATAACCATATTAACACTGACAAGCTAGCTTTTATGATTGCTGAATAAATCCTGAAGACTAGGTCCTAAGTCAAGTTAATATCTGCCATGTAGATATTAACCAAGGGAATAAATTGCTACTCTTTGAAATAGTTTTGGTCTTTGTAGGACTATGAATGTTTCATTTACCCCATAATCCGTTGTTAGAATATTTTCACGGAAAAGCTGAAGATATTAAAACAGACTGAAACCTCCTATATATTTCTTCCTGACTAAGATACTGAAATTTTGGTGTCTTTTTAAAATCTGAAATGGAAATGACAATATGTAGACAAGTATTGCATAATGAAATAAGCACACACCAATAAAATAAATAACTTCACTGTGGAATCCTTCCATCCTCAAATTTACATGAAATAATTCTGTCTATAACTTCAACTGAAATACTACCTAATGAAAATCTTATACAGTCTGACAACTAAGCTCTGTGGCATCAATGGTGTTTAGTGGGAAAAGTGTAAGAAATTACCTTGTATATGGTGTAAACAGAAAAAAAAATATGCCAAAACAGCAGGAAGAAAATTCTGAATTATGGCCATTACTGAATCAACTTTGCTTAATAATGTTCATGTGTTACAGCAGATAATAAATATTGCACAGCGTTCTGAGCCTACCTAAAAGTGCTCTATAAAACCACCTCGGATAGTTTGCTGTCCTAGCAGTGGCAAAGTGAGGTTGAATATATGCAGGTAGCTGAAGTAAGCTCCTGTAATTCTGGGTATAACAGGGGTCAAGATAGATCCCCATTTCTAATTAGAGTAGCCTCTAGGCTGCTGAATTTTATGCTCAGCTGCCTGTGTTCTCAAGAGTCCACTTGGAAAGGGAGGTTTTCTAGGACATAGCGAAGTATAATTACACCTGTGAAGGAAACGGGTGTAGTGTATGCAGCAGTATTGTTACTTGGGGACCATCTCATCCTGGGGAAATTCTTGGGGGAATTACTACATTTTGGTGGAATGCGAAGATGAGGTTCATAGTTCCATGTCAACTTTGAGAGTTACAATATCCTCTAAAAACATCTTTACCCTATACAACTTCACAACCCCACACAACCATGTAAGAAACAAAAAGGAAACCTGGGAAGCTCAGATGACTTGTTGCTGTGGAGGACCATTTTAGTCTGCTCTAATCTAATACTTGAATGAGGATTATACAAGTAAACCAATTTACATTTACACATTTAGGGGTGAACCAGGGGATTTTCAATAATAAATATTCCTTGGTCTGTACCTATTGATAAGGGATTCACAGAACTGAATGAGATTTTCTGAAGTACCCTATATATCATTGTTTATCAAGTTATTCTGTCTTTTTGGCGTAGTCTCCCAGCTCCAAAAGTATTTATTTGCTCTTTTTTCTAAGTCTACGTTGGTCCTAACCCCTCTAGTCTTTGGAACCATTACCCATGTTTCCTTTATTCTAGAAACATAGTAAGCAAACTATTGCAGCTTGGAGGCCACAGCTAATAACACCGTAATACAGTTGGATATAGATAGCTGTATACGTCCAGCAGCTTGAGTCTAAGTATGGTCAGCTTTGCCTGCCCTCCTATACAGCATGCATCCTAATGCATCATAACACACATTTGCTAATTGGTTTCAAAGCTTATTCACTTACTGCCTATACCAATCATTTTTCTTACTGTGCTCTAGGCTCTATTCCCTGATTTCACGTGTCTTGCTGTGTAACCTTGGAAAGGGCATGAACATTGTAAATTTTGAAATTAGATTTGAAATTAGCTTTCTTTGTGGGCTTTTTTTCCCCTCGCTATAGTCTTGCAAGAGAATCACCTTTAGGCTTTTACTAAAATAGTTTGGCTTGAAAGTATTGGGTAATAAATTGTACATTCTAATGTTATTTTTTTATGGTTGCAACAAAATTGTTTGTAAATATCAGACCAATTTTCTTGTGACCTCTTTAGAGTTAAAAGGGTGAAAAATGGTTTGGCTGGCACACCAGCACAGTTTGATTATCTCATCTATTAAAAATCTCAATGTTCCACTTGAATGCATATTTCCAGGAAAGTAGGAGGTAGTTGGAGAGTTAGAAATGACCCTGTGGCTTGCGGGGAAGTGCAGCTGGGGAAGAGTCCTTGGCACTAGTATCTATGCTCTAGTGTCTTTTGTTGATTTTTAGATGATTACACTTATTTAGTCTGAGAGCTGTCTAGATTCTTTCTGTGGGTAGTTGATATCCAACGTGATATCAGCTAAGGCAAGTGAGCTTATCTATTGTTTGAGGATGTGCTTTCTTCTTTCTACACAGTATTGTGAGAGCCTAAATACCTAGTGCATACTACATGCTTATCTTAAGTAGTTACAGGTAGGGGAGGTGAAACCCATTCCTGGAAACAAATTTTGTGTTTGAGGAGTGTTGTCGTTTAACCCCAGCCAGCAACCATGCAGCTACTCGCTCGCTTCCCCCCCCAGAGGAATGGAGGAGAGAATTGGGGGGGGAGAAGTAAAACTCGTTGTTTGAGATAAGAACAGTTTAATAGGACAGAAAAGAAGAAACTAATAATGACAACACTAATAAAATAACAATAGTAATAATAAAAGGATTGGAATATACAAGTGATGCACAACGCAATTGCTCACCACCTACCAACTGATGTCCAGTTAGTTCCTGAGCAATGATCCCCCCAGTCCCACTCTCCCCAGTATATATACTAGACATGATGTCACATGGTATGGAACATTCCTTTGGCCAGTTTGGGTCAGGTGCCCTGGTTGTGTCCCCTCCCAGCTTCTTGTGCCCCTCCAGCCTTCTCACTGGCTGGGCATGAGAAGCTGAAAAATCCTTGACTTCAGACTGAACATTACTTAGCAACAACTGAAAACATCAGTGTGTTATCAACATTACTCTCATACCAAACTCAAAAACATAGCACCATACCAGCTACTAGGAAGACAATTAACTCTATCCCAGCTGAAACCAGGACAAGGAGGAACTTCTAAATGTATTTGAAAGAAATACTGATGCAATAAGAATATGCTAACAGGTTACTTTTATTTTTTACCCCTTCAGTATAAAGCTCTTTTCTTAAGAAGAAAAGCAGCTTAAAAAAAATCCTGTCTGGGAGATGAGTGAATACAAATCCTTGAAACAAGCAGTGAAATAATTAGTGAAAATTAATCTCCAAGTAGAATAGCTGGACATGTCATTGCTTGGATGCTCACAGTGAGGTTGGACAAAGTGTTTGCTGTCTTCAATGGATTTGTGAAAACTTGCACTGACAAATGGGCTGTAGCTGTAGCTTCAAATCTTTATCAGCCAATGAGTACGTGCATCTTTTGCCTAAATTAGTGTCTCAAAAAAATCAAACAGTAGTCCTGGGTGCACAGAGAAATGAAGGACAGAGAATATATTAGTTGGTCCTTATATTGTTTTATTAATATTGTAGCTATTAAATTTTTACATAGACAAGATAGTGCTTTATATTTTAGGCAGTTAAGCTTTTTAATTTTAGAATTGGTAGGGAATTTTATTGTGTAATAAAATTTTGTCTAGCTCCATATTTGCTGAGAGTTAGGATCCAAATAGAAAAAGGTCATCAAAACTTAAGTAATTCAAGCCTATCATCTTGTGCTTATAACCTCATAACATCTCAGAAAAGAAACTCGTTATTGATTGTGCCTAAGGCTTAGGATAAAGTATGTCTCTATATACTTAATTGTACCCCATGGTACTGCATCATTTCTGCTATGGCAAGCTCAATTTAGATTTGTGAAGGTAGTACTTGGTAAGATTTGCAGATGGGTCTAATAGACACCCATTAATTGGGTGACCATAGGAAATGTGGAGCTGTCCAGTTGGGAAATGGGACTTTGTAATGAATAATGTTTAGATGTGCCAGTATTAATGGCATCTCAGCATTTTTTTATATGTTCCAGGGAAAGTAAATCAAAGAACTATTTAAATAGGCTCGGCTGAACTTGTGTTTTGCATTGCAGATAAGTTAAAAGCCTCTAGTTCAGGATCAGATCCTAATCTGTTTCCAGTCATTGCAACATTAAGCTCACAGGAAGTTTCAGTCTGAACCTTATTTATGTCTAGACATGTACCAGTAGTAGAATGAAGAATAAAACTAGTGTTTGAAAATAGCAAAGACTCATCAGCCTGTATCTTTCTCATTGCTAAAACAAACTTGTTTACATAGTAGTACCCAGGTGTCCAGATGAGCTCGGCCTGTATGCACTTGTAAAGAGGCAGAAAGCCCAGTGTTTTGTAGGAGCATCTAAGCTTCCAGTCTGACAGCATTTACTTTTCATGGGAATTGCTGCATTTAAGAACTATTTTGGCAACAAATCCATATTTCTACTGTTCTTCCTGTAAAGTGGCTTGAAACCAGATGCAGTGTATTACACACCAGAGCTGTGTTACAATAGTGCCGTTACTTCTGAAGTATGTGGTCTCCAAGGAGATGCCAAAAATCTCCTTATTCTTTAGAGTAAGTCCCCTAAAACCGTATTGTACCCATTGATTTTGCCTTCTCTGTATTGCATGGCACTCTTAAAAAGTGCCATTAATGTGACTTTGCTCTTCTAGACATGTCTTTTTTTTCCTAGCTACTTCTTGCCTGTGAGTTCTCTTTTTCAGCAGGGTACAGATCAGTCAGGACTTACAGTCTAATAGTATAAAACTGTAACATCAGTTTCTATAGTTGTATTTTTCTTGATGTATGCTTTGCTGGGGCACTGTGGAAATAGACTTGAAAACGTTCAGACCAAAAAAGCTCATGCCCCCTAGGACAGTGTTTCTTCAGTAGCCATTGACCTTCTGTGATTAAAGCTTCTTTTTAAAAATGACTGGGGAAAAACAAGGACTATCTTGAGCAAAGGACTTTGTTGTTATGAAGATTATTTTTTAAGCACAATTAGAATTGGTGAAATTGAAACACAATAAATGTCTGTAGTAAGCATCCAAATTGCTCTTTGAAATAAGGAATCTATTGTACGTCTGTCTTTACAGAACAGAAAACTGATAAACTGGACATGTTTAACATTTCAGATTACTTCTTTAGACTTTATTTATCCTTCTCTGAGTTTTGAAGTGTTCTGTGGAACTGTAAATTACTTTCTCTTGTTTTGCTCAAAATAAGTTATATTTTAAAAAAAAATATTGCCAAGAAAATAGTTGCAAATGTAGTAAATGCTGTTTGATATTACATCTAGTCGTTTTTAACATGTTAAATTTTGGGGGGGTTATTCAGACTAATTAGTACCATATTGAGTTATTTGGAAAAAAAGTAAACTGGGTGGAATTTGCAGAACCATATTTTTGCTCAGTGGATGGTTTCTATGGAAAGCCCACACCACGGCAGAAGATTCTTTTGTGTGTGGCAGCATTTGAAGTAAAGTAACACTATGTGAAAACAAATTCTCAGATTCATAGATTAAAAAAAGACAAAAACATCCAAAAAAACCCTAAAGGTCTCCTTTGCTGCAAGCATTAGTTAAAAGCTCCCAGTTCTAATTCATCTAGCATGCACAGGTAGAAAATGATACTTTGAACAGAGTCAAATATTATCTTTGTCCAGAGCAACATCTACAGCTCGTATATAATTTCACTGAACTGAGTGATATATGGTCCATGTTGTATTATTTTCCAGGATGATTAAGCAATGAAACAAGAATATGAAATAATGAAGAAATTAAGTTGGCAGGTTTTCTATAGCTACAATTCTTATGACTTGTTTAATGTAATTGTGATGAGGTTTATATATTCCTTATTGGAGGAAACTATAAGCTGGAAAGATAATGTAGCACTTCAGCTGGCTGACTGATTTCTATGTTCAGTCTGTGTGTACAAAATTTTAGATTAGCTTATTGATTATCTAGTTGAAATACCTACCATGGAGAACACTAATTTTTGTCCAAGAAAAAATTAAAAGACACTTCAAAAGCTCTAATGAAAGTCTTACACAGTTACTTACTTAAGACAGTGCGTTAATTTTTTAAGATGCGCTTAATTTAACATCTGCTGCTGCACACTTAATCTTTACCATCTTTCACTTTATAAGTTCAGCATTAATTCTTCACTAACTCTGCATTTAAACGGATGTATCCACACTTGCAAACTACATAGATAACTTTGTTAGAAATGAGTTTTCCAACAAAGCAAGAAGCAAGCAAGCTCTTGTAGATCAGAGAAAAAGAATGGTTTATAACCTGTTTGTAACAACTTTGAATTTGGATTTTATAGAAGAAAATTATTGTTTATTGAGTTAAGTATAGTTGGAAACCATTTTCCTATATGGTCTAAGAGGACAGAGAAATAAAATGAGCATTGCCTAAGTAGTCCCCAAAACAAATTATAAAGTACAGTGGTTTGCAGAATATGAGAGGGCAAGCACAGGTTCACCTTGTCTGTTCATCATCTAGCGACCAACAGTGCCTGAAGATGATGATGATGCCTCATGACTTAGGTGACATGTGCCTGAAACCAATTAAATGTTTCAGTCAGTACATTGGGGAGTTCCAAAACACTATCACACAGCCAGCAGCCGTTATCCTTTCAGAGGCCAAAAGTGGGTTCTGCTTCCTGTGGTACCTTGAGAGCAGTCATCAATTCTGCGTTCTACCTGTTACGATATTTTGTCTGTGCAGAAAGCATGGGTCCATCTGCTCCACACACTGTAGACCATAGAACAGAGCAGCTTATCTGTCCCATGCACCATCAATGCAACAATTGCAAGAGGTGCTGTAGGAAAATGCAGTAATGAAAACAATGGAAGACACTCATAACTGGAAGCTTATAAATGGAATCTTTAATTTCAGTGACTTTTTTTAATGCAGCTAAGTGAATTGGAGCACAACAGACTCATTATTTAAAAGCAGAGACTTCAAAGCAACTCACAAACACAAACTGATTTTTTTAATGCCATTAAAACTACTTGCACAAGATCTCCATTTTGGCAGAAAGGAATCATTAAAATACATTTAAAATTAAACTTACTGGAGTATAGGCATCTTTCTTTGAAATGGGAATGCAAATGGTTTTTTAGAGACACTTCAATTAGATAACTATTGATCATTCAGTATCCCCATGGCAGAATTGCAGAAATTCCTGTTGACTTCTGGAGGCTGTTTCAGCACGGTGCTCACTGCACCCCCAAATCGACCTAGGACCTTTTTTTGTCATTTCTCTCTAATACGTAAATTCCAATGGGGAATGTATCTGCTTGGGAAAAAGTCTGATGCTCTTCACTAAAGTGATGTCTTGATCAATTGAAATTGTAAATAAGAATATAGTTGATTGTTCAGGACCTCTACAACTGTCATAGTGTTCTGTGATAGTCAGCTAGAAGTGTAAAATGTTTGCTAAAAAGTCAGTAATGAGTCTGATTAAGAAATTGACGATTTTATTTTTTTTTATTTAGCAGAATTATGAAATACTTAGTGCAAATTATACATTTTATTGACTAACAGTCTTGTGGCACCTTCAACAAACGTCTCTGACTAAAGGGTGGCTGATTGTGATGGTGCCTCAGAGGACAGAAGGGGGCTTTTTAAAATTTCTGTGATAAAACAAAATAATCGGGAGCATGGAACATTGTGCCAGCACACTCATTTTTTTATTACATTTTATGAAATACATGAGTAAGCATTAAAAATGTAATTATATTAACAAAGCCAACATTTAACTGTGTCAGGGAGTATTTACAGTTGCAGATCTTTTAAATGAAACTGTTAAGTAAAATATATTAAATGAGTGAATAAAGATGCTTGCTGTTTGTCGCGGGTTTTGGTTTTTGGGTTTTTTTTAATCTGTAAAGTTGCCCAGCCAGCAACTAAGCACCACGCAGCCGCTCACTCACTCCCACACCCACCCAGTGGGATGGGGGAGAAAATCAGGAAAAGCAGTAAGCTTGTGGGTTGAGGTAAGAACAGTTTAATAGAACAGAAAAGAAGAAACTCATAATGATAACACTAATAAAATGACAACAGCAATAGTAAAAGTGTTGGAATGTACAAATGATGCACAGTGCAATTGCTCACCACCCACCAATTGATGCCCCATTAGTCCCCAAGAGGCGATTCCCTGCCCCCACCTCCGAGTTCCTATACTAGATGTGACGTCCCATGGTATGGAATACACCGTTGGCCAGTTTGGGTCAGGTGCCCTGGCTGTGTCCTGTGCCAACTTCTTGTGCCCCTCCAGCTTTCTCGCTGTCTGGGCATGAGAAGCTGAAAAATCCTTGACTTTAGTCTAAACACTACTGAGCAACAACTGAAAACATCAGTGTGTTATCAACATTCTTCACATACTGAACTCAAAACATAGCACGGTACCAGCTACTAGGAAGACAGTTAACTCTATCCCAGCTGAAACCAGGACACTGTTGAAAAAGCACATCAAATGAGAGATAACCCACTATATTTAAGAAAAAAATGTTCTGTTCTTGTCAACATAACTTCATAGAATAAATATGTATTATGCTCAGTGGGACTTGTGAATTCTGGGAATTTACTCATGCATTCATTCTTACATTTCTTACACTTCTCTTTGTTGTACCTCAGTTGCTTTGCAGATTGAAGTAGGGCTTATAGTTGACTGACAAATTTTAATATGTTTTTTGAATATATATATACCTATTTTGACAAACCTGGAAAGAACGGTACTGTGCAGATGAAGTGCACAGCATCAGCAACTGTAAGTAACAAACATGAATGTTTTTACTATTACTACTAGCTTTGTGAATGTTTCTGAAAGGAGATTAAAATTTCATACAGTGCCACGGATATTTAAATCATCACATAGCATTTCCATAGCAACATGGAACTACTAACTGACGTACTCTTGAACCTGAATTTTCCATCTAATGCAATATCTCTTTTACTTTTACTTTCTTTTGTATCTCATCCAGTTATTTTTAGACCACACTGCTTAACCAGTCCTCCCCTAGCCAGAACAACCACCTCTGGGGTTCGTTCCTCTGTCATCCTCCTCCTAGTATCTTTCCGTGCTTTCTCTTTCAGTGTAGAGTTTCAGCTGCATGCACAGCTACGGGAAGAAACAGGAGGGTGACTGTCAGAGAAGGCAGAATATGGTTTACTTCATGTGTGTCCTGATTCTTTTGTCAGAGCAGAGGAAGCAGTAACATGATGAAGGGCCTGCAGAGATCTTAATGAAATGTTAGTGGTCAAGTGGCTTGCATCACATATCTTTGTACAGTCTTGTCTTGAAGCCGCTTCACCTGCATTAAAGTCTACATTGCATGGCAATTCACTGAGGTTGGTAATGCAGGAATCTTCACCTAGTCTGGCACTTGACATCTTGAAGAAACCAAGAGAGAAGGAATTATAGGGGAAGAACATCTCTCTGTGAAATAAATATCCTCAAGTTGTTTTGGTGGCCTTTGTATTATGCTGCGTAGTGGTACCGTGTGGTAGTCAGTATTTTATTCACATGCTTAGCACAGTTGTGAGTAATACGTGTCAACAAACAGAATTTCTTTCTCAAGTCATGACCATGCACCAAATTCTAGTTGCTGTTTTTTAATTACGTTGATAGTTCTGTTTACAATTGGACCTTTCTGATTGATCTTGATTTTTAGTTTTTCACAGTATATTTCTTTTCTTTCCAGTAATTTCTGGCTGGTGTCAATTCCCTGATGATCCTTGATCACAGACATCAATGTCAAGTGAAGCTTCTGAAATTCTCCGATGTTGATTCATCCCCATCAGCTTCAGCTCAGGCGACCCTGTTTTCTCATGAGCGTGCATGCTTGCTTGCTTTACTCTGGCTATGATTCTGCCTTTTGGCCCTTCAGTGTAGCCACTGATGGCAGCTAGCAGCATCTCTGCTTATATCATTCTCAACATAAATTGCAATTTCTTTTTCATAAATATCACTGATTAATTATGGCAGGCTGTTGTATTAGAGCAGAGGCCAAAGATAACCCTTAGATTGGGGTGATGGGGTTCTGGAAGTCCTTAACCGCCAAGAGGCTCATCTTACAAATGTCAGAGGTCACTGTCTTGAAACATTTCTCTTGCATTCATGCCTGCATTGCACAGCTACAGATCTATGAAATAGAAAAGAAACTTTAACTTATGCACCAGCAAGTTTATGCATGTCTCTTAATAGAGGACATGTCTCCAGTAGATCAAATAATACATTTTGTGGTGACTGCTTTCCACAAGTCCTTTTCAGGTATTCCTTCAGTCTTGGTGTACTGGACACTTTAATGTCACTTACTGTAGCTTATAGCAAATATTTGCACGCTTCAGAATGAATTCTGCCTCACAACTGAGGGTTAGATTACCAGCTTGTTCTCAGCTTCGAGTTTCATTGAATTGGTGGTGTTCCAAAACAGTGGTCAGATACAGGTTTTGCATGTAATGGATAAAGCACGTGCTAAAACCACAGAAAAATTTGGACTATGCTTGGCAAAAACCTAAACACAGTTGGTCTCCTTGTATCATATTAACTCAGGACACTTGTCTAGTAGTTTAAATATAATGCCTTCTGGCTTATAGATTCCATGGGGTATCCACACGTGGAACCTGATTGGCTGTTGACAGAATTTAGGCTATGTATAGTGTACAGAAAGAAACATTAATTGAATAGGTATATCTAATAACATTCAGTAAATCCTAGATTAAACCCAAGAGGCTTTTTCTGTACAAGGCATAATGTCACTACAGCAAGAATAATTTAAGTATAACAAAACCATGTGAAAGCAATTATTTTTATAACTCTTAGTCCCATAGAAAAAAGGAATCAATAATGCAGTTCCCATCTGAGATACTTTTTTTTTTTTTTTTGTCAACAGCTGGATATACATCTAATTGAACAAAAGATACATGTTTAGCTTACATAATTCTAAATATTATATTTAATTTCTTTATACCCAATTAAAATTCTAATAGGAAACTCTGCCCTAGAAAGTAGATGCACATCTAACACAGTAGGTGATGGCACTGAATTTAGGAATTTTTTTCCCCCAGATTTATATGTTGGTATCTTCAAGTTTGGTCACAATATGTTTTTTGAAATCTTTCATCTGTCCAAAAGATCTGTTTTCTAACTTGTCACCAGTATGTATGAATTAATTAATGTGGAAGATGCCAAATTTTCAATATACTAAGCTCTTTGAACTTGCTGACCCTATAGTCATAATATATATGCAAAAGGCAAATGCTCTTTCCCTGTAGCGTACTATCAAAAGCCAGAGAGAAATATGGTATATTTTATAGAAGAACATTAATTCTAGCTGGGTGGGTTATCAGTAGCTTGACTGCTTTCTGGGAATCTTTAGAAATGGTTACCTACACAAACCGGTCTCTGAGCAGGTACCTACTCTTACATATTTCTCTACCAACCCTCAGATGTGCAGCAGTAGTAGTAATTTAGTTGTGATTACTTACACAAGTATGGCATAGTTAATTCAGATTCCACTGTTTCCTTCAGATAAAGATGCTTAGTTCTTTTATCAAAGTGCTAGTCTTATAATGGCAGTTTCACAGGAAAGAACAGAATTAAGGAAAGCATAAATCTATTTGACCCGCTGACACACAGCCACATTCATAGAAAATATTACAAGAGGCATAATAACCATGTTATTACCAGTGGGAGTAGAGCTTTTGTGGCAGATAGGATCCTGTTGTAATCCTTCCTTAATTTTTTATATGTATCCAAATCATTTTCGGCAAGTGTTCTGCTAAGTTACAGTAGGAAGCAATTAAACAACTTCTCTTTTCCCTTTCAGCTTACACTGCAATATTTTATTTCTCAGGTCGCACTTTGCTACAGAGAAATATGATGCACTCACTGTCTCACTAATTGACTGCTTCTTATGTTTTATATTGGAATTAGCCAAACTCTGTTTTCCATATTCTGTATTCTCTTGGTAAAGGGATGGTAAAAGACCTGAGGGGAAAAAAATGTTTGAAACAAAACAAAACAAAACCAAAAACCACTGCGGGGGGTGCAGGGGACACACACGCACCAAAACAACCATAAAACAGGGGTTTTAACAGCAGCAATCTCTGTAGATTTCTTTGTTAATATTTTTTTTTAAATATTGCAGTAATGGTAATGGAAAGTCTTCTGATTGTGCCATTAAGAATAACACTTTGGAATACAACTTTGTATAAGAGTCGGTATGTTACAATGAACTTCTATTGCTCCTTCCATTAACGGGTCTGGTTGGAGTTCTGCAATATGGTCTCATGAGCTGTGACCTCGCTGCTTCACAACATGTTTACCTGCTGAAGAAGTGAAATAACCTGACTGGTTTCATTTCAGCTGGACTTGCTAAATTACTGCTGTTCTTGAGGATCATAAACACATGTGCGTTTTCAGTTAGTAAGCAACAAATTCCAGAGTGGAAGGCCTGCTGGAGGTGCTTTGGTTCTGTTTAAGTGCTGAATTCTGGAAAGATGTAAGAAACCTTCAGCAGAGGCATCTCTGAGTAGTATGTGGTTTAGCTTTAAATATCAAAATCATCAAGCTTTCCAATCCCTAAATAAGATTCCTTTCAAAATCAGGACCTTACTAAATTCATAAAGTAAATTTAGGAGCTAAGCTGTAATTGCATCTGAGCAGCCTACAGCCAGAAAAAAAAAAAAAAACATTTTTAAAAAGTGATTTGTATGAGAAGCCTATTAAAGGGGAGCCTAAGCAGTTTATCTGATTGTGACTAATGCAGAGTAAACAACCGAAGGTGGTGTTGAAAGTGCCACTGTGCCTGAATATGAGGAGGAAAAGAACCTGATACTGATTCATGTGCAACTAATTCTGTATGCATGCTTTGTTTTTCACAGCTGGCTGAAAAATATAAGGAATTTGAAATACGCTTGATGCAATTTTCATGCTGCTAGCATATGATACCTTTTTAGACAGCAGGTAGGGGAAAGCTGGAATGTACTTTTCAGTTTCTGAATGTCATGACTATTGCAGGCAGTCAGGAGCTGGCTTCTTACTCCTGTAAGCACCTGTGCATAGAGGAAGGGCCAGTACTTACTTTATAGCCAAACCAGTGTATGTCTGGATTAAGACTGAATCCAGTGCAGGAGTGCAGAGCTGGAGATAGATCATATGCTAGGGAAATGCAACAAAAAGTGGTTGAAGATGTGATTGTTAAAGTCAGGTATTGCTGGGTAAGGGTCTACTGTTGGGGACACCGTAAGGATGTGTGCTTGGAGAGTACAGCTGGAAGGGGTGGAGAAGCGTACCTGATTTGTATATGTGTCATCTGGTACAGGGCTGGTATATATAGCTGCCACCAGCAATGTATGTATTGAGCACCACCACCTCTTTCCCTAGCATCGGCCATGGCTGGCCATTGCCAGTACTTGAGAAAAGCAGATTTGGGAATCCCTGAGACCATCAATATCCAACCATGGCTCTGAGTGGCTTCCCCTAGAAAAACAAAAACAAAAACTGGCACTATGAGATTTTGTTGTTATTGTTTTTTTATAAAATGTGTATAAGTTATCCTGCTTCCCTGAATACAGTAGACATTTTCCTTGGTGCAGTTTGTAGGCATCCAAGTGCCTCCTCAGGTTCATGCTTTTTTAATGTCTTCTCTTGTGTTTGGAGCTTTCTCCTTCAGTTCCTATTTTTTCCCCTGATGTTTTCAGTTCAAACTTACCCACGTGCCCACTCCTGTGTGTGGGTTTAGTCACTTAGGTAGTGCTGCTATTCTCTCCCAGTTAGTTCTTGCTCTGTTATTGCCACATAGCTCTATATCTTTAATGGTAGCATCTATTATTTTCTTTATCTCACTCCATAAAGAAGCGTTATTGTTTTGTTTCAGGCTTTTTATTTAGCCTGAATGGTAAGCATACTAACTATACTATAACTTCAAGGTCTGCGATTGCCTATAGATCAAAGATACTTATGATGCCAGCCACTAACACTTTCCAGGAGAAGAGGTTGTTTAGCTAGCTGTATATTAATGCTGCTAAGCAGGTGGATGTGAAGCAAACCAGCATGATGAGACCATGCTCAGCAGATCCCTCTTAGTGTGCCACAAACCACAGTGTTTGAGAGTGATTCAGCTGCATTACCTAGGCTGACATTCAGTGGATAATAAAGCCCCAAATAATCAGTCTTTTTTCATATTTCATATCGCTTCTACAGATATACAGGGATGGTTATTGTGACCTTTCTGGTAACTTGTCAAAAACACAATGGAAACAACTTTCTGGACTTGTTATAACCAGAAATAAATTATATTGCATTTTCTGAAGAGTATTCTCCGTAAGATATTTCTTATGTATCAATGATTCCTATGATTCTTTCCATAATACTTCAGATCTGTGAACATTGATCTAGAAAACCTTTAATTTGGACAAAAATAGCAGGGAGATGTCCTTCTAGGAAAAGATAAAAATGTGCTACTTTACTACTCATTATTTTTTTGCTGGGGCTAAAAAAGCAAAGAAGTCTCTGCCAAAATGAAAGCATGGCTATGTAGCTCTAACTCCAGTGGAGCTAGCTTGGATTTGTTTAAAAAAAACCAAACCAAAACAAAAAAAAAACCAACAAAAAAAAAACAACAAAAACAAAACAAAAGCAAAGCAAACAAATGGAGAAAAGCCCTACCATTGGAAAGCATCCTGAGCAAGTGTTGGAAAAAAGCTGGCTGAAAAGGAGGAGGTATAGCCTTAGACTGTAAACTCCTAACTCATTTTAGAGGTTTCAGTAAGCCTATCTGTGAAAACCAGTAATTTTTTTCCTAGAAAGAAATTGGTTTTGAATCTGGTGAGAACTGTTTGGATGTGGTAGTCATTTACAATCGATGATAATGCCAGGAAAAAGGTTAAAAAAGCTTGCAAATAGCTCAAATGAAAATGACGAGTTGGTCAAATGCATCAAAAAGCTGCATGCTCTTTTTTTTTAAGTAGATACTGCCAGGTACCTGAGAGAGATTAACATGGCAAACCCATTTTTCTTTTTTTTTTCAAATGGAAATATTAAAAGGGTTTAAATTGGAAAAATAGAACCTGTTAGGACTTAAACAGAACAGAATGCAGAATATACAGAGCATATATAGGAAATAATCACTAACATTATAAAACACCAAAGTAGTATCCTAATTATCTGGATAGAAGTAAATAAACTGGACAACGTAGCCTGAAATAATAGATAATTAATACTAATTCTAATGACACAGGAATAAAAACTATTCTAATACAAATTCCAATGTGTATCTTTGGTATTGAGTGTCCCCTAAAGTTACAGTGATATCAACCTTTTTGATTACTGTTGAAAGTAGTTTGGGAAAAGATATGTAGATAGTAATGGTGATTCTGGTTTATTAACAGTCATCAATGGGAAAACTACAGGACTAAAAACAATACCTAGAATTTCAGCTGAGAAGTGACTTAAGACAATTCATCTTAGTGTAAATTCTTTTGGCTTAGTTTATTGACTCATACATCAGCATCAAAAGACTCATTCAGTGCAATATCTTCTCATTCTGACTGGATGTGTCTGTCTCCTACCCCCCTCCCCCCCCCCCAAGAAAAATGTGTGGCTACATTTGAGCTGTATAATGAGAAGCCTGCTGTCATCTGATGACAGTAAGTGCAGTCTTTTGTTTCAGTTGAAGGTTTGTGCGAATATTCTAAATGGGAGTCCAAAAAAAAGGAAAAGGGCATAATAAGAAACTGACTCCTTCCTGTCATGAAAAGGTACATTTTATGCTCCTGATAGAAAACTGCTAATTTGTAACTAGCACATACGTTTTGAAAATGGGGAGGGAACCAATCTGAATTTTGCATATGTGAAGCTTATTCACCAGCACATTGTCTTATACATGGATATGCAGTACTTGTACGTATTTACCTCTGCGTAAGGATGTAGCTCAGGGACTGAAATTCCAGCACCGATATTAGAAATGATACTACAAAAGATTTTTCTATAGTCAGTGCAGTATAAGTGGCTTAGCTGATTCAAAACAAATCATTAAATCCTTTCTGGTTTGCATGGCATGGTTATTTTTATTCTCTTCCTTCCTTTCTGCCATCTGCCTATAAACCTATGAATTTCCTAGTATTCTCTCTTTTTTGCTGTTGATGTGATATATCAGTTTCCTTTTTATTACAGGGATTCTCCTCCTCCCCCCCCCCCCCCCCCCCCCCCAATCTTTAGAGGACATTTATGTAAACTGAAACAAAGATTAATTATAATGATGATGTAAGCAGGGGGATAAAACTGCATTGATCCAACATTGACTACAGCCAGGAGGAATAAATCACACCCTAGGAAAAAGGGATGGGGTCAGTAGTTTTGAACCTCTTATTTCATATAATTTTGATACAATAAACTCTGGTTATTTTTTCCCTGTTTTAATATTTTACTTACCAGAAATAGTCTTGACAGGATTAAAAGAATCTTGTCAAAAGCCTGTTTAAGAGATACATTGCATATTCTAGTGTGCAGATTCAGGTAGTTAACAGCCTTCTGGATAGGCTGTGCAGCTCTATGAAACCACTTAAAGGGAAATCATGGATCAGGCTCTGCATAACTAAAATAGCCTTATAATTATATAGGCACAGACTTAAAACAACTACTTCTTGTGAAGCTTGTTTCCAGATTCATTTTAAAGTTACCCAGCAAGATCTACATTGAAGAACAAGGCAAGTGGGGGTTGACCCTGAAAGTCAAGGTTCAAATTAGAATGGATGCAATAAATCATATCTCCAAACAGAAAAGCTGTATTCAATATAATAATCCTTATGAAGACTACACAGAAATTAACCCTAGCAGTGTAACTCTAGAAAATCAGTCTGTAAATAGTAATTTTGATGCTTCTTGAAAGTACCCTTGCTTAGGTGAAAGACATCTTTCTGTGGTGTTTTGTCAGACTTTTTTTTTTTTCCTATGCAAATATTATGTAAAGGGAGTGGTCTCATACGATTCCTCCTGTTATCCTAAGGGTAACAACCCGGAACATAACTCCAAAGGAATGCCAAAAAATTACATTTATAAGTGCAGATCATCTTCTGTGTTTTTAAATTAAGCTTTTCTTAGCACTTAGTATGTTGGCTTCTTCTTAAAGACAGAAATCACTGACCTTTTCTCTTTCCAGTATTTTGATGGAACTCGGCCAGAACTGCTTATGTCTAAC